>NW_025952831.1:2235469-2984454 GCF_023078275.1 Leguminivora glycinivorella
TGAAAATCGGCTAAAAAAACAAAGTGTGATGTAAAGCTGGATTTTTGGTATGTTATTTGGAGTCCTTGGGGGAATGTAAGACTATATTTTGCAAGCAAAAAAAAAGTGTGCTAACTTCGTAATTTAAAAAAAAAGTAAAAAAATCGGACTTTTTTTTGGTTTTTATTTTTTTATTAAAAAACTATGCGTTTTTGGTCAAAAGTTGCTGTGTTATGTTGAAAGCGCATTAAATTTCAAACAGTTTGACATCTTTTTTATCAATGTCCGTCAAATAGTTTTCGAGATATGAAGCGTCAAAAAAGGTTAATTTTTGACGCATTTATAAAATGTAGCGTTTTGCCAATATTTTTAGACAAATATCTGCAAAATACTTCATGATATGATATATATTGCAATATAACATTGTATAAAATTTATTTTGCTTTAGTTTTAGTGTAAATAAAGGTCAGTAAGACAAATAGTTACTTTGGTAAACAAAAAAAAATCTATAAATAGAGAAGCCAAGAGTCTGGTAGATTGGTTAAGGTAAAATAGTTTACGCTAAAAGTTTTAGGTTGAAAGTGCTATCTATTCGATCTTACTTTCTTTGATATCCGTTTATCTGAAAAAATTGTTTAAGATAACTTTGCATTGATTTGACTATTACTAATGAAGAAATAAAATACAGTAAAATTTTGAAGTTTAGTAAATTAGAAAAATAAAACAGAATTAGTTACATTTCACTTTTTCCTTTTTGAGGGTCCTGGTTCTGCATCTTGATGGCACAACTCCTGTAGTGATAGAAAGTCCACTTGAGTTGTATTTGACCACCAATTGCTGTGGAATAAACTACGGGAACGGAAAGCGCCCACGCCAATTATTAAGATACTGGAGAAGTGGTATTCCCAGCAGAAGAACGTAGTAAGATGGAAGTCAACTCTGTCCACAGCCAGCGGGCTAAACTGTGGCGTGAGACAAGGAGGCAGTATGTTTCCGGCTCTCTTCAGCGTGTACATGGATGGGCTGTCGCAGGCTTTGACCAGTACCGAGGTTGGCTGCTCCATCAATGGGCAAATGATAAATCACATCGCATATGCAGACGATATGGTCCTACTAGCACCATCTGTGGGAGCTATGCGTAAGTTACTTGCAGAATGCGAGAGATACGCCAGCCAGCATAACATGAGATACAATCCGGACAAGTCTGAATTTATGCTCATGGAGGCAGCACATATGCCCACACATGTACCACCTCTTTTGCTTGATGGAGTTCAATTGCGGAGAGTACACGAAGTCAAATATTTTGGCCACATCTTGTTGTCCAGTTTAAAAGACCAGGAGGACATAGAAAGGCAGAGGCGAGCCACCGCAGTAAGGGCAAACATGTTGGCTAGAAGATTCGCCAAATGTAGTGACAGCGTAAAAAGACAGCTGTTCCTCAGTTTTTGTACAAGCGTGTATACTGTCGAGTTATGGTCCGACTACACCTGCGCGGCGGTGAGAGACCTGCGCGTGCAATACAACACATATAGTACTATGTACTGATATTTCGTTAAACGGAGAATACTATGATTCGGGCACGTCCACGACAACGCTCGTGAGATTGCATCGATGTTATTGACCCTCAGTGATATGCTTTAAAAACCAGTCCGTACATGAACAATTTCGGAACAATCTGATTCAATTAATGAGGGTTTTCTACTCGTAAATATTTTTTTCCGCCAAGCGGCGATCCTGAGGTCTTTCTGACCGTAAACTTAACTTACTAAATAAATGTTGATTTGATATACGCAAATATGTGTCTGAGTAATACTTGAACAGCCCCCAAATAATAATAATTCGTTCTCCGCTACGCCTCCTGTAAATATATGTAAACTATCCCATTTGGCCATTACCAATTATAATCCTATTTTTTAAATAACTGGCACTCTTTTGGTCTTATTGAAATTTTCTACATTTTCCTTTTACAATTTATGTAATAGCCTGAGTTGTTTTGCTGATATCTGTCTCAAAATATTAGCAAAACGAATATTTTCATAGAAAGGGGAAAAATGCTCTTTTTTTGACGCTTCATATCTCAAAAAATATTTGACGGACATTGATAAAAAAGATGTCAAACTGTTTGGAATTTAATGCGCTTTCAACATTACAAAGCAACTTTTGACCAAAAATGCATAGTTTTTTAATAAAACGGCAAAAACCAAAAAAAGTCTGATTTTTTTACTTTTTTTTTTAAATTACGAAGTTAGCACATCATTTTTTTGCTTGCAAAATATAGTCCTACATTCCCCCAAGGACCCCAAATAACATACCAAAAATGCAGCTTTACATCACACTTTGTTTTTTTATTTCTCTTTTTGACCAGTGTACGTAGCCGAATGGCATTTCTACGACGAAAACGAAACATCGCGAAAGGTAGTCTGGCTCTGTCACGCCAATACGCAAGAGCGATAGAAATAGATATCTACGAGCGTTTCGTTTTGTGAGCGCATAAAGTTATCCTCAAAAATTCTTCGAACCTTTAAACCTCTCTCCTAAAAAGTAAACATTTTGCAGGTGTGGCGTTATTAGACCAAGGCAAAGACATATGTAACTCCGTATTAGACAGATAGTCTAAGAAGAAAACGTACTTCAAAACCATAATGAAAAATGTACGATGGCCAAGATGGCGTTACACCTTTGGGGTACGCTCAGCTAGATGGCGCTAATATTAATATTTGACATTTTAAAACATATCAAGCTAAGAATATAGGCCAAACTGTCAAAACTGAGGTTCAAAAGTTTTAAGGTGCTACTAAAGGAGCGACTGACAGCTCATAGGCTACGCTTGTCAATTTCCTCAGCCCCCGCAAGCACGCACACATGTAGCGCCGAAAAGGTTCAAAAGTTTTAAGCCTGTGTTGAGAGATGGCAGTCTATGCACTGTGATTACACATTTTACTTTGACAGTAACTCTCTATAATACTCAATCCTCTTTGACGAAGGTTACGAGTTGAGCCACTGACTCTTTGATCAATTATTGAGAAACACTTTTAGGACCAAAGTTGCCGCCCTGTCACATTCTAATTTAGTTACCGACGGGACAAAGTTCGCACAAAGTAAAGTTTAAATGTCAATAAACGCCCACGGGTGTCCTGACCGAAGTGACAAACGTTGACGCTACGTGGCGCTCGAAACGCAGTAACTCTGTCGTGCCACTACAGAAGCACATCTCGGACACTGGCGATCAAATATATGAAAGAGGCGCGTTCCTAGCACACATTCTAAGCTCGTGTAGGGGAACGCGTACCATGCTTGTATGAGTGAGATATGACAGGTTGAGTGTTCGGGTTTTTGACAGGCGGTAACTGTGAGGTAACCGAGAGGGGATGGGCGGCGCTTTCAGCGGGGAGCGGAAGTGGCCATACTGTACGATAGTACTCTTTAATATACTGTGACAGAAGGGAGAGCTGCTAGCCGAATGCACAAACGCTCACGAAAAGCTTACGATAATATCTCTTTTGTATCTCTATCGCTCTTGCGTATTGGCGCGACAGAGCCAGACTACATTTCTGTGGCGTTTCGGTGGCGTTTCGCGTCGCAGTAATGCCATTCGGCTACGGGGCCTGGCTACGACACGTTTACGAAGCGTAAAAGCAATCACATGTTCTCTAAGTACCTATGGATATCTAGTACTGATTAATCAAATAACATTTATCGGCTTACTTTAGATTGAAAACAAACAATTAATATTGTACAACTATAAATAAACTTAGAAATAAAAATAAATAAAACTAAAGTTGACTAACCTAAATTCATACTAATATTATAAATGGGAAAGTGTGTGTGTCTGTTTGTTTGCCTGTCTTTCAGGGCAAAACGGAGCGACAAATTGAATAGTTGAAGGGATGGAGAGTGACATAGGCTACCTACTTTTTGTCTCTTTCTAACGCTAACCTAAATCGATAAACGAAAGCCCTAAATTTGTACTAACATAAAAAGTCGCCTTTCGGCAATGTTCCGTAGATGCTGGCAGCAGTGGCAGCATTATAAGTACCTCGCTGAATGGTCCCCAGTTGAATCTATATTTTCTTAGATATAATCTAGCTATCAAAGGTTTATTTATTATAATTATACTCGATTCAAGGAAATTAACAAGCACCCCACTTGCAAATAGTATTTTATACAATCGTGATATAATACAAAGCTTTTCAGTGGAATACCATATTTAGGCCACGATGCTTGCTGAGTGGCCTAATAGTACGGTACGAGGGTGAAAAGCTTAATTATATCACTATTGTATATAATAGTTTTTCTATGAGTCATTATCTTCATCATCAATGGACGTAAAATATCATCATTTAAGTTAAAATTAATGTTACTTAATAGCGTCGTTCACCGTTGTATCAACATCGAATCACCTGGCAACCAATTGTTTGTATAACCGTCTCTGATCGCAATCGCAAATTAGTATAGAACTTGTATGACTATTTTTCAATTTTTTTCAGTTATACGTAAAGTGAAGTGTAATGAAATATTATAGTTGATTAAGTGTCAAAGACTACCCAACACTGAAAAGTCAGCACGTATAGTTTAGTCTGTGGTGTCCTAATTGACAGATTAAAGTCGACGAGTAGAAAATAGTTATTTGTTATACAAGGGGGCAAAGTTGTATTTTAACGCCGAGTGTGGAATTGAAAAACGAGCAAGTGAAAGGATTCTATAGTTGAACCATGAGCGAAGCGAGTGGTTCGAGAATAGAATCCTGAACTTGCGAGTTTTTTAACACACGAGAAGTAAAATACATTTGCACCCGAGTGTAACACAAAACTTTTCCCCTCACTATAGCGAGGAAACTACAACGCAAAAAATGCGTTTATCACTACTTCCAGTAGTTCCACAGGTGGTAAATCATCTTTATTACTAGATTCACCTACTTTAATCAATTTTAAAGCAGTTAGTTTGACTTTATACAAGGTCAAATTACTTTACCCACTAGTGGATAAAATGCGTTTTTACCCGCTGGTATTAAAGGACAAAACACGTGTTTCCGAGCTAGTGAGGGGAAAACTTTATTATGTAACCGGATTTGCTTTCATGAATATGCATGTGGTGAAATAAAAGCGTTCGTTAGGGCGAAAAAATAACTTTGTAGGCTTGGACATTTCAAGAATATTATATTACTGTATATGCGGTTTCCGTTCATAATTGCTTGTTAAGGCTTTTGAAATTTTAAAGTGTCATCAACTTTTGAATATTGTGAATTTGGCAGGCAAGTATGGTCGCGTGATGAATGGGGCATTTTATTCAAAGTTCCACCCCACTTTTTTTTTATGTGTTTTCCATTCAGAATCGCGAGCTCTTTCAATCGCGAGCTCTTTTTTTCTCCTAATAGGAGAAAAAAAGTGTCCCAAGGTTTTTTCCCATTCCATTACCACTTTTTCATAATTTTGTATGGCGGTAACGGAATGGAAGGTTGGAAAAACTGTATGGAAATCTTGAGGTATTTTTTTTCTCCTATTAGGATCGAAAGAGCTCTCGATTCTGAGTATGAATCGCGTAAAAATACCCATGTTACAAAAAAAGTGGGATGGACAACTTTGAAAAAAGTGGCCCAAATGATAAAACATCTGGCCGTCCCTATCGCACTTACAAATAGTGCGATAAGGACGACCTGATGTTTTATTATTTATGGCACGATCATACTTGCCTGCCTGGTTTGTTTATATCAGTTACGAGAAATACTTTTTTACTTAAACCAATACCCCTGGTGCCGTAGCCGAGTCATTTCCCCGACGCGAAACGAAAACGAAACGCCGCGAAATGTAGTCTGGCTCTGTCGCGCCAATACGCAAGAGCGATAGAGAAAGATATCTATGAGCGTTTCGTTTCGTGAGCGTTTGTGCCATTCGGCTACGCAGCCAGGGCCTTTATATGTAGTACAGTCAACCAATTGGAACCCTAGTCCACTCTACAACCATGTCAAAATGACAAGCAGTAAGAGATTTCTTACAATATTGTTTATAACGTCACTATGACACGGTTCTACAGTGGCCTAGGGTTCCAATTGGTTGACTGTACATTCAACATCAGAAGTAGCACCCCAAGTGCGAAAATTAGCACATTACGCAATACGTTTCCTACTAACTCAGAGAAAAGTAAAAAAATATATGAACATTTTTTTTATTTTTTTTAATCTCTTAATAAGATCAAAATAACTTATGATTCTGTCTATATCTCACAGATACACTAACGTGAAGTTTATAAAGTAAACTGTTACAAATCTTGCTTAATTTGACACGGTGTTTTTAATATGTGGTACTGCGATTAAACGGTACAATTTCTACCTTTATTAAACGCAGTTTTGGTGTCGAGTTTCTTTGTTTACGGCTCAAAACTAGGGCTGTCACACAACATTATTTCTTTCTTCTGTGCTTACTATAAACACCGGTGTGGATGGGTGGAGTCCCCGGTTTGTAACAATTGTGGCGAGACTGCACAAACAATCCAGCACATAATAGAGGATTGCCCCGTGACGCACTATGCCAATGGACCTACAGAAGACCTGATCACCCTTAGCGACGAGGCCAATAAATGGCTGATTGGACTTAATTTTAACCTATGAATGTTTCTGTTCTTTGACATACGACTAAATAAATAAATAATAAATTTCTTTAAAATTATTTATGATCTCGTGCTTTGTACACTTTTTTAAAATCGAAACATGGTCGAACGCGATTTACTAACGTTATTTTATCTTTTTCCCAACGTTTCGCCCAGTAGGCCTAGTACATGATTGTCGCGAGAGTATGTCGCCGTGAGATAGAACATACGTCTTGTTCTAACTGTATTAATGACATAAGGACGGGTAGTCTATCCCTCGGCGACATACTCTCGCGGCAATCATGTGCTAACCTTGCAGGTGGCACTGACCGTGGAGGTCGCGAAAAACTGACGTCCCGTCCCAGAAAATCGTACATCTCTGGTGACACTTTGGTGGGACGTCGGTCTTCCGCGACCAAACGTTGGAAAAAAGGTAAAATTATGTTAATTAATCGCGTTCGACCTCAACTGTGTGTGATTTTCTCGCGATTTTTCGACTTTTGACAAAGTTGCGTTCGCCGCTCGCTGAGTGAGAGCTGAAGTTGAGGTCACAAATTTGGATTTTTCATTCGGCAAACATCATAAAAAGTCTCCAATAAATAAGAACTACCGGACTTGACGCATACTGCCCCACACTTTCAGGCGACAAAGTTACTGAACTAACTTGTACTATCAGTATGTTATCAAATGGCTATTCCTCGTATATATGCCGTCAAAGGCAAGAAAAGTTTTGTAATTAAACTTATAGTTGCGACAGCCCTAGTTACGTTAGCTTAATCATACAGAGCGGGCTTCTAGCCAAAGTGACAATCGTTGACGCTAGGCGCCGATTGAAACGCAGTGTGGCTCTGTCGCGCCACTACAGGCCCCGTAGCCGAGTGGCATTTCTGCGACACCAAACGAAATGTAGTCTGGCTCTGTCGCACCAATACACAAGAGCGATAGAAATAGATAGGTATCTGGGCGTTTTCCAAATTAAATCCCGAATATCGAATTTCACCAGATCTGGACGTGTTTGGGCTCATTCTTCTCAGACTCACGAGCTGATCGCATATCCCGACGATAAAAAAGTGTGTCCCAAACTTTCCATCCAAAATTCGAGTTTCCAATACGTCACGGTCGTAGTAAGTTCATACCAAAATCGTGACGTAAAAGAAAAAAAATAGGACACATTTTTTATCGTCGGGATCGAATCAGCTCGTGATTCTGAGAAGAATGAGCCCAAACACGTCCAGATCTGGTGAAATTCGATATTCGGGATTTAATTTGGAAAACGCCCATCTACGAATGAGATATTATCGTGAGCGTTTACGGTTACGCTCACTAAAAACCGGTGAGAGGTAGCTACGATACGGTTACAAAGCGTAAGTGTGACGTTGGCTAGGTACCCTGATATGACATGGTAAGCTGCTCATATTACGGCTCGGAGTTCGAACAAAGCCTACAAAAAGATTTTTCGCTGCAATACCTCGCGAGATGAAGAAAATAAGTAGACTTACTAGGTTTCATGCGGCTGATATAGGTTTTGATCGGTAAAGGAGCCTTCTTTTTGACGTTTTATAACAAAAAAAACACGCGTGTCGTACTACACACATGTTTTTAATTTTTCTCAAACATGCAATGAAATATTGTCTTTACGTTCCTTAAAATGGGCTGGGAAGTATCGCTTTTTGGGCGCAACAACTCGAGAGGACTGTAAAGGGATTTCATATTATTTTTTAGGCCTAGGCCTGCAAAGTAACTTTTTTTTATAAAATATTGTCCTTTAGAGCATTTTTTTTTATTTCATTGTATGTTTGAGAAAAGCACTATACATGCCTCGGCGTGAAAACGGATTCCCGGCCTCGTATCCCTATCCGGCCTCGCTCGCACGCTCGCTCGGCCGTATATACCCACTTGGCCGGAAATCCTCATTTTCCCGGCCTCTGATGTAATGTACTATTAAAATCCTTTACAGGTTAAGGGCAATAAAGTTGTTTCTTTTGTTTTTTCTTTTTTTTATCTTTTTAATAAACCTAGCCGAAACGTCGGAAATAAATTGATGTTTTTTTTTATAATTTGCTTGCTTTAGTCACTTTAAATATGTTTTAAAATATATTTTTAGTACAGGTAGTGTTTTTTTACGCACTAGTGCGAGAAGTGGTTCATTATATGCCAGGTCAAAACTTCGGAGGTTCATCAGATCTGTACTGAAAAACGTCGTACGATACACGTGCGAAAAGGAAATTCGTAACTCGTGTCGATTTAAAACACTCCCTCGTTTCAAACTTCCTTTTTTCGCACTTGTATCATAATGTTTTTTTTTTTATATATAAATGGGCTTACTCTTGACCACAGAATATTTTAGCTCTTGTGTGTAAGCGTTTGGACAAGTTTTCTTCATACAATTAATGATAGTAATAATAGTGACCTTTATGCTTTTAATTATCGTACTAGAAGCTCAGGGTGCGTAGCCGAATGCCACAAACGCTCACGAAACGCTCACGAAACGAAACGCTCGTAGATAATCTATCTCTATCGCTCTTGCGTATTGGCGCGACAGAGCCAGACTTACTTTCGCGGCGTTTCGTTTTCGTTGCGCGTCGCAGAAATTCCATTCAGCTACGGCACCAGGGATTTATAGTTATTTTAAGATATAACCAAGGAAATAAAATCTCGAAAAGATTTAGAGAAAACCGGTCGGATCAGAATATTAATCTACCGCAGAGATAAAAGTCGTAACTTTAATACCAATATGAGAAATGAGTATTTTTCGTTTTCGTTTTATTATTTCACCAGTGGTTGGCTTGCTGCCAGAGCTGTTAAAATCTCCATACAATGACACGGTCACTATGCTAGTAATTCATTCTAGCTTTATGGCGGCTAGTTTTACGAGTGCTCCTTTTAATCCGGAGATCGCAGGTTCAAACCCCGGCTCAATAGTAGCGGGTGATACGACGCACTTAAAAATATGACATCCTGAATAACAATAGAATAACTTTTCTACACAAAACCATACTGTACTCTGATAGCTGTCGGGGGTATCCGACATGGCTAAAATAATCCATCCGTATCGGATTGTGGAAAGCGCAGCGGGCACATATAAAGCGCCATGCATTGGCATTATTAAATTTTCGTTCTTGGGTTGCCTACATAAATTTAGTAATAACGATTTATTGTATGCGTAGAAAAAGACGTATAACATCATTTAAATCTTACATTTTACATCTATCCTAGTTTCCTACATCCAATACCGGATCGGATAATGTGAAACGCTCTCATGGTCTTGTCTATGGGCACTTTCAGGATGTGGGTCCCTCCAATTATAGCGTATAAGTTGTTAACAATAAATTAACACGCTGTCAATTTTGTGACGACAACCAAGCATAAAATCTGTCTGAAAATTTGCTTTTTTCGCATTTTTGAATGTAGATTATCGCTTAAAAAAATTTTTTATTGAAATTTCATACTTAATTATCGTCACAAAACTGGCAGTGAGTTAATTTTTGTTAACAACTTACGCTAATTGGGGAACCCCATTTTTGAAAATGCATTTATAACGTTTTAAGTAATGTTATCTTCAACTCAAACACAGCTGAAATTTAATTATTCATTGAGATTTACGACTTAATTATAGTAAACAAGTACGAAATTGAATAATACATATGTGAACCTATATGAGATGTGTTATTAGTTCCGTAGAAAATAATTTATTCGGCAATAAAGTCTTGGCAAACATGGTTAACGATGTTTCTTGGCCGAAATGGTTGACCAATAATAGTACATTACATCAGAGGCCGGGAAAATGAGGATTTCCGGCCAAGTGGGTATATACGGCCGAGCGAGCGTGCGAGCGAGGCCGGATAGGGATACGAGGCCGGGAATCCGTTTTCACACCGAGGCATGTATAGTGCTTTTCTCAAACATACAATGAAATAAAATAAAAAATGCTCTAAAGGACAGTATTTTATAAAAAAAAGTTACTTTGCAGGCCTAGGCCTGAAAAATAATATGAAATCCTTTTACAGTCCTCTCGAGTTGTTGCGCCCAAAAAGCGATACTTCCCAGCCCATTTTAAGGAACGTAAAGACAATATTTCATTGCATGTTTGAAAAAATTAATATTGGTGAATAATTGTCCGTAATAAACGTCATCGAACACTACCACATCTATAGGTTTACTGGTTGAGATCGTTTTTTAGCGGTAAGGCCGTCTGTTTTTAACCCCCGACGCGAAAACGACGGGGTGTTATAAGTTTGACGTGTCTGTCTGTCTGTGTGTCTATCTGTGGCATCGTAGCTCCCGAACGGATGAACCGATTTAGATTTTTTTTTGTCTGAAAGCTGAGTTAGTTGAGAGTGTTTTTATTTTAGCCATGTTTCATGAAAATCGGTCTGCTAAGTCGCGGTCGGGGGTTTTTTCAAACTTTTAATTTTGTGGTTGTGTAAGTAAGTATTTTGTTTGTAAGTAGTAGGTCTGGTATTATTTTTCTATTTCAAGTAAGCTATTTATTTGATTGATTTAAGAGGATTTATTTTGTTTATTTAAGAGGATTAAATTTCTATAGTGTGGTTTTAATAATAACCATAACCTGAATGGGTATATATTCCGCCACTCGTCACGGCTTTGTGCATGGGAGCGAATCGCCCCATAATGAGTTACTGCGTTTTTTAAAACGTGACGAGTGGCAGAAAATGGGGAGGGGCATTCGCCCAGCAGTGGGACACATTATAGGCTAAAAAAACCTAAGATTAGATTTAGATTTAGATTTCTTTATTTCATGATAAAAATTACACTATAAATTTGTTACATGCCAAAGTTATGTTTATCTTCTCATCATAATATTGATTTAAACTAACACGATTTGCACTCATAATTTTAGAACAAAACGGGACATAATCGCGTAATTACCCCGTACGTAATTTACCTACATTTATATTTGGCCCGACGTTTCGAACATCAGATTATGTTCGTGGTCACGGGTAGACTGGCGAGGAATTGCATCAACATTTTGTAGCCGCGCGAGTTTTTCTATCTACCCGCACTTGCAAATATAAATGTAAGTTTTTACGCGATTAAGTCCCGTTTTTTCTAAAACCTAAGTATATTCGTTTACTTAGCTGGCCCTTGTGATATTCATTACTAGGTATTAACGTTTTGTTAGTTGACCAACATCAACTAACGGTATCTTTCATATATATTTTAAAGAGCCATGAATGTTAGAATACGTTATTTGATAGAGTAAATGTCAATGAGAATGGAATTTATTTTATGGTGAATATAAATAGTGCCCACTAACATTTACTTACATAGGTACTATCAATAGCAAAAGTGCATGGCGAATTTATCAATGAATTCATTCATAATTTCTCCATGCGATTTTGCAGCTCACTGTACAAGATCATCCGTGGCGCCGACTCTAACGAATAGGTACTTAACCTGAGTACTTAACATATTATTTGATTCGTTGTGTGTTCCATTTTCGAAAACTTTACGCTGTGGCGGCGAACAATTTCTTCATGACACAGTAGCCGTGTCATAGGTCATAAACAATAATGACACGGCACCCGTGTCATACGCTACACGTAAAAAACCTTGATGACACGGCTCCTGTGTCATCCACATAGAAACGATTCAGACAATACGGTATGGGTCAATTCTCCATACAAACGCTCTCGACTATTTCCTCCCTGGTATTTGTAGATAGAGCAATGATTTTTTCAACACAGATTGTTATTATTTTTATCTGTGTCGGACCGTTTTGATTTTTTTGATATTCTGCTTTTTAAAGATTCTAGAGCCAATCAAAAAATCCCAAAAACGGCCTTTTTCATCGTGGCGCAAAAAAAGGTGTGATACTCAAGATTGGTAATAATTAAACAAAAAAGCTAAACGGTCCGACATAGATTATTCCAAATGTTGTTATTCAGATTCTCAAATTTTGTTCCGATTGATTAAGTTTTGAAGGAGGAAAGAGTCGAGAGCGGAACCTCGATTTTAAAGATTTTTTTGAAATATCTTTTGACTGAGTTGTTCATAATGGGCAATTTTTTTTTCGATAAATCTAGTTAATAACACTTGTATATTTAACTAAAATTCCCAAGTTGAAAGGGGGGCTCCTTTCCATTTTAGCATTTTCGCTACCGTATCCTCTTAAAAAGTTATGGTAGCTACAGTCACCGGCACAAATATGTGATGATTTCTATACCTTGTCACATTAACGTCTTGTTTGAAATGTCATGCGAAATTGTCAAACGATTTAAAGCGACAAGGTACAGAAATCATCACTTATTTATTAGTAAACCCTTATTATGACGACTGGTCTTGCTCAGTCGGTAGTGACCCTGCCTGCTAAGCCGCGGTCCTGGGTTCGAATCCCGGTAAGGGCATTTATTTGTGTGATGAGCACAGATATTTGTTCCAGAGTCATGGATGTTTTCTATGTATATAAGTATGTATTTATCTATTTAAGTATGTATATCGTCGCTTAGCACTCATAGTACAAGCTTTGCTTAGTTTGGGGCTAAGTTGATCTGTGTAAGATGTCCCCACTATTTATTTATTATTTATTATTTATTTATGCCGGTGACTGTACATATAAATAGTATTTTTGCAAATTAAAGGTTCACTTCACCCTTGGCGTGTCTGTAAATTAATATAAAAGACTTGACACACGAACGTCGCAGATATCCAAATGAATAATAAAGTCATTGCTCAAGATTAGGCAAGTGACACGAAAGCGACACGCTATCAACACTGAGTTTTAAAAACAACGTCTAGTCACGGTATGAAATTCTGTTGTATATTATTCGAGTATGATCAAATTTTAGAGCTCGGTGACATATTTTCTATAAATTCATCATGGTATGATAAAGTAATTACCAAAATAGTTTAAATAGCAAGCAAATTCTCTATTCAGGATGAACTAATTGAGGCTCAGGTATCTTGAGATTCAGGCAATAATGTCTTATATTGTTTATTTAATTCATTTTACTGTTTACACTATTTACAGTCTTCATACTAAGAATCTTATCTCAATTTTTTAGCGCCACCTATTAAATAATATCATAACTGATGATGCCTACAAATTTTTTTTTTCAAGATGATGTTAAAATAAAGAAATATGTCATTTATTCTTATAAAAAATAAAAACACGCAAAGATATTTGGGGAAAATATGATTTTGACCACTTCCAGGCTGGGAAGCAGCGCCATCTAGTTTTAAGCCTAAAAGGCCCATACATTTCAGGGGTACCCTTTTTGTATGGACTTTGTCAGTCCCGTATTAAATCGTCGTTGCCTATGTTACATAAGATAAGAAGATAACACATAACTGCCGTTGGCAGCTTGAAGTGACAGTTACAAACCATCCCTAATTTCAAAACCACAAGCAAGACAACTCCAAATTGTCCTTTAGTCATTAGCCAAAGCCGGCGACATTCTACTTGAAAATTGTTCTGTAATAGCTTAGACCATAGATTAAATATAACAAGATCATACCATCCCATACATTAAACTGCGACCGCCTAAGAACGCGCGTACAGTACAGCACACATAGATGGCGTCACAAAAAACGCCTTGTTGCCATCGATTATTTATAGATTGGCGTTAAGTGTCACTTTCGAGCCGTAAATCTATGCCCGTGTGATGACGGGTTAAGACGATACGGTAGGGGTAAATTCTCCGTACAAACGCTCTCGACTATTTCCTCCCTGGTTTTTGAAGATAGAGCAATGATTTTTTCAACACAGATAGTTATTATTTTTATCTGTGTCGGACCGTTTTGATTTTTTTGATATTCTGCTTTTTAAAAACTCTAGAGCCAATCTAAAATTTCCAAAAACGGCCTTTTTCATTGTGGCGCAAAAAAAGGTGTGATACTCAAGATTGGTAACAATTAGCCAAAAAATCTAAACGGTCCGACATATTATTTCATTGTTATTCAGATTCTCAAATTTCGTTCCGATTAAGTTTTGAAGGAGGAAAGAGTCGAGAGCGGAACCTCGATTTTAAAGATTTTTTTGAAATATCTTTTTACTGAGTTGTTCTTAATGGACAATTTTTCGATAAATCTAGTTAATAACACTTGTATATTTAACTAAAATTCCCAAGTTGAAAGGGGGGCTCCTTACCATTTTAGCATTTTCGCTACCGTATCCTCTTAAGAAATTCACCACCTCCTTTCTTCCCGTGGGTGTCGTAGAAGTCGACTGTGGGATATGGGTTAAATTGTGGCGTAGACGAGAGGCTGCCAACCTGTCACTGCAATGTCACAATTTCGTTTTCTTTCAAGCCCTTTTTGCCAAGAGTGGCACTGAATCTTGAGTGGTTCATGTGCTCTGCCTCTGCCTACTCCTTTATGGGATACAGGCGTGATTGTATGTATGTATGCATGTAAATCTATGTCAAAAGTGACACTTAACGCCATCTACAAGTATAATTGAAAGCTACAAGCCATTTTTGGTGGCGGTCGCATTTTAAGGTGCTAATTCCGAAAGTCGTATAATTACGAAAGTCGCATAAAAATCATCATTATTTCCATCATATCAAGATTCCCCTGTCGGAATTACCAGAGCATTTCTGTCATTCGGAATTACCCTAATACACCTTATGGGATGGTATGATCTTCTATTTAATCTATGCTTAGACGTCGTATCTACAGCAATTGCCTGTCTCAGCGAAATGAATGCGTGAATGACACATATATAAGGTCCTAATTTATTAGTTGCAGATATTCTAACACATGATACTTTACATTAAAATAATTAACTTTAAATATAAATTAAGAAATCTTACCTTATATAAGGTCCTAATTTATTAGATGCAGATATTTTTACAGCTGATAGTACTCGGTCTCTGGAGTATATTAAACCGTGAAACATTATAGCTTTTACGATGTTTTTTTGGAGAAAACGGAAAAACAAATTTGCTACGTAAAAACACCCTGTTTATGCGATTATTAAATGAAAACTCATTGAACAGATTCTAGTACCTCTTTTACGTACCACTTAACTGTAACTGGCCACTTCAATGACATGTGCAGTTTTCCCGCCGAACCTTTACGACATTTACAACAAACAATTGTTGACACGACAAACAGTGTTATTGTGACATGTGATAATGCACATGATGATTTTTTTTAGACGAAATTATAATTAATTTTTTTGTTAGGAAAATGAAATCAAAAAATTTACATGAAAAGATTTCTTCATTTATATTTAAAGTTAATTATTTTAATGTAAAGTATCATGTGTTAAAATATCTGCAACTAATAAATTAGGACCTTATATATAAGGTCCTAATTTATTATACTCAGACAACGATATATATATCATTGTCTGAGTATCTACAACATAGACATACAAAATAGAATTAAGCTGTATGCACAGTGAGCAGCGACATCGCATGGAGAACTATGAACGGATTCATTAATAAATTAACCATACACTTTTGCAGCTACATACCTTATGTTATCCTGTACACTCTCATGAAAAGTACCGTATACTGAAAGATATTGATATAGTTATTATATTAGAACTTCAATTAGTACCGTGGTATCGCATTTCTCTTTCATGAAAATTACACGGGAAAATTATGATTTTTTTTTGAACAACTATCTGTCATATCATATAAATATGTTGTCAAAATGGAAAATATTGTCATGATGACGTCACATACGCATCATCAAGAAGTTTTTACAATTTAATAAGTACGACGTCTATGGGATATGGGTTAAATTGTGGCGTAGCGAGAGGCTGGCAACCTGTCACTGCAATGTCAGTTTAGTTTTCTTTCAACCCCTTATTTGCCAAGAGTGGCACTGAAGCTTTAGTAGTTTCATGTGTTCTGCCTACCCTTTTATGGGATACAGGCGTGATTGTATGTATGTATGTATGTAATAAGTACCAAAAACGAAAGTCTTTCATTTTGCTTGGAACAAACCTTTTCTCCATTATCATTGCTTGTCAAGCAATCGAATCACAAAAGGGCCAAGATATGTTGTCAGCAATTTTAATAAGCTCCCTCCTCTGTAAGGGTTAAATAAACGTCATATTTCGTCAAAGTTTGACGTTTGAAATAACATTTGCAATGGAGAGCCTGTCAAAATCGTTAGCAACTTATTTTTTTACAGACGCCTAAGTAAACGAGTTATTCTATCTTACCGTCTTACGTAAAAAGTAGATATAAAATGATTTAATAGTTATTTGTTATACAAGAGGGCAAAGTTGTATTTTAACGCCGAGTGTGGTTCGAGAATAGAATCCTGAACTTGCGAGTTTTTAAACACACGAGAAGTAAAATACATTTGCACCCGAGTGTGACACAAAACTTTTCCCATCACTATAGCGAGGAAACTACAACGCAAAAAATGCGTTTATCACTGCTTCCAGTAGTTCCACAGGTGGTAAATCATCTTTATTACTAAATTCACCTACTTTTATCAATTTTATAGCAGTTAATTTGACTTTATTCAAGGTCAAATTACTTAACTGGGTAAAGACCCACTAGTGGATAAAATTCGTTTTTACCCGCTGGTATTAAAGGACAAAACACGTGTTTCCGAGCTAGTGAGGGGAAAATATTTAAACTGGTTCGGAAATTTCATGCCCAGTTTTATTTTAAGGCCGACACTTCTTAACCTTACCACGGCCCTCAATATCCAGTGTATCGCCGTGGCTTGCGTGGGCGACGGTCGCGCGATGGTCGCGCGACGGCGATGCGACGCATACGAAATAAAACCTTATCGATATTTATTTATTTATTTATTATTCAAATAAGTTACACAGCATAACAGTAAAACCAAAGCACTGTGAAACTAAAAAATAAAAACAATAGGTATAAATATAGCACAACAGTAAAAATCAGACAAAAAAAAAACAATATTCTATTTAGGCGACGACGTAACAGCGTGGCTCCGTTGCGTCGTCTGACACGGCGTAGGGTTCGGCAGGTTGCCCCGGAACCGCCGAAACACCACGCCCTTCGGCCAGAAGTCTGCACTCGCGATGGTGTCCTGCAGCGGCCGCGGCACTCGCAACACAAACGAACTGAAGTGCACGTAGTGGCGCGACTGTAGCTGGAACACTCTCAGCGTGTAGCCAGTCTTCTGGCGAACGTACTCCACCACCTCATCAGCCCCGGCAGAGTAGTGCAAGCGCGACACGTAGAGCGCCCTACTCGGCGTAGCAATCCGTAGACCTGAATTCACTGGTTCCGCATTGCCACACATATGGAAGTATGAGACGCGACGGCGACGGTCGCGCGACCGTCGCCCACGCAAGACACGCGTAATGAATAAATGAATGAATGATCATTTATTTGCATTAAACAAGTACAGTTATTTTGTGTTCGAATGTTTTTAAAGTATTTATTAAAATTGTTACACACACTGACTCACCATAATCCATTTAAGAATTTTGTTGCATTAAACAAGCACAGTTATTTTGTGTTTTTAACATATTTATTAATTGTTACACACATTGACTAAATATATTTGACGCCGACGCCACAGAATTAGTAATGCAGAAATTGCAGAACATTCCCAAAAAGCGGAAACATTCTTGAGAATGTTCGCAGAACATTCCCGCAACATGCAATTTATTATTTAAACAAGAGAATATACTTGAAATAATGTTTAAATGGGCATAATATAAAACTATATGTTATTATAGGTATAATTATTGTCTATTACAGTTAGCTATTTTGTTGATGAGTGATAAGTTACCTAAATTCTCACTATAAGTTGCTTAAATTCTCACTATACTTCAGGGAACATTTCGACTTTCAGACTTTCAGAGTTTTAGTCCTGACTTTTTTAAATTAGGTACCGAACTATTATTTCTTGATGCCTGTTTTTGGTCATGCCAATATATGTATATACAAAAAAAAACAAAAAAAAAACAAAAAAAAAAACAAAAAGATCGCACCTGTCACCCGTCAGGATCGAACCTGAGAACATCGGCATACGAAGCCAGCGCACTACCACGGGACTACGTCTTGACTTGCTGAGTTCGACGAAATTATGGTATAAACTACGAAGTCACTAAGTATTCTGATAAATTCTCGTTCTCGAGAACATTCTCAGAAGTTACCGAAAATTCTCATTAGGAATGTTCTGCAACTTTGGAAACTTCTCGACCGTGCATTGCTACACAGAATACATATTACCCGACGCTCAGAAAACGCCAACGTGTAGTGGCCTTAAACAGATCGGCATAAAATAAAACGACCCATCACACGACTGGCACGGCCCACATATTCAAACACCAAGGTGGCATAAAAAGGGTCCCGTCACCTCGTCCCAAAAGTTTTAAATTGCCTGCCAATGAGCAAACTCTCTTTCAGCTACATTTAACTGCGATACAACAGCAATTAATCCTAAATGGCATTGAGTAGAACCGCACAAAGTAATTTCAATTTGATTACTGCACTGAACTTTCGGCACTTTGAACAGTGCTTTAACTTTCAATTACGTTATTGTACACGCGACATAGTTTGGTCATAGCATACATAAACTAGATACAGTTGCAAGTTGATTGGCCAAAAAGTGTGTCCACCGGAGAGGACAAAGCTGGGGCTGGTGTCCCGTCATGGGGGCCATGACCCCCTGGAGCATAAAGAGACTGGGAAAGAGAGACCAGTGGCCCATTTTTCGAAAGGTCAAGGCCTTGTATTACAAGTGTGTTTCCATGACAACCCATACGATTTGACAGTTCGCGCACTTGTAATACAAGGCTTGTACCTTTCGAGAGACGGGCCCCAGATGTAGACATATGAAGATGATGATATAAGGTAGAGATCAAAGGAGAACTAGGTGTCTTCAGAAACTAGGTAAGAACAATAAGAGTTTTGAATGATTCACGGTTATTTTCATTAGACTTATATTGACCGGGATATAGACCGTGATTACCTTTTTGATTTTTGTCGAGCTCCCGATATTTCGACGCAGTTGCATGCATCATGATCACGGAAAACGTTTTCCGTGATCATGATGCATGCAACTGAACGAGAGAACTAAGTCTAAGAACCAAAAAGTCTAAGAACAGTCTAAGAGTGTTGACCGGTATCATTACGGGGCACAACACTCTCAATAGACATATGAAGATTATAGATATCAGTAGTGAGGAATCCTGTCCACACTGTGGTAAGGAGGAGACAAGCTTACACTTACTATCAAAATGGAGCACGTACGCGGCAACGCGATATGATACATTCGGTAGAGACAGTCTGAGAGAAGATGAACTCAAGGATGTCGAACTTAAAAATGTCCTTCTGTTCTGCAGGAAAACAAGAAGATTAAATGGATGGTGATAAGCAATAATGTGTCAACCCACAAAAACAAAAAAATGAGATTTTAATGCCATGTTATAGCTGGATTTTTAAACTTCTATTTGCAAAAATGACCTTTTCATTTTGAAAATTTTTACTATCCCAAAAGTAAAAAAATAGGTTAACACAAATCCTTTATCGTGTGTTGCCTGTTTTGCATTAATGTGTCAAGAACCTTAACTTATTATAGTAATTGGCAGAAGACATATTTAAATTACAATAATGTGTTATGAGGGTTGACTTAACGATTTTTTTACACTTGACTCATTCTTGCAAAACGCAAAAAATGACATAGTTACCCACTATGAGACTTGAATGATTATTGCAAAATGATATTTTATTCGTTGTTTTATGCTACGACCCGTGTTATAAAACATAAGTCATTATTGTTAAATTATATTCGGGTCATAAATTGTTCGTTTTTGGTGTAAGTACCATGACACTTTATTGTAAAATATAACTGTTCATATTAATTTATGTTTGAATAAGTTATGACTTAGTCCATTAGTATATTTTTGCACATGAATGGTAAATTCAGTACGAAATTGAACATTTTAAGTCATGAATATACATATTCGTTATTATAATTTGCAAACACTTTTTACAAGTACGTGTTTATATAAAAATCTAATATAAGCTACTATTTTTTTATAATTACTAATTACATTAAGAAGTGTTAATGTATGCATAAAAATATTGTTTGATTTTTGAATACTTACTGAATGG
The DNA here is from genome assembly GCF_023078275.1 of Leguminivora glycinivorella. NCBI lineage: Eukaryota > Metazoa > Arthropoda > Insecta > Lepidoptera > Tortricidae > Leguminivora > Leguminivora glycinivorella. The sequence continues at coordinate 2,256,064 of NW_025952831.1, forward strand.
TAGTTTATTATTTTGTTAAAGATATTTTATGTTTTGTTCTTGTACAAGTCATGAGTTATTCATAATTTAAATGACTTAGTTTATTTCTTAGCGTAAAAAAATATTTTGTTGTATATTTTAGATAACTAGTTTATTTTTTTTAAAGATGATTATTTGGTTTTTGTAACGATTTTTTGTTGAAAAAGCACAGATAATTTAAATATGTGTCTAGAAATGATCATTACTCTAATAGTTAATTTATAGTATTTTATTCAACAGGCGTTTAAAGGAGGTCAAGAAATATGAGTGGCGTACTTTCCACGAGTATTTTGGAGTCAGTTAAACACCATTGCATACAATACTTTTACAAAGACCATGCACTTAGTTTTTAATAGTTTTTTTTTAAATAATTCTCGCGAAATTCACACTGTTTCCTGTATTGCAAAGGTTTGCACTGTCAGCTCAGCTGCCCAAAGCCTTCCCGCGCACGCACGCAGTATCGTTAATGCAATGCGTTGCCATGATTACAGAACCAAACAATGCGTTTTCAGTTTTTTCGATACGCACAATCCTGTAAATGACGAATAACAGTTCGGGAGTAGAAAAATCATTAAAAGGTTTGATTAATAAATAATGTATTGATTCCTACATGACGACCGGTCTGGCGCAGACGGTAGTTACCCTGCCTGCTACGCCGCGGTCCCGGGTTCGAATCCCGGTAAGGGCATTTATTTGTGTGATGAGCACAGATATTTGTTCCTGAGTCATGGATGTTTTCTATGTATATAAGTATTTATATATTATATATATCGTTGCCTAAGTACCCACAACACAAGCCTTCTTGAGCTTACCGTGGGTCTCAGTCAATCTGTGTAAGAATGTCCTATAATATTTATTATTATTTTATTATTTATACCTAATAACATAAGTGACCATGACTGATATGTTACTTAACACTTATAAAGTTAAAAATATGCATAGGTAGAGTATTTTACAATAACAATTTATGTGCTTTAACATGTTTATTTAAGACTCATAGATATTTTTAAACAATTAGCAAAAGTGGGTTAAGTATCATAACACAGTCTTGAAAAAGTTTGACGTCGTCGAACAATTCGCAATAAAAGAAAAGGGCATTATTTCGTCAAATTGAAGTTTGTTTTGAAATTAAGCTACAATAATCACTACTACTGAACGTATTATAGCTGAAAAACACAACAATCTATATAAAAAACAATTTTTTTTAAGAGAAACACAAAAAAATGAGAAAAAATCTTTAGACGCCATTTTCTCAAAATGGTTGGCGTGTGGGTTGACACATTGTTGCTTATCAGCATCCAAATTTGAGGAGAGAAGTGTGGGAGGGCAGCCGGGACAGTAACCTGCAGCTCTAACTCCAGGGAATTGGGCTGAATGAACGCATCATGTGATCGACAGCACGCCTGTTTCCGACCAGGCGTCCCTACACTACATCTACATCCCCTGGAGCCTAGGTTAGCCATACAAATAGACCACGTGACCCTCCACCCCCTCCTGGGGCCTGGGCATTGACCACCCTCCTGGGCATGAAACCTGGGACCGCGCTTGCAAATCAATCGAATCAAAATTAAAATCCCTCATTGTGACACTAATTCCACTCAAAGCAATAAAGACGTATTTTATCGTCAATAATAAAACAAATATAGGCTTCAATACGCATCACAAGGATCGAAGGCCCGTTACAGGGATCCGAGAGATTCGTATTATAGTGGTTTATTTACTGCGAGGGCTCTGGGATTGTAAATGGCTAGATTAATGTGATTTTAGGACTATAAATAGATTTTGGGTGGGTTGATACTACAGTAATAGAAATTGCTTGGAAAAACGCCTGGCATTTAGAAAATTTCACCCTTTTTCGTACAACATGGACGACTAATTATGCCAAAGGGTTTTGATACCTATACCAGTGACCCGTGTCAAGGATTATTTATATAGGATTTACAATCTTCAAACTAAGAATCGTTATTTTTTTCTTAATATCGACAAGTTTTTTATTTCTTATATTATACAAATAATAAATAAATAATTTTACGGTGTACCAAATAGAACAAAGGCTAAAGATAATGCCAGAATTAATTCATATTTTTAGAACAGTCCGTTCTGACGTTTTTTTTTTTTATTATTATAAATGGGCTTACTCTTGACCACAGACTAGCCAAAGGCAAAGACGTGACATCCCCGGACACGTAAAAACGCACCTCCTGAGAAATGTCCTAATAAGGTGGCGCCATCTGTCATACTATCGTACAACTTACATTTTTTAACGCCACACTTATTAAATACTATACTACACTATGTTATATTATGATATTAAAATAAATAAATATGTCATTTGTTCTTATAAAAAATAAAAACACGCAAAAATATTTGGGAAAAATATGAATTTGACCACTTCTTGCTGCAAACAGCGCCATCTGGTTTTAGGCTTTTTTGTATGGGCTTTGTTGCCCGTAGTAAAGTTTTCCTTAAAACATAAAACATATGACATCGTATTAGACTTTTTATAAGCATACGAAACTGAGTACTTTTACTATACATAATGTTCAAGTCTCAAGAATCACAGGTGATATCGAAACACGAAAGCTAGATAAGATATTGTAACGTTGGGTACACTGTTCAGTTTTAGGGCGAAAGAACGCATATTTTTTTTTTTTGTATATTATAGGACAGTGAAGAAAAAGGACGGCATGTTGCCTATGATCAAAATGTTTATATCTATGATTAATTTTGATTTAGTTGTAATGTATATAAATATTGTCATGATCCTTTGAACTTGTAAAAAATCATCAATACATTCAAAATGTGAATTTAGTCGAAAATTATGTTTTGGCCGACTAGCCGACTAGTCGGCCGACTAATCGGCCACCCAAGCGCCGACTAGTTGGCCAAACCAATTGTCGGTACATGCCTAATTTTGATATGTTTTTTTTGACATTAAAGATTTTTGAATTGAATTGAATCGTATTTCTATGTTAGTGGACTATCGGCCTCAAGAAGAAATGTTTATTATTAATTTTTTATACCACGTCGGTGGCAAACAGCCTGATGGAAAGCGGTCACCGTAACCTATGGAAGCCTGCAACTCAAGGGGTGTCACATGCGCGTTGCCGACCCATTAGAAACTTGTACACTCCTTATTTGAAGATCCCCATACCAGTTCATCGGGAATACCTCGACATAGCTCATTCCACAGCCGGAGCGTTCGTGGGAGGAAATTCCTCTGAAACCGCACGGTATTTTGAATTCATCAATAGAAAATGTGACAGAAAGTCTTGGAATTCAATTAATTATACTAACGCCGTGGCTTGCGTGGGCGACGGCCGAGCGATGGTCGCGCGACGGCGATGCGACGCATACGAAATCAAACCTTATCGATATGGAAGTATGAGACGCGACGGCGACGGTGGCGCGACGGTCGCGCGACCGTCGCCCACGCAAGACACGGCGTAACACAGAGCTTTTCTAAATGTAAATACTTACCTATGTTATTATGAGTACCCATTTTATCTAATAACTGCACATTTTACAGCGAACAAAAAATGAGACACGAATATTATATTAACAAAAACATGACCCATTTAACCGTTAATAATAAATAACATGTCACAGCTTATTTTCATTTCCACAGAACATTTATGTAAGGGATCGTCTCAATAGAGAACCGCCTAGCCAACGTGACAATCAAAGAATATATTGAATAGTATGGTATAGAGTCAAGATTAAGTTACGAAAACTTTTTATGTGACTTTCCATACCTAAAGGTGCCTTATAACACATAAAACATTTGGACCCATTAGACATAGAACGCCACATATTTATGGCGGGATTATGACGGGATTTTTAAAAGTTTCATGTTTTCATTATGAATCTGAGCAGAAAACGAACTTAATTTTCAAATTCCATAATTAAAATCAAAATTTACAACTTAATTTCATATAATGCCGTTCGCTAGTTTGCAGGTGGTACAGCGACATCGAGCGAAAAATTTGGGCATCAATTATACATTTTACGACAAGTAGTTAGCCAGTTTGCGGGGGTAACAGTGACATCTAGCGAACAACTTGCTATTTACGGCATATAATTTTATATGCCATATAGGTATCCTAAGTACATCGGATTTACTATTTCCTTTGACTGAAAACACCGTGGTGACAATCGTTGGCGCTACGTGACAATCAGAACTCTTCTCTCTACCGCTCCACTACAGAAGAGCGAAAGGGACAGCTAGCTACAATACGACACGCTTACGGCCCAGCCACGACATTGGTCTAAGCGCGGCAGCGGTGAGCGGCAGCCATACGTGCGAATGAAAAGTCCCATCGCTGTGTCTCGCTCCAACGTATGGCCGCCGCTCACCGCTGTCGCGCTTAGACCAATGTCGTGGCTGGGCCGTTACGAAGCGTAAGCGTTTGTGGCTAGGTCCCCGAGGGTCCTAACCCTTTGACTGACTGCAATGGAAGCCACTAGCCGTGAAAGGTTAATAAAATCGATGTTGTTACTATCCCATTCTACGAAGGGTTAGGCAATAAAAATAACATTTTTATGTGTGACTGGATGGGTTACAATCTTAACTCAGTTTACGATTCGAAAAGTTAACTTTGGGGTTGCAACTTGATTGATTTCGAAAACCATTGTTGTGAAAAGGTTGCACTTCGGGGAGTGTGCTCAAGAGCTACACGAGCTTATTCAACCGTCCCCATTCTACCATCGGACTCTTAGACGCACGGCAGGTCTCCATCCTTACTTGGTGGATATTCCACGAATCCGCACGAAGCGCTTTGCTTCTTCTTTTCTTATGCGCACTGCCAAGGAGTGGAATTCCTTGTCGGCGGCTATATTTCCGAGCTCATATAACCCGGCAACCTTCAAATCAAGAGTGAACAGGCATCTTCTGGGCGAGCTCACTCCATCGTAGGCCACGTCTTTGCCTTTGGCTAGTCTGTGGTCAAGAGTAAGCCCATTTATAATAAAAAAAAAAAAAGAATAACAATGTAAAGGCGATTCAGTCGTCGAGTACCACTGAATGAATTAACTTTCCTACAAAATCCTATAAATATTATTAAGGTAGGGTAATATTTAACCTGTGTATCGACCTCTAACTTCACTTTTCATTGTATGTATTGTTTACATCAGTTCACTGCTTCCTGTGTGGCTTGCACACTTTCACTGTAATTTATAATAACACAGTTTTTTCCTTAATAATATAATTATTATGTATAATACATTTCAATCAACGGATAACTGTTATTGGCCTAAGACTATGGTTGCAAAAAAACGGTTTTTTTTCTGGCTTGAAAAAAAAAAACATGAAAAAAACCTTGAAAAAAAACAGTTTTTTTTCTAAAGTACGAAATCTCAAAATTTACAAAGCAGTTAATACTTTTATACGGTTTTTTAGACTTAATGTCAACTATTAAACGATTTTAATCAAATAACTTTAATTTCTGGTCTTAAAAAAGTAACATTTACGAAATCTGTAGTTGGTAGTTATCACTATTTACTGTTGGCAACACCACCGCCTCTCCACGCTACACGCAGCATCGGGGATTCCCCAATAAACGTTTGTATACTGAATGTTAATCGAATTAAAATGTATGTTTTGTTATTGAAACAAGTTACAAGTCACGAAAAACCGGTATTGTCGAATTATTTGTTCATCTGAAAAAAAAACCATATTTAGAAAAATAACCATGGTGCTCTGTTTTTTACATGTTTTTTTTTCATAAAAGTTTGACAGCACTTCAGTGGCCTATTTAACAACAGTGTTTATTGTGGCAAAAGTGACAATTGTCGCCCGATATTGCCTGTTCAACAATATTGACGCACAGTAACATTACTACTTATCAACCCTTAGGCACAGAATTGTCAGTGTCAAGTGATAATGCATGAATCTCTTGACTCATCATCATCCTCCTTGCGTTATCCCGGCATTTGCCACGGCCCATGAGAACCCAGGGTTCGCTTTGACAATTTTGACTATCAAATTAATATATTGATAAGAGTTTTGAATGATTCACGGTTATTTTTATTAGACTTCTGGTGAATCGGTGAAGTCAGAATTGAACAAACGTAGTGACACTGTGAGTGTAATGTGTTTGGACAGACCATCGAGTGTGAATGCGACCAGTGGTAACGCTGGAAGTGAACGCAGCCGACGCGCGGGAAGGAGGGTAGATCGCGCGCTGTCTACGCAACTTAGACATCCACCCGCCTTCGTCAGTTTTCCGTGATCATAATGCATGCGACTCGTCGAAATATCGGGGACTCGACAAAAATCAAAAAGGTAATCACGGTCTATATCCCGGTTAATATAAGTCTATTTTATTGCTTTTTGTCAACATGAATTTAGTCAAGAGACGACTATAAATAAAAAATATTGTCAAAAAATATTACAACACTTGTTTACAAAGAGTCTGGACATCGTGTAGATTAGATTAGATTAGATTAGATTTCTTTATTTCATGATAAAAATTACACTATAAATTTGTTACATGCCAAAGTTATGTTTATCTTCTCATCATGATCGTCAAAAATTACATTATGAATTGAAAATAATAAAATGAATAGTTTCTCCCAATAAGGATCGCTGCAGGAGGCCTTGTTTTTGTAAACAAGGAAGTTCAGTTCCTCTTTTAATAAGGCTCAAGTGCTCACTAAGCTTGTAAAGACCAGAGGAAAACCCTTCAAAGTTAATATTGACATCCTGATAAATGTATACTTCCTATTTTTATCCTTTTCGAATGGTTAAAGTGCCGAAACGGGAAGTAACGGGAGAGGAAAACTGAAAAAAAGTGGACTGTGTGAGACATGATGTGAAGCGAAATCAAATTAATTATAAGACGATGCGATAGAGATGTAACGTACACTGGGCACTACTAAAGACTGTATCGTTAAGTATGAAGACAACTTTGAGTAGCCGTATTTATTTGCTATTATATTTTTTTCTTATAACAAGCCATGGGCTTAATAAGGCACATAATAAGGTACACATTTTGTCCTAGAAACTCGACGTAAAGCATATGGTTTCGACAGTATTGACTTAATCCTCCCGAGTACCAATTACGGTTCCGGACAAATGCTACTAGAAAATTCACAAAGTGCGTAAAAGACGATACGATTGCGAAAAAAAATTGTATGGTGCGAACCTCAACGACACATGATCCACAAAGCAGAATATCTGGACATAGTCTAGCCACTGTTATTTTAAAAAAATATAGTTCAGGATCTGTGTAAGGCGGCCATTTAGAGAATGTGGCATGGTGCTTACTCTAACTCCGACTTTGATGTCGAATTTGACTATCATACATTGTTTATATCGATCTGGTTTAAGCACTGTTCAAACACCATGAATGTCAATTAGACTTTGGCCTATGGCAAATTTTTTTATCTGTTTCTCTCATCCTGCTAGCATCAAAAATTTACGGCAATCCGGAACGTTGCTCAAAATTGCGTTTTTTTAAATTATATAAATTCGCCGCATTTATTCTACAAGTACCCAATCGGAAAAACCATGAAGAGGACTCTTAAAGAATATATTTTGGCAGCATATTAACCTTTGTTTGTTGAAATCGTACAAAGAGTCATTGAAATATTCTCAAATTAAGCCAGATAGGGGTTGTCCGAAATTTATTTGCTAGACCTTAATAAAAGTACCATAAAGTCCCTAAAATAAAAAAAATATCAGACCTTCTTATATCAAATAGTACTTACCAATACCTTAAGATCATACTCTCGGAACATAATAATACAAAATTATGCACATGTCAACATTTAGACGAGGTTTGTTTTGTCCTTATACTTAACGATACAGTCCTTAATATACTATTATTCGACCTTTTTTTAAAAATTATAAATGGGCTTACTCTTGGCCACAGACTAGCCGAAGGCAAAGACGTGACCTACGATGGAGTGAGCTCGCCCAGAAGATACCTGTTCACTCTTGATTTGAAGGTTGAATTATAAAACGAAAATTATAAGTACAATAAACGTAAATGGACGGAGTTTGGGGCACAGACCAGCTATTTTTTTTTGGCCTCGAAATGAGGCGATTCTGAAAAGAGCACTCGTTTTCTCAACGCTAATATTAATATTTGACATTTTAACACATATCATATCAAGCTAAGAATATGGGCCCATATAACACTTTAAGTTCTCGCGCTTTGTACACATATTTAAAGTCACACACAGGTCGAACGCGATTAATTAACATTATTTTTACCTTTTTTCCCAACGTTTCGGCCAGGTTGCACTGGCCGTGGTCGCGGAAGACTGACGTCCCAGCAAAGTGTCACCGGAGATGTAAACAACACAAAACTACCCGATATTAATTTATATAAATGTTCGGGGTAGACAAATAAATATAATCTACCCGCTTTTAGTTATTGTTTATTTCCCACCGCACGACACACAGCACTCACAACATCCGCGCACTGGTCCGAAGATAGATCTTTTGGTTTGAACATTTGAATCACTGGTCCCCATGTTGGCGATAATCTATACCCGTCTTCCCTGTTAAAGTTTTTAGGATATTTTTTAATTTCGATCGCCTCCCTCACAATCCGGGGATAATAGTGTCGCTCGGTGGAAAGAACTTTGGGTTTGTGTAGCTCAATCCAGTGATTCGTTTCCGCAGTAAGCAAGTGCTCGGCGATTGCAGATTTGTGTACATGGCGATTTTTAACTGCCGCTATGTGTTCCTTCACCCTCTCTTGAACGCTGCGCTTTGTTTGGCCAATATACGCACTTCCACATATCGGGTAGTTTTGTGTTGTTTACATCTCCGGTGACACTTTGCTGGGACGTCAGTCTTCCGCGACCACGGCCAGTGCAACCTGGCCGAAACGTTGGGAAAAAAGGTAAAAATAATGTTAATTAATCGCGTTCGACCTGTGTGTGACTTTAAATAAATATGGGCCCAATTGTCAAAATAGGTTTAAAAGTTTTAAGCTTGTGGCGGGAGATGGCAGTCAATGCACTGTGATTACATATTTTACTTTGATAGTAACTCTCTGTAATATTTACTTCATCCTCTATGTAAGTGGTAAGTAAAAGGAGCAAGTAACTATTAACTTTTTTTATATTGACTACAGAATTGACCCTTGTAGGCCAGGGGCCCGTTTCTCGAAAGGTACAAGCGTGGGTACAAGCCTTGTATTACAAGTGCGCGAATTGTCAAATCGTATGGGTTGTCATGGAAACACACTTGTAATACAATACCTTTCGAGAAACGGGCCACTGGTATAAAAATGTCTAATTAAGATATCTAAAAAGTAGAATACTAAAATATGTTAACAAATCTTCATTCCATTTAACACGGATGCAAGAAGAATTTAAATATTTATGTAACACTCAAATCGAAATAAATTGTATATGTTTAACAGTAACTCAAAACAATAAGAGTATGTTTACATACAACTCAGCAAAACGGTTGCTAGCGCAAATACGCTGATTGAGAGATTTAGCGTACGTGTCAAAATATTACCAGAGAGTAAAGAGAATCGAGTATAGAGGTTTATTATTAAGGTTAAATGTTCATATTACCATTATCTGGCATAGGATTTAAACATTTAGCACCTTCGTTGACAATTCGGCTCATATCTACTATCTACTACATTTATGGCCAAAGACATAGAAGACATAGTCTAAGAAAAAAACGTACCTCAGAACCATACATATGTTTTCTATGTATATAAGTATGTATTTATCTATTTAAGTATGTATATCGTCGCTTAGCACCCATAGTACAAGCTTTGCTTAGTTTGGGGCTAAGTTGATCTGTGTAAGGTGTCCCCAATATTTATTTATTTATTTATTTATTTTATACAGAAAAAGGTACGGTGGCCTAGATGGCGTTACACCTTTAGAGGACGCTCACCTAGATGGCGCTATTCATATTTGACATTTTAACACATATCAAGCTAAGAATATGGGCCAAATTTTCAAAACTGAGGTCCAAAAGTTTTAAGCTTGTGTCGAGAGATGGCAGTGTAATGCACTGTGTTACGTGTTTTACTTTGACAGTAACTCTCTATAATACTTGATCCTCTGATATGGTGTACCTATTTCACGACAGTGACATTGACACTTGACTGACAATAGGCTAGTTTCCTACTAGTCAAATCAGCTTCTTTTTAAAAACTGTCAAAACGATTTGCTAATATGGAATTATTATGAAATACTGGGGAGTGACGTCACGGTCAATTCGTTTACTTTATATCTTTCTCTTTGACTTATTAAATAGAATTACTCAGCGTCAATATTTTCCTTGTTAAACAGGCCATGAACGGTAAAGAGTCACTACAATTGTCACTGTGGTGAAACAAATCGAACAAATATATCAGGTGCCGTAGCCGAATGGCATTTCTGCGACACGAAACGAAAACGAAACGCCGCGAAAGGTAGTCTGTATCTGTTACGCCAATACGCAAGAGCGATAGAGATAGATATCTACGAGCGTTTCGATGAAATTCGGCTAATACGTACCCTGATTTGTTAAAATTGTTCAATATAATTAGAGTCGATATCTATCCGTCTATCAACCAAAGGTACTATTTAGTTCTATCTTAACGAGCATAATATTTTTTTCTCAATGTTTCCGAGGTACGTTCTTCTCAGTCTTTATTTATCTTATACAGAGTTATGTTGTCTTTGCAGAAAGTAATTTTCTCAACGTCGTAACAGGTAAAACAACGAGAACTTATACTTTATTTTTATAACGTATGGTTTATAATGTAATAACTCATAATTCGGACTTATTTATATTTCAAGGTTATGATTATTGTGGCTTGTGTGATCTACTGCCCCAGATATGAGTAGACAAAATATACAAGGTGTAAAATAAACACAGTAAGAACTCGATAATCCGTACACAGACTAATCTAATGTCGCGGTAATCCGAACAGCCGAGTGACCACCTAACCTAGTTTTTATTGTGGTTATTTAGTTTTTTTTTCAAGGTTCTAACGTTTCTCCTTGCTGTTTAGATCCACCAGTTTAATTTTTTTTTTTTATAAAATGGATCACTTTTGATATTTTTAAGAAGTATGTCTTACCAAACAGCAGGTATGTGTTGGTAGATTGTTTCTTTCTATGAACAGGGTACCTAGCCAAATGCACAAACGCTTAGGATAATTATTATCGTTATCGTAGCTAGCTATCTCTATCACTTTTCCGTGTTGGCACGATTATCGGTTGTTTTTTGCTTAAGATAAATGAAAATCCCAAAATTGCCAATAAGGCTGGTTATTTTCTGCTATTTTGGATTTTACCGACTTATATTTTATTTCCATTATATAAATTCGACCGCTCTGTCAGTCCAATAGAGTCAGTATTTGTGAAGTTCAGATTATCGGGGTTCTACTATAGTGATGGGGATCCGCTTAAGGGCGTTTTCAATATTACAAAGCAAGAAAATGTTTGGTCTTTTTATGGAGGGTTGACCGACCCAAATGGATAAGCTAATATTATTCCACATTGAAAATAAAAAGGTTATTAAAGTCGCCAGCCCCTTAACCTTTTGACCACTTATAAAGTATACGAATGCTTTCGAAAATTGCACGAAGATGAGTTGACCAAGTCACTCCATTTTCTTTAACATATAATAGTACATTACGATACAAGAATAAAAATTGAAATTAATTTATAAATGTATATTAATTTGTAATGAAAAATGTATAAAATGTAAATAGTTAGATTTAAGATTAATATTTGCATGCCGCCCTTGGCTAAATATGTGATACCGACTGCTGATTTATATTCTGTCCAACTTAATGTACCATATTTAAGCAAATAAATTATATTCTATTCTATTCTATTCAAGTGCGTACAAAAGGAAGTTCGAAACGAGTGGCGATAAATTAAAACACGACCGAAGGGAGTGTTTTAAATCGATACGAGTTATGAATTTCCTTTTCGCACGTGTATCGTACGACGTTTTTCAGTACAGATGAGCCTCCGAAGTTTCGACCTGGCATATAATGAACCACTTCTCGAACTAGTGCGTAAAAAAGCGACCATCTGTACTGAAAAATATTTTTTTATTATTGGTCACTATAATATATTGTTAGGTTAACTATAAACTACGTAATAACTTATAGCACAAGGTCGTTTAAGTAGGGACTGAATAAATTAACCCACTTGGTATTACATGGATCTGCATAACTTTCTACGCCAGAAGAACTGAGTTGCGAGACTTGGATTTTTTACAAGTTTTGTTTTTGATGAGATATAACAATTTTATTGCACTGCACAGTCAGCAACACACCTATGAATACAGCCAAAGTGTCAAAAATGTGTATACAGGACTTTATTGGTACATTAAGGTCGTGTATACATATTTTTTCCACTTTGGCTGTATTGATAGGTGTGTTGCTGACTGTACCGCAGAATGTATGCCCTCTTCATCCACACATCATCCACAAAGTTCCCTCTCTATCGCTCATATTGCGAGACAGAGAGTTGAATTTGCCACGAACCGTTAACGAATGTACTATTAGAGGATCTGTTTTTCCAGCTAACTATAAGACGTAGGTATTGACATCCGGCGGATATCTGTCGCATAATTGGATGAACTAGCTTGACAGAAAATTATAACAATCCATACTAATATTATAAATGGGAAAGGGTGTGTCTGTTTGTTTGTCCGTCTTTCACGGCAAAACGGAGTGACGAATTGACGTGATTTTAAAACTGGAGATAGTTGAAGGAATGGATAGTGACATAGGCTACTTTTTGTCTCTTTATAACCCCCCACTTCCCTGAAATGGGGGGTGGAAGTTACTATGGAACATTAAGCAATTTTCGAATGTAACGTGAGCGTGCATTGCTTCTGCACGGTTATAGTTTTTTCCCCTCACTAGCTCGGAAACACGTGTTTTGTCCTTTAATACCAGCGGGTAAAAACGCATTTTATCCACTAGTGGGTAAAGTAATTTGACCTTGAATAAAGTCAAATTAACTGCTTTAAAATTGATAAAAGTAGGTGAATCTAGTAATAAAGATGATTTACCACCTGTGGAACTACTGGAAGCAGTGATAAACGCATTTTTTGCGTTGTGGTTTCCTCGCTATAGTGAGGGGAAAAGTTTTGTGTTACACTCGGGTGCAAATGTATTTTACTTCTCGTGTGTTAAAAAAACTCACAAGTTCAGGGTGCGTAGCCGAATGGTACAAACGCTCACGAAACGAAACGCTCGTAGATATCTATCTCTATCGCTCTTGCGTATTGGCGCGACAGAGCCAGACTACCTTTCGCGGCGTTTCGTTTTCGTTTCGCGTCGGAGAAATGCCATTCGGCTACGGCACCAGGATTCTATTCTCGAACCACTCGCTTCGCTCGTTGTTCAACTATAGCATCCTTTCACTTGCTCGTTTTTCAATTCCACACTCGGCGTTAAAATACAACTTTGCCCCTTGTATAACAAATAACTATTCTGACATCGATGACAAATCTAGTCATAACAATTTTATTTAGGTATCCGTCCGCTAAACAGAGATCTTTCTTTATATGACATTTATTTACCTACTCTTTATGGTTCAGTTCGAGTTATAAATTACTAGCTTTTCCCGCGGCTTCGCTCGCGTCAGGAAGAGACAAAAACAAGCCTATGGCACTCTCCGTCCCTTCAAATATCTCCACTTAAAAAATCACGTCAATTCGTCTTTCCGACACAGATAAAAATAATAACAATCTGTGTTGAAAAAATCATTGCTCTATCTTCAAAAACCAGGGAGGAAATAGTCGAGAGCGTTTGTATGGAGAATTGACCCCTACCGTATCGTCTTAAACGACACTATTAGGGCGGTTAAATCGATATTGCGTTTATAAATCATCAAAACTTACACCAAAACGAATTAATAACATTTTTATGGCGTTTAACTCGATTTTGCGATTTAGAAAATACGCTTATTATAATTTGTAAAAGTAAATTTGGCGTTCAATTCGTTTTTACGTAACGACACAGGACCATACAAATTTTAACGTGTCGCTTGATTCTACCCCTTAAAATAAGGCTGTAAGCATGATTTTTCAACAAATAAATAGTCAATACTATAGATTATCACATTTATATCCGAACTGCATTCATAACTTTTTTTTCGGATTTTGGCGCTTAGTTCGCTATTCCATAACACCGTCCAAATACCCTATTGTGTTACTAAAGTGACTAGATTTATTTCTTTACGTATGCATACATTTTCAATATCATCAAATACTGGCTAAATCCATGTGTTATTTAATCAATTCATTTCACATTATGATCCTTTTAAATAATAAAATTGTGCTAAAATATTGATATTTTACATAATGTTTTTTGTAGAAACTTTCTTTATTATTAGAAAGAAATACATACTACAAATTATACTAGACTTAGAAAACTAAAACTAAACCTATCTAAAAAAATAAAAATACCTAAAAGTCTAAGCCCTGGCTTCTCGGCAAGGTGCCCATCACGCAGGCAGCATTCCCGCGCTGTATTGCAATATTCAATATTATAAACTTAATAGCAATATACGGGCACAAACACTGTTATCACTATAAAATGAACAAAATAATGAACAATAAATAATACAAACCCATTAAAATTAGCATTGTAGGTATAAAAATAGTACATTACGACCCAAGTGCGGAAAAAGGAAGTTCGAAACGAGTGAAGATAAATTAAAACACGACTGAAGGGAGTGGTTCAAAACCACACGAGTTACGAATTCCCTTTTCGCACGGATATCGTACGATGTTTTTCAATTCAGATGGCCCTCTGAACGTTCGACGTAGGCACAGAAAGTACTATTTGTTGCATTAGTGCCATAAAGTACCGACATGAATGTGTACATGTAGAAAAAAAACTTAATAAATAGCAATAATTTAATAGTAAATTATTACAATTTTTTAAAGTTAATTTTTATATCTACAATGCTTATTTTAATGGAATTGTATAATAAAATTGTACATTAATCTATGTAAAATACCATTTCTAGTAACCGCATTTCTTATCACCGTTCCGTTAAATTAAAACCTTCCTCCTGCATAATGCTTTCAATTAAAACTCGTTTATTTATTTTCAACCGTTTTCCGAGACCAAAGACATTTCAATCCACTCTACAATACAATCTGCATCTCAAAGGATTTCTTTCTTTCTTGCCTTTTCTTTTGAACACTTACAAATTTTCTCACAAAAATCTTCAAACTTTAAAACTTTTCTTACATAAAATATTAACTCAAATATCCGAACTAAAACAAGCATATTATTAACGTTATTATTTACTTACTAGTTTTGGCAGCCATTCAAATATTTCAATTAACTTCACAACACTCACTAAACAATTAGTAACTAGCAAAACATGAAATTATTTGTATATTTACACACAGCACACAGCGTCGAAATTTTAAATTTCGAATTCGAGTCGGTTAACTTTTTAAAACTTTTTTTTCGAAACCGCGCGGCGCGCGTTGGTACGGCGGAGGCGGGTAGACGCGTCAGTTTACAGAGCTCGACTAACGCGCCTTCGTTGCTGGCCGCTACTGTACTGAATGCAATCTTTTTTTTTCACGGTCTAGGGCAGATTCTAAATGTGAATTTTGGTTTGTACTCATTTTTCATCAGTCATCACCTATGATTATAAGAGATCTTATTTCATGCAGGTGTACTGGAGAACAAAGACCGCCCTATATTTTACAGGCGACAGTTATAAATTGTGAAAAAAATATACTACTTAATAATATCATCATCGTCATTAGTATATAGTGTTACCTGCCTTGCTCGTTTTCTATTTTTCGCATTTGTACCAAATAACTCTTTAACATCATTGCTGGTAGATTATAAGTACCTATCAGACCATACGTTTTCTACATTTTAGAATAAGTACATACTTAAAAACGTCACAGAAAATTTATGTAATTTTGAGTCTAGTAATTAACAGTTTGGGAACGCTCTTGATTTTCTCCATACAAATTAATGTAATTTTCCTGATATCGATCAATGTATGTAAAAGCGCCAAAAACTCATAGTCACTATTAGCACAGTATAATAAAGAGTACTATCGTACAGTATGGCCACTCCCGCTCCCCGCTGAAAGCGCCGTCTACCCGCTCTTGGTGACATCAATGTTACCGCCTGTCAAAAACGCGAACAGTCGACCTGTCATCTCACTCATACAAGCATGGTACGCGTTCACCTACACGAGCTTAGACTGTGTGCTAGGAACGCGCCTCTTTCATATATTTGTTCGCTAATGTCCGAGATGTGCTTACTAGGCTCTTGTACTACTCAAATCGAAAAATCGCTGATTATGATTCTATCATCTTAATATCGATTTCATGTATTGAATTACATATTATAAATCAAACTATGAAAGTACTTAAATACGAATCTTACTCTTATTTCAATGCATAAATAAGTGATGATTTTTGTACTTTGTCACATTTAACATCTTGTTTGAAATGTCATACGAAGTTGTCAAATGATTTAAAGCGACAAGGTACAGAAATCATCACTTATTTTTGACGGTGACTGTACTATCTATTCTGCCGTATTCGTACACTGCCCCATCGGGCGATTCTGGCTCGCATTGCTACGAAGCAATTAGGTGCGTTAGGGTGGAACAACATGCGTCACTTTGTGTGCGATAGATAAGTTAATTACTTGATATGACAAGTTGACAACCCTAAATAGTCGAAAAGGATATCGCCATGCATTAGAAAAGGACAACACGATTCGACCATTATAATAAAATAAAAACCGGCCAAGAGCGTGTCGGGCCACGCTCAGTGTAGGGTTCCGTAGTTTTCCGTATTTTTCTCAAAAACCACTGAACCTATCGAGTTCAAAACAATTTTCCTAGAAAGTATTTATAAAGTTCTACTTTTGTGATTTTTTTCATATTTTTTAAACATATGGTTCAAAAGTTAGAGGGGGGGGACGCACTTTTTTTTCCTTTAGGAGCGATTATTTCCGAAAATATTAATATTATCAAAAAACGATCTTAGCAAACCCTTATTCATTTTTTAATACCTATCCAACAATATATCACACGTTGGGGTTGGAATGAAAAAAAATATCAGCCCCCGCTTTACATGTAGGGGGGGTACCCTAATAAAACATTTTTTTCCATTTTTTATTTTTGCACTTTGTTGGCGTGATTGATATACATATTAGTACCAAATTTCAGCTTTCTAGTGCTAACGGTTACTGAGATTATCCGCGGACGGACGGACGGACGGACGGACGGACGGACGGACGGACGGACGGACGGACGGACAGACAGACATGGCGAAACTATAAGGGTTCCTAGTTGACTACGGAACCCTAAAAAATGAACCGATGTCAAACTACAGTTTTGTAGGAAGTGTCATTTCTGTGCAAGATCTACGAGTAGATAGATGCCTCTGTAAAATAGAACATTACGACACAAGTGGGGGAAGAAGGAAGTTTAAAACGATTGGCGATAAATTAAAACACGACCAAAGGGAGTATTTTAAATCAACACGAATTACAAATATCCTTTTCAGTACAGATGGTCGTTTTTTTACGCACTAGTTCGAGAAGTGGTTCATTATATACCAGGTCGAAACTTCGGAGGCTCATCTGTACTGAAAAACGTCGTACGATACACGTGCAAAAAGGAAATTCGTAAACTCGTGTCGATTTAAAACACTCCCTTCGGTCGTGTTTTAATTTATCGCCACTCGTTTCGAACTTCCTTTTTTACGCACTTGTATCGTAATGTACTATTTCGCACGTGTATCGCGTACAACGTTTTTCGGTACAGATTGTACTCTTGCGGCAATCTAGGTCTACAGTACAGATAGTGATTTTTTTACGCACTAGTGCGAGAACTGGTTCACTTCTTGTAAGGTCGAAACTTCGTAGGGCCATCTGGACTAAAAAACGTCGTACGACACACGAGCGAAAAGGAAATTCATAACTAGGGTCGATTTAAAACACTCTCTTCGTTCATGTTTTAATTTATCCCCACTCGTTTCGAACTTCATTTTTTTCGCACTTGTATCATAATATACTGTTACAAATTACAAAGTGTTTACAAATAAACAGCAGAGTGTATCAAGGGTAAGGGTAACAACCCTTACCCTTGATCCAATATGCTATTACGCTGAACTTATGCCGTGTCTTGCGTGGGCGACGGTCGCGCGATGGTCGCGCGACGGCGATGGGACGCATACGAAATCAAACCTTATCGATATGGAAGTAGACGATGCGATGAGACGCGACGACGACAGTCGCGCGACGGTAGCGCGACCGTCGCCCACGCAAGACACGGCGTTACAAAGACGAAGGCAATTATTTATTTTGTTAAAAAAAAATGGCATAAAATACAGTGTGCGCTAAATACGAGTAAATAATATCAATTTACATCGAGCAAAAAGTTTAAATTAAACCAAGTTCAGCAAACCATTTTTAATTCCGAACCCATATCTCCAAATCCGACAGTTCATATAAGAAAAGTTTTTATAAAATATCTCGTACTTTCCGAGATTTTCGGGATGAGTTCGATGTAGTGATGTGCCATTTCCGAAATGTTCCCGAGAACAGAGAAATCTATCGAAAACGTTCTCGGAAATTTCCGGAAACGTCACGTAGCACCATAGACGAAAAGTGCCAATTACAAAAAGATAGACCTAAGCCCCCCTACAACTCAGCCACCAAACTCACTTATAACTCAGCTGGCCAACTGTATTGCCACACGTGCCAGCGAGTATTTAAAAATAAGTTTGGCCTAGCCAGCCACATTCGAACACACGCTATCACTAGGAAACGTTCGGAAGTTGAATTTAGAGTCGCCGCCATCGAAAATAGTCCTCCTCATCGTGTACATATGAAGTTATGTATACAGAGTGGGGCCTGTAACAAAGGCGAAGAATTGAACTGTAGGATATTCTCCTTATACTGATCAACATTTGTTCAGTGACTTTTAAAAATTATGAAGTCTTTAAATTTTTAATTTTTCATACAAAATAAATATTAGCTTCAATGTACGCCATTATTGTTGTCATTGACGTTGTCTGTCACACTTTAGACTTAACAGAATTCGCAATACATTACCTCTTAGAAAAAACTTTCAAGGGTGATAAAAATCAAAATACAAGTTATTTTTAAAAGTCGCCGAACAAATGTTGATCAGTATAAGGAGAATAGCCTAGAGTTCAATTCTTCGCCTTTGTTACAGGCCCCACTCTGTATGTGAGCTAAAACAATGATGTCGCAAACTCGACGAACGACATGTTTAATCAGTTAGTAAAAGAAATAATACAAATATCATAGAAACTTAAAAGCACACACTTTATACTTTTATAGGTTTATATTAAAGAAATACAATAATTGATTAAAGTCCGGCAGTCAAAACTCACAGAAACATTATTTGAAGCAACGGATGTAAAGACTAAAAAAAAATCTGCGTTGAGTCCCTCCGCGCGGAAGTAGTGAAACTTCGTATAGGTGATTAACTTAAGAAAGTCACCTGTTGTATGTGTGTGTGACGTATTCGAATAGAGAATACATTTAAAATTAGTAATACAAACAAAACAAACGCCTATTCGAACACGTCACTCACGCATACAACAGGTGACTTTCTTGAGTTTTTCACCTATAATGTGCTGCTTTACAAAATTTGAATTGGCAACACGGAGCGTTAAACATTAACGCTATCAGTAGGAAGTTACACTGGAAGTTTCACTTCAATTGGAAGTCGCATTAAAAGTTCCGCTTCAAAAACTATTCAATAACTAGGTGTGATCGTGGCCAAACGTCTACCTATTCATACAAAAAAAATTGTTTCTATTTCAAAATTAAATTTTTTTTTGGATTCAGAGAGAACGTTCTCGTGAAAGTTGCAAATTCTCTGGAAACTCTGAAAAGAAATTCTCAGAAACGAGTTCGGCTCCTCACTAATTCGAGGCGTTTATTTGCCATAAGCTTAAGTAATCAAGATTTCTAAAGTTCTCAAGTTACACGTTTTTACCCCCTTGGGAGCGTTATATTGGAGGCTTGAGAAATTGTTTCTTCACGCGAATTAATGTTGTAATTTATCACCTTAAGCGTTACCATGAGTTTAATTGTACATAATATATTAGTATGAGGTATAATTAGAAATTCTAATCAATACTATTTTTATTTTCAAATTTATTTTTAAATATGCTTCATCATCATCCTCCTTGCGTTATCCCGATTTGCCACGGCTCATGAGAGCCTGGGGTCAGCTTTGACGACTTATCCCAAGATTTTGACGTAAGCACTAGTTTTCCTATTGCCACCTGACTTTCCATCTCGAAGGGTAACTAAACCTTATAGGGATTAGACCGGTTGCCTCACCACGTTTTCCTTCACCGAAAAGCAAATTGGCAAATATCAGATGACGACCTTTACGGCTCAGCCACGACATTGGTCTAAGCGCGACAGCGGTGAGCGGCGGCCATACATTGGAGCGAGACACAGCGATGGGACTTTTCATTCACACATATGGCTGCCGCTCACCGCTGTTGCGCTTAGACCAATGTCGTGGCTGGGCCGTTAGGTCGTTTACGCAGTTCCAGGCAACTAGGTATTTTAGTCACAATCGTTTATCAGCGTATCGTAGCTTTCTCTGGCGCAAAAGGGCCAGATTGCGTTTCGGTGGCCACGAATGTCAACAATAGGCGAGACGACTAAAAAAAACTAATTAGTCCGTCAGTTACATTATCAAAGAATTTTAGACACCTTTTTATTCTTTTTTTTCGTACGAAAAATGACGACGGTACAGTGCGTTGAAGTTTCGCGTGACGTCACGACTAGGTACAATTTTTACTTAGAAGTGACGTCACAAGCCCCCACTCCGGAACTTTGAATCTTTGTATTTTTTTATTAATTAGAAAAAGTGAAAAAAAAAGTGTTTAGTATTTTTGGTCGATCTAACTGACGGACTAAACAGAATGCTATTTTTTATGTAGTCGTTATCCCTATTGTCACTAAAACTATGACAGGAGAACGGAATATTATAATCAATCGAACTCTGCCCAGCCAGTAAGTAAAAAAAATTTTTTTTGAAAATCGGTCCACGATTCTCGGAAATATCGAGTAACATACCTACATACAAAAAAAAATTTAAAAAAAAACATTCAGTCGAATTGAGAACCTCCTCCTTTTTTGAAGTCGGTTAATAAAATAGTGCATTCTCAGTAGGTACATACCACGGACAATATATACACCGGGACTGACAAAGCCAATACAAAAAAATGTACCCCTTAACTGTATGGCCTTTTAGGGATAAAACTAGATGGCGCTATATCGCAGCCTGAAATTGGCAAAAATCATATTTTCCCCAAATATTTTTGCTTTTAGTTTTTATAAGAACAAATGACATATCATCGTTTCCGAACGGGTCTGCTGGCGGAATCGATGGTTTATCCCCGCAGCACCTAAAGGATCTAACTACGAAGTCCCTTGGCGAAGCAAGATCCGACCTGTTACGACAACTCACAGGGTTAATAAACCTTATGCTATCAGGACGCGTACACCCCGAGATTGTTCCGTTGTTGTATGGTGCTAATCTTGTAGCCTTGGCAAAGAAAGATGGTGGGATTCGCCCAATCGCCGTAGGTTGCACCATAAGAAGACTGGCTTCAAGGCTCTGCTGCAGGAAGATAAAAAAGCAACTGACAACCGCCTTTAAACCTCAGCAGCTGGGCTTTGGGATCAAGGGCGGCTGCGAGGCAGCAGTGCACGCTGCGCGCACGTTTCTGAATCGTTCGGATTATGAGGTATTCGTTAAATTAGACGTCAAAAACGCTTTCAATTCGGTTGACCGCGGGGCTCTGTTAGCAGAAGTTAAAACAAAATTGCCTGCACTTTTTAATTACCTTTGGCAATGCTACGGAGCCCCTTCAAAATTATTCTTTGGAGATAAAACTATTCCTTCGAGCGTGGGCTGTCAGCAAGGAGATCCGCTTGGGCCCGCCATTTTCGGTCTAGTCATTCATCCCATCATCACAAAATTAAATTCCAAATTTAACCTCTGGTATTTAGATGACGGATCCCTTGGAGGCGATGCCATAACCGTTCTTCAGGATATCCAATACATTATTAATCACTTTTCAAAAATCGGCCTTTCATTAAACTTTACCAAATGTGAGATTTTCATGCCAGATCACCTTCCATCCGAAGAAAAAATCGAAATTTTAACAAAATTCAACGCGGTACTGCCAAATATTTCAGTCCACTCTAAATCATCCCTCACCCTTTTAGGCTCCCCAATTTTCGATGAATCCGTCACCCCTGTAGTAAACTGCAAACTTAATTTATTCAATAGTACATCTGATCTTCTGTTTAAAATTAATCCCCATATTGCGCTTTTCATCATCCGTTTCTGTCTTTTCACCCCAAAATTCATGTATTTACTCCGTAGTTGTCAAATTTGGAAATTCACATCAATCCTTTCATCCATCGACTCCTCCCTCCAGGACACGTTATCAAAAATTTTAAACATTAATTTTGAAAATAGGTCATGGACCCAAGCGGTTCTCCCAATAAGATTTGGGGGACTGGGTGTTCGCACATCGTCTAGCGTGGCTTTACCTGCTTTTCTGTCCTCTGCTTACGGTTCGCTTTCTCTCGTCGGCATTATTTTAAACTGTTCCACGATGCTTGACGATGAGATAGCGAACCTGAGGGAGGCCAGAGAGGCATGGTGTGAGTCGTGTCCGAGTGCGGACATCCCAGTTGCCCGCCACTGTCAGCGGGATTGGGACTCCCCACGTCTCAAAATAGCCCATGCCTCACTAATTGACCAAAGTCCAGACGATTCTGAGCGTGCGCGCATCCTTGCAGTTTCAGCCCCCGAGTCGGGCCACTGGCTGCAAGCTCTACCATCGCGAGCGATTGGCACTATCCTGGATCCAAGCAGCTTAAGGATAGCAATATGCTTGAGGCTTGGGTCCAGAATATGTGTTCCGCATACCTGCGTCTGCGGCAAGGACGTGGACCGGCTGGGCCGACACGGCCTCTCATGTTCCCGAAGCGCCGGCCGAATGTTCCGCCACGGCACAATCAACGATTTGGTCCGTCGCGCGCTTGCCACCGTCTCCGTGCCTGCGGTGTTGGAACCCGTGGGCATGACAAGGGACGACGGCAAGCGGCCCGATGGAGCGACGTTGGTGCCGTGGAAACTCGGAAGGACCCTGGTGTGGGACGCAACGTGTGTAGACACTTTTGCTCAGTCCCATATTCAGGGGACTCGCATTCAGGCCGGAGCTGCGGCTGACCAGGCCCAAATTCTCAAGCGCCGTAAATACTCGTCGTTGCTCAACGACTACGAGTTTGCGGCGCTCGCAGTTGAGACTTTGGGTCCCTGGTCGGCCGATATGAAATCATTCATGGGGGCACTGTCGGCACGGCTGGTCGACACCACAGGGGACCCCAGGGCTGGCGCGTACCTCTGTCAACGTATCTCACTTGCGATACAAAGAGGTAACGCCGCCAGTGTCATGGGGTCCATGCCGCAAGCAGACCTACTGGAAGGGGTATTTTCTTTGTAACTAGGTTATTACTGTAGGTAGGTAAATATTTTTATATGTGTGTAGGTATAGTTTGTTATGTAGTTTTATTTATTTTTAGATTTAACTTTAGTTTTAATAGTATGTTTAATCTACAATTATGCAATCAATTATATCCTTCATACACTAAACTGTGTCAAGCATGTCAATGTCTTCAGTGTCATATGATATGTCATTTACCAAGCCTTTATTTAGGAATAATGACATGTTTCTTTATTTTAATATCATGACATCGTGTCAATACACATTTTGAAAAAAAATATATTTGTAGGCATCATCAGTGTAAAATAAATAAATAAATAAATATTGGGGGACACCTTACACAGATCAACTGTAACGTTAGCGTTTTAACGCTTCTTGAATAATCAGTCCTGTCACGGAAGGCGTAAAGGAAGTTCCTTTTTAACCTAATAAATTTCAATAGAAATAACGCCTGACCGAATACTGAAGTTTACTTGATGACAAACGTAAGTCCACACGCACGGCGATATAGGCGTTTAAAGATCGTACAACCAGTATGTAACGTCACCGCGGGGCGCGGAGGGGACTAACGGATAGACCTCGTCCATTTGGATCGGCGCGGCGACGCGAGTTGCCCGCTCCACTTATTTTATTTTTTTAAAAAAGGCACTCTCGGACGATGGCGTTCGAAGGGTTTTACATTCATTTAAACATGAGAACCTAATTTAATTCGTGTGTGAGTGTTTTCCCCGCTCGGGTGAGTGTTGCAAAAAAATATTTTATATTTTATAGCTTGTAAGTAATTATTTCATCTTTACTGTGTTAATCCTTCCTAAAATAGCAGGTGCTTTATTCCTTTTATATAATTAGTAGCCTTTCATTATGCCTAAGCGCTGTAATTGTGAGCTACAGGTATCTTTGTTCTTTAGCGTAATTAATTTCTACCCACTTTACTAAAAAGTGAAATCATGATTTGCAATTTTCATGCAAATGTTAATTAGTTTAAGTGTATTCATTGCGACACTTAGTTGCTATTGCTTAACAGAATGAGTTTTAAATGTACATTCCATGTCATGTAGATTTAGAGAAAAACAATAAAACTGCATAAGTGCATACCCATATAACAAAGCTGATTTTGTATGCTACCACCACATCTCTGATCACTATTTAATGCTTTGAGCGTGCCTTCCTGCTTTCTGCACTTCCCACTTGGCGCTTTTACTTCATAAGGCAGAATGTCGCAGGCAGTAACGCAAAATCGGACATTTCACTAAACCAGGGGCGGCTCACTCCGCGATCCTTTCGCCGCGCTACAAGTACATGCCGGCGGCCGCGAGTTCGCGGCCCATTCAGTGGCGACGACCTTCGCGCGGCACAATAGAATTCAATGTCGTCTGCACGCGTGCGGTCCGTTTGTTAATGTAGGTAAGAATTTAGAATGGCGGCGTTTTGTGAACATCAAAGGAGTGAGCCTTCTGTACTTGTACTATTATATATTCTGTGACTAAACGTCCAATAATAACGAATTCCAGGGGACCTACCACCTACCACCCAACACTGGCTCCGGAGACCACCTACTGCTCTGCCGCACCCTGAACACCGGGAAGAAGTGACGTCACACCTTGCCATGTGCGCCGTCCGCTGCTTCACCGAGCGATAGTCAGGGAAGTGCCACTCGTTCTAAAGCGTCTTCAAGTGAATGCGAGCTCGATCTAAATTGTACGGACTTACTCCTGAGATCTATTTTTTTAATCTTTTCGGCTGCCTACCCTACATTTGTATTTAAAAAAAAAAAGTATTTTTTTTGTATTATAATTTTTATTTTTGAAAAGATTGTTTTATTTATATAACTAGTAAAGAACCTAACGTTTCACAACTTAGCCCCAAACTAAGCAAAGCTTGTACTATGGGTGCTAAGCGACGATATAAATAGATAACATACATACTTATATACATAGAAAACATCCATGACTCAGGAACAAATATCTGTGCTCATCACACAAATAAATGCCCGGGATTCGAACCTGCACTGAGAGAAATGTGCATCGTGAATTTAACAAGTTCGACTTGTTGCGGTTTATCCATTTGAATCAGCCAAAGGTATGTTTAAAACAATATGTGTCAGGTTGTTTTTATAAAATCGACTTGTTGATTCAAATATATTGCCGATTCAAATGACAAGTAGCTTGTTGTTTGAACCAAAGAGCACGTAGGCGCTATTTTAACCAAAAAACTTGTTGAACGAACATGAAAACTGGTTGTATTTTCTCTCAGTGTGGGACCGCGGCTCAGCAGGCAGGGTCACTACCGACTGAGCCAGACCGGTCGTCAAAGTGTAGTTATGATAGTATCGCTAAAAAGTTGAGGTACGATTTTTAGTATGATTGTCAATCCTATACAAATCACCCTTGGTACATACATTGTTGCTATATAGTATACATTGTGGATATGGTTAGCGCAGGAATGTTTTTCTGGCTTCCAACGCAGTTACAGAACTTTCAAACGTGTACTGAAAACCGAGCGGTATTCGAGCGCTCCTTTAGCTCAAATATTTCTGCACAAGCATTAAGCCCCATTTACACGATAAAACTGCGAGTTTCGTTACATTGCAGTATTTGAGTGGTTATGTAATTGGAACCTCAACAGTTCGCAATGTAAACCCGCATGCGAGTTCGCAAATGGGCCCTTAGGCACGTATGCGGATGACAGCTAACTGATAATGATACCAATATAATTCTAATACACAATAATTCACATGAAACTTTAGTAGTTTCATGTGTTCTGCCTACCCCTATATGGGATACAGGCGTGATTGTATGTATGTATGTATGTATGTATGTATAATTCTAATAGGAAGAACGAGGCACATCTTTATGTATGTAAAGCTGTGTGCAGCGCCACCTATTTGTGTCATTTTACAGCAAAACATCCCACTATGTTGCTTACCTTACGGGGCTCCACACGGTATTTATCGATTTTTGACAAGTTTTGAGTTGAAAGTGTTGAAACTCCTAAATTTTCACTACAGATAGAATTATAAAACCAACGGCCATCGGTTCTTCAATCTTTTAACTCTATTCTCAAGAGCCATATTTAAAAAAAAAAAAAAGTAATAGGTACTTATGTTTTTATGATTTTTTTTAACATGGTCTAAAAAATACTGTTATCGAAATTTGATTTTAAGTATTGAAGGATGTAACATACATGAAATTGACATGTTTGGATTTGCCTTAGCCCTTCCTGAAAATTCAAGAGAGATTTTATTTGTAAACTAATTAAAACAAAAGTTATGACCAAAAAACCAGTTGTTGGCCCTAAAATTGTTCATCTTTAATGCCAAATATCGCAGAAACAATGCGCTGTGAAGTAATTACGAAGGTCATTGGCACAGGGAACGTCCTTAAAGATTTTGTGACCGGTTACTCGTTTATACGAGCTTTACGCCGTGTCTTGCGTGGGCAACGGTCGCGCGACCGTCGCGCGACTGTCGCCGTCGCGTCTCATACTTCCATATCGATAAGGTTTGATTTCGTATGCGTCGCATCGCCGTCGCGCGACTATCGCGCGACCGTCGCCCACGCAAGCCATGGCGTTAGCTTTATAGACACAAGCAAATATCGTCCATATGTTAAGTGACAAAGTGGGACGTAAGTTTCACTAAATTTCTTTATATTTCTAGTTTTATGACTGAGAACCTCTTGTGAGCAAACTTCAAATCGCTAACAGCGTACTTCACTTCGTCAATAACGTCAAATTTCATGTCATTTTCCGCCATCAGAAAGATTTGGAACTATAGTATAAAACTGCCAGCCGAATACTTACGACTCTTCTTACTGTTGTTATTTTTATTTTTCTCTTATTAATTGTAAGAATAGGTTATAGAATTGTAAGAACGCCTTATAAAATTATACAAGCAACATTGTTATTTGTTTTACAAGGGGGCAAAGTTGGTTAACTGCACGTGCCATTGGTAAGGTTTCAAGGCACGCAGGTTGAACAAACTTTGTTACTGAGTGAAACACAAAAATTTCGCACCACCAACACTTACAAAATACTGTAAAACATAAAACTAAATCAAATACATAACCTACATAAAATCACTTTATTTTTATTTTTATTTTAAAATTTCCGAACGGTCGCCGAGCTGTCAAGTTGACTCTGTGACCAGCTGATTTCAAATATTGAAATTTAATTATATTTTTAGCTTTAAAGAGGACTTCTACTCATTGTTAGTTAATTTAAGTAGTAAAGTATTATCAGTGATACAGTTTTGGTGAAATTGACAACGTTACACCGAGTATTTATTGGACTTTGAGGCAGGACTACCCAACTGTCAACGAGTGATCGCAGCCGTTGGAACCTGCGTTTGAAACGGGGAGAGTATTCCGTTTTATTTATCATTTATTTCTACACTCAAACAAAGCTCATTGCTGCGGCCGTGAGCAACGTCAAACAAACAACATTGGCACCGTGCAGTTTCCCTTTGCTTGACGAACTAGTGGAAGCACAAGACGAGACAAGACACATTCGCCACAGACACTGCCGACTACTGACACACTGCACACTATTCATTCCTACAGCTCTCATCTCTGTCGTCATCTTGGCAAATCTTTCAATCTCTGTTGAGATAAGTACTCATCCTTTTTTATTACATCTTTCAGAAAGCCAGACGAGTGACAATGGACACCAATATTGCAACCGAAACTCGCAAGGCAACGGCACGACAACTAGAGATGCAGCTAAAAACAACAGCACAGGACCTACAAGAGTCGAGGGCCTTGTCGAAGCAGTTGTTGGAGGAAAGGGAGGAAAGCGAAGTGGAGCTCCAGAAAGTAATCAACAAAAACTCAGAATTGAAAAGGGAGCTGGCGGACAATGATGTGCAGCTGACTGATGCCCGCGGAGAAGTGGACCGTTTGCAAGGCACAATAGACACCTTCAACCAGTGCGCTTCGACACATGAAGTGGCCTTGGCCCGCATCACACAGTTAGAAGAAGAACTGGGTGCGGCTAATGAGGAACTTAATTTGTTTAGGAAAGAGCGGGAGCACTATGATGCTTCGCAGTTACAGAATGTGTACCAAGAGTTGGTAAGCGGTGAAACACAATTGAGTAGGGACTCCAAACACATAGTATTCTTTAATAGTAGTAATAAGTTAAAAAAGTACATTAAGATTAATAGGTATATTAGGAGAACCCAAAAGCTGATCAAAGGCCAGGCATGTATTAAAAAATATAGTAAATTAAAACATACATTAACAGTTATGAAAAATAGGGTTCAAGACTGTCATTCAGAGCTGGAAGTCAAGGAATCAAATTTTCTGAAATTAAATGCCGACATTAACAGGCTGAAAGATGAGCTTTTGGCAGTATCCACCATGTATGAGACTACTAAAAAACAAGTTGAGGAGCACATACAGGCTTTTAATAAATTGCTGCTAGAAAATAGAAATTTGGAGGAGCGGTGTAAGGCATTATTAAATGGAAAACATTGTAATTGTGGCCAAATGCCACCAGCAAAGATTATTCAAGCCGATGTGGCCCACGACACAACTAGGCATGCGGCAGTAGTTAAACAGCCCCTAGAGCAGTCAGTAAGACTGTTGTTTTTTCAGATCAGATTGGGTTAGGAATGGGCCCATTATTAAGCTACCAGTTAGAGCAACAAGTGACAAATTACTGTTATCAAAACATTACTTTGTCTCATTTATGTGACCTTATTTCAAAGGGATGTTATGATAGCAGTACTACATTAGTAATTTTATTAGGAAATAGTCTTAATGTAGATAAGCTTAGCATAGATAAATTGATGTCCACACTAAATGTTATTGAAAAATCTGGTGTGGGGAAAATTATATTATGTGCACTACCTTATGCAGAAAATGTATCATATGACTATAATTGTAAGATAGCTTACTATAATTCTTTAATGTACCATGCCATAGCTGTTAATAAAAAGTACCATTTCTTTGACTTAAATAAATTCATTGAGCGCTTCATGCTAGCTCCACGGAAGGTATTTTTGCCAAAGAAATTATTTGTATATTTAGTGGAGTTATTGGCCTTCAATATTGAGCCAAATAGATGTAATAGTGTTATATATAAGTCTCAGTCAGCTGACAAAGCCAAGGACCCCATGCCTCATTTAAACTAGATTGTAAGACAGCGGAAAAACACCTGAATATGAACGTTGTTCACCAGAATATTCAGGGTTTTTCCAGCAAAGAATTAGAAGTAGGATTATTTTTAGATAGTAATAATGTTGAAGTTATGTGTATTACTGAACATTAGTTGAAACAAGAACAGTTGATATTTGATTATGTTAATTTTAAATTAGCTAGTTTTTTTGCCAGAAAATCTGCTGCTCATGGTGGCTCCCTTATTCTTGTTAAAAATTGTATGAAGTGTAAAGAGCGCAAAGATATTGTAAAATATTCCATAGAAAGAACTATAGAAATTTCATGTGTTGAATTAGACAGATATATTATTGTATGTGTTTATAGACCACCATCAGCTGACTTCAGCATATTTGAATCTACAATGGAAAATGTTCTGAATTTAGTATGCAAGGGCCAAAAACATGTTATTGTATGTGGAGATTTTAATGTTAACTTGCTCGAGTCATCTAGTAATACTGTTAAAATGTTCTGTTTGTTTAAATCATTTAATTTATTTAATTTATTTCTTGAACCTACCCGGGTAGGTGTGACTAGTGCAACATGCCTAGATAATATTTTTTGTAACTGTGAATGTATAGATAAGAAATTATTTAACTGTTTTCATTCCGATCACAGCGGCCAAAGGGCAGCTTTCTTAAACGTTATTCATGATACTCCACAAACAATAACATATAGACCCATTACTGGATCTCGCTTGGAATCATTCAAAAATGAAATTCTACATAGTTTGTCTATAATACCATTTTCGCATTATGACTGTAATCATTTGTATCAAGATGTTTTCAATGTAATTCTTAATCAATTTAATAACAATTTCAAAGTGAAATCTATTAGTGGGTCAAAAGTTAAAACAAAGTTTAGTGAATGGGCTACTGTAGGTATTCACAAAAGTAGAAAAAGACTTTATGAACTTTATGGTGAGAGAGAGCTGAACAAGAATTCAGAATTCCTGGACTATGTAAGAAACTACTCAAGAATCTTCAAGAAAGTGTGTTTAACTGCCAAGAAAAACTTTATTAGTTCTAAATTGAAAGTGTCGGACAACAAAGTGAAAACAACTTGGAGTATTATAAATAAAGAAGCTGGTAAATGTAAATCACGCGATTGTCAAGTCAACATTGTATCAGATAATCAACAAATAGTGTCGAACAGCGATGTTGCCTCGGCATTCGAAGATTATTTCTCAAATATAGCCGTTAACACCACAAAATGTTTACATTCTTCTGCGGCTCAAGCCCATTCATTACTTTGTGCTAATGTTAAGAAATGTAATAATTCATTTGAATTTAGTCAAGTAGACTCTGTAAATATTGTTAAAACATTCAAGTCACTCAATTTAAAGAAAACGGAAGACTTATGGGGAACATCAGTTAAAGTAATTAGTCATGTCATAGATATAATAGCACCTTACTTGGCCGTAATATATAATATTTCAATTTCACAAGGCACCTTTCCAGATCTTATGAAATGTAGCAAAGTCATACCGCTTTTTAAATCGGGTGATTCGAGTGATATAACCAATTTCCGTCCCATATCAATACTTCCTGTACTAAGTAAAGTCTTTGAGAAGCTAATGTTAAATGATCTACTGGGACACTTCAACAGACATAGATTACTTACAAGCAAACAGTTCGGTTTCACAAGGGGCCGTTCCACGACCGATGCTGCTTCGGTACTCATTAAACATATATATAATTTTTGGGAAAATTCTTGTGATGCAATTGGCATATTTTGTGATCTTTCAAAAGCCTTTGATTGTGTGGATCATGGAACGCTCATTTTGAAATTAGAACATTATGGTTTGTCTATAAATGCCCTAAACTTTATGTCTTCTTACCTTAGCAATAGAACACAAACAGTAGTTGTTAACAAAACTCGCTCTAGCGGGACTGTAGTCCAATTAGGAGTGCCACAAGGCTCAATTTTAGGTCCATTCCTGTTTTTGGTTTATATAAATGATTTGCCATGTATAGTGAAAAACTTTTGTGAAATAGTACTTTTTGCTGATGATACATCACTGCTTTTTAATGTTGACCGAAAATCTACGGATTACAATGTAATTAATAGCACGTTAGCTGATGTACTGCAGTGGTTTACTGTCAACAATTTACTTCTTAATTCTAAGAAAACCAAATGTATTCGATTTTCTCTGCCGAATGTTAAACCAATCGATACAAAAATACTTTTGAATGATGAATGCTTAGAGATGGTAGATACAACACTGTTTCTTGGTTTAACATTGGACAAAAATCTACAATGGAGTCCTCATATAAAGAAACTAGCAAGCAAATTAAGTTCAGCCGCATACGCCGTTAGGAGAATCAGGCAACTGACTAATGTTGAGACAGCTCGCCTAGTGTATCATAGTTATTTTCACAGTGTAATGTCATACGGTATTCTGGTTTGGGGCAAAGCAGCTGACATACAGACTATCTTTGTATTACAAAAGAGAGCCATTCGTTCTATTTACAACTTAGGAACACGTGAATCAGTAAGAGAACTCTTCAAAGAAATTAATATCTTAACTGTAGCTTCCCAATACATTTATGATAGTATAATTTATGTTGTTAAGAATTTAGACTGTTTCACTAAGAATTCTGATATCCATAATTATAACACTAGAAACAAAAATAAGCTTGCCATAAAGAAGTTTCGTGTCCGTAAAGTACAGAAGTCATTTGTTGGGCAATGCATTCATTTTTATAATAAGTTACCTGACACTGCTTTGAGATTACCCCTCCCAGCTCTTAAGAACTACTTAAAAAAATCATTGATGTTAAAGGCTTATTACAGAGTCGAGGACTATTTGACAGACAAACATGCATGGCCCGAACCAGAAACTACAAAAAACGAATAGCAATTAAAATAATTGTATTATGTATAGAGGACACAGTTCAGATAAGAAAGCACATCAAATATTTTATATTTTATGTTGTGTAGGTAAATTACATATTTAATGATATTGAGATTCATATTATCTTTTTCTTCTATGACAATTTGATATGTTTTCTCTGAAGAAGAACGACGTATTATTAAGCAATAATATAATTTATTGAAATTGATTTCCATAGAGTACCTAGTCTGTTCATAGTGTTCATATTCTTTGATGAATACTTTTGCATGTTAAATTGTATGTTGTTATTTAATGCATGTTAATTATAAGATGTAATGTTTTGAAAAGAAGTTGCCCGCCGAGTTTCTTGCCGGTCCCATAGTGGATACCCCCCTCCCAACTGAGGGGGGACTGAAATCTTCTCGAGGCTGAGGCGTAGGGTTAGAGCCGGCGTAGCTTTATTTGACGTTCATATGCGCATTGTAATATGCCTACTTGAAAAATAAATATTTCATTTTCATTTTTCATTTTCATTTTCACTGCTATAGCCCCAAAAGGGGTAAACACTACTTAGCTACAGTCTTTGGCCCATCGGCGGAAAGTCGAGAGAGTGTCGGTGTTTTACAGGTTGCACTTCGGGGAGTGTGCTCAAGAGCTACACGAACTTATTCCACCGTCCCCATTTTACCATCAGACTTCTTAGACGCACGGCCGTTTCCATCCTTACTTGGTAGATATTTCGCGAAATCTCACGAAGCGCTTTGCTTCTTCTTTTCTTATGCGCATTGCTAAGGAGTGTAATTCCTTGTCGGCGGTTGTATTTCCGAGCTCATACCACCCAGCAACCTTCAAATCAAGGGTGAACACTGAACAGGCATCTTCGGGGCGAGCTCACTCCATCGTAGGCCACGTTTTTGCCTTTGGCTAGCCTGTGGCCAAGAGTAAGCCCATTCATATTAATAATTTAAAAAAAACAGTGCACAAGACACACCTCAACTTTCATTATCATTCATAGCAATTAAGGGGTTGAAAATCGAAATCGTGACATTGTGGTGATATCCCCCAGTCGAAATCGAAAGTTCGAAACCTATGACACCCACTGGAGGAAAAGGGCGAGGTGAGTGGGGGTAGTAAGCTAGAACTTCGGCGTTTTCGTCACTTTCCATCAGGTGCGACTAAGGTCAATCAGTGGCCAGTTTATAAAAAAAAAGTAAGAGATCTTTACGCGTGTCGCTCTTAATATAACCCGGAAGAAAGCTTATATTCGGACCTTCTATTAAAGTTCAGGTTTATTAATGAACAATTAATATTAATAATTTACAGTTAAGTTATAATCTCAACCGACCTTGTCCCTTCCTGTAGAATCTCGTTAACGACCTGTGATTAGGGATTGCAGGGCCGAATCCGACACTTATTCATAGCTACCGGATTCGGCCAAAATCACCAGATCCGGAAAAATAAAAATAGCAAATTATGCTTCATTCGGATTACCGGAACATTTTACACACATCACACATTCATCGGCACATTTTAGTCGCTACTAGACCAGATCCGGAAAAAATGACAGGATCCGGTAGATTACAAACTATACACATAAACACAGCACGTTATACATTTTCAATAACATTACGGCCACGAATCAAAGATGTGAGTTGAAGAGAACTTCAGAGTAAAAAGAATAAATTAAAACAATGTTTTCATTAGTTCAGTAATTGTGACAAAATATAACAGAATAGATATCGTAGGTATTAAATTTCCTTTTTCTACTCCCGAACGGTTATTCTTCATTTACAGGGTCATGCGTAGATATTTAAAACCCTACATAAAAGTCTATTCAACAAAGCCAGCGTCCGCCGGCTTTCCGCACATGCGCGCAGTATCGAAAAAACTGAAAACGCATTGTTTGGCTCTGTAACCATGGCAACGCATTGTTATCACGATACTGCGCGCGTGCGCGGGATGGCTTTGGGCAGCTGCGCTGACAGTGCAAACCTTTGAGTTAAAATACAGGAAACAGTGTGAATTTCACGAAAGTTATTCAAGAAAACTATTAAAAACTACGTGTATGGTCGTAGAAAAAGTATTGTATTATTATTAATAAGGCTAAAACTATCTCGTATTGCGCAATTATTCTTTCCGAACGGTCGATCTGAACTTGTCCGGATTTTAACCAAAATTCGGCCATTTCTGATCAAAATTCGGATCAAAAACATATCCTGTTTAAAATCCCTACCTTCGACCCTAAACAGAATGTTTTAAAGTACTTAGTTTCATTATTAATTTACAAACTACAGAAATATACGGTAATCTCCGGTCTCGTTTCTGAACTTTGGCAAAATGGGTTTTATAGAAATAGAATAATAAATAATTACTGTGGGGAGACACAAACATTCAAGACTCAGGAACAAATACTCGTGTTCATCACACAATAGTACATTGTGCAACAAGGGGAGGAAGTTGAATATTACTCACTAACGAAAGTTAGTTAAATCGTGACGGCTTGCCCGAGCGATTTAAAGACTCGTGTTTGTAATATTCATACTCCCCGAGTTACACACAATGTTTTTCATCACACTCGCAATATAAAAAATATGTAAATAGATGTAAAAAAAATAATTACGGTACTAGAAGTTTCATTATTCCCTTGGGAGAATGATTTTTCTATAACTCACGCTCCGCCTGCGTGCAATAGCACATTTAGTTTGCTGGTGTGGTGAAAATAAATGTCCTTACCGGGATTCGAACCCAGGATCATCGGTTTAGTAGGCATGGTCACTACCGATTACGCTAGACAGGTCGCCACACAGTTTTTAAAATTATTAAAATTACCCTCGTCCCCTCGTCAAATTAAGTGGAATATGGGCAATTTAGGGGAATTCAGTTTTCTCCATTAGAGGGAAATAAAAGGTACGTTTAGTTTTGTAAATTGGTCCAATTATACTTGGCGATCTCCAGATTAGCTTTCCAAAAATTCTTGAGGATGAAGGGAATTCTGGGGGTGTACATAAAGTAGTTTATACCACAAATACAGTATCAGGGCATTTTCAAAAATTGGGACCCAAAATTAGTGAGAATTGTTAAGAAAAATTAACTCAATGTCAGTTTTGTGACGACAATTTTAAGCGCATAAAATATTTATTTTCTTTTGTGTTAATTACATAAACAGTAAACAATAATCTACATTTAGAACATGAAAAAAGTTGGGTTTTAGACAAATTTTATTCTTAATTTGATTAACTCGATGTCACAAAAACTGACGTCGAGTTAATTTTTGTTAACAACTGTCACTAATTTTGGGTCCCAATTTCTGAAAATGCCCATGAACTGGGTATGTAGGATAAGGATTATGATTACTTCGGCTAAAAATTGTTCACCCAATTTGACAAAATCAGCCATCGGCTTGCAAAAGTCATGTACATTCTGTTGTTCATGTAGGGTTGCCAGATCGAATTACCCCAATATCGGGATAAAAGGTAAAGTTCCGGGATTTCGGGGCTTTAGTCGGGAAGCGTAAAATAAAATCAAATTAAAGATTTTTAAAGCGATACAGCGGTACCGATACGACCAGAGTGTCACGCACGCACACAACAACTTTATGCTCATCTGTCTCACATCCATTGGCGGCTTGTCCGCTAGTAATTATATAAGTGTAACAAGACCTGGTGTCTACTGAATAATATGAGTCTCAATGCTGACAAATGCTTGTTTATGAAATTTACTAGAAAAAGGCTACCCATTTGCTCTAAATATAATCTCAATAATGTTGTGCTGCGGGAAGTATCTAATGTTAAAGACCTTGGGGTTTTCCTGGACTCTAAATTAAACTTTATAGATCACATTGACTCAGTTATCAATGATAGTAATAAAATGCTTGGTTTTATAAAGCGTATAGGCAAAAAATTCAAACGAATTGAAACATTTCAAACTCTTTTCAATGCCCTTATACGTTCTCGTCTTGAATACTGTTGTCAAATTTGGAATCCTGGCTATTCAGTGCATATTAATCGGCTGGAAAAAGTTCAACGTTCTTTTACTCGATATTTGGTGTTTAAGATGAGAAACCAGGGCACTCGTAAGAAATTAACATACGAAGAAAGACTCCAAAAATTCAAAATGTCATCCTTGCAGCTTAGGCGATCCTATCTTGATAAGGTTATGTTACATAAGTTGGTTAACGGTAAAATCAAGGAACCATACCTGTTGGAAGGTATAAACTTTACAGTACCGAAAACTAGCACGAGGTCTTGTTGTCGTCGCACTATTTTTCGTCCCAGTTCTACCAGGACTAAACTAGGCGGGTCACTTCCGGTCCATAGAATGCAAGTAACTTGGAATAATGTGTCTCTACAAGAAAACTTCGAAATAGATATATTTAGTGATTCTATACAAAGTTTAAAATGCCGAATACTCGAGAAACGGCTATAATTCTTGAAATACGAGTAAATTAGTAGTTTTTTTTTTCTTTTTTAACTGCATGTAACTCACTTGCTAAATTGTAATCATTAGGTATACTTAATTATAGTTTGTAATATATTTTAGCTAGGTAGTAGTATAAAAGCCTCGAACTGTTTGAATGTTGCTGCACGCCTGTTATTGGTGCATAAATATTATGGGTGTCCTCTATTGTCACATTATTCTTTGAATTGTTTATGTACTGTTGGTGTGTCGTTTATAAAAAAAAAAGACAAATTATAACCGCGCGCGACCTTGAGCGCGTTAAGGTGCGTTTAAACGGCGCGGAGCCGCCGAGCGCGCCCGAAGATCTCCGCGAGCCGAACGGATCAAATAAAAGGCCGCGTCCGCGCCGCATCAAATGAGTTATATAAGTAGTTTGAAATTAAGTATATTCGCGTTCCGGACCCTTACGTAATATGTACAGGTAGATTCAATCCTCTTGAACGCAAAATTTGACCTGAGCAAACATCAAAAACAAACATTGCAAGTTGAATTTACGCTACGTGGTGAAATGACCTCGACCCCAATGGCACAGTATAATAAAGAGGACTGTCGTACAGTATGGCCACTTCCGCTCTTCGCTGTCAGTTACCTTACAGTTACCGCCTGTCAAAAACGCAAACAGTCGTCCTGTCATATCTCACTCATACAAGAATGGTACGCGTTCACCTATGAGCTTCGAAGGTATGCTAGAAACGCGCCTTTCATGTATTTGATCGCCAGTGGCTCACGAACGCCAAAGAGACTGCAATGCCGAAGTAAGTTTGGAGCGGTTTTTTTATTATGTCCGATACGATCCCAAATCGAGGAAATGTGGTTAGCACTATTTCATCACTCAAAGGACTCACACAATATAATTCAAACACTGCCAATTAGACATGGAATCTTGTTTCAAATTTTTGATCAATGTCCCTCAGGTTTTTAGCCACCTTTCTTCAAAGGCCAACAAGCGATAAATGTCCAGGGTACCTAACCAACGTGCAACGTCACAATAGGGATGACGACTATATAAAAAAAGCGGCCAAGAGCGTGTCCAAGAGCGTGTCAGGCCACGCTCAGTGCTCAGTGTGGGTTCCGTGTTTTCTAAACTACTAAACCTATCAAGTTGAAAACAATTTTCCTAGAAAGTCTTTATAAAGTACTACTTTTGTGATTTTTGGACACTTATTTTTCCTTTAGGAGAGATTATTTCCGAAAATATTAATATTATCAAAAAACGATTTTAGTAAACCCTCATTTATTTTTAAATACCTATCCAACAATATATTACACGTTGGGGTTGAAATGAAAAAAAAATCAGTCCCCACTTTACATGTAGGGGGGTACCCTAACAAAACATTTTTATTTTACTTTTTATTTTACCACTTTGTCGGCGTGATTGATATACACATTGGTATCAAATTTCAGCTTTATAGGTATATGCTTACGGTCACTGAGATTATCCGCGGACGAACGGACGGACAGACAGACATGGCGAAACTATAAGGGTTCCTGGTTGACTACGGAACCCTAAAAATGGAATTCTGTTTAGTCCGTCAGTTAGACCGAAAAAATAGGTGTCTAAAATTCTTTGATTATCTAACTGATGGACTAAGTAATTAGTTTTTTTTAGTCGTCTCGCCTATTACTTATGCTTCGCAACCGTATAACTATCTTTCCCTATCGCTCTTCTATAACGGCGCGACTGAGCCAGACTGCGTTTCGATAGCCTCGTCATCCTCCTAGCATTATCCCGGCATTTGCCACGGCTCATGGGAGCCTCCGCTTTGTCCCAAGATTTTGCGTAGGCACTTTTTTTACGAAAGCTACATCTATCTACCCTTCCAACCCGAAGGGTAACTAGACCTTATTGGAATTAGTCCGGTTTCCTCACGATGTTCCTTCACCGAAAAGCGACTGGCAAATATCAAATAACATTTCGTACATAAGTTCCAAAAAACTCACGGGGTTCGAACCCTCGCCTGCAGAACGAAAGTCAATCGCCACGTATTCCACGATTATCACTTCGGCCAGGCCGGCAATATTTTTTTCTACATCAGTAAAACCAAATCGCCTTCCTATGTACACCCATTGTTTTCATACCCTCGTCACTAACGCTCCAATTGAGATTCCAAACAGCAGATAGGATTTATTTATAGTTTTTATTTTATTTGTGGCTGGTTTACATCGGCGAGTAGCGATAAAAGTGCCAATACCTGAGCTTCTACTA
This sequence comes from Leguminivora glycinivorella, assembly GCF_023078275.1. NCBI lineage: Eukaryota > Metazoa > Arthropoda > Insecta > Lepidoptera > Tortricidae > Leguminivora > Leguminivora glycinivorella. Next base: position 2,295,255 of record NW_025952831.1, read on the forward strand.
CTACTACGAGTATGAGTATTATGTTTAATAGTTATTTGTTATACAAGGGGGCAAAGTTGTATTTTAAGAGCGCTTTCAAAAAATCTGCTTGCTCGCATTTCGACGCCGGCGGCGCTGGCGTGCGCCTGTGTGCAGACGCACACTATAACCAGAAGCATAACGATTGTAGCCTGCGGTACAGACATAGCGTGCGATCCTCTTCGAACCAACCTTACGTGCGGCTAGAGCGAAAGGGATAGCATTCATGGTCGGTACCGCCACGCCGTCAGTGGCGTTGCGGACTAACCATTATTGATACTTGCGTAAAAACACCACCATATATATTACATATTTGCATACATGATTTCGTGCATAAATACTTGAGCTTTTAGTTTAATTATTAAACTTATCACAGTTTTTTTTATTAAAACGTGTGTAGCCTTGGAAGAAATAAATTAAAAAACTTTTATAATATAATAAATTGTGTATATAATATTGTCTTCTGTCACCGCGATAGTTACTCATGAAATAAATTTATGGAATCAGATTATATCGCGTATAATGAATATAATCCGTTTTCTTAGTTTTATTTTATTTTGTATATGATATGTTTTCTAGGTTCTTTTCGGTGAAGGAAAACATCGTGAGGAAACCGGACTTATTCCAATAAGGTCTAGTTTACCCTTTGGGTTGAAAGGTCAGATGGCAGTCGCTTTCGTAAAAACTAGTGCCTACGCCAAATCTTGGGATTAGTTGTCAAAGTGGACCGCAGGCTCCCATGAGCCGTGGCAAATGCCGGGATAACGCAAGGAAGATGATGATGTTTTCTAGGTACATATACAGAGTGGGGCCTGTAACAAAGGCGAAGAATTGAACTCTAGGCTATTCTCCTTAAGCCGTTTTTACACTATCCGATCCGATATCGGATGTCGGAAGCATTTCAATAGAAAAATCCAAGATGGCGCCTGTAATGTATGGGATATCGGTCCGACATCCGATATCGGATCGGATAATGTGAAAACGCACTTATACTGATCAACATTTGTTCGGCGACTTTTAAAAATAACTTGTATTTTGATTTTTATCACCCTTGAAAGTTTTTTCTAAGAGGTAATGTATTGCGAATTCTGTTAAGTCTAAAGTGTGACAGACAACGTCAATGACAACAATAATGGCGTACATTGAAGCTAATATTTATTTTGTATGAAAAATTAAAAATTTAAAGACTTCATAATTTTTAAAAGTCACTGAATAAATGTTGATCAGTATAAGGAGAATAGCCTACAGTTCAATTCTTCGCCTTTGTTACAGGCCCCACTCTGTATATAATGGAACTAAGATCGGTTTTCTTTAATTTTAAGCAATTTTTTTTATATTTAAAATGTAAGAGTTTTGAATGATTCACGGTTATTTTCATTAGACTTATATTCACGGTCTATATCCCGGTCAATATAAGTTTAATATTTAAAATGTGTTTTTAGGGTTTCGTAGTCAACTAGGAACCCTTATAGTTTCGCCATGTCTGTCTGTCTGTCCCTCCGTCCGTCCGTCCGTCCGCGGATAATCTCAGTGACCGTTAGAACTAGAGAGCTGAAATTTGGTACCAATATGTATATCAGTCACGCCGACAAAGTGCAAAAATAAAAAGCGGAAAAAATGTTTTATTAGGGTACCCCCCTACACGTAAAGTAGGGAGTGATTTTTTTTTCATTTCAACCCTAACATATGATTTATTGTTGGATAGGTATTTAAAAATGAATTACTGAAATCGTTTTTTGATAATATTAATATTTTCGCGAATAATCGCTCCTAAAGAAAAAAAAAAGTGTCCCCCCCCCCTCTAACTTTTTAACCACATATTAAAAAAATATTTAAAAATCACAAAAGTAGAACTTTATAAACTTTCTAGGAAAACTGTTTTGAACTTGATAGGTTCTATAGTTTTTGAAAAATATGGAAAACTACGGAAGAGCCGAGCGGCTATTTACCAACGCGGCTTTAAAAACCGGCCGAGAGCGTGTCGGGCCACGCTCAGTGTAGGCACTGAGCGTGACCCGACACGCTCTCGGCCGGTTTTTAAATATTATGTTGTTTTAATTGCATGGAGCACAGGAAGGTCCACATCTATGTATTGGTTTTTTGTAAGGAAATACAACTCTACGCTACACCTACCTGCTTTAGTTGACTGTTGACACACTGAGACAGTGGATGCGCCAGAGTATAAAAGAGTGATTACCATCTCTTGTCAAAGATCTTGTTGAGACGAACCAAACGAGCCCAAACACGGAGTGGTTTCAAGACCTGGTTGATGAATTCTCTTAACGACCTTCCAGCTTCATCATCAGATCCTGGGTACCATCTCTTGTCAAAGATCTTGTTGAGACGAACCAAACGAGCCCAAACACGAAATGGTTTCAAGACCTGGTTGATGAGAACTCATGACTACCTTCCGGCTTCATCATCAGATCCTGGGTACCATCACCTCTTGTCAAAGATCTTGTTGAGGCAAATCAAACGAGCCCAAACACGAAATGGTTTCAAGACCTGGTTGATGAGAACTCATGACTACCTTCCGGCTTCATCATCAGATCCTGGGTACCATCACCTCTTATCAAAGATCTTGTTGAGGCGAATCAAACGAGCCCAAACACGAAATGGTTTCAAGACCTGGTTGATGAGAACTCATGACTACCATCTGACTTCATCATCAGATCCTGAGTACCATCTATTGTCAAAGATTTTGTTGAGACGAGTCAGTAACCTCAAATGATATTCAATAATAAATAATACTTACTAAAAATATTAGTCAAGTTAATTAGTTAGTTACCAAAGTCGTCAACCCAAGGATCAAAGTTTTCGGTCGCAGTATACATGCAACAGTACAGCCAAACACGCACACAAGTGCGGTTTTGGACACGGCGGGTGCCGCACACAATGACAAAATAACTTCGCGATCGTCGAGCCGCGTGCGGAGCGGACTAACATACGTCCTGCCCCTACAAGCTCTGCCGCGGTACTGACATCGCAAGCGCGCGTAACCGGTAATAAGGAGGCATTTTTAAAAAATCGTCAAAAATATTAAATTGCAATTAATAGAAAACTTTTGCATAAAATCTGTTTGAGTAAGCGTTGCAGATTATTTTTATATTAAAACTACTTCAAAAACACGTAAGTTTTCGAAGAAATTGACACTTATTCTGAGGTGATTTCTGAAACAAATTGGATTCATCATATCCTCATTTACTCTATTCTAAAGCCTTATAACAAAGAAGTAGTCTCAGATGATTGTAGTACAGGATATACATAATACAAATTTACCACTTGAAGCATTCAAAACTATCCAAATTTTACAAATTAGACGGACTAAGTCAGCACTTTTCGCAGGTTTTCCTAAACATGCACCAGAAAAAAAATCATAATTTATTAAGTGAGTTAGTTTTTAAAAATCCAGTCTCACAACATGTAAGTTAAGAAGATGTCCTAATCGAATCCTGAACTTAATAAGTCTTTTAGATGACGGAAAGTGTAGCATTTTGCCGACTAAAACTATCAATTTTACATTATTACGACGTTTTCGTTGAATGCCCTCTTAACGCCGAGTGTGGAATTGAAAAACGAGCAAGTGAAAGGATTCTATAGTTGAACCACGAGCGAAGCGAGTGGTTCGAGAATAGAATCCTGAACTTGCGAGTTTTTTAACACACGAGAAGTAAAATACATTTGCACCCGAGTGTAACACAAAACTTTTCCCCTCACTATAGCGAGGAAACTACAACGCAAAAATGCGTTTATCACTGCTTCCAGTAGTTCCACAGATGGTAAATCATCTTTATTACTAGATTCACCTACTTTTATCAATTTTAAAACAGTTAATTTGACTTTATTCAAGGTCAAATTACTTTACCCACTAGTGGATAAAATGCGTTTTTACCCGCTGGTATTAAAGGACAAAACACGTGTTTCCGAGCTAGTGAGGGGAAAATACGTTTCTCGGTAGCGTAAACGTCGCATACGCTACCGAGAATAGTTATTTGTTATACAAGGGGGCAAAGTTGTATTTTAACGCCGAGTGTGGAATTGAAAAACGAGCAAGCGAAAGGATTCTATAGTTGAACCACGAGCGAAGCGAGTGGTTCTAGAATAGAATCCTGAGCTTGCGAGTTTTTCAATACACGAGAAGTAAAATACATTTGCACTCGTGTGTAACACAAAACATTTCCCCTCACTATAGCGAGGAAAGTACAACGCAAAAAAAGCGTTTATCACTCCTTCCAGTAGTTCCACAGGTGGTAAAACATCTTCATCACTAGATTGACCCACTTTTATCAATTTAAAGCAGAAAATTTGCCTCTATTCAAGGTCAAATTACTTTATCCACTAGTGGATAAAATGCGGTTTTACCCGCTGGTATTAAAGGACAAAACACGTGTTTCCGAGCTAGTGAGGGGAAAACGTATTTAAACATCAGACTCATAGTAGTAGTAGTAGAGACGTATTAGTTCAGTCATTGGTTTGGTTGTATTTCTTATTCTCGTCGTAAACTGACTTTAGAAATAAACTCGAAAGAGAAACATGTCTTATTGTGTGAATTTGCGTATAGCCTGTTATGTATTTTGTAAAACCCTGAGGCTTCTCGAATTTCTGTGCGATAAAATAACATTTTTACCACACCAACAGGTAAAGGCTTACTTTGCTATTCCAAATGGATTATGCGACGTTCTTGCCAATGTCACTGCTTCCTATTTGCAGGTTCTGGACAATCTGCATTCTACGCAATTAGTATTTCTGATAAGGAGGGTGTCCTGCCGTTTCGCCAAAAAACGTTTCGTCAAATTTCATTTCCCAATAATCATATCGCAAGAGTTTCATTTCCCAAAGTATTGTTTGGCAAAGGTATGTTTCGCAATGAATTTGTTTGGTCAAATTATCATTTGGCACAATTTTACTTAGTCAAATTTTATTTAGACAAAACTTTATTTCGCAAACGTTTTTAATGGCAAAACTTATATCCCAAAAACATGTTTGGTCAAAATTTCACATCGCAAATTTCGAAAATATTTAGGCATTTGCATTTTCATTTCTACGGGATTAATTTAATTTACCGAAGATTTTTTTGCCAAATTTAACTTGAAAATTGTCAAATGATAATTTCAGTTTTATTCCCAAGGCTTCAGTTGGACAAGAAAAGTTTGCTCAACTTTATTTTTGTCAAATTAATTACTGGACAAAATTATTTTGTCAACTATTTTTTTGTCAAAAAATGTTTCTACAAATGACACCATGCAAAACCACGTTTGACAATAAATATTACAAGGCATAAATGTAATGTAATAATTTTATTAGTATTGTAACAGAAAACTCGTGTGCGACAGGGTCAGTTTAGGTGCGACGACGAGCGAAGCGAGGAGGAGCGTGTTAGGTTGACAGTGAGCAAACCGGAAATGGCTTTTTAAAAGTAATTAAAAATTAATAGAACATAATGGTTTTGAAAACATAAGGTTTCTTTTTAATAAAATGTATCCGGACATGTAAGTGAAAATGTCATCCTTGACATTTGCAGCAGAAGGAAAGAAAGTACGACATACACATTATTTCACACAAATCTTGGACACAAAGAATAAAATCAACAAACAAATTTCTAGTGCGCCATTTAATTACAATATATTGGGAAATGGAAATTTTGCCTAACAATACCTTTGACTAAATAATATTTGGTAAAATGAAATTTGACCAAGTAAATATTTTGGGAAACAAATACTTGCCAAAAAAGTTTTGCTAAATGTCAATTTGCGATAAGTTGTTTTGCCAAACGTTTATTTGGGAAATGATAATTTGGGAATAATAGTTTGGGATGTGAAACTTTGGGAAACGTTTTTTGGCGAATCGTCAGTAAACCGATAAGGAGATTTCTGCGTTTCTATGTGTGCGTGTTTGCGGGGATTGAAGAAGCTGAGATTATGCAAAACGAGATTGTACACAAGTAATGACTGTGCATAAAATGGAATGAGGTGAAATACTATTGGGTCGAATTCAGATTGCGTACAATTGCGAATAGGAAGAAAGTATACTGTACACAAATAATGACTGTGCACAATAGCGCATGAGGCGAAATACCTATTGTGTGGAATTCGAATTGCGTAGAATTGAGAATAGGAAGAAACTATACTGTATACAAATAATGACTGTGCACAATAACGAATGAGGTGAAATACCTATTGCGTCGAATTCGGATTGCGTAGAATTGCGAATAGGAAGAAACTATTCTGTACACAAATAATGGCTGTGAACAGTAGCGAATGAGGCGAAATACCTGTTGTGTGGTTTTTGCGGTCACTGGGCACGAGTACACAACGTGCATTTCGAAAAGCAAACCCGGTAAATCCGTTTTCAGTTTTGCTAGTAAAACGTGTATTTTTGTCCGCCATGCTTCTAAGTACCTATTCTACCCTGGTGGCCTAGCGGTAAGAGCGTGCGACTTTCGATCCGGAGGTCGCGGGTTCGAACCCCGGCTAACACCAATGAGTTTTTCGGAACTTATGTGCGAAATGTCATTTGATATTTGCCAGTCGCTTTTCGGTGGAGTAAAAACATCGTGAGGATACCGGACTAATTCCAATAAGGCCTAGTTGGAATTAGTTGGAAGGTCAGATGGCAGTTGCTTTCGTAAAACTAGTGCCTACGCTAAATCTTGGAATTAGTTGTCGCAGCGGACCCCAGGCTCCCATGAGCCGGGATAACGCAAGGAGGACGACTTCATTCCTCCTCGTTTATTTCTATGTAGGTATGTCAATGCGATAATTATTCTAAAAATTCGAAAACTCTTGATAGGGGTTCTGTTTCTTCATGTTGTTTATTCACAGCATCTCTATGGGTTTTACCTGCCATATTTTTTCAATACCTAATAATCATTTGCTTGTGTTAGTTATACACTATTTTGAAATATTGTAGATAGGTATTCAAGATTCTTCAAAGGGGGCGTTTCGATGAAATTACACATCTAAAGCAGGTTACAGAACAGTTACACTTATATTGACCGGGATATAGACCGTGACTCCCCCAATACGGCTGGTCACCGCGGGGGCAGTAGACTTCAACCCTTCAAAGCAAAATAATCCAAGCTGCCACATGATTACACAAAGTACAAACAAAACTAAATTAGAAGAAAATAGCAATCAAATGGCAAAACACAAACAAAAACAAATACTATATGTGACAACTTACAACGTCCGGACACTGTCATCTCACGAGCGACTAATAGAATTAATAGAAGCATTTAAATCAATAAAATATGATATTATGGGAATAGCAGAAATGCGACGTTTGGGAACAGAAATCCAAGAATACAAAGATTTCTTACTCTGCTATTCAGGCCAAACACCAGGAAAATATGGAGTGGGCTTCCTAATAAAAAAATCATATAAACAGAATATCGAAAGCTTCGTGGGACTAACAGAGCGCGTTGCCCTCTTAAACCTCAAGTTTGAAACACACAACATATCTATCATTCAGGTTTATGCCCCTACTGAAGCAGCCACAGATGAAGAAATCACTTGTTTTTACAATACTGTCACTCAAGCCATAGGAAGAGCCCACAGAGACTATATAATAATGGGAGACTTTAACGCAAAAATAGGGCACCCGAAGCAAAATGAATATCTGGCGATGAAACAGTATGGGTATGGTGACAGGAATGAGCGAGGACAAGCCTTGATTGATTTTGCTATGGAAAATAAACTACAAATACTTAACACCTTTTTTAAGAAAAAATCAACCCGGAGATGGACATGGCGCTCACCAAATGGCCAGTATTATAACGAGATAGACTATATTCTATCTAACTGCCACAACATGTTCCAGAACATTGAAGTACTAAGTGTAAATTTTCCTTCAGATCATCGGCCTGTCCGAGCAAGTATAACACTTACAAATACCAAGAAATGCAGAACCAGCTTTAGAAATAACTCAATTACAACACTGAAAACGGATGAAGAAACAAACGAATATAGAAAACTACTAGCAACCTATGTAAACAATCGGCAAGAAACGAAATGTGTCCAGAAACAGTATGACATGCTAAATGATGCAATTACTCTAAGCCTTAGAGAAGCTCGCTCAGTAAATTCCAATCAAAGGGAGCATGGAGTATTATCAGAACGTACATTAAAACTTATGGACAGAAGAAGAATGCTACATAAAACCAAAAACAAATCACGCAGTGAAAAAATGAACTCCGTGCCTTATACAAGCTAATCAGTAAGTACATCAAGAAGGACTATACAGAGTACAGGAAGAACACCCTCATGAAGCATATAATGCAGGCAGGAAGTACTAAAAAGGCATTCAAAGACCTAACACAAAACAAAACATGGATCGGAGAACTGCATTCTTTGGGAAAGTCATCGCACAACCGAATTGACATTATAGAAGTAGCAACTACATTTTATAGAGACTTGTATAGTGAAAAAACCGATAAAAACTATACAAATAATATTATATCTACATCCATATCACAAAATTTAAAGAAAAAATTGGAACCTATCTCTGAAACTGAAGTAACAAATGCTATAAGAAGCCTTAAAAGAGACAAGAGCCCAGGCGCAGATCAAATCAGCAATGAAGCTCTCAAAGCTGCAGGGGATATCTTAGCTATACCTATATCAATATTATTTAATAATATAATTGAAACCGCTGCAATACCATTTCAATGGACAGAATCAAATATAATCCTAATATACAAGAAAGGAGACCCTAAAAACATCTCAAATTATCGGCCGATAAGTCTGCTACCTGCAATGTACAAACTTTTTTCATCAATTGTCAATCATAGAATAAGTGCCACATTAGAAAACAATCAACCAGTAGAACAGGCAGGGTTCAGAAAGGGCTTCTCAACCATCGACCATATACACAGCTTAGAACAATTAATTGAAAAATTTCAGGAAAAACAAAGAAGTCTCTATATTGCCTACATTGACTACCAGAAAGCTTTTGATACAATATCACATAAATGTATATGGGAAACTCTGGAAAGCCAAGGAATAGAGCAACAATACATAGAAGTCATCAAAAATCTATATAAAAACAGCACAGGTAGAGTGAAATTAGAAACTATTGGCCCTCGCTTCCCTATCAAAAGAGGTGTAAGACAGGGTGACCCTATGTCCCCAAAACTGTTTATAGCAATCCTAGAAACTGTATTCAGACAACTAGACTGGAAGAACAAAGGAATATATATAAATGGCACATACCTAAACCACCTTCGTTTTGCAGACGATCTGGTAATACTAGCAGAGACAAGCTCACAACTACAATATATGATTACCTCGCTACATTCAGCCAGCGTCCAAGTGGGACTAGAAATGAACCTTTCAAAAACTATGGTAATGACAAATGGAACTGAGAGAACCATAACAGTAGGAAATGAACCACTGACTTACACAAAACAATACATATATTTAGGAAAACAGATAAGTTTCAATAAGATGAACAACTACTTAGAAATTGAAAGAAGAACACAACGGACCTGGAACAAGTACTGGCAACTCAAAGAAGTATTCAAGAGCAATATGCCTGTCAGATTGAAGACTAAAGTCATGAACAGCTGCCTCCTACCCTGTCTGACATATGGCTGCCAGACATGGAAGTTTACACAAAAAGATATGGAAAAAATAAGAACTTGCCAAAGAGGAATGGAGCGCAGTATGCTTAACATCAAGAGGATACAAAAAATCAATCACATAAAGATAAGACAGTACACAAAAAGCATAGATGCTCTCAGCTACGCCAAAAAACTTAAATGGAGGTGGGCGGGCCATATAGCTCGTATCCAAGATAGACGCTGGACACTAAGGCTAACGTCATGGAAGGGCCCCCAAGGAAAAAGAGGTAGCGGGAGACCCACTACGAGATGGCAACACGACATCACCAAAACTGCCGGGCCAAATTGGATACAAGTGGCCAAGGATAGAGATACATGGAAGGCTTTGGAGGAGGCCTTCACCTGTGAAAACGGGGTTCTTGAATAATTTAATAGTAACTTACATTAATACAAATTAGCAGATAAGAAAACTTGTAAAAAATTCAAGAAATAAAAGGCTTTTTATTTTTATTTTATTTTATTTATTTATAGACCGTGATTACCTTTTTGATTTCTGTCGAGCTCTCGATATTTCGAATCGGTCATGATCACCGTCAATATAAGTGTAGGACGTAATCAAGATAACCGTGAATTATTCAAAACTTAGGTCTAAAATATTTAGGGATTTTAACAGAATAAAATTAAAATTTTGAAAAAAACCCCGACCGCGACATAGTGGACCAATTTTTATTAAACATGGCTAAGAACACTCCCGACTAACTCAGCTTCCAAATAAAAAAAACTAAATCGAAATCGGTTCATCCGTTCGGGAGCTACGATGCTACAGACAGACACACACAGACAGACAGACAAACAGATAGACAGACAGACAGACACGCCAAGCTTATAACACCCCGTTGTTTTTGCGTCGGGGGTTAAAAAAATAAATAAGTAGGCACATTTTAATCAATGATGTGCAATATCACCAAAATAGCCCAAACAATGGTTTGGTAATTTGTAACCACCGTTCGTTATCTTTAATAATAAAACGCCTGACGTCTGTCTCAAATCTTATCTCTGCTATGGCTCGTTTGGCTTATGATTAGGCCACAGACCACTTTACTACTAAACATGGCCCCTTGTTTTTGACGGTGCGTTTGACCTGTACTGGTGAATTCTCAATGTAAATTGAGACTCTAGTGGCTGTTAATATCTATTCTTACGGGTAGATGTTTGCTATAACGCCACCCCAAGGCGATTAAGAATTGAGGGAAGGCATGTATAAATTCGCACACATCCAGCAGGCCTCCGTGGCGCAGTTGGAAGCGCGATGGCCCCGGCAAGGCCAGCGGTCGCAGGTTCGAGTCCTGCCGGAGGTGTGAATTTTTCCTTTAATTTAAAAATATGTAATATCGCTCGCACACGTTTCTGCATGATAAAAAACAAATGTTGACATCGAGTTATTTTTTGTTAGCAACTTTCACTCATTTTGGTCCCCAATTTTTGAAAATGCCCACAAACAAAACAAAATAAACATTTTCTCAAACATGCAATGAAATATTGTCTTTACGTTCCTTAAAATGGGCTGGGAAGTATCGCTTTTTGGGCGCAACAACTCGAGAGGACTGTAAAGGGATTTCATATTATTTTTTAGGCCTAGGCCTGCAAAGTAACTTTTTTTTTTAAAATATTGTCCTTTAGAGCATTTTTTGTATATACCCACTTGGCCGGAAATCCTCATTTTCCCGGCCTCTGATGTAATGTACTATTGTAACCGATCGACGATTACAGCCGTCTTTAGTTTGCTTTGTTTGGGCCTGATAAGGAGTCTATTGGGTAAGTGGTGCCGAATGTTATTGAACCTACACAATTTATAATTAAAGGACACAGAGAGCTTTACTCTCTACTTAAGGGTTAACGACCACTTAGGGCCACTTGCACCAACGTAAATGGTGGGTTAACCCGAGGGTTAACCCACCATTTTATATGAGATTTGACAGATGACAGCCCACTAACCCTGAGTCACAGTATAATAAAGAGTACTATCGTACAGTATGGCCACTCCCGCTCCCCGCTGAAAGTGCCACCCACCCCCTCTCGGTTACCTCACAGTTACCACCTGTCAAAAATGCGAACAATCGACCTGTCATATTTCACTCATACAAGCTTAGTACGCGTTCACCTACACGAGTTTAGACTGTGTGCTAGGAACGCACCTCTTTCATATATTTGACGGCCAGTGTCCGAGGTGTGCCTGAGTTATGTGGTTGCTGCAAGTGGGCTTTAGTGTCGCCCTATAGCGACAGCGGTCTACGGGCTAACTCGATTTGCTTATTGTGGGTATATCCGGAATTCCGGATGTTCTGTAGGACGCGATTGTCAACGTATTCTAGAGAAATTTAGTTAGAAAACTAATAAAAATAATTTAGGAGACAGCCGGAACAGCACGCACGAACGCACGCACGAACGCACGCACGCACGTTGCACATTTTTGTCGTCTACTTCGGTATACTTTACGCCTCTGTAATTCCAAATGTACAGCTAACATAGTTGCCGATGGTACGTAGTACTGACGTAGTCATTCCAATGCCTTAAAACTGCCTTCAAATCTGAGAATGTCCTAATAAATCCCAGAAATATAATTTTACAAGTTTTTCCTGAAGCTTCGCTCGCGTTAAAAAGAGACAAAAAGTAGCCTGATGTCACTCTCCATCCTTTCCACTTAAAAAATCACGTTAATTCGTAGCTCCGTTTTGCCGTGAAAGACGGACAAACAAACAAATACACACACACTTTCTCATTTATAATATTAATATGGATTGGCAATTAGCATTAAATAATTAGATTACAACCAAATATGTGACGTTATCTGGGTAAAGGGACCTTATTGTCACATCATTATTTTTAAAATCGGGACTTAATCGCGTATAACTACATATTAAACTGACCTCCAACGTTTCAAGGACGGCGTTGTCCCCGTGGTCTCGGAGAAGACTGGCTTGAAATGACATCAACACCTTCTGACAGCCGCGCGAGTTTTTCGAACTACCCGCACTTGGTTTTGATTATCAACTGTGTGTGTGTGTCATAATGATGTGTAATAATCGTGAAAGTTTAAATCAGTGACCTTATTGTCGATGGCGCTTACGTCCCGCGGCGTCGTATTTGTACACGAACGTCGCTCATAACGCCGTAAGCGTCATTGACAATAAGGTCCCTTTACCTAGATAATGTCACGTATCAGCACCGCAGGCTTCGTCAAGAGTGTACAACCATAAATCAGCAACAGGCGTCGTCCTAATAAATCAAAGACTGCACATTTTGACTCTTGGAGACCCTATACATCTCTAAGAAGAATTAGATTAAGTAGCATCTCTAAAGTAATTGTAGATTTTTTTTTGTATTTGTACATCTTATTTTAAGTGTAGTTTTAGTTTTAACTCGACATGTAGAAACCTTAAACACATACATACATACAATCACGCCTGTTTCCCAGAGGGGTAGGCAGAGATCACGGATTTCCATTTACTACGATCCTGACAAATCACTTTCGCTTCACACACTTTCATAACGTTTCTCATACACGCTCGTCGGTTTCGAGTACTTCTGACCTGGCCTTTTTGCAATATTTCCCCGATTTGAACAAGAAAAGTTCGCCTAGGTCTTCCACTTCCAACTGACCCTTCCACTCTTTTTTCATATACTTTCTTCGTTACTCTCCTCTCATCCATCCTCTCTACATGCCCGAACCACCTTAACATACCCATCTCAATCTTTGTCACCACATCTACATCCACTCCACACTTCTCTCTTATCACGCTATTTCTGATCCTATCACTCAACTTCACACCAGCCATGCTTCTTAACGCTCTCAACATCTCTAAGAGACCTTAAACATCTCTAAGTATTTGTAGTAGAGTTATACTTTAGTTAGAACTTAAAATTATATTATCATTTATAATTTCAATTATATTTTAAATTTTTTCTAAATACGTACATATGTATGTGACGTGCAAAAGTGCACCTGTGACCTATTTGCTAAACGAGACATGTTATCCTTCCGGATCGATCCCAACGCTTGGGAAAAGGAGGCTGAAACCGCGACCACTGGAGGAAGACCCTGGGCCACGGAGTTGCTGCTCACGATGAAGCATGGTTCAACCTCCTTCACACTAGGCGAGAACTGAGACACAAACGCGCTGATTTCCCACCTTCGTCACCCGGCATGATATTCTCCTGCCAGTTGTGCGGCCGCGGCTGCCGCTCTCGCATCGGACTTACCAGTCATTTGCGTAAGTGCCGCAATCTTACGGACGCTGCTTAATACATCATACAAATGATGTCAAAGGCCAATGATGGCCTATTTGCAGAATATTTTTTTTCGTCGTATGTGTAGTTACTGACGTAGTCATTCTTCAAATCTGCGAATGTCCTAAATTAAAGAAAACCGAACCGTGAATACAAAAAGGTAATTAATCACCAGATTACTCCAGAATCACTAGTAAGCATGATAAATATGACGGTCTCCCTTTTATTTGTTTGTTTGTGAGAAAGCTAATCAGAATTAACAATAACAACACGAAAATAATAAGATCGTAAGAGACTTTGCAAACATATTGCCAATACGACTTTCTTTATAACGATTGTAGCATGAGTCTTCTCAACCTCCTACCATGAATTTTTGACGAATTCACATGTAACTCGATAGCATTAACTTCACGGACATTTAAGTGAAAAAAAAAAAAACCCCGACTTAGTGAACCTTCTTCATCAAACATGGTTAAGAATAATCCCGACAGGTTTTATTCAGGTTTCTAACAAAAAATAAACTAAATTTAAATCGGTTGATCCGTTCGAAAGCTACGATACCACAAACAGACAGATAGGTTCGTCACTTATATCACCAAGTCGTTTTTGCGTCGGGGGTTAAAAATGAAATATAAATTCGACGCGACGTGTCTGTCTGTCTATTTGCCTGCCTGTCTATCTGTCTGTCTGTCTGTGTGTGCGTCTGTTTGTGGCATCGTAGGTGCCAAACGGATGAACTGATTTAGATTTAGTGTTTTTTGTTTTAGCCGAATTAGTCGGGAGTGTTCTTAGCCATGTTTAATGAAAATCGGTCCACTATGTAGGGGGTCGGGGGGTTTTTTTTTTTTTTCAAAATTATAATTTTGTGGTTAGGGTGAACGAACGAAATTTTGATATTGCAGCGACAGGTTTTGTACTGAACCCATATCCTACTAGTATTTTTAAGACCCCCCCCGGAGGGGGTGGTGAAATTCTTAACCCTGGGCAAACGTAAAGTATTCTAAAACGTAATAAATTCATGGTAGGAGTTCTAGCTGATTACTAAGCTGACTCTCTGGAACCATTGTTAAGATGCCTGTTCAGTTATTGTATTGTAATCTCTCCTGAGAAATTGGTAAGGATTAAGTACAAAAGGCATCCTGAAGGGGAAGGTAGATTTGCTATCAAAGCAAACATTTAGGCATTTTGCCTAGTTAATAGGTACTTTAAATTTATTTTTAATTTATTTTTTAAATTTTTAGGTAAGTATTACTTTTAGTTTTGTACTTCGTTTACGCATTATATTGAGACACGTTCTTTTCTTTAGTTAAAATAAAATTTTCATCATCATTTCAGCCATTAATCGCCCACTGCTGAGCATAGGCCTCCCTTCGTGTACGCCACTTATCCCGGTCCTGGGCTAATCTCATCCAGAAATGCCCGGCAGTTTTTCGAATCTCGTCCACTCAACGAGCCAACGGATGCCAGGCGCTTGTTACATCCGATAGCGGCCACCTATAAAATGTTATAGGGTCTTTACTCTTAGAGACCATACACATCTCTAAGGGCAATTAGATTAAGTACCTAGTTTAAGTTATGAAAATCAGTAGAGTATTTTACACCTACCTGTACCTACCTCTAGTTAGTATTTCTTTATATATCATGTAAAATCTTCAATGTGAGATTGACACATGAAAGTAGGTATAAGTATGTAGGCCTAATATTTGTTAAATGAATGAATTTGAGTTTTTTTATGAAATAGGCAGCAAACGAGCAGACGAGCCGCCTGTTGGGAAGCAGTCATCGCCGCCCATGGACATAAACAACATCAGGGGAGCCACATGCGTTGCCGACCTTTGAGAACCCTAAACCCTAGTTAGTTTTATAACCGACTTCAAAAAAACCAGGAGGTACTTAATTCGACTGATTTTTTTTTTTCCTTAATTGAAACGTTGTTTTATTTTTATTGTCATTATCGATTTGTTTACTATTGTCATTAAGATCTTTGTGAAGTCCATTCCGTACCAAAAAATAAAAATAAAATCACAGAGCAGTGAAATAAACGGGACTCTTCAGGCCATCAATTAAGCTTGGGAGAGTTGCCAAATTGACGCTTGAAACGAGCTTGGATTGCTCCGCCGCTGGTACACATACATAAAATAACGTCTATATTCCTAGAAGGGGTATGCAGAGTACTTGAGTTTAATTGTCCTAATTTTACATAAACTGTCCCAAAATGGACGACCAACCTCCGTGCTGCGCGCCGCGCGCGTGCTGGCAGCCTGGCCGATATGTGATATAACCGGTCATTTTTTTTTGTAAATTTTTTCTCAGTTCTGTCATGTCAATGAGCGACAAATTGTTTATTATGCACACTTTTGTAAATAATTTGTTTAAATCGCGTTTATTTCTAAATATCCTGTGCTTCTTATGTGTGTGTATAAACTGGACATATAAACTCAGTGTTTTATTTTTACCGTTGGCGGCCCGATCACCTACAGGAGGTAAGTCTACTTCTTCTTCTTCTTTGTCGTATCCTCATGGCTGAGGGATGTGGCGAATGTGGACACTCTGATCAGTCGTCTCCACGCCACTCGATCCTGGGCCCGGTGCATGCTAGCCTGCAAAGTGGTCTTTGTCACAGACGTTATTCTGTCTGCCCAACGTGTGCCCATGCTTCCACTTCTTCGCTTCCTTGTCATGCGTCCCGTGATTGTGAGCTTCTCTAGACTATCTGGTGCGGTCCTGCTCAGATGGCCAAAGAAACCCAGCACAAGTATATTTAGTTTCCGACAATATGTTACTGATATCCAGCAGCTCAATTAAGGTTTTAGAGGTAAAAAGCGGCACTGATTAAAGATCGAGTACAGTAGTTAATATCTGTCTCTTTCAGTATACGGTACGCTTCATGTACAGATGACATAAAATTATTATACTTAAATATAAATAAATAAATAAATATTATAGGATATTCTTACACAGATACGGCACGTGGAGGATAAGGAGGAATACCGAAATAGAGGAGTTGGTGGGCGAAGCGAACATCATCGGCGTAACCAAATCCCACAGACTTCGCTGGTTCGGCCACCTACTCAGAATGGGAGAGGATCGGGCTGCCAAGAGGGCGTATCTGGGAAGACCAACTGGTGGCCGCCCGGCGGGTCGGCCCAGATACCGCTGGGGAGACAGCGTGATGGCGGATCTGTGTCAGCTACAAGCCGATAATTGGCAGGAAGCTGCGCAGGATCGGGATAAGTGGCGTGCTCTCGTTTTGGAGGCCAAGATCCTCTTTGGATCACAGTGCCATACTAGTTAGTTAGTTAGTTCTTACACAGATTGACCGAGTCCCACACACACAGTTGTGGGTACTCAGACAAAGATATATATATATATAATATACAACTACTTATATAAATACTTACATATATACATGCAAAACATCCATGATTCAGGAACAAATATCTGTGTACATCACACAAATAAATGCCCTTACCGGGATTCGAACCCGGGACCGCGGCTTAGCAGGCAGGGTCACTACCCGCTAGGCCAGACCGGTCGTCGCCGGTTATTACATCTTGATGAAATCCTTCCATCTATATTTTTCTATTCTATGTTTGGTGTGACTATTAGTTTCTTGCTCTGTGGTATCCAGTGGCGGCAAAACCTACCACTGTCTCATGACTCTCATGAGTCATATGCATTTATGCAAGCATAGGAAAAACGCATCTCATTTTGAAAATAAAACAACAATTAGGAGCGATTTATCAGTCTACTAAAATGTTATACAACATAATGCAGACTTCTGGCCGAAGGGTGTAGTCTTTCGACGGTTCCGGGGCAACCTGCCGAATTCTGCTCCCGGACAGATATGTGTTGATATTTTCTTACTTTTATGTGTTTATCTTTTTAAGATTTTATGTATTTTAGTTACTCAGTGCTTTGGTTTTTACTATAAGAGTTTTGAATGATTCACGGTTATTTTCATTAGACCAGATTAGACTTATATTGACCGGGATATAGACCGTGATTACCTTTTTGATTTTTGTCGAGCTCCCGATATTACTGGTTTGGTGGATATTGGTTTTTACTGTCATACTGTGTAACGTAGGTATTTGGAAATAAAATAAAAATTAAATATTTAATTGGTGAAAGACAATAAATGTGTTCAGCAGAACAAGATAATGTTTTCAAAATGACATGCGTTTTTTCTCTGCCTTGCTATATTATGTCAGGGTTTTTTGCGATTTGGCGAATATCGCAACTAACGCCGCAAACAAATTGATCTACAAGATTATTGTCTACTGATTTTCCGAACTCACAATGATTCGGCAGGCGCTAAATTATATAGACCATAACTTAGAAAGACGGAAAATAAATTTATTAAAGACCTTAACAAGATTCCTTATATTTATGATACACATATATTAATAGGTTTTAACGTCAATGAAAAGGTCTGTCCTCAGACTTTTCACAAGTTACCTACCAAGGGCCCATTTCTCAAAACGGAAACTTACAAGTTACAAGCGGAAGTCCCTTCCCAACGTTGACTACAACTTGTAAATTGTAACTTGTAGCTTCGAGAAATAGGCCCCAGGTATCTTGACGCTGGTCTTCCGTGGACACCTGTCCAAGTTATCGCGTCAGTACATATATACACACTATTATTTAAACAAAATAAATACTTACTTACTACTTACTTTGTTGGCGCGACGACCCAAAGTGTACTCAAATACAAAGATGTACTCAAATGTACCAAATGTAAAAATACTTTTGACAAAAAATGTGCAGGAAGGTCGAGTAAGTTGTTCAATTTGATGACGACAGAAAGTAAGAGAGCATGGGTATGCCTTTCATGTCGGCAAAGTGCACTATCACCAAGCCAACACCTCACAAGAAGAAAACCCCCTGTTATGCTAAAAAGTGAGGACGAACAAAATATCACATTAAGAAGAAAATATACAAAAACAATAAGTAAGATGTCGCCGGCAGTAGAGGTGTCATCACCTAATCTCTTAAGTCATAAAAAAACAAAGATAGAAAATGTTTATAGCCACTCAGCTCACTCAGCAGAAGAGGCCCTCGATCTCCTTGTTGCCCCTGCCGAGTCCATTCCCTCGGAAAGTTTAGAACCGGACGAAGACACACATTTAAAGACGTGCATCGTACCTGAGAGCTATCTGGGCGCCCCAGGTGCTCAAAGCGGTGGCTGTGTAGTAACAGAACAGATTATATATGTAGAGACGTTTACCGACAACGACAAACCTTCCTGTGCAACACAAGAAACTGAAAACTTCCTTGAAAGCTCGCCAAGCAGCCCAATTGTCCAGAGCGATCGCAGTCAAGTGGGGGAAGAGCTTAAAAGGGTAGAGACTGGTATCAATAAAAACGAACTTTCATGTGCGACGCCAATGCCGAAAAGTGACCCTATAAGCTCCCCGATCACCCCAGCTACCTATAGTGATCGCTGCATAGTGGAGGAAGAGCTTAAAATTTTAGAGACATATGTCGTCCAAAACGAACCTACTTCGACGCTGCAAGAGCTCGAAAGCTCCCCAAACATACCATTAGCTCAGAGCGATTGCTGTCAAGTAGCAGTAGAGCTTATAAATGCTACACACGACTCTACAACGATGAACGTAACGATGAGAAAGAAAAAGGATGTCATTATTGGGCCCATAAATACGCCTTCAGACCCCTCTACCCCTTCGAGAAATATACCTCCGGGCCCGGACACTAATATTGATGGCACCATCAACACGTTAAATAAGTCACCCAGTCCCTCCAAATACAAAATAGACGATCCAGAAACGCCCACAGGTCCCTCTACAGTCTCGACTCCTTGCCCTAGAGCTTTAATAGAGCCTAATATTTCTATGGGGTCACCGCACAATAGATCTGTAACAAAATCTAAATCAAGCGAGTATCTACATCGTATCGTACATTGCGACTCAATGAACGACAGCATGCAGTTCATGGATGAAACTCAGTCAAAAAGCTTAGATTTGAGCCGGAATACTGAATCTATATCAGACCTCCATTGTGAGATTAAGAGGTTAAAATTGGAACTCGCTACCACTGAGGAAGAACTGCAAAATGTAATTTTGGAGAAAGGTGAACTTACACGTCAAATTGAAAAGCTTACGAGGGAAGTACGCGCTCTTAAAAATATATGCAAATCTCCTCAACAAACTAAAAAAGACCGGAAAAATCTGACCTTGGACTCTAGTAGAGATACTTTACATCCAGAAAATTTAATCAAAATTATTTCAATGGAAGCTCAAATACAAAAGTTAAATAATGAACTTGTGAGCTCACGCGCGGAACTGTCCCGTCTCAAGGAAAATATTAGAGACCTTGAACAGCAATCAGTACAAAGTAATCCAACAGAAAGGGGACAAGTAATGGAATCGCTGCACAGTACATGTATAGAGATTGATCAAGATACATGCAAACGAAAACTCTGCATCATTTCGAGTAGTAAAAGATGTAAACTACTACAAAATATTCAAGCAAGTAATGTTTTTAATGACTTCGAAAGATGCCACTTTATTATTCCCAATGTAGGCATCGGTACTATGCTCGAGGGCCTAGAAAAGAAGATTAATCTATACACTAAACAGGATTTCTGCATTATTATGGTTGGTGAATCAGATTTCTGTACTACACAAAATTATGGCGAGATTGTTAAGTACATTAGAGGGAAATTGGAAAGCTTTGTAAATACAAACATAATCATAGCAACTCCAACTTATATTTATGGGGCAGCGCTATACAATGCTAGAGTCGAGACATTTAATAAATTATTGGGGCAGGATATTTTCACTCACAGGTATGCCGTACTACTCGACTCTAACCTTAACCTTACACTAAATAATTTCTCTATCATGACTGGGAAAGTTGCGAGGACGGGAATTCAAATAATACTTGAATGTTTAGAGGAGCTCATATGGACAATTCAGCAAAAAAAATCACAGGCCGTCACACCTGCGGGTACCACAAAAACTCACATGGACAAACCAAGCCAAAGTGCGGAATCCATTCACATAGAGCAAGAAACACCATTGCAGTTTTTTCGTCAAATGCCAAAGTAAAACTTGTAGAGCTACTTCAGAGAAGGCAAATATAAAACAGACGAAGAATACGACAAAATCGATTACAATTTATTATCAAAACGCTAGAGGGTTAAGAACTAAGTTGAATACATTTTTTAACAATGCGGCGTCATCCACATACGACTTAATAGCAATTACAGAATCAGGAACAAATGACAGCATCTCGGATGGAGAGTTAGTTCCTCAAGGATTCACAGTGCTGCGCTGCGATCGCATGGATGGCCGCAAGCATGGTGGGGCAATGTTGATAGCCGCTCCGCGGGTCGGCCTCAGCCTACAGCGAGTTGTACCACCGGGTCGCGACATAGACTCAGCGATTTATGAACTTGTCTCAGCGGTAGTGAAAGTGAAAAATAACTATTCTTGTCTTTACTGTGTGGTGTACATTCCCCCTAAAAGCCCCGATAGAGAGTATATGCAATTATTTCACACGTTAGAGCTTTTTTCTTCGAAATACAAAAATCTTATAATACTTGGTGATTTTAACTTGTACTCAGCTTCATCTGATGTTCAAAATTATTTTGATTTTTTTTTGGCCTTCTGTGGACTAAGTCAGAGAAACCTAGTCACGAATACCAACGGGAGGTTATTAGATTTAGCCTTGACATCTGGACGGGATGAAGATATGTCTGTAAGGTTGGCCCTTGATATTCTGGTTTCAGTGGACGAGCATCACCCACCACTGGAAATCAACGTGGTGGTAGGCGCGTGTAAGCCCAAAACTGTGATAGATGCTGGTAAGCCTCAATACAACGCATCGAATGAGACTAAGGTCCACCCTTACCCTAAATGGAATTTCTGTAAGTGTAATTTTAATCAACTGTATCTTGATATGACACTGATAGACTGGTCCTCCCTGTATAGTATAAGAGATGTTGAAGTAGCTGTTCAATGTTTTTATGTTAAGCTATATAGTGTGATAAATAGTAACGTACCTACTAAAAGACACAATAATAATAAGAGGAATGACAAGTTTAAATATCCCGAATGGTATACCGTAGATATAATAAGGGATATAAAGGCAAAAGCATATTGGCATAAGTTATATAAACACAGCGGAGATGAGAACCATTATAAAATGTTTTCTTATTACAGGACCATAGTTAAGAAAAATATTAGTGCGTCATTAAAAATGTACCAGGAACGCTTACAGAAAAATTTCATTAGCGATCCCGCATCATTCTGGGGGTTTGTAAGATCACAGCGCGACAGTCGTAATAAGTGCATGGTATCTAAGGACGGCCAGACGTTACAGCCGGAAGAATGTGCTAGGGAGTTGGCAAAATTCTTTCAATCCGTGTACAGTAAGGTCGAACCACGTCTGAACCCGAGTGTAGCGGCGGAAGAGGCGGCAGCGGGCGGTGCAGGGACAAGTTTAAGAGTACATATACCGTGCTTGCAGCTATCGGATGTGCAAACTGCCCTGCGCCGGCTTAAGCCAAAGCGATCTGCCGGACCCGATGGAATTCCGCCGTATGTGGTCAAAGACTGTCGAATTTTGTTAGCAGAGCCCTTGTTACACATTTTTAATCTGTGTCTCTATCAGAGCGTATTTCCAGAATGTTGGAAGACCACTCGAGTTACACCAGTCCCGAAGAGTGGGGCAGGAACGGATGGGAGCGGATTCCGACCAGTGGCGGTTTTGTCAACATTTGCCAAACTATTGGAATCCGTGTTACACGCAGCGATATTTCCCCAGGTGGCTGCGAGACTGAGTGAAGCCCAACATGGCTTTCGTCCAGGCCGTAGCACGGAGAGCAATTTGCTGTGCTTTATGAACTATGCGACACAGGAAGTAGACCGGCTAGGCGGACAAGTCGATGTCGCATATTTCGATTTTACGAAAGCGTTCGATACCGTGGATAACGATATACTGTTGGCAAAGCTGGCTTCCATGGGATTTACACCAAGTCTGATTAGTCTCTTTGCAAATTACTTTAGTAACCGCAAGCAATACGTGGATTATATAGGCCACGTATCGGATTGTTATCGAACGCTTTCAGGTGTAAGCCAGGGCAGTAATTTGGGCCCCTTAAACTTCAATCTCATGATCAATGATCTTCCGAGTGTTGTAGAGCATGCTACCTGCCTGATGTTTGCAGATGACCTTAAATTGTTGTTGAAAGTCAGGGATGGCAATGATTGTAGAAGATTACAGAGTGACATCGACAAGGTAGTGAATTGGAGCCACAAAAATAAGTTGTCCTTCAATGTGTCCAAATGCAACGTAGTGACATACAGCAAAGCCGTCTCTCCATTGGTGCACTCGTATAACATTGAAGGGGAACCAATAACGCGAGTGTCGTCTGTGCGAGATCTGGGTTTGCGGGTTGAGTCGGATCTGTCCTTTAGAAAGCACATAGTAGATACTTGCAAGAAAGCTTTTAGAAACTTAGGCTTTATACTACGCCAGACAAAGGACTTTAAAAACACGGCAACAGTCAGGGCTCTCTATAACGCGCTAGTAAGGAGTAGACTAGAAAGTGGGGCAATGATATGGAACCCTCATGAAGCGAAGTACTCTTTGATGGTAGAAAAAATCCAAAACAAATTTACCAGATATTTGTACTTAAAAGAGTATGGAGTGTATCCGTTTTATCCACTCATGTACCCGACTCTCTTTGTTCTTGGCATGGTAGGTTACACGAAACTGGAAGTGAGGCGAAATCTGTCATTAGCGACATATGTGTTCAAAGTTTGGCGGGGGATCGTGCACAATCCGGAAGTGCTGGGGGAGTTAGGACTGGTGGTGCCGCGCGCGCGCGGGCCGTGCCGCCGCGCTCCGCGCATGCTGGCGCGCCCGAGCGCGCGCACTAATTTGCTAGCTGCAGCACCGTTGGTCGCGGCAATTAATATTTTAAACAAGATCTCAGTTGAAATAGATCTCTTCAGCTGTACTCTTACTAAGTTCACAGAGGCCACTTACAAATATTTGTGTAATTTAAATAAATGAAATTATATTAGCTAAATAGTGTATATATTAATGGTAGATTTGATATTCCTATTTTAGAATGAAATTTGTATTATTTTAGTAACTTATTTTATATTGAATTTGACATTGAATTTTGTGATAATGATAAGTAATGAATAATAATGTATTTTTAGTGTTAAGGTGACTAGTATATAAGCGCTTTGGTTAACACTGTAATGCTTATGTATGCTAAAATAAATGAAATGAAATGAAATGAAAGTGAGTCTTGGCCTCCAACACAAGAGCACGCCACTTTACGCGGTCCAGAGCGACCTCTCGCCAGCCCTCGTTAACGCCGAGTTCGCGAAGATCTGCTTCCACTCTATCTGCCCAACGATATTTAGGATGGCCAGCGGGACGGCGTCCAGTTGGACAACCCAAATAGGCTTTCTTGACTGCCCGATCCTCACCCATCCTTATAAGATGGCCAAGCCAGCGGAGACGATGTGCCTTGGTCTCACCTAATATATTCGGTTCGGCTATAAGATGTTCAATTTCGGCATTTTTTCGGATTCTCCAACTGCCATCGTCTCTTTTCACGGGTCCCAGAATCTTCCTGAACACCTTACGTCACAAAATAAATATTTATTTTTATTATTTAGCTAGTCGGCCTAGACGAAGTAACAAACGTTGACGGTATGTGGTGATTGAAATGCATTCTGCTACGATACGACGGTAAGCGATTGTGGTAACTGCGTCTTAGGAAAATGTTTACTTCAACCGTACATTCTACCTATTATTAAATAAAATTTTCTTCTGTTTTGGTTAATTAAAAAATAAATAAATAAATATTGGGGGACACCTTACACAGATCAACTTAGCCCCAAACTAAGCAAAGCTTGTACTATGGGTGCTAAGCGACGATATACATACTTAAATAGGTAAATACATACTTATATACATAGAAAACATCCATGACTCAGGAACAAATATCTGTGCTCATCACACAAATAAATGCCCTTACCGGGATTCGAACCTGGGACCGCGGCTCAGCAGGCAGGGTCACTCACCACCGACTGAGTCAGACCGGTAGTCAATCAATTAATCAGTCAAAACGACTGGAAACGCGTCTCTTTCGTTCAAAAGAAATGAAATAGTGTCCTTTGAAAATCATGACGATATCACGCGATGATCGCGTCCATCATACGCCCAAATTTATTAGGGTTCCGTACGTCAAAAGACTAAAAAACAGAAACCTCATAAAATCACTATATTTGTCCATCCGATATCCGTTCTCCGGTCTGTCTGTCAGTCAAAATCCTTTATCTCTGGAACGCGTGGAGATTACAGATGTCGAATTAAAATTTAAGAATACATAATTTCGGTCTACATTCCTTTCAGGTTGTCTGCTCGTTTGCCTCCTATCTCATATAAAAGGCTGCTGTGAGAAAACTAAACTTCTAAGTTGACGCAAAAAGAAAAGAGATTACTTTTAGCAAAGAGGATCGAGTATTATAGAGAGTTACTATCAAAGTAAAATGTGTGATCACGTGGTGATCACAGTGCATAGACTGCCATCTCTCGACACAAGTTTAGAACTTTTGAACCTCAGTTTTGCCAATTCGGCCCATATTTTTAGATTGACATGTATTAAACTGTCAAATATGAAAATTAGCGCCATCTAGCCGAGCGTTCTCCAAAGGTCTAACGCCATCTAGGCCACCGTGCCTTTTTGTCTATGGCTTTGATGTACGTTTTTTTCTTAGACTTTATCCGTCTATACGGAGTTACATTATGTCTTTGGTTGTAGTCACAAACATTTAATATTTTCTACAATTTCAGAAGGATCACAATTTATAAAATTTTAGTAATAAAATTGAAAAGAAAAAACGAATAAAATTGTTTATTTGTCAAGAGAAAAATTGTTTATTTGTAATTTTCTTTTTTTTATTATTATGAATGGGCTTAATCTTGACCACAGACTAACCAAAGGCAAAGACGTGGCCTACGATGGAGTGAGCTCGCCCAGAAGATGCCTGTTCACCCTTGATTTGAAGGTTCTAAAAAATTTATTCGTTTTATTTAATATTTTTTTAATTCAAAATAAATTAAAACGAAATTAAATTTGTACGGAACCCTCGGCCTTCTGACACTTGACACAGCCTGGTTTTAAAAGTGTTACTGTTTTAGTGTACCTACTTTGTTTGGTGGGTGTGTCTGCTGTCAGTTTTTTTTAGCACGCACACATAATTATATTATGTTAAACACATAGTAGCGCACTGTTATGATTTAATAATTATTTTGACCTAAATTAGTTGTATCACGCGGGTTATATTTTCGTCTTTTCTTATATTTCGACTTATCCATTCCATATCATAGCAATTTTTTGCCGATACAAAAATTCGGATTAGTCGCTTTTCGGTGAAGGAAAACATCGCGAGGAAACCGGACTAATTCCAATAAGGCCCAGTTTACCCTTCGGGTTAGGAGGTCAGGATGGCAGTCGCTTTCTTAAAACGAGTGAGCGATGATGATGATGGTAATAAAAATTCGGATTAGGTAGTTTTTTGCGGAATATATAATAGGAAATAGTATGAATATAGGAACAAATTAATGATTAAAACTATGATTTTTAGGTTTCCGTACCTCAAAAAGGAAAAACGGAACCCTTATAGGATCACTCGTGTGTCTGTCTGTCCGTCTGTCACAGCCAACTTGCTCCGAAACTACCGAACCGATTAACTTGAAATTTGGCACACATATTATGTAAACCTGTGACCCAAAGACGGACATGTAATTTAAATTAAGAATAATTCAATTATAGGGGCCACTTTTGGGGGGTAAAAGTAAAAATTAAAAATCAAAGTTTCTAGAACTATATTGTGTTGCATATCAAATGAAAGAACTTTTTATAAGTATTTCAAAAAATATTTTTTTCAATAATTTTTAGTACAGTAATTTTCAAGTAATTTAAGAAAATGACCCCCCCCCCCCCCTCATCTCCGAAACTACTAAGCGTAAAATTTTCAAAAAAAATACATGAGATAGTTTTCAATCAATTACAGATTACAGATTGACAGAGATTTTAGATTTAGATTACAGGAATACCTATTAGAAATCTACAGTAAAGCGTAAGTCGGACTTAAAGGAAAAAAAACTCTAAATACGAATTTCACTCACTGCCGCTGCAAGGAGTTACCAAATCTCTCGAAATTATGTCAGCGCGTTTGAATATCCATACTTATATTATAAATGCGAAAGTGTGTGTGTCTGTTTGTTTGTCCGTCTTTCACGGCAAAACGGAGCGACGAATTGAGGTGATTCTTTAAGTGGAGATAGTTCAAGGGATTGCGAGTGACATAGGCTACTTTTTGTCTCTTTCTAACGCGAGCGAAGCCGCGGGCAAAAGCATATAAACTCATTTCTGTTTCGTCAAAATATCGATTATTCGCAAAAATGACTTAAGTTCCTACTAAAAAGGAGGTGCTTAAGCCCTTCTTGTAGTGTACGGAACCCTTGCAACGCGGGTACAACTCGCACTTTGCCGGTTTTTTTTATTTGTGTGCCGTGTATGAAGGGATATTCTACAAATGATTTAAAACATTTCTAAGCAGTTTAATCAGCTAGTTTTCTCTAATAGTCTAAGCAAATAAAGTTGTATACTTCATTTTACGATTGCAGATTTAACTAGGCTGTAAAGTTCTAATTTATTCCTTCTTCAGTTTCTGTTGTAAAAGCGCGTAATAGGTGTACGATGTTTGAACTACCTGGAATTAAAACCATTTTATTACAACCATGAAAGAATAATTTATAATTATAAAATGAGAAAGGTTTTTCAAAATGCGACGACATGACTCGGGAACAACAATATGTGCGTGAAGTGCATATATTTTTGTTCCCGAGTCATATCGTCGTAGTTTGAATGATTTATAATTATAAATTAGTTTAAATCAAAGTAAAAAGATCAACTAAGTATCTAAGTTAGGTTAGGGCCTTTTTTGTGACCCTCAAATAGGAAAACAAAAGTTGATAACAAAACCAAATAAATTTTATTTTAGTGCAGGTGCGCAAAGACAGGATACTGATAGTGTTGTGTTCATGCCGGTGAGTAGGTTACCTATCAAAAAGTCGAAAATTGTAATGTCGAATATTAGTAGCCCGAAAACGCTTCCCATTTTATTAATTGCCCTAAGTTTTGTTTGCCCGAAAGTACTTTTCCCCTATTATTATTTTCCCTATTCTTATTTCGCTGTAATTTTGTTTCGCTTATGATTCGAATCAACACTTATTAAAATGCCTAAGAATCATTTGACAACTACTTTTTGTCGCGTAAAGTTTTTAATCCGAAATGTTATTTAGCCGCTATATCAAAACTTCGAAATTCGAATTAACACTTTGTTAAAATTCCTAAATATCATTTGACAGCTATTTTGTATGGCGTATAGTTTTATAATTCGAAATATTATTAAGCCGCTATATCAAAAGTTCAGTAAATCCTTAATTTTCTAACAAAAGTTTGTTGCCGACCCTCACGGTCGCAGTTCTTACTTGACTTAAGAATCCTTGCCATAAGGGTTTATGGCAAAGGTTTGTTTCTGTATGATCGCAGTTCTAACCTAACCTAACCCACTTTTCTAGCACAAGTTTGTTTCTGTATGGTCGCAGTTCTAACCTAACCTAACCCACTTTTCTAGCACAAGTTTGTTTCTGTATGGTCGCAGTTCTAACCTAACCTAACCCACTTTTCTAGCACAAGTTTGTTTCTGTATGGTCGCAGTTCTAACCTAACCTAACCCACTTTTCTAGCACAAGTTTGTTTCTGTATGGTCGCAGTTCTAACCTAACCTAACCCACTTTTCTAGCAAATGTTTGTTTCCGTGACGTAACCTATCCAATTATTTTGTATTTTTTTTACAATGATATTAGGGAACATGACATTTCGATGTCGCGTTAGCATCGTATTTATGAAAAGGTGGTTAACGAAACGGTTGTCAAATGATAAGATTGGCAACCGTTCTTCTGGTTATTGAGTTTATATAAAATGGTATTAGGGAAAATGACAATTCGATGTTACGTAGCATGGGGTTTATAAAAAGGTGGTTAACAAATCGGTTGTCAAATGATAAAGTTGGCAACCGTTCTTCTGGTTATTGAGTTTCGGAAAAACGATAATGTGGGATAGCAAACTAGCGACATATTGAAAGTATGGTAAACAATGTATTTGGATTATAAAAATTCTGTCAACCGTTTTCGGACAAGTGATAATCGGACAAAGGATTTTCGAAACATCGATAGGTTACCCGGTGGGTTAGGCTGCCAGAGCTCAACGAGGGTGCGACATACGGAACTAATTTGTTCCGTCTATTGTCCTTTGAGTCGTCAACAACCCGAACCCTCCTTAGAACTTGTACACTCCTTTTTGCTGTGTACTTAACACATCACGGGAGTGTACAAGTTTCCAATGAGTTGGCAACGCGCATGTGACACCCTTGAGTTGCAGGCGTCCATAGGCTACGGTGACCGCTTTCCATCTCAGTGGACCGTATGCTTGTTTGCCACCGACGTAGTATTAAAAAAAAGTTATATTTAAGGTGCTCAGTCCTAAACCTCTTCAATTATAAAGGAAGCCAGTGTAAGAGCGTGATCAGCCCTCAAATACACTCTTAAAAGTTGAAGTGTTCACGCGCTGTTGAATTTAAATCGGTGAAAAAAAATCGACCCGGTCGGCAGGGAATTTCACTGCTCGGCTTTGCGCATACCTACGTAAGAAAAGAAGAAGCAAAGCACTTCATTCAATTGGTGAATTATAT
This sequence comes from Leguminivora glycinivorella, assembly GCF_023078275.1. Taxonomy (NCBI): domain Eukaryota; kingdom Metazoa; phylum Arthropoda; class Insecta; order Lepidoptera; family Tortricidae; genus Leguminivora; species Leguminivora glycinivorella. The sequence goes on from NW_025952831.1 coordinate 2,324,931, forward strand.
ACCAAGTTGCCCGTGTGGTGACGGGTTAAGAATTTCACCACCCCCTTTCTTCCCGTGGGTGTCGTAGAAGGCGTCTGTGGGATATGGGTTAAATTGTGGCGTAGGCTCTCGCTAGCAACCTGTCACTGCAATGTCACAGTTTCGTTTTCCTTCAACCCCTTATTTGCCAAGAGTGGCACTGAAACTTGAGTAGTTTCATGTGCTCTGCCTACTCCTTCATAGGATACAGGCGTGATTGCATGTATTGTATGTATGTATATAATATATACCAAGTGAGGAGGAAACCGGCCGTGCGACGAGCGTCTAGAAGTCAGATGGTAGAATGGGGACGGTGGAATAAGCTAGACTTTCCGCCGATGGGTCAAAGACAACCCAAACCCTGTGTACTTAACACACCAAAAAGGAGTCTAGGTACAAGTTTCTAATGGGTTGGTAACGCGCACGTGACACTCCTTGAGTTGCAGGCGGACCGTATGTTTGTTTGCCACTGACGTAGTATAAAAAAGACGAGTGCAAGACATACGTACAGCGGCCGCAGTAGGCAACGAGATCCTGAACATGCCCCCAGCATTGACGACCAGGGCTCGTTGAGCGCGCAGCGCAGTCAACAGCAGAACCTTGCCGGTCCTGACGTCCCCCGACCACTCGGGGTATGCTGCGTCAGATATCTGCAAGCTCTGGAAAAGATTTACATGTCTTTATTGGGGGTGTTCGGACCTTAAGCAGAAATAGAACTGGGCAAGCCGTCTGCCATCTGCACTCACCAGAGACTAAACTAAGCACAGTATGGGTGCCGCAAGACGGGCGAGGATCTGGCAGGCCCAGGCGGAGATGGCGGGATGACCTGGACGTGTATCGCAGCGATTGGCCGGAGATCGCTCATAATTGGGACGAGTGGAAATTGAACGGGGAGGGTTTTTCCCAGCAGTGGGATACAGTCTAAGCTTTTAATAATTAAAGTTATTGTTTTAAATTTTATTGCACATTTAAAAAGTACATGCGGACTTAATGCCTTTAGGCATTCTCTGCTGATCAATCATGGGGTAACAACCTAACCTTCCGTGCCTGTTTAGTTTATGTTTGTTTGTTCAGGATAAAAAACCGATCAAGTGCGAGTCGAACTCGCTTGAAATTTGACAATATTTGCTACTGAAATGAAAAAATATAAGAGCTTTAGTCGAAATCCAAAGCCCTTTGCGATATAAAAGCAAGAAAATGTTTGTCTTTCATCGGTCTTCAAAAGGTCCTTGATAGTATAATGTTTAATTGTTTATATTGTAAGGATCTTGCTACCATTTTTGTGATTTAGGTACTTCTCTGCTAAGCCGGGATTAGTCGATCGTAGCCTGATCCCGTAAGGACAAAAAATTATACAGTTTTTGGTCAAAAAATTAAAAAAATGTGCTAACGACACTCATACCTTATTTATAAGCACATCTGCTGGGAAGCAGTACATCAGGAGTTCCATCATGACACACATTAAGTAAAATATCATGGTCATCATCTCCACTGGTTCCTGTGTCTGAGAATGAAGCAAGCCATACAAATTAAAGACATACATGCAGAAACTCACGCAAGTATTCCTAAAACGGGCAGAGTACATGAAACTGCTCAGGTTTCAATCCAATGCCTCTGGAATAGCCTTGTTTCCTATACTTAAAATAAAATATTTTATGCAAAGTACAAAATAAAGCATCATATAATTAAAAGAAAAAATGGATGTGTGGCGTGACAAGGATGGATAAGATAAAGAATGAGTATATAAGAGGAAGCCTGAAAGTTGCACCGATAGTAGAAAAAGTAAGAGCTAATCGTCTGGCATGGTATGGGCATGTGATGCGAAGGGATGAAAGTCATGTGACGAGAAAGGCATTGCGAATGAGTGTGGAAGGAAGTAACGGAAGAGGAAAACCGAGGAAAAGGTGGATGGATTGCGTGAGAGATGATATGAAGCGAAAGCAAGTGAATGATGAAATGACGGATGATAGGGAGGTATGGAAGCGGAAGACATGCTGCGCCGACCCCAAATGAATGGGATAAGGGCAGGCGAATGATGATGATAATTAAAAGAAAAAAATTTAACCGTAGTTATGTTTAAACATAAATTCTATTTAATAAGTCAGAGAGAAAGATATAAAGTAAATGAATTGACCGTGACGTCACTCCTCAGTATTTCATAGTGATTCCATGTTAGCAAATAGTTTTGACAGTTTTTAAAAAAAAGCTGATTTGACTAGTAGGAAACTAGCCTATTAAGGGTTTTTTTTTTATGAAATAGGCAGCAAACGAGCAGACGAGCCGCCTGATGGTAAGCAGTCATCGCCGCCCATGGACATAAGCAACATCATGGGAGCCACTTATGCGTTGCCGACCTTTGAGAACCCTAAATACCTGCTTCTTGAAGAACCCCATGTCATAGCGCAAAGGAAACACCTCAGAAAGATCAGGGGTTGAAAGAAAACGAAATTGTTGATTTTGATTTTGATTTTGATTTTTTCAATGGCACACTAGCACAGCTTAAGAATGCATTTAAGTATAATTTTGATTAATTATTAATAGATATAATTTTCTTTTTGTTTAATGAATAGCACTACATATAACTTATAGCTTCTCTAGAGGTAAATCACTGTTTTTTTTACATATATCAAAGTAGATATTTATCTCATCAAACAATGTAAAATTAAGATAATTTTAAGATAAACACGAACCTGTTTTGTTTATTATTATTTTATGAAACTATAGGTCTATTTTCTGTTACATTTACTGTAGATAAGAAAAATGTGTATGACTGTTTGTTTCTGAATAAAAGGAAGAAAAAAAAAAGAAAAGAAATTGTGATATTGCAGAGGCGCACGGACTAAGTTTTCAAAATTGTCGATTTTTGTAATCACAATTGCAATTACACAGATAATCTAATGGACTTATTAAGAGCCCACAGCCGCCAGACCTTCCTCGTTTTCTCAAGGATGAAGCTTTGGGATATTGTATAGTTCGTATCAACGTTTAAGTTAGTTCGGTCTGGCGGCTTACTCCATAATTACATATCATTTACATTGGCGATTTACAAAGACCAGGTCAGAAGTACTCGAAACCGACGAGCGTGTATGAGAAACGTTATGAAAGTGTGTGAAGCGAAAGTGATTTGTCAGGATCGTAGTAAATGGAAATCCGTGATCTCTGCCTACCCCTCTGGGAAACAGGCGTGATTGTATGTATGTATGTATGTTACATTGGCGAACAGCCTCCACAAACTAAAAATCAATAATAAACTTTTTCCTTGAATTCTCGCTAACGAGTGAGAGTTTTTTAAATTATAGGTAAATGGGTTTACTAGCCACAGACTAGCCAAAGGCAAAGACGTGGCCTACGATGGAGTGAGCTCGCCCAGAAGATGCCTGTTCAGTGTTCACCCTAGATTTTGAAGGTTGATTTAAGATTTCATGATTTAATCGAGATTCCTATACAATACTTACAATGGTTATTTTATAAACAGTCATGCATACGACTATGCTGCTGGTCACACATTGGCAGAAAATCGGCATGCCAAAGATCTTCGCGATTTCTTCGACGTACCTGAAACAGTAATTTAAAACACTCAGAAATGTCAATTGAAATTATAACCATAATTTATGGCCATAATTTATTCGTACACAGTTGAAAGCCGTCACAGGGCATAATTAAAAATTTGACATTGATAGATCATCATCATCAATGGCCTCTAACATCAAGAATATGATGGGTTAAGCAGCGTCCAATTAGATTGCGGCACTTCCGCAAATGACTAGTGAGCCCAATGCGAGAGCGGCAGCCGCGACCGCAAAGCTGGCAGGAGAATATGGCCGTGTCCAGTGACAAAGGTTAGTTAGCGCGCTGGTGTCTCAATTCTCGCCTAGAGTGAAGAAGGTCAAACCATGCTTGGTCGTGTGCAACTACTCCTTCACCCAGGGTCTTCCTCCAGGGATCGCGGTCTTCAGCCTCCATTTCCCAGTCGATAGGATTGATCCGGAAGGATGGATAGATAGAAGTCGGGTTTATAGTAAAGTTATTAATGAACCATATAAGAAATTTAAGTTTATTTGGAATATCTTCTTCAACCTATGGTTTTCCCGGTCTAGCGCCAGAGTGCGCTTCCCTACTCAGTCTTCTCCACTTTGCCCGGTCTTCGGCATCCTGAGGTGTGAGATTGTTCTCTTCCATGTCCGTACGACGTCCAGCCAGCGTTTCTTAGGCCTATCGCGGCCGCGTGCCCTTAAGTTTATTTGGAACTAGCTTTTGCCCGTGGTTTTGCTCGCGTTAAATTCGCAGATTTCGGAATGCTCCATAAAAACTTCCACCCCCATTTTAGGGAAACGGGAGGTCAGAAAAAGACAAAAAGTAGCTTATGTCACTCTCCATTCTCTCAAGTGATTTTTTATGTGGAGATAGTTGAAGGGATGGAGAGTGGCACAGGCTACTTTTCGTCTTTTTCTAACGCGAGCGAAGTCGCGGGCAAAAGCTAGTACTTAAATAAAAATGTTGTCTACTAACTCAATGATCCGTTGATGAAACTTAACGCAGAGCACCGCTTTCTTGTAGCAACAATCTTTGTCTGAAAGAAAACATATTACCTATTAACTGTCTAACTAGGATTATTTAGATTTTTTTTTTAAGAATGGCTTTTGCTCCTCGCTATTTTAAGCCAGGTGGATTCTGCGAATGTCGTGGTGAGGAGTGAGGACTTTTGACTTTTTTTTTTTAGAATTAGTCCAGCCTAGCCGAAGTGCCAATCACTGATGCTATGTCGCGATCGAAACGCAGTCTGGCTCTGTCGCGCCACTACAGAAGAGCGATAGGGAGCTAGCTTTGATATATTTACGGATCGTAAGCGATTGTGACATTCGTTACCCAGTTGCCTCACTACGTTTTCCTTCACCACAAAGCGACTGGCCTTACCTAACCACAAAATTTAAATTTTGAAAAAGCCCAGTCTTATGTATTGGACCGACTTCCATCAAATACGGCTAAGAACGCTCCCGACTAATTCAGCGTTCAAAAAAAATCTAAATCGATCGATTTAGAGAGCTACGATGCCACAGAAAGACACACACAGACGAAGAGACAGACACGTCAAACATAACACCCCATCGTTTTTGCATCGGGGGTTAAAAATATCAAACGACACATTTCATAAGTACCTATTTGATTTTGTTTCTTGTGGATTACTTGTAAACTATGTGAGGTGTGAAATAAAAAGTATTGTATTGTATTGTATAAGTTCCTACCCTGTTTACCATCACCCTTGAGATTCAACAGTTGCTCGTGAAGCAAGCCGACCTGCGTTGACGCCAGCGTCAATACTCCAGAGACGAGAAAATTCTCAGCGGCGTCACCCACGCCAGATATTACGACGCTTAGCGAGGTGTAGAAGTACATCACTGCGAATCTACTTACAACAAAAAAATCTAGTTAGAATAAGAGTTTAGTTACTATTTCCTTTGAGCAAAATTCGTAATTGCATGAACAAAAATCAAAAATAACTTGCGAATGCGTTATACCCAAAATAGTACTGAAATTCTATCAGGATATTTAAAGAGTTTTTTCCAAAAAAATTGCCAGTATTTTTCACAAGCTAACGTATAACGTCAAAACCTTATGGTAAAACTTTAGTTCCTATCAAAAACATCAAGGTCATCTCGGCAACGCCACCAAACCTGCTGTGACATCCTATTCGATTTTGAAGCCCAATTGGTAGTATAGTCAACCAATTGGAACCCTAGGCCACTGTAGGACTATGTCATAGTGAAGTTATAAATCAGATTGTAAGAAATCTCTTACTGCTTGTCATTTTGACATGGTTGTAGAGTGGCTAGGGTTCCAATTGGTTGACGTACATTTCGCCAACAAGTCATCTGGTATGCATAATCTGCTCTTCAGCTTGTTGTTATCTATTTCCAACAAGTTACTACACACTAAAGTAGGCTATTTTCTATTTTACATGTATTGCCCTTTCACGTCGAAAGGAAACGTGATCTTCAACGGCAGCGTCAGCACGTCCTTCAGAGCCGGCACCACGAACCAAAAGATGGCGGTCACACCAGCAGACACCAAAATCAGGTTTCCAACCAATCCCGTCAGTTTTACTGCTCTTTCCAGCTGCGCTTTCAGCTGCGGCTCTGATGGGGTGAAAGCTGGACCTGTAGGCAGTGATATGGGCAAAAGTAATTGAATTACAAAATTTAATTACGGAAATTAACGAGTTCGTTTGACTCCTAATGAATCCCATCACCAGAACTCGAGCTTGAGCAAATTGTGACTTGAAAACTCAACATGCTTAACACACATAACAAAGAGAACAAATCTCCTAACACGAACTATGCGTCGTTAAGGAGTGCCGTTCTGATCATCATCAGCAGTTCCACTCCATCAAATGTCACTATTTGTAATGTAAATTGTTGATGTTATGATCATAATACAAAAGCCACTAAAAGTGTGCCGTCAGATTTGAGGAGTTCCCTTGATCTCTCATAGATCCCAGTACCAGAACTCGAATTTGACCAAAATGTGACTTGAAAACTCAAGCTTACAAACTTTTCATTGAAAAATTAAGCATACAAACATAACAAAGAGAACAAATCTCCTAACATGAGCTATGCGTCGTTGAGGAGTTCCGTTCTGATCATTATGAACAATTCGCAATTCCAATATAGGTATATTATACACATACATAGTTACGTATATAGAGATATACGTACTAGGAATATAAACTAAAACAAAATGGCATATTTATACAAAAAAAGGCGCTGATGGACCTTCGTAATTTTTCTTGAAAATAATTTGATTTGCTCTTAGAGCAGCTACCATAAATATGTTTCTGGGAATGCGAGTTCATACTAAATGCTAATTTGGGCGCGTTACCATCTCCCAAGGCGATGAGGCGTTTTATCCTCTCCTGCCTGACAATGATAGTCATCAGCTTTACAGCTTGCACGAGATGTGACATCAGCAACACGGCCGCGTCTACCATGCGCTCTGAATCGTCACGGTGCTGGAAGCAATAACCACAAAATTATAATTTTGAAAAAATCCCCGACGTTGTGGACCGATTTCCATCAAACATAGCTAAGAACACTCCCGACTAATTCAGCTATCAAACAAAAACAAAATAAATCGGTTCATCCGTTCGGGAGCTACGATGTCATAGACAGACACAACACAGGCAGAGAGACAGACACGTCCAACTTATAAAATCTTGTCGTTTTTGGGTCGGGGGCTGAAATATGTAGGTCTATATATGTGACGATGACACAATAAAATGTACAAAATGCGAACTACTCTCGAGTCGGCAACTCGGCACTTTGTTTTCCACTACCATGGTGAGCGGGTCAATCGCAAAGTACTCGAGTAAAATCTGAGTTTTATTGATCACCCCTACAGCACAACGAAGCCTCAGCATCACATTCTAAAAGCCAGGATACATCCAACGTCACAATTGCTTACGCTTCGTAGATCTCTCTATCGCTCAAACTTTCGATCACCACGTAGCGTCAACAATTGTCACTTCGGCTAGGCAGCACGATCTTAACGGGCTCATGGTCTAGCGGCTTTGACGGCTAGATGACGCCGAGGGTGTCGTGACTGTCGTGAGTTCGAACCCCGGCTTAAGCGTACTTTTTTGCGGAGGAGTGCCGAAACGAGTCTGCGACCTCGTCCTATAGCCCTGAGGTGGCAATAAACCATGGGTCTCATTAGCCTATATGGGAGTCCCACATTAAAAAAAAGGCAGCACGATCTTCCAGGAGAATGATAGTGGAAAATCAAAGACAAATTTCAACGGAAGCGAATCAACTGCAGAAATAGATTGCTGTCTAGGTTCAAGCCTATGGTGCAAGGTTAACAAACATCTAATCACTTAATACTCACTTTATACACATACGCGATCTCAGCCAGAATGATGAAGAAGAACATGACAGTTTGCGTGACGTATCTGAATACTATGTAGGCCAATCTCCCGCCGTGCGTCAGATTATCCGGCATCCATACTCCAGAGTACTTCATCACGGCTATAGATGATGAGAGGCAATCCGAATTCTTCATTGCAGTGCCTCTGCAGTAAATGATCGGCTAAAGCTGGTCGTTCACACTAAGATTTGCTAGCACCATTCAATTAAGCTGGTGAAGCAGGCTAGAAGTAACCTATATTGCGGAGCCCAAAGGCCAAGCTCCGCGTAAGGCCGAAGCGTCACACAAGAAGCTGCATTCCTAATTTACGAAATATTTAAAGTTCTTATTTATCGGCCAAAACTGAAGGACTGTATTTGAGGTGCGGCAAAAATCTTTTCGGATGCTATTCTGACCCGGTCTCATTATAAAAATTGACCGATTTTTGCAAAATTTTGTAAGCGTAACCTACCGCACATCTTATAACTAAACAGATTATTGAATTAAACGTTATAAATTCGGGTTCGTTTTAGAAAGGTACTGTGGTACTAGTTTGAAGACTTCAAGTCTACTGCTCAGTCACATTTTTTTCGCTTACCTAGAACGACTGGAAAAGAACGATAGAAACGTATAGAAAATCTGTTTAAACATTGAGATGGTGCTCTCTATTCCGAGTCTTCGCTTACACTGCTAGGTAGTAATAAGCTTAGTTTTTAATTAGCCAAAAGTTTATCTAATTAAGGTTTTTTTAAAACTTTCAAAGTCAATTTTTAATTCGAATCAAATTAAATTACGGAAATATGTCGGAAAGTTTGTAGGTAGATTTTGTTTTCTAATTACTGCCGACCTTTTCTACCGAACGATATGTTTTAATCAGAGTTGTACGTTGAATGAATACCGTGAGGTTTATTCAAAAAGTTTTCATATGGGTTAGAGGTAGAGTTCACTAGACAGTAGACAGTCAATACAGTCATCTCTGTTGACTGATTTCATAGCCTTATTGATGATGCGAAGGGATTTAAAGTCATGTGACCAGAAAGGTGTTACTTGGTAGTTATAATACGATGAACTGGTCTCCCGCGATACAGGCCTGGCCTAGTGCGGGGACCTCTGATGCTTCTGTATACGCAACGCTATGCGCATTTCTATTTAAATACTCTGTACCATTTTTGTAACTTTTCTTTCATATGTGCAATACATTTTTATCTTATCTTATCTTATCTTATCTTATAATTACTACGAACTAACTTTTGCCCGCGGCTTCGCTCGCGTTAGAAAGATGTCACACCATCCCTTCAACTATCTCCACTTAAAAAATCACGTCGATTCGTCGCTCCGTTTTGCCGTGAAAGACGGACAAACAAACAAACACACACACTTTTCCATTTATAATACTAGCCCTTTCCCGCGGCTTCGCTCGCGTTAGAAAGAGACAAACAGTAGGTATTTGATGGCTGGCTGTGCATGTAACCTCAACAACCCGCAATACAACTAAAATCACATGCGAATTCGCATGCCGTGTAAATCAGGCTTAAGGGCCCATTTAGACGGTACGAGAACTCGCATACGAGTTTTATTACATTGCGGTATTTGATGGCTGTGCAAAATTGTATGTAACGTCAACAGCCCGCAATAGGTACAACTAAAATCGCATGCGAGTTCGCACGCTGTCTAAATCAGGCCTAATGGTGACGGATTAACTATGTAGACAACAAACCTGTATTTACTTTGTAGCTGATTATTCTTCAGTGCCTTAATTATATAATATTATATAGTTTGAAACACGTGACGCCTTGACGATTCACTTTTCCAAGTGACAGAATTTTGCTGCAAAACCTTATCGCTGCAACCAATGCGATTAATTGCAGCTCAGACATGTTATTAAGATATTTGACGTCTGTTTCGTAATAAGTAGTTCAGAAATGTTCGCAATTTTCTTCGATAATTATACTAAATTCGTAGTTACTTTCTGCGAAATTCACTTATTGAATGCAGCGACAGCATGACATTTTGATAGCAAATTTAACTAGCGACTTGCCCCGGCTTCGCACGGGGGTGAAATCATAAAAACATCTACAGTCAACCAAAAAAGTGATTTACCTCTTTTCGACCTCATGTGTTTAAAAATAGAGGCGAAACGTGGTAAACCACTTTCCTAGCTAACCGTACAGTAAGTTTTATGGTTTTGTTTAAAATATAAATATAAATATATATATTGGGGACACCTTACACAGATCAACTTAGCCCCAACTAAGCAAAGCTTGTACTATGGGTGCTAGGCGACGATATACATACTTAAATAGATAAATACATACTTATATACATAGAAAATATCCATGACTCAGGAACAAATATCTGTGCTCATCACACAAATAAATGCCCTTACCGGGATTCCAACCCAGGACCGCGGCTTAGCAGGCAGGGTCACTGAGCCAGACCGGTCGTCAAAAAAGATAGACATATGCCATGATGGACTTTTTTGAAGGCTTATAAGAAATACATAATTTTGCCATACATAGCTTAAATATTTTGGGCAGCGTTTTCGATTATATAAGGTCTTAACCAGCAGCGGGGTTTTGTAAATTTTGACATTAAAAAAAAAAGTCAATACGTAGCCACCGAAAACATAATATTGGTCAGAAAAGTTGTTCCTTCTTAAGCTGAGTTTAGACGTGCAAGTTATTGCTGCAAGTTTTGAGACAGAAGTATATGCAAGAAAGAGATGCAGATATTGGCCACTCACTCTTACCTATAGTTACGTCTCAAAACTTGCAACAATAACTTGCTGGTCTAAACTCAGCTTAAAAGTTGTGTGTTGCAGACTGCTGTCTGAACGTCTGTAAAGCCCCTCTTAGTTTTGTTTTAAATTGCTGAATATGTTATGTCATTTAAACAAATAACTGAATAAATTAAAGAAAACATAGAAGACATAGACATAAACATAGAATGGCTTTATTTAATATCACAATGTTACAATGTTAAAATTAAAATAATTAGGTCAAACATGGATATTAAAAAGGGCCGCGACTCAGCATAATGTTGCAGTAATTTTTACTGCAACACTGGTTTTCAGTCGGACCCTATACACTGGTCAAAAAGAGAAATAAAAAAACAAAGTGTGATGTAAAGCTGCATTTTTGGTATGTTATTTGGGGTCCTTGGGGGAATGTAGGACTATATTTTGCAAGCAAAAAAATGGTGTGCTAACTTCGTAATTTAAAAAAAAAAGTAAAAAAATCAGACTTTTTTTGGTTTTTGCCGTTTTATAAAAAAACTATGCATTTTTGGTCAAAAATTGCTTTGTAATGTTGAAAGCGCATTAAATTCTAAACAGTTTGACATCTTTTTTATCAATGTCCGTCAAATATTTTTTGAGATATGAAGCGTCAAAAAAGAGCATTTTTCCCCTTTCTATGAAAATATTTGCTTTGCTAATATTTTGAGACAGATATCAGCAAAACAACTCAGGCTATTACATAAATTGTAAAATAAAAATGTAGAAAATATCAATAAGACCAAAAGAGTGCCAGTTATTTAAAAAAATAGGATTATATCATAAGTCTAGTATAACTGGATCAGAAATAATCGGTGGATGATAATGGCCAAATGGGATAGTTTACATATATTTACAGAAGGCGTAGCGGAGAACGAATTATTATTATTTGGGGGCTGTTCAAGTATTACTCAGACACATATTTGCGTATATCAAATAAACATTTATTTAGTAAGTTAAGTTTACGGTCAGATAGACCTCAGGCTCGCCGCTTGGCGGAAAAAAATATTTACGAATAGAAAACCCTCATTAATTGAATCAGATTGTTCCGAAATTGTTCTTGTACGGACTGGTTTTTAAAGCATATCACTGAGGGTCAATAACATCGATGCAATCTCACGAGCGTTGTCGTGGACGTGCCCGAATCATTGTATTCTCCGTTTAACGAAATATCAGTACATAGTGTTGTATTGCACGCGCAGGTCTCTCACCGCCGCGCAGGTGTAGTCGGACCATAACTCGACAGTATACACGCTTGTACAAAAACTGAGGAACAGCTGTCTTTTTACGCTGTCACTACATTTGGCGAATCTTCTAGCCAACATGTTTGCCCTTACTGCGGTGGCTCGCCTCTGCCTTTCTATGTCTTCCTGGTCTTTTAAACTGGAGAACAAGATGTGGCCAAGATATTTGACTTCGTGTACTCTCCGCAATTGAACTCCATCAAGCAAAAGAGGTGGTACATGTATTGTGTGGGCATATGTGCTGCCTCCATGAGCATAAATTCAGACTTGTCCGGATTGTATCTCATGTTATGATGGCTGACGTATCTCTCGCATTCTGCAAGTAACTTACGCATAGCTCCCACAGATGGTGCTAGTAGGACCATATCGTCTGTATATGCGATGTGATTTATCATTTGCCCATTGATGGAGCAGCCAACCTCGGTACTGGTCAAAGCCTGCGACAGCCCATCCATGTACACGCTGAAGGGAGCCGGTGACATGCTGCCTCCTTGTCTCACACCCCAGTTTAGCCCGCTGGCTGTGGACAGAGTTGACTTCCATCTTACTACGTTTTTCTGCTGGGAATACCACTTCTCCAGTATCTTAATAATTGGCGTGGGCGCTTTCCGTTCCCGTAGTTTATTCCACAGCAATTGGTGGTCAAATACAACTCAAGTGGACTTTCTATCACTACAGGAGTTGTGCCATCAAGATGCAGAACCAGGAAAATGTAACTAATTCTGTTTTATTTTTCTAATTTACTAAACTTCAAAATTTTACTGTATTTTATTTCTTCATTAGTCTTCGATGCAAAGTTAGCTTAGACAATTTTTTCAGATAAACGGATATCAAAGAAAGTAAGATCGAATAGATAGCACTTTCAACCTAAAACTTTTAGCGTAAACTATTTTACCTTAACCAATCTACCAGACTCTTGGCTTCTCTATTTATAGATTTTTTTTTTGTTTACCAAAGTAACTATTCGTCTTACTGACCTTTATTTGCACTAAAACTAAAGCAAAATAAATTTTATACAATGTTATATTGCAATATATATCATATCATGAAGTATTTTGCAGATATTTGTCTAAAATATTGGCAAAACGTTACATTTTATAAATGCGTCAAAAATTAACCTTTTTTGACGCTTCATATCTCGAAAACTATTTGACGGACATTGATAAAAAAGATGTCAAACTGTTTGAAATTTAATGCGCTTTCAACATTACTTAGCAATTTTTGACCAAAAACCCATAGTTTTTTAATAAAAAAATAAAAACCAAAAAAAGACCGATTTTTTTTACTTTTTTTTTAAATTACGAAGTTAGCACACTTTTTTTTTGCTTGCAAAATATAGTCTTACATTCCCCCAAGGACTCCAAGTAACATACCAAAAATCCAGCTTTACATCACACTTTGTTTTTTTAGCCGATTTTCATGTAAGATTTGACCGGTGTACTAGTAGTTCACTAAACCTAAACTAATTAACCTAACTTTCAAGAGTTGCGTCGCCTGCAACGTGATACTTTGAAGCCTATTTTAACGAATGTAATGACAACATTTCATACCATGCTTGACAAATTTAATTACTTACCTACTTTATGTGTAAGCCGTATGCCAAAATTAATAATACGTAATTTGTGTATATAACGGAAGAAACAACTAATTCTAATCGAATCGTTTAAATAACTTGATCGGAAATGAATTATGTAGGCTGTAGGTAACCAATTAAAATTTATTCAATAAGTACTCAGTGGTTGGTGACTGAGTAGTAATTATTGCTAAAACGAAATACTTGATGCGAATTCCAATAATGATTAAAACGTTGTACGTAGAAATCTTAATTTTACGAAATTAAGACAATGCTTTTCGGCATATTCCTCTGGTTTCATAATTATAGTTTCCGAGAATCCATCAGCTTAACTTTGGATCCAATATGTCTCCTTTCATTTGTAAATTAATTTAGGACTTGTTCATAGCCAACGTCACAATCGCTTATGCTTCATAAGTCTATCGTAGCTAGCTCTCCCTATCTCCTGTAGTGGTGCGACAGAGACAGACTGCGTTACGATCGCCACCTAGCGTCAAAAATTGACGCGTCGGCTAGGCTGGCTGGTATTCGAATATCGTTTTTTTTTAGCCTGCATTAGCGTCCCAATGCTGGGCAAAGGCCTCCCCTCTCTTCCTCCACTCGACCCCACTCGCATTTTCTCACCAGGTCGGATAAAATTTTTCCAAGTCGTCGCACCATCTCCTTTAGGCCTGCCTGAAACCTGACCTACACCATCTATGGTAGTCCGTGGGTCCCACTCGGTAACCATTTTGGCCCACCTTTCAGGATGCATGCGGATGACGTATCCAGACCACCAGTCCCACTTAGGCTGCTTTAAAAAAAAACGTCAAAAGAATGTAAAATTGATAGTTTTAGTCGGTGAAATACTACACTTTCCGTTATCCAATAGATTTATTTAATTCAAGTTCCAGTTAGAGCATCTTATTATCTTGATTTTTATAAGACTGGATTTTTGAAAACTAACTCACTAAATTAATTATGAATTTTTCTCTAATGCACGTTTAGAAAAACGCACGTATAGAGCTGAATCAGTCGATCTTATTTGTAAAATTTGGACAATTTTGAATGTTAAAACGGGTAAATTTATAATTCGTATATCCTGTACCTCAATCATATCAGACTAGATTTTTATTTTAAGTTTTTGAAAAAGAGTAAACTAGCCTAAGGCGAATTCAATTTTTTTCAGAAATTACCTAAAATTAAGTGACAATTTCTTTGAACGTTTACTTAAATTGCTGTTGTGCCTTAGTGATTATAAATTGCTATTATTGATTTTTGCCAATTTTTTTAAATCGAGCCTTCACCGGTACAATTATTACCACTTTTGGACATTTTCTGATATTTTGTTAGACCAAGTAGTAAAAGTCCTATAATGTGATATATATTTATAAACTACTCGCAAAGCCCTTTAATTTGATACTACACACGGTATGATCGAGCGCTCGGTTGCGATTTCACTATTTTTAACACGAAAGCCCTTTTAAGCCTAGCGGTCTTGGCACCTACATCTACTACTCGAGTTCCGGGTTCAGATATCGTACTGTTTTATTTAATTTATTGGAGAAACAACGGAACTATGTATTAAAACGCCAAGAACTCATTTGAGAGTCACTGCTGATGAAACTACTAATTTAATATGCCCACCTTATTTCAAGAACGATGCGTAGGTACCTTTAGTTATATTTGTTCACAGTGAACATTTAATTTCCGGATCATAATTACTCGGAAATTCGACACCGGTAAATTCTCGCAACGAAGATGTAGGTAGTTTGTATTGTACTAGGGAAGTTATGGTGACAGAATATGTTGACACTGATATATGCTGCGTTACAGCGGGTCTAGTGGAAGTGACAGTAGTTGACGCTACGTGGCTATCGAAACGAAGTCTGATTCTGTCGAGCTAGCTATGATACGCTTACGTAAGCGATTGCAACGTTGCCTAGGTACCAAGGATCGAGATGTTATCTAAGCGATTGTAACGTTGCCTAGATACCAAGGATCGAGATCACTTTGTATTAGTTCAATATTACAGTGGCGTGTTGCGAGCGAGTTGAAAGCAAGCGACGCCATCATATCACATATCACTGCATTATAGGCTTCTTTGGCCTTTTGGCCAGACGAGATCCTGACAGCCTTGAGAAGGCGTTGATCGTCGGACGAGTGGAGGGCCATCGTAAAAGAGGATTACCCACGCGCTGGTTCAGCACAATCATGAAGGTCACACGCGTTGGGCTCCAGGGATCCTTTAGGAGGGCAAAAGATCGGCCTGAGTGGAGAGCACTGCAACGTACAGCGACTTATAGTGGTCACGATCCTCAGTCATTAGGTTTCGACGAAGAAGAAGAAGAAGAAGATCACATATCATATTGAAGAGTTGCAAACGAGAAAGCGAGGCGAATACGCAATGACTTCGTCGCAAGCGCGGAACAACCAAATGATTCGCTCGCCTTCTCGTCCGCCAACACACTGTCCTCACTGCTAACAGTTCTCAGTTTGGCGGAATCGTTTTATGTAAAATAGTTGTAAGTTTCTTGTGAATAAATAATAGTACATTGTGCAACAAGGGGAGGAAGTTGAATATTACTAACGAGAGTAAGTTAAATCGCGACGGCTTGCCGGAGCGATTTAAAGACTCGAGTTAGTAATATTCATACTCCCCGAGTTACACACAATGTTTTTCATCACATTTGAGAGAAAAATACAGAGGAAACAGTCATAAGGCAAAACCGGCGGCGTTGCGACCAGTAGTGTATCTTGATCTACATCAGATTATTCATATTAAATCCATTGTTTTTGATAACAAACACTTTTTGAACGAAAACAAACACAAAAATACTGCATATACATTAAATGCAACGTTCAAAAAAGCATATAAATCATAAAATTTAACTAAAATTGTAGGTCATTTTCCATTCCTTTAAATATTTTGGTCTGTTGTACTCTCCGTTGCTAGGCAACGGTGGGTGCCTCACGTACGCCCGCGGTCAAGCGCGAGTAGAGAGCATATTGTCAGATTGTAAATTATAACAATTTATCTAAGTTAAATTTTACGAAACAAATGCAAAACACACTGAAATAATTGTAAAACATAAATAAAATGCATTTTATATACGGTATAATATATTTTATAGCTTAATAGTAAAATTTTGGTTGTGCAATAAAAATCCTTGGCAGATTGAAACATCCTTTGCCTGAAGTATTGTACGGATTGTATTAATTTTTAAAACTAAATCCATTATTCCCTTGGGAATAAAATAGTACATTATGCTTCAGTACACGTAGACGCAATGATACCTTTAAAAAGCAAATGTGATGAAAAAAATTAAGAGACCTAGGTTTCCCTAAACCTCCCTCGTTAGTAAGAACACGCTTATACGTCGGCATCTAGTTTTATGGAAAGCCCATACATTTCAGGGATACGTTTTTTGTATGTGCTTTGTCGGTCCCGTATTGTATCGTTCTTGTTGCAAACATTATTTGACCGATGGAGCTTGAACCTCTTTCAAGGATAGTAAAAAAGAAAAATATCTAATTTTATAGTCGGTCCAATGCTTGAGTTTCAGAAAGTAGCCATTTATTTCGTCTCCAGTGGATTGAATAACCTGGGGCCCGTTTCTCGAAAGGTACAAGCCTTGTATTACAAGTGCGCGAACTGTCAAATCGTATGGGTTGTCATGGAAACACACTTGTAATACAAGGCTTGTACCTTTCGAGAAACGGGCTACTGGTCTGACCCCAGGGAGCACTAAATTAAACTTTCATGAACTAAGACGATTTTTCCGAATGAATTTTCTTTTGTTTAATGTAAAAATGGTGAAAACATAATTTTCTTACTAAAAGGCTTCACTTGTTTATTAGAGTCCCCAGAAGAAGATATTTTTTAAACAGATTAGCGTTTTTTTGTACAAATAATACACCGTGTTTCACTTAACACTAAAAACCTGAAAACAGTTTGTTCAGAATCGAGAGTAGAATCGATTGAGCTATATCTTGATGGGGGTAATATTTTTATTTAAATTTGTATTATTAGTTATTTTTTAAGTGCCTATTCTATTGTACTCGTAAGACAACATTGTGTATATCGAATTGCTAGAGGTTGTTTACCTTTTTCAGTATTTAGGGGTATTAATACTGGCTGGTTACTTGGACGATTATTTTTTCAGCTACGAGTTTGACGTTGTTTGTCAGTTTAATCTTAATGTTTATCATAAGTCATAACAAATTGAACTCGTACCTAATTACAACCTTGTCATTTTGAATATTGGGTTTAAATTTGCTTACTGCGATTACCTGTCCAATTTGAAGTTTACTGTGACAAAGCTTTAAAGTGTTTTACAATGACATCTTAGCTGTCTATTGGTAAACCTTATGTCGTTGCAGTAACGTACACAAATAAATAGTTTTATGGTTTATGGTGGAAGTTAGCAATTATTTTATTGAGTGAAGAGCTAAAAGTCAAGTAGAGCTGTACAGAAAATTAAAAATTCAATTAAAAAAAAAGTAACCATCAGATTAAAAGATGAATACTCTAGATGAGTTTAAAAAAATAAAAATCAGTTGGGGTGTCTGAGGTTTTGAGTGTTACCGGAAACACGGTGTATTATAAGATTTTTTCTGGAGTATGTTTTTTTTCTAATGGTCGAAATCTCAAAATTTACAGAACAGTTAATACTTTTATACGGGTATTAGACTATGTTAACACAATCTGTAGTTAGTAGTTATCGCTATTTACTGTTGGCAACACCACCGCCTCTCCACGTTCCACGCTGCATCGAGGATTCCCTAATAAATGTTTGTATACTGAATGTTTATCGAATTAAAATGTACAGTATTGTTATTGAAACGTTACAAATCATTAAAAACCGTTATTGTCGTTTAGAAAAAAAAAAACATGCTTGGTTTTTTTTCATAGTTCTGAAAAAATATTGTTTTTTTTTTCTATTTGCAACCCTAAAGCGCCTTCTGTTTGACAGGCGGTATCTTGAGCTCGTTCGCCAACATCGACTGCCTGGCATGTCGAAGCTCCGCGGCCAATTATTATTTATTTATTTAAAATTTATTGCACAAAATATACACAACAATGTATAAATGGCGGACTTAATGCAACAAGCCATTCCTATCATTTAAAAGTAAGGTAAAGTAATCTAAACGAATACCTAAATATAGAAATATGTTTTTGTAACTGCCCAAACTGCAAAAGATGGACATATACGCTTATTTATGTGTAGGTTACCTACTAGACTTATATTGACCGGGATATAGACCGTGATTGCCGTTTTGATTTTTGTTGAACTCCCGGTATTTCGACGCCGTTGCATGCATCATGATCATGAATATCATGATCACGGAAAACTGAAGAAAGCGGGTGGATGTCAAAGTTGCATAAACAGCGCGCGATCTACCCCCCTTCGCGCGCGTCGGTTGCGTTCACTTTCAGCGTTAGATACCACTAGTCGCATTCACGCTCGATGGGGGACTCTCATAGGTTACTGAAATACAGCTCAACGGACACTTAATTGAGCTTTTGTCAAAGAAGGAAGAGTTCCTTTTAAGTATCTGCGATGTTTCAACTTGAGTAAACTTGCCAGGGGGCAAAATAAATGCTGGTATTTATCTACTTACCTAAATTGGTTCGAATTTCATTTAAAACAATACATTGTCGCCTTTAAGAATTAATTCTTCTTTAGGGTTGTCACTTTTAAATGTTAAAGCGACTTTAAAATACCCCGTGACAAATTCATTTTGTCTTTCACATTTAATATTAAAAAGCATAATTTATACTACTTACAAGAAAATCGCCACGTCGTAATAATGAGGGTATTCTGAATTGTTTTTTCTCAGGCGCAATACTGATGGCGCTATTACATAAGTCGACAGGACCCGCATGCGGGGTAAAAGAGATCGTTTTCATTAGCCGATAAGGTCCACAATCAGGGTGCGACGAGAGATTTCAGGAACGCGTGTCACAGGGCCTGCGGTAGACTATGTCGGTCTCGCATCGGTCTAATAAGTCATCAGAAAAGGTGAATATTACACCAATATTACACCACTCCTCGAATATTACACCATAAAACGTCTGCAATAGACGTTAAAGCCAATGATGATGTGTCACCTGCGGGGACTCCTCGAAAGCTGCATACTGAACGAGTTAACGACCAATTAAATTGCACCACTTTCATTGGTTGTTACCTCGCCTACGGGGACTCCCCGTATGCTGTATACCGAACGAGTTATCGACTAATGAAATTGCGCCATGAGGCGCCAGGTCTTTCGGACAGCAAAATCCACTACCACCAATAATAGATTTATCGATATTTATTTCATTGGTGGATTTTGAAGTTTGCTGTAAGAAAAACCTGACACCTTATTATCGTCGTCTGGCGAAAACAGCGTTTCAGAAATCTTTAAAACGAGTTCAAGATAAGTTGCCAATGATTTTGACAGCTGTCCCTCCCTCCCTCGCGACGTGCTAACTTTATTTTAAATGTCAAACTTATATATTGAATGTGGCCTGAGTGGACGCTCGATGCGGAGCGTTCGGTGGGGCGTGCAGCGCCAACCAAGCGTACTTCCAGCCTATGCAGTGTCGACTCAGGACACTTGTATAAACTTCAGTCAGTCACACCTCGGACACCGGCGATCAAATATATGAAAGAGGCGCGTTCCTAGCACACAATCAGTTCAATCGTGTAGGTGAACGCGTTCCATGCTTGTTGAGTGAAATATGACAGGTCGACCGTTCGCGTTTTTGACAGGCGGTAACTGTGAGGTAACCGAGAGGGGGTGGGCGGCACTTTCAGCGGTAAGGGGGTGTGGCCATACTGTACGATAGTACTCTTTATTATAACTGTGCTTCAGTTGTCTGTCATGCACGCCCAAGATAAGCGTGCACTCAAGCCTAACTCTTAAGAGAACAGGAAGAAAAACAAGGAAACCTTACGAAAAAGGACTCAACCCTAAACAAAAGGCCGTTTTATCGAAACCAATTAAAAGGTAAGATAACGAATTAATTTACGAAGAGAAACGTATCAAACAGGAAAATCATTAAAATGACAAAAATGGAAATTCAAAAACAGTGACTGAAGTGATGCATAATTAATAGGCAATTTTTTTTTTGACTTTACAAAGTTACACTTTTATATTTATTTTTATCCTCATCGGTAATTTGGGACATTGACCTTCATCATCATCATCATGTCTTCTAGTACGCCACTTGTCCCTGTCCTGAGCTAGTCTCATCCAGTTGTGACCCAGTCGTCCACGCAACGAGCTAACGGCTTACGACATTGTCCTTATTTTCAATGAAGTTCGTACTTCGTTCGTAGGAGAAGCATAAAAATGCAATCTCATGTCTTTTTTCCAAAAGGGGTAGGCCGAGCAAATGAAACCGTCCCAAGCTTCAGTGCCACGCTTAGCAGTAGCTTGCTCGCCCAGATTAGAAGGTACCTGGTCCAGCCGAATGGCATTTCTATCGCTCTTTCGTATTGGTGCGACAGAGCCAGCAGCGCCCTTTCGATCGGCGTCTAGCGTCGCAGAATTCATCATCATCATCATATCAGCCCTTTATCACCCACTGCTGAACATAGGCCTCTCTTCTAATACGCCACTTGTCCCGGTCCTGAGCTAGTCCCATCCAGTTGTGACCCGCAAATTTCCGCATGTCGTCGACCTAACGAGCCAACGGATGCCAGGCAGTTCACCATTGATTTGAAGGATTTGGATTATTTGATTGTATTACACTGAGAGCCGTTGAATGTTTGAATTGAGAGGGTATTGAATTGATTCACTACTGCATACTAACATCTTAACCTTACGATGACAAAAACAGAACTTCGTCCATTCTTGGTTTTGTAACAGACCTCAACAAAGTCCTTTCTCGTTAAAATGGCTTTCTTGTAAAATCCGTGTAAGGGACACAAGTACGACATCGTTACCTCTACTACGAGTTTCCCCTTTCTTTAAGTGAAATTTAAGTCATGTCATGGACTCATGGATAAAGTCAATCATGCTATAAAGTTTGACAAGCCTCTGGTTCTTGCTAAGGAGAAGCGATATATACCCAGAATGTTGCGCGAGGCCATTGAGATCAAGAAATATCCAAACTTTAATAGAGTGGAATGCCCTGCCTGAGACTGTGTTCCCACATGAGTACAATCCATGTCTCTTTAAAGCAAGAGTAAATAGGTATCTCATAGGTAAGCGTGATCCACCGTAGAGCGCATCATCACTTACCATCATCACTTACTATTCATACTAAAAAAAAAAATAAGATGGCTTTACTTTACCACCGGCTTGGGATCCAGTAGTACATCTGATAATGGAACAAGCACGACGAAGGCTGTGAGGCATTTGTGTTGTATGGTGTTGGACATTTGCAGTTTTTTTTTGTCAATTTTGTGTAGATTAATTGGTTAATTTTTTTTTTAACATAGTAATGGTCAATGTTTTGAATATTGTATAACTAGCTTTATTAGTCTGTGAACCTGCCTCCAAAATCTATATTTTGTGGTCATGGTTCGTTAATATTTCTTGTTTCTTGTATGTGGGTAGCTTTTGCATATTGTAATTTTTCCTCAGTCACCACCACGCTGCCACGAACGCTGTAAAGAGTTCGAAACGTCGGGATGAATTTTAAATTCATTATACGCGATTTAATCCGTTTCCATAGTTTTATTTCATGAGTAACTATCGCGGTAACCGAAGACAATATTATGAAACTTAAAATCTTAAGTCCGCCTTTTGTAACTGTATATTTTTACTGTTCAATAAAGTTTAGATAAATAAATAAACTTCTAATGCGACTTCTAACCGTAAAGGAATGAGTGAGGGAAGAGTTGTAACTCCATTCATTCGTAAATGCGGGTTATTTGTAGTGACATTTAGCGACAATCACGCGTCAAATAGCGTTAATTATCAGTACTGCTACTTGTCAGAGTTGTTGTTGTGTAGATGTCGCGACGAACGAAGAGTCTGATTGTTATTGCGTCTAAATATTGGGAGCTAGACAAAACGTTATAAGGTAAGCACGATCTATATCCCAGTCGGTACCTATATGATGGCAAATGAAAGTACTTCTTTGTAGCTGTCATTCATGGGCCCCACGTTGGGCGCCAGAATGTAGGGTGATTGGAATAAGACGCCAAGTAGGAACCAGTGATTTATTGGTCGTTCATACAAAATATCATATCATACAAAGCGGGGTAAATACCTAGCTACAAAACAAAGGTACTAGTGAGCATAGGGCGGTACGCATCGGCGTTCTCACCCCTTACTCAGCCCCTCAGGAGATGTCCAGTGCAAGTCCGACCCGAGTATGAACTTATGGGCGGTCCGTGTAGACGGTCTCGACCCGCGCTCATTTAGTGGTTAACCTTGGGGATAGCAGAGGCCGTCTCCCAAGCTAGACCGCTAGCTAGAGAATGACTGATCGTTTTTTTTTTATATAAGAGTTATTGGAATTTAGAGCGATGCCCTATCTTATCCAAAAGAGAACGCCGGGATGTCCCGAAGGGACATCCTGGGGAAAAATGACTGATCGGCGGCCGCGCGGCGCCTTTTATTACGGTTTCCGCGCCGCCTGCGCTCCCCGCTCCGCTCGAAGTCCTTCGCGCGCGCTCGGGTTGATCGGTCCGCTGATCGTGACAGGTGGTGATGTGCGAGCGAGAAAGTATTCGGATCCGCGCGCTCGCGCGTGATGTTATTTTGTCTCGCTACAACCATGAATAATTCTAAACTCGTTATTTTAAACACATGGTACCGGCTCGTGTCGTATCCGGTTATTAGATTTTCTGTCGTTACAAACGAACGACCAGCATTACTCGTGTTCGCAGTTTTCCAATAGTAACGCCACAGATTACATAAAACAAGAAAGAAGACTTTCAAGCGAAAATTAAATTCATGGTAAAGCGGTTAAAGGTGTGTGTAGAGACAACCATGAAAGGTAGTTAGGTACAGAAAGGACACTTCCTACAAAACCGGAGGACAGCATTTCAAGGTCAGACTATCCCCGTTAATTATTTAGGGTTGTCAAAAGTCACGTAATTACCCCATCTGTGATGGCTCACGCAAACATGCGCGGATCCATCGGGGTCATGACCCCCCCCCCTGGAGCCTAGGCTGGCCATACAAATAGACCACGTGACCCCCCCCCCCCTGGGCACGAAGCTGGATCCGCGCTTGCACGCAAAGGGACGTTAAATTGTATAGGTACAGTACAGTCAAAGTAATATGAAAACGGACAAAGGCATAATATACCGATTCACGATCTTATCTATACTAGTCTTTTCCCGCGGCTTCGTCCGCGTACTAATCTATTTTGGTTTTCTCATACAAACTTTAGACCCCCATTTCACCCCCTTAGAGGGTGAAGTTTGAAAAAGGCTATCTTAGTGCTCTTCTATACTTTATAAAGAACCTACGTGCCAAATTTAGAATCTCTAGGACCAGCGGTGTCGGCTGTGCGTTGATATGTCAGCCAGTCAGTCAGTTTCTTCTTTTATATATTTATATTAAGGTAGTATATACATAATTTTGACACTTTGTCCGTGCCCATATTTATTGCTAATAATTGCTTCGGAGCAATAGGAGTCGAACGTTACCGAAGCCGCCCGATCGGGAGTCCAGCCACTAGTAGGAGAAGGACAAAAATCCTAACTTAAATATTTTTTACGCGACATCGCTTTAATTTTACCCCCTTATTCATAAACGTGCTCTAAAGTTATCAAGCCGATAAAGTTGATTTGTCCTTTTGACAAACGAACTTTATCGGCTTGATAACTTTAGAGCACGTTTATGATTATGAATAAGGGATCGTACAGTATGGTCACTCCCGCTCCCCGCTGAAAGTCCACCCCCTCTCGGTTACCTCACAGTTACCGCCTGTCCAAAACGCCAACAGTCGACCTGTTATATTTCACTCGTAAAAGCATAGTACGCGTTCACCGGGTGCGTATCGATCGATATAACTTTTTTTGATATATTTTTAGTCGTTATAACGATCATTTGATATAATTATTGAATCATATAACAACAAATAATATACTAACAAATTGTATAATTCTTATTTAATATAATGATAATTTTTTCGAATAACATTTATTAAAACATACTTTGAGTATAATGCTTATTTCTGATAATAAATAAATTGTATAACACAAATTCTTTCTAAAGCACAGTTAGAATAAAAAACAATTGTACAGTAAATTAGATCCATCATTTACCAGAAAAGTAGATTAGGTTAGAATGTGTCCCCTACACACAACGCGCTGCTAGCAGAAAAATAGGTTAGGTTAGAACTGTGACCCTTAAACATATGTACTGCTATCAGAAAAGTAGGTTAGAACTGTGATCCCTTCAAAAAAGAATAAAATTAATTCATGAAATGTTTTATACTGTTTGCTAGTTATATTATACTAATCGTATATCAATAGATAGTTATACCATATAACGGTTATTATAAACAAGTATTATACGAAATAATGATTATACAAAATAAAAGTAGATATTTTGTGGTTATACCAAATGTTAATTATGTCAAATGAGTAATTATATCCTTTAAATATGTACGAAATGTTGTTATATCAAATGTTATTATACCAAAAAAAGTTATATCAATCATTACACACCCGCGTTCACCTATCTACACGTGTTTAGACTATGTGCGTAGGAACGCGCCTCTTATATATAATTTGATCGCCGGTGTCCGAGGTGTGACGGTAGTTATTATGTATGTTTCCTCGTATAGTGACGTTGGAATAAACATTAATAAAAATACGAGAAGTTGACGTTCGGAATAAACATTAATAAAAATCAAATCAAATCAAATCAAATCAAATCGTTTATTTGCAAGAATACAGTCAAGTAGATGGTATCAAACAAATGTAAAGTGCAGTGTATTCAGCCAGCTAGAGGGCATGCAAAATCTTATAGAAAACTAGTTTCATACAGCGTTCCTTATAACTATGACTAGAATTTATGACTATCATGCAGCATGCATAATAAACATCCTACAATTACTTATACTTAATTAATACATGTGTGGCATATAGTTTAAATATTCTTTTATAGAGTAAAAAGCGTTTTTCACCAAAAAATCCAATAAATATTTCCTAAATAGCGGCATTTCAGATTCCCTTATTGAGTTAGGTAACTTATTGTAAATTTTAGGCGCCATCCCGTAAACACTCTTTGCACGCAAGGCTGTTTTGGATTGCTGATATGCAATTTTATGTCGCTGCCGCGCACTATTGTAAGCAGGGAATTGATTTATATTTAATTTTACATACATTACTATTTCAAAAATATATAAACATGGTACAGTTAATATTTTCAAATTGACAAAATATTGTTTACATGAGTCAAGAGTCTTTAGCCCACATGCAGAGCGCAAACATTTTTTCTGAGCCTTAAATACCAATTCCCTATCAGTTGAGTTACCCCAGAACATGATACCATAGCGCAGTGTAGATGTTACATATGCGTGATAAGCAGTAAGTACTTGAGTGCGATTTACGATTTTATTCAAATTATACAATGCATACGAAAAACTATTTAACTTCTTACAAATAATGTCAATTTGGGTTTCCCATGTCAACTTATTGTCTAGATTTAATCCTAAAAATTTTGTACAATCGGTTTCCTCAATTAAACGATTATTATATGTCACAGTAAGATTATTAATCATATCATTTTTTCTTTGGTAAAAATTCATAATTTTCGTCTTTTCCAAGTTTATATGTAGATTATTACAATTCAACCAATTGATTATTAATTCCAAAAAATAAAGATCCATTGTCATCAATTATTTAAGAAAGCCGTATTGGTGAGTAATAGATCACTCCGTATGGAATTTCATCACTTTCCTTCATTTTAGAGTTCTTTCTTTCGATTTTTTTTTAATTAAAAATGAAAAAGTTTTTACGATTAAGTAATTTGGGTTCAATAACCCAAAAATCATGTTTGCAAAAAAATGCCTTAGAACAGAAAACTGATTTTGACCCATCTTAGCTGGTAAGAATTAAAAGCGCCAATTTGGATAGGACTAGGTAAGCAGGATGCGGGGAATAAAAGGACTCGGGATCTCAATAATAGTTATTTGTTATACAAGGGTGCAAAGTTGTATTTTAACGCCGAGTGTGGAATTGTTGAATTGTGGAATTGAGAAACAAGCAAGTGAAAGGATTCTGTAGTTGAACCACGAGCGAAGCGAGTGGTTCGAGAATAGAATCCTGAACTTGCGAGTTTGTTAACACACGAGAAGTAAGTACATTTGCACCCGTGTGTCAAAACTTTTCCCCTCATTATAGCGAGGCAAATACAACGCAAAAAACGCGTTTATCACAGTAGTTCCACAGGTGGTAAATCATTGTCATCACTAGATTCACTCACTACTATAAATTTTAAAGCAAAAAAAAACTACTATATTCAAGGTCAAATTACTTTATCCACTAGTGGATAAAATGCGTTTTTACCCGCTGGTAATAAATGACAAAACACGTGTTTCCGAGCTAGTGAGGGGAAAAAATCAAAAAGGTAATCACGGTTTATATCCCGGTCAATATACGTCTTATGTGAAAACTATCTTCGTGTCTCCTGCGCTGTGGCTTTAGCAATATATTGCACACCGCAGTTTTTATCTGTTACAATCTGTTAGGAATATAAGAATTCTTTTTGCATTTCTGCGATTCCTATAAATAGACAACGAGATGTCAAGTCGGGCGACAGCGCCGGCCCGCGCACTCGATCAGGGTAGAGCGAGATATAGTTTTGGCGCCCCCTTGTTTAACCTTTTTTGGGGGGTTCGTTGCCAAAATGCTCAGAGATTCGCTGTGTCCATCTGAAACGTCGCAACCATCTGACTAGGTTACTAAAATATTTCTCATGCATGCTCATCGATAGAAATTGTTAGCGCGAGCGAAGCGAGCGCGAAAATTTCTCCTATTATTTATGGGAGGGGGGGGGGGCTTGATTCTATAAAAGCCCCTGGCTATCATAGGACAAACGTACGCGAGGTTAATGCTTTCCTGTGCGGCGTATTCATTGAGTAGTGGACAAGAACAAATGGCTGTGATGAAACAAAAGAGGCCAAAAACCAAGCTCTAGCCCTACACCAAGGAACCAATAACTGATAACAGTCGGATTTGAGATTTAGTTCAGGGCCAAGGCAAGGCATGGGAGAGAAAAGCAAATTTCAGCAATGGCCAACTTGGACAGACATTGAGAAGTCGAGAAGTTCAACTCTAATTGCAAAACTGCAGAAGAGCAAAGCTTGGAATTAAATAGGTTAATAGGCGAGACGACTAAAAAAACTAATTAGTCCGTCAGTTAGATTATCAAAGAATTTTAGGCAAGTATTTTTTCTTATTTCTCGTAAACGAAAAATTACAACATTACGCGTGAATTCACGCCTAGGTGCAATTTTTACTTAGAACTTTGATGTTCTATATCTTTGTATTTTTTCATTATTAGAAATAAATAATTTTTAAGAAAAAAAAACCACCTTCCTTTGGGGTTCTGGTGATAAATACTTTCAAATGTTGGATTATGTTATCAATTCGTCTGCATATTTTTTAATGTTTGTTAAGCTAGGAACATACTACGCGGACGTCCGTCGTAAATCGACCGCGACCGCGACCGATCAGTGTGCACGGAACAAAACATCCAGCCAGCCAGATTTCGATCGGACGTCCATGCGCTCAAGGCCACGTCCACGTCCGTCGACCGATAGTTTGCACGGTTAAATGTATATTCATTGTCCAGATCCCCGTCCGCGGTCGATTTACGACGGACGTCCGCGTAGTATGTTCCTAGCTTAACAAACATTAAAAAATATACAGACGAATTGATAACATAATCCAACATTTGAAAGTATTTATCACCAGAACCCCAAAGGAAGGTGGTTTTTTTTTCTTAAAAATTATTTATTTCTAATAATGAAAAATTTCTAATAATGAAATTTGGATGATTCTGAAGTACTTACAGATGAGAATGATTATCAGAACGGAACTCTAACCAGGGGCGGCTCACTCTTCATCAGCAGTTCCACTGCACCAAATGTCACTGTTCTGGACGTAAGTGCATGCTGTTCTTATAAAAATACCAAAGTCACTATAAGTGTGCCGTTCAGATTTGAGGAGTTCCGTTCTGACCATCATTAGCAGTTCCACTGCACCAAATGTCACTGTTCTGGACGTAAGTGCATGCTGTTCTTATAAAAATACCAAAGTCACTATAAGTGTGCCGTTCAGATTTGAGGAGTTCCATTCTGACCATCATCAGGAGTTTCAGTGCACCAAATGTCACTGTTCCGTACGTAAATGCATGCTGTTCCTTTAACACCATATGTATGCCTTTCAGATTTGGGGAGTTCCCTCGATTTCTCCAGGATCCTACCACCAGAACTGAGTTCTGAGAAAAATGGGACCAATCTGTATATAAAATTTTTTTTCAAAATCGGTCCAGTAACGAAGGAGATATCGAGGAACAAACATTAAAAAAAAAAAAATACAGACGAATTGAGAACCCCTTCCCTTGAGATTTGGAAGGCGGTTAAAAAATTGCGCCTCTGTGAGACGTTTTGCGCATTTGGCTTTAAGAGGAACTCCGCTTTGAATTGTGGATAAACACTGAGCGTTTGGATAGCGACGCAACATTGTCTTTGTCGTTCGCCACCCAACAATGTGGTTCGTCAAGAGCTAGAAACATCTTTCGCGGTGCCCTAGCAACTGTAGCAACAGCTCCCACCTTATGAATGTGGTACATGGTGGCATTGTGGTGCAACTTTTCAGATAATCTGAATCACAATTAAAAATCTAGATTTTCAAATATCTGAATAAATTTCATTTCCGGCTCCTCTCGCCATTGGGCTATGTGTGCGCCCACGCAATGACGATT
The DNA here is from genome assembly GCF_023078275.1 of Leguminivora glycinivorella. Taxonomy (NCBI): domain Eukaryota; kingdom Metazoa; phylum Arthropoda; class Insecta; order Lepidoptera; family Tortricidae; genus Leguminivora; species Leguminivora glycinivorella. The sequence continues at coordinate 2,354,311 of NW_025952831.1, forward strand.
TTGGCGCCCCCTTACCATTCGGCGCCTAGAGCGGCCGCTCCACTCGCTCTACCCTTAATCCGGCCCTGTCGGGCGAAATGGAGTTGTGATCAATGATTCTGTACGATATATTTTCAGAATAGATTTATCTTTTCTGAGATATTCCTTGTGATATAATTGATTGACACCGGAGAAGACAGCTTCAAATTGGTTGTTATAATTCATATCTCTCGTTTTCCTTGTAATAAAATTAGAAATATTGGAAATTGGCTCAAATGTAAATGAAATTCGCTGATAATTCTATCATTATTTAGTGTAAAGTACAGCGGGGAAAATCTCGTCCGCGGGCAATCGTAACTAATCCACTTTTTCCATTATTACACTATGATGTTGAGTTCTACATGTATCCACTGAACACGCCTACCATATATAACCTGTGGACACTCTATTTAATAATGCAAACATTGTAAATTGACCAGTTAATTGTCCCCTAGTCGAGATTTGCCCCGCTGTACATTAGATTTAAATTTACTTCACCGGAAAGCAACTGGTGAAAAGAAGAGATGTTCAGTATTTGTGCGTTTGGCTGCCTACTCTGTACAGATTTATTTATAAGTAGGTACCTATTTAGAAAATTTACTCAGGATGTTACTTTTGGTGCTTTGTTTCATCCGTTACTTTAATATTTATTTATTTATTTACAACAACGATACAACTACCATTACAGTTACCTAATACGATAGTGTAGCAATCTTAATCTAATTATATTTTACAATTATCCTAATTAACATAACACAATACAAACAAAGTAGCTTTAGTGAAGTCATTCTCAGAGCAATGGAACAGATCTATCCGAGTAGCAACTCGGTTGAGCGTACGCAGGGCTCTCGTCCACGGCGCCTCGCGCAGTAGGCCGGTGCGCGCGCGCGGCTCTGCCAGCAGCGGCGGCCGGCGCCGGCGCCACACGTACCGCGGGGGCGCACAGAGACTCACGGTGCCCAGTAACCCAGGGTTACTGATCCTACCGAGCAACAATTTGAATATGTAGCTAGTAGAGTTGTGCCGTTCTCGGGAACGTTCTCATTTTACTATGGAGAATATTCTCCTGAGAGAACATTTCCCATACAAACGGGAGAACATTCTCGGGAACGGCACAACTCTAGTAGCTAGCTAGAGCAAGCTCCCTCCTAACCTCCAACTTGTTGTAGCCTACCATTCCCAGTACAAATAAAGTTGGGTACATAAGGGGGTAGAACGGGTAAACACCATAACATTTCAGGTAAAGAATCCTCACAAACTTATTTTGTATGCGCTCTAACATAAATTTGTATTTGGATTCGTGCGGACTCCATATACATATATTAATTCTGACTGTAAGTAGTAAATAACTCACTGACACTAGCCAGGGTTAGGACAATTCGGACGACCTCTGGGTAGCCAAATGCACAAACGCTTACGACTGCTTACGATAATATCGTAGCTATCTCTATCGCTCTTCTATATTGGCGCGACAGAGCCAGACTGCGTCGTCTAGCGTCAACGATTGTCATGTCATGTCATTCGCATTGGCTGGTATCTATAATAACAAATGAGCCATTTTTTTTTTCAAAGTTGTCCAGCCCACTTTTTTTTTTGGATTTGGAATTTTTTATGTGGTTTTTCATTCAAAATCGCGAGCTCTTTCAATTCTAATAGGAGAAAAAAAGTGTCCCAAGGTTTTTTTCCCATTCCGTTACCATTTTTTCATACATTTTGTATGGCGGTAACGGAATGGAAGGCTCGAAAAAATGTATGGAAATCTTGGGACATTTTTTTCTCCTATAAGGATCGAAAGACCTCGCGATTCTGAGTATTAATCGCGTAAAAAATACCCATGTTACAAAAAAGTGGGGTGGACAACTTTGAAAAAATGGCCCAAATACCCAAAAAAATTATTTATCTATAGCCATCTCGGACACTCACTGGCGATCAACTATATCAAAGAGGCGCGTTCCTAGCACACATTCTAAGCTCGTATAGGTGAACGCGTACCATGCTTGTGTGAGTGAGATATGACAGGTCGACTGTTCGCGTTTTTGACAGGCAGGCAGTAACTGTGAGGTAACCGAGAGCGGGTGGTGGCACTTTCAGTGGGGAGCGGGAGTGGCTATACCGTACGATAGTACTTTTTATTATACTGTGCTATAGGTACCTTTTATGGTTTAATAAATGAAGGCGTTAAAATAATATCCAAATGTGTAAATTGCCATGAGACTCATTCGTAACAACAATTCCTTTGGAGAAATCAAATTCTTTCTCTAAAATCAGCAAAATTATACGATGAAAGTGAAATCAGTATGGTTACCGAGGCGTGAGAGGTGCAAACATGAAAATAGATGTTTTACAGAATAATACGTCTATTCTGAAATATAAAGGAGATTATGTTCGTTCTAACAGAAACGTCAGTAAAATTTAGTAAAGATGTTTACATTTCGAACGGCGTAGCGTTAAAATTTAAAAATCAGATGTCTTTTAATATTTAGAGTAGTCTTACTGAGAAATTGCTACAGCAGATTTTTTTTACGTACCTAAAAATATTTTGGGATACAATATTTGAAAGCATATTTTGTTTTTTGTACAAATTGCCTGATATTTTTCTCGTTGTCGTGGAAGTTTGATTTTTTGAGTTTTAAGAGATTTTGAGTGTTTAAAGTTTTTATGAAATAAAACTATGGAAACGGATTATATCGCGTATAATGAATTTACAATTCATCCCGACAGTTAGTCCCTGATAGTTTTATTTCACGAGTACCTAACTATCGCGGTAACCGAAGGCAATATTTTTAATTCGACTTCAACTTTACGCGTTCTCGAGATAAAAGATCCTGACAAACAAACGGACGAATTCTAAAACAAATCCTGTGTGACATTAATTAGTTATTTAAGAAAGTTATCCATGTTATGTGAAAATGTATTCACAGTTTTAAACAATAGTTTTAGTAACAATAACAAATCGACAAAACCATTTATTTTGGAAGGCGAGAAGTTATAGTAACCCCAAATTACAAAGACGATAAATCTCATATAACCGTGACCGGAACACACCTCCAATACGCCGCTGGCTGACTCGATTTCGACTACGTTATAACCTTAAAATACTTTTACTCCTCCCGTCGGACTTTAGACTTTATTCTACTACCCGTTAAACACTTTTGCTATGGCAATATCTTAGAGTTACGACTGATCAGATTGAAAGTGAAGAATGCTTTTATATTTGTAGTGATTCAGCGACTTTTCACTTCCTGCTTTCAGCAACAATAATATAATATTTCGTGAAATAAAAACGGCAATCCAATGTTAATAAAGTAAGGGTACGTGTGGGCATTGTGAGTGGCTCAATCGAGGCCTAAATTATTTATGTTAGAACGTTGATGGACTTAGCAATTCGATCACTGTCGATGGCACAATATAGGTCGACAAGGATATTTTACTATATACCTGCTTGCCTTTGTAAAAGATCGTATGGGAATGAGTCAGGGCAATGTTTATTTCAATTTCAATTTCAAATATTTATTCATGTAGGCTTAATTAAATAAGCACTTTTGACATGTCATACAAAATATTAACAATTACAGCTTAAGAATTACAGATAAGTATTACAATAATAATTATATTACAGTTATACGAAATTATATTAGTAAATAATACAATACAACAGTATAATATGGCAACTAAATATTATATAAACGGTATTAGCTAGTATTTAGAGTGCGCAAGTCAACTCAGTCCCAGGCGGTTTTGTCATTAATATAATCCTTATTTATTGAAATAAAAGACTTTCTAAGGCCCCACTGAAGTGGCTCGTCAACTTCCTCAGTCCCCGCAAACACGCACACATAGACGCGCAAAAATGCGTTCCGCGGAGCACTAGCGCAGGTAAAGGTACATCTAGCTTCATGAATGTTAACAAAAATTATCGGTAGTCAGACAAAGAAAAATATTTAGAAAAATGTATGGCAAGGCTATTGCGGTTGTAAGTTCAGAAAACATAGCCCAACTTGCGGATCATTCTCAAAATTTTCGTAAATTACATGAATTTTTCTTTAAAAAAGTTCTGAAAGTTGCCATTGAGAACATTACGAGTATATTTAAGATTAGAACGTGTATTAATGTAATTTATTTTAAACCAGTCACATACTTAACAGTTATTTAGAATAGGATAATATTTTTATTTATTTAGACATGTAACATTTCAGAAATAAAATAAACTCTAAACAAATTGCAGGTACATATAATAAACAACGCAAAACTTTTTTCAAAAATTAACGGAGATGATATTGGAATATAATAGCATAAAATGCATATTTATTTTAGAACCAAGGCGACAAAATTAACAATAAAACAAATACAAAAAGGCATGATGTTGGCCTCATCTCAGCGTCTTGTTGCCTAGCAGCTGGTCCAGCGCTGATTTTCCGGTGAGACCATCAAGTGAAATAATTAAGTAGGTAGTAAACTTCATTATTTACAAAAAAGAAAACTAATTAGGAGCAAAACCCTTTCTTATCCCAGTAAATCATGGAGCAGTTTCAGATGAAACCAAGTTTTTTCCTAAAAAATGTGCCGACAGGCAACTGTAGAACAGGTATTTTTGAAACCTACTCGTCAATTAAACTTAAACAAAACAATATTTTGTGTTACTACTGACAGTTAGGTACTAGATCATATGTTTTAGGATTCTCCTCAACTAATACCAGTCTCGGGCGCGACAATATCTTCTGTGCCTCAGCGAGAGGCAACGCTGCCTCAACGCGCGCCCCAAGGTCACGGTCTACGAGGTACATGATCCTCAGCCATTCCTTCTGCGCTTCTTCGACCGCGTTCACCATTATGCCCGCCATGTTTGTTGCCAACCTTGTCCTCTTACCTTCCGTATTGACGTAAGTATTGTAGAAATAAGCAGACTCTCCAAGATCTGTCGACTGACGGAACTTTATCATGGGGGACTCTTTAGGTCTCGCTACGTCTACAAACGGAACTGGGCCATTAAACAAGTTCTGATAGTAATTCGGCGCATCTTTCATATTATCTAGCACTGGCGGTACGCCGTCCCGATTATAGGTTTTCGCATACTTCGGCAGATTGACTTCGATATTATTATGGTTGATGCCTAACCGATGAGCTTGAGCATCTCGGTAGGAGAATCTTCGCGCTTTGAACATGTCGTCAACCGGTCCTGGTATTCCGGGCACCAAATTTCCGGGATTGAAAGCCGCTAGTTCGCTATCCTTAAAGTTATTGTCAGGATTTTTGTTTAAAACTAAGCGTCCAATAGTTACTGTATGATATGTTCCGTTTCTCCATAACGCGCCCATGTCGAAAGGATTGTAATTAAGTTTAGTAATGTGGGCCTTAGGAATGATGTCTATGTCTAGTCTCCAAGAGGGGTAATTTCCAGCGGCTATTGCATCGTAAAGATCTCTATTGGAGTAGTCCGGGTCATTAGATCTCAGAGCCACGGCAGCTCGCTCGCTGAGCAGCTCCAAGCCTTGTTCACTTATAAAATTGAATCTTACGAAATAGCTGTCACCATGTTTGTTGACGATCTCATATGCGTGGATAGGAAATGCGTTCATATGTCTGTAGCCATTAAATATACCGAAATCAGAGAGCAGCCATAATATTTGGTGGATGGCTTCAGGAGTATGACTGATGGCATCTAATCGAGCTGTAGAATCGATAACATATGTCTTTGGATTTCTCTTGAAAGCATGATTCAATGGATGTAACAAATGTGGAGAATTATAGAGGAATACTGGGAATGATAAGGACAGGAAATCTAAATTGCCGTCGTTCGTGTAGAACTTGGATACTAAGGCTCCTGTTTCTCTCACCACGTCTAAACCGTCGCGACCTTGGATAAGGTAAGAGAATCTGACGAAGGCAGGAGTTCTCTTTCCGATGCCATTAAAGACATCCGCTTTTGTATATTTGGAGACGTCGTTGGTGACTTCGAAATAGCCGAAAGCACCCGTGCCGCGCGCATGCACCACGCGCTGTGGAATGCGCTCTTTATCAATAGATGTTTGCAGATCCCAGAAATACTGACTGTTGAAGAAATCGGTGTTGAGGGTAACTGTCTCCCGCACATCCACCGGTGAGCCAGCTGATGTTGTTAACACTCCGATAGGTTTCTGCAATTAAATACACATTGAACTTTTAACAAAAGTCTTTACTTAGGTAACAAGAACAAAATAAATTCAGGAACTAGGTACAATGGAATTAATTACAGTTCCAAATTCAACAACAGTGCAAAAGTGGGTCTGAGCCTGAGGAGTTTAGAGAACTACAACTGACGTTGAAACAATAGATTAGGTCATGTTACGTAGTTTTATGTGATGATCTTTTATTTTCACTAGGAGACAAAGTGATATTCGAAAACTAAAACATAACCCTATTAACCCTCACAACGCTTTGGGTCCCAATTTTTGAATCAATATTAAACTCTGTTGTTTGCTAAACACATGGGTTCTCAAATTGATGTGATAAGCAATTGGAGGCTCCTAAATTAATTTATTTTTCGCCTCACCAACTGGTAAAGGCTCTTTTGACTCCTCAAAAATGCATGAAAAAGCATTTTATCTACAACGTAAATTCATACAAATTTTTACTTGATTTACGAAGCTAGCTGGTAAAATTGACCTTTAAACAAAAATATTTATTGACATTTTTTTTTGTAGTAACAATGCACATTGTTGTACCATACGGTAGCGACCCTTAAAATGTAACCGAAAATGGGTGGGACAAAAAACTTTTTAACATTGATAAAATAAGCAACAACTACTGTGTAAACTTTGTCATGGCGAGATACTGTCACGCCAATGCTTGCCCTGCAGATGCTTACCGGATGTCTGAGTTTGAAGTCCTCTAATTGTCTCTGTACAGCGTCTAAGGTAACGTTAAGGTACTCGATTCCATATGCATTATTGGCTATGGCCACGCAGACTAACACAACTGGCCACTGCATGGCTGAAGATGATAGTGTGCCATATGAAAAATTCTTATATTAACTGATTTACGTGATCTCTTATAATTCTTGTAACTTTGTTTTGGAGGATACCGTTTAAATGCTAGTAAATCCGTAGCGGAAAAATATAATCAGCCTATATTCTGCTTGTGTACTTCTAATACACATACTGCTTATTAAGTTTAATGCGTTCTCGTAATACTTTTGTGTACACAAATGAGTAAACAAGAATCAAAATAATTTCAATGTAATATAAATTTATTTAGTTGTATTTCTTAAATGTTGTTTCATTATTACGTAAAGCTATAAATCGTGAATTTGCATGTAATCTGTGGAAGTGACTGAACACAGACATCATGTTTTTAATTTTATTTCTTAAAAAAACGGTATCGTGCGTGCAGCGGGACGGGGCGTGCGTCGTGTAGAGCTTAAGTAGAGCGGTGAAATTATGATACTTATTACTTTTATATTTTCTTTCTCCACTTTTCATCGTCGCACCGTTCGACAGGGCGCTCATCCACACACCTTGCAACCTAAATGTTCGCGCACCGTGCGGTTTCAGAGGCATTTCCTCCCGCGGACGCTCCGGCTGTGGAATGAGCTCCCCGCCGAGGTATTCCCTATGAACTACTACAGTATGGGGTTCTTCAAAAAACGAGTGTGAAAGTTTCTAATGGGTCGGTGACGCGCATGTGACACCCCTTGAGTTGCAGGTGACCGCTTTCCATCAGGCGGACAATATACCAGTTTGCTACCGACGTGGTATAAAAAAAATATTATCAAAAATAAATTGATATTGTTAATACCGCCTAAACCTGTGATCTAAGAGATCTGAAGTGTTTTATAAGCACTCTGTAAACTTGTCTCTGAAAGAACAATTAAACTTACACAATATCGATATGGCTATTAGTTTAGGCTGGAGGTACCATGGCTCTGCCATTTTGAATAATTTCCAAAATCTGACTCGACAAAAAAATATTGAATTGTGGACTATGGATACAAAATTTCACGTGAATCGGTTGAGAATTGCGATTTGCAGAGGAGAACATCCGCAGATTCAAAAGTAAATCCTACGCTATCACTGCGACCAATAAATAATTACATATTCATAATAAATTATTATATATTTGCACATACATATAAGCATATACGGACATACATACTTACATATTACGTACTTACTTAAATTAAAGGTTGTAATAATTAGTAATAATTTGTGTTCATAACGGAAGAAACAATGAAATTCTAATCGATTCACTTTATCGGAAACGATTTAAGTTACCAATTAAATAGTTTCATTTAATAAGCACTCAACTGATTATAGAGTGTGTACGTCTTATATGGGCGATAAATCAAACCAGATATATATGTATAAATCATTAGTGTCATTAATTTAGATGTGATTTTAAGTTACTCTAAATTTTCATGCCTTGATCTTGGTGATCTCTGTTAGGTGAACGTTCTTAAGAGGATACAGTAGCGAAAATTCTAAAATGGAAAGGAGCCTCCCTTCCAACTTGGGAATTTTAGTTAAATATACAAGTGTTATTAACTAGATTTATCGAAAAAAAATTGTCCATTAAGAACAACTCAGTCAAAAGATATTTTTTAAAAAACTTTCAAAATCGAGGTTCCGCTCTCGACTCTTTCCTCCTTCAAAACTTAATCAATCGGAACGAAATTTGAAAATCTGAATAACAATGAAATAATCTATGTCGGACTGTTTAGCTTTTTTGGTTAATTGTTACCAATCTTGAGTATCACACCTTTTTTTGCGCCACAATGAAAAAGGCCGTTTTTGGAAATTTTTGATTGGCTCTAGAGTCTTTAAAAAGCAGAATATCTAAAAAATCAAAACGGTCCGACATAGATAAAAATAATAACAATCTGTGTTGAAAAAATAATTGCTCTATCTTCAAAAACCAGGGAGGAAATAGTCGAGAGCGTTTGTATGGAGAATTGACCCCTACCGTATCGTCTTAAAAACCTGTAGTAGAGTGGCCGGGCCGAAAAACAGATGTACCTAACGAAAAGTGTTATGGCGCGGTGGCTTATATCTCTGTGACTGTAATAAATATATAAACAATTTTAATACGTCTGTATAGAGGAAAATAGCCATTACTAGGAAATGTATAGTATGCTGACATAAATGGCGCCGATTTTGCGCTAAAAGCGTCCCATTCAGGCCAAAAATTTCTCCTATTTATAGAAAGTAGGAGGAGGAGCATAGGAGGTAGGGCATAGCGAATGATATTCCGCTTTGTGTGGTAGGGCACAGCACAGCGGATATCGTCTCGCTCGAATCTAGAGCAGAGCCCAACTGGGGTAGTACCTCCGCCTTACAGAAGACCGCAGCCAAATAGCACTAGACCCTACTCATAGTGTTGTGTTCCTGCCGGTGAGTAAGGCTGCCAGAGCTCAACGAGGGTGCGGTGTGCTGATGACGGGAGGACTTACGGAACTAACTTGTTCCGTTTATTGTCCTTTGAGTCGTCGGCAACCCGAACCCTCCTTAGAACTTGTACACTCCTTTTTGCTGTGTACTTAACACAGCGAAAGGGAATGTACAAGTTTCTAATGGGGTGGCAACGCGCATGTGACACTGTTTGAGTTGCAGGCGTCCATAGGTTACGGTGACCGCTTTACATCAGGCGGGCCGTACACTTGTTTGCCACAGACGTAGTATTAAAAAAAAAAAGTGTACCTACTGTGCCGTACCATAAAATACATCTTGTGCTGTTTTATTGAAATCTTATAACAAAACTAACATAATTATTAAATTATGTCCTGCTGAAATTAATTAATAATGTGGCATTTCTTACAGAAATTTGGTGATTACATATATTTAAGGAAAAATTACTGAGACTCCCTTTTTTATTCAGCAATTTTCTCAATAGCAATTTACTATAAACCTGATTGCAATGACAGTCAATGACGACACTGAATTTTAAGTAAAAGTTATCTTCTTACATTTTTTTTATACCACGTCGGTGAAAATTAAAATGAAAAATGAAAATGAAATATTTATTTTTCAAGTAGGCATATTACAATGCGCATATGAACGTCAAATAAAGCTACGCCGGCTCTAACCCTACGCCTCAGCCTCGAGAAGATTTCAGTCCCCCCTCAGTTGGGAGGGGGGTATCCACTATGGGACCGGCAAGAAACTCGGCGGGCAACTTCTTTTCAAAACATTACATCTTATAATTAACATGCATTAAATAACAAGTGGCAAACAGGTATATGGTCCGCCTGATGGAAAGCGGTCACCGTAACTTGGACGCCTGCAACTCAAGGAGTGTCACATGCGCGTTGCCGACCCATTAGAAACTTGTACACTCCTTTTTTGAAGAACCCCATACTGTTTCATACATTTCTTTTATATCCAGCCCTGTGTCCAGCTTTGGGGCGAATATAGGCTCAATAACTCGTATTTATTTTATTTACTTATTTTTCATATGTACTTACCACCGTTATGAAATATCTTTTCAAGGAGGGTGAATTTCAACAGGTTCCAAATTTGACTAATTTTCGTGGTATTTTTTATTTTTGTAGTTTATGTCTAAATTATGTATGGATTATACGTAACTAGTCCCAATGTATATTGTGTAGTAATGCCCCCGTAATACACATAGTATTTTTGGAGATATTAAGGTTTTAATAATTTGGTTGCCACCAAAATTGCGTACACCCACCAAAATTAGGTTTACTGGCCACCAAAATTGTTCATTCACGCCAAAATTAGATATTTCTGCACATTAGTAGTATATTTATATTTAATCAGTTATAAAATGAAACAAAGGCAGATGTTTTATGATCCGTTTTATTATAGTGATTATCTGATTATAACAAAGTCGCTAAAATCGATGTGTATGAGACTATACTAGAAATAAACTATAATTTCACTGTTTGTAATAGAAAATAATTCACTTTTAGAATGGCTAACCAAAAAAAGAAACAATCGAGAGAGGAGGTCCTTGAAAAGAAGAAACTTGCTGAGCGGGAACGAAAAAGGAGAATTATGAGTGATCCCGACAAAGCAGCAGATTTGCGAAGAAAAGAAAGGGATCGGTATCATCGTTAAAAAGCCCAAGGTAAGATTTTACCTCTAAGCAGCATGCAGCCTCGTGAAAGACGAAGAAAAAGGAACAGACAGAATTTCAGAGCATATTATAGAAGAAAAAAAAAGGAAGGCTTTGTAATGAGCACAAGTATTAGCACCAGCAAGTGGGATTCCCACTTCGCCCCTGCCTGGTCCTTCTACGCCACAAAATCCTTGTCTCAGTCGCTCTCGATCTCCGAGTCCAGTAGGCCTAGCCTAGCACATGATGGCCGCGGGAGTATGTCGCCGCGAGATAGATGCCACGTCTTCTTCTAACTGTATTAATGACATAAGGACGGGTAGTCTATCTCGGGATTATGCGACGTTCTTGCCAATGTCACTTTTTCCTATTCACAATTCTGGACAATCTGAATTCTACGCAATTAGTATTTCACCTCATTCGCTATTGTGGACAGTAATTACTTGTGAACAGTGGCGATTCTTCCTGTTCGCAATTCTGCACATTCTGAATTGCACACAATAGGTATTTCGCCTCATTCGCTTCTGTGCACAGCCATTATTTCTGTACAGAAGCGATTCTTCCTGTTCGCAATTCTGCACAATCTAAGTTCCACACAATAGGTATCTATCCTCATTCGTGTCTGTGCACAGCCATTATTTATGTACAGAATAGTTTCTTCCTATTCGCAATTCTACGCAATCCGAATTCGACGCAATAGGTATTTCACCTCATTCGTTATTGTGCACAGTCATTATTTGTATACCGTATAGTTTCTTCCTCTTCGCGATTCTACGCAATTCGAATTCCACACAATAGGTATTTCGCCTCATGCGCCATTGTGCACTGTCATTATTTGTGTACTGTATAGTTTCTTCCTATTCGCAATTCTACGCAATCTGAATTCGACCCATTAGTATTTCACCTCATTCGATTTTATGCACAGTCATTACTTGTGTAAATTAGCGATTCTTCCTGTTCACAATTCTACACAATCTCAGCTTCCTCAATCCCCACAAACACGCACAAATAGAAACGCAGAAATCTCCTAACATGAGCGGAGTTTCGTTCTGATTTATTATCAGCAATTCTACTTCATCAAATGTCACAGTGTGAACTATCATACCATGAAAAATACGAATGTTTTCTAAAAAAATACGAAGGAAAAGCTTTTCGCACTACATCTGTAATTATTTAGTAAACATTGGCCTATAGTTCGATTTTAACATTTTGTTTACAAGATATATACAGTGCGTATGACGATAGTTAATATTAATAATGCTATATGGAGCTTTGCCTGTGCTAGAGCGCCGTGGAAAGCATTTTCTGCGTTTCTATTTGTGCGTGTTTGAGGGGATCGAGGATGCTGAGATTGTGTAGAATTGCGAACAGGAAGAATCGCTAATTTACACAAGTGATGAGTGTGCATAAAATCGAATGAGGTGAAATACTAATGGGTCGAATTCAGATTGCGTAGAATTGAGAATAGGAAGAAACTATCCTGTACACAAATAATAACAGTGCACAATAGCGCATGAGGCGAAATACCTATTGTGTGGAATTCTAACTGCGTAGAATCGCGAAGAGGAAGAAACTGTACTGTATACAAATAATGACTGTGCACAATAACGAATGAGGTGAAATACCTATTGCGTCGAATTCGGACTGCGTAGAATTGCAAATAGGAAGAAACTATTATGTACACAAATAATGTGCACAGATGCGAATGAGGCAAAATACCGATTGCGTGGAACTTAGATTGTGCAGAATTGCGAACAGGAAGAATCGCTACTGTACACAAATAATGGCTGTGCACAGAAGCGAATGAGGCGAAATACCTATTGTGTGCAATTCAGAATGTGCAGAATTGCGAACAGGGAGAATTGCCACTGTTCACATTTAATTACTGTCCACAATAGCGAATGAGGTGAAATACTAATTGCGTAGAATTCAGATTGTCCAGAATTGCGAATAGGAAAAAGTGACATTGGCAAGAACGTCGCATAATCCCTATCTCGCGGCGACATACTCCCGCGGCCATCATGTGCTAGGCCTGCTGAGCTTGACACAAACATCTCACGTCGACTACGCTCCCAAGCTGTCCATCGCAATGTGTCCAATAACCCATAGTTTCTGTGTTGTCAAATTCTTTATAGTCCATAATTTTATTTTTGCAGTTCAAACATTTTCGTTGCAAGTTACAGTAATGACCTCACAACACAAACTTTTCGTAATGTGAATAGTAGGTACTGCTTAATTATTGATGAATTATTTTCTATTACAAAAAGTGAAATTATAGTTTATTTTAAAGTTTTTCGTTGTTACTGGTATTTAATCAACTTAGTCAATTATTATTGTAAACTAAAAGTATAAATATATGACAGCAAATTAATAAAATACTTCGTTTTAGCTCAGGATACTCGTAAGTATCAATTTTGGTGGCATTAAGCAATTTTGGTGGCTTTCCAATTACCACCAAAACCACCAAAATTGATGCACCAAAATTAGAACCATTGCATAATAATTTTTTTTTAAATAAACTATTTCATTCACGTCACTTTCAAGTTTATTACTTTTTAAAGAAACCATAAACATGCTTTAAAAACAGTTCACGTAAACATAACTACTTGTTTGTCATTAGTTAGATATACCATCAAAATTGCATGAAAAAATATTTTAATACACCAAAATTAGGTACTTACGTGTTTGCTGGTCAGATCCAGTGACGTACGACACGTACGTCATAGTTCAGGGCCAGAACAGAACTAAACTAACAGGCTACTACACGTTTCTAAGCCTTGTTGCATTTCGTTCGACCATAAAGTCATTTTCAATATTTACCACCAAAATTTACAAATTTACCCGGACAACTATTAATGCTTAGTTTAAAGTATCCAATTATGGACAATTCCTTATTAATATTATTTTATTATAACATACGTACACTAATAACGAGGAATAATTTGTGGTGTTTGAGTTAAATCAATGGATGTTATTGATGTACCATACAAATTGGAAATGGGGCGTACGCCAGGTCGTCCTGCTTGGTGACCCAGGTATGCTCTTTTCACATTTCAATCAATAAACCTTGCCCAGACTCATTCCCCTATGTTCCCATTTATAAAATAAATACTATTACCCAAAAGTAACAAACTGAACTACCAGGCCCCGTAGCCGAAATGCATTTTTGCGACGCGAAACGCCACCGAAACGCCGCAGAAATGTAGTCTGGCTCTGTCGCGCCAATACGCAAGAGCGCGATACTCGTAGCTTTTTTTGTTATAAATGGGCTTACTCTTGGCCATAGACTAGCCAAAGGCAAAGACGCGGCCTACGATGGAGTGAGTTCGCCCAGAAGATGCCTGTTCACTCTTGATTTGAAGATTGCCGGGTTATAGCTACGAAAGAGCACAGAATATATAATAGTACAAGTACAGAAGGCCCACTGCTTTGATGTTCTCGTAATGCCGCCTTTTTAAATACCTACAAAATTCTTACAAAGAAACGAGCCGCACGTGCGCGGCGTCCTGCGATAGGGTTACCTATGGATTAAAACGAATTAACACTCACATAAAATGTTATACTACTGTATTCAAGTCTTGGGTACTTTCTAGGTTATTTCTAGTAAGTAACATTAGAAAGTGCGAACGTGCGTTCAGTGAGAACGCGCGCCACCCCTGAGTAGGCCGCGAACGGCCGGCATGTACTTGTAGCGCGGCGATAGAATCGCGGAGTGAGTCGTCCCTGGAAAGAGATAGATCTACGAAGGAAATATTATCGTGGGCGTTTCGTGAGCGTTTGTGCATTCGGTTACGCACACAGTCCTCTAGTCTCCCAAACCACATGACAATGCTTTACATATACATATAACATATAATCACGCCTGTAGTATCCCATAAAGGGGTAGGCAGAGCACATGAACTACTAAGTTTCAGTGCCACTCTTGGCAAAAAAAGGGGTTGAAAGAAATCCAAATTGTGACATTGCAGTGACAGGTTGCCAGCCTCTCGCCTACGCCACAATTTAACCCATATCCCACAGTCGACTTCTACGACACCCACGGGAAGAAAGGGGGGTGGTGAAATTCTTAACCCGTCACCACACGGGCGACACCACAATGATTTAAATATGTAGATTTATAAAAATAAGCACAATATCGCAATTAAAATATTTTCTATTGAAATGTTAAGCAGTAAGTATTTACTTCCACCTAATTGAGAATTCACCAGTAACAATTTAGTTACCATGCTTACCCATATTAAATCAATTTTTAACAAGCAAAAACATCGGATAACGATATTTCAAGTAATTATTAAAGGGGAAAAATAAATCGTTAGATAATTGTCTGACGGTATATTTGACGGATTCTCGGAAACTATAATTATTAAACCAGGTTCTGAAAGCAGAAAACCTTTGCCTAAATTTCGTAATATTAAGATTTATACGTGTATACGGTGTAATCATTAGGTATATTAGAATTTACGGCAATTATCAACTTTAAGCAATCATTATTACTCATTCATCACTCACAAAATGTTTTATAGTAAGAGGTAATCACGATGCCTGAAAATGTGCGATGCATATATAGAAAACTTATGAGGTAGTCATAAATAAACATTAATTTTTAGGGTTCCGTAGTCAACTAGGAACCCTTATAGTTTCGCCTTGTCTGTCTGTCCGTCCGTCCGTCCGCGGATAATCTCAGTAACCGTTAGCACTAGAAAGCTGAAATTTGGTACCAATATGTATATCAATCACGCCAACAAAGTGCAAAAATAAAAAATGGAAAAAAATGTTTTATTAGGGTACCCCCCCTACATGTAAAGTGGGGGCTGATATTTTTTTTCATTCCAACCCCAACGTGTGATATATTGTTGGATAGGTATTTAAAAATGAATAAGGATTTACTAAGATCGTTTTTTGATTATATTATTATTTTCGGAAATAATCGCTCCCAAAGGAAAAAGAAGTGCGTCCCCTCCCCTCTAACTTTTGAACCATATGTTTAAAAAATATGAAAAAAATCACAAAAATAGAACTTTATAAAGACTTTCTAGGAAAATTATTTTGAACTTGATAGGTTTTTGAGAAAAATACGGAAAACTACGGAACCCTACACTGAGCGTGGCCCGACACGCTCTAGGCCGGTTTTTTTTAACTTTAAATTTTATTGTTATCACTGTATTATTTATTACTAGCTTTTGCCCGCGGCTTCGCTCGCTAAAATTCTAAAAATGCGGAATGCTCCATACAAAATGTCATCCCCTATTTAAGGGAAGCGGGGGATTAGAAAGAGACAAAAAGTAGCCTATGTCACTCTCCATCCCTTCTACTATCTACACTTAAGAAATCACGTCAATTCGTCGCTCCGTTTTGCCGTGAAAGACGGACCAACAAACAGACATACACTCTTTCCCATTTATAATATTAGTATGGATAGCATGGATTATAACCATTATATATTATGGGTTAAATTGTGGCGTAGGCGAGAGGCTGGCAACCTGTCACTGCAAATGTCACAATTTTTTTTTTTCAACCCTTAGTTGCCTAGACCGGCACTGAAACTTAAGTAGATTCATATGTTCCGCCAATCCCTTAATTGGAACACAGACTTGATTATATGTATGTATGTATGTAATATTTATGATCAGCGTGAATATATTTTAGAGTATATTGTACATTTTATCATCTCTCCCAATGCCAGTCAGATATTTTTCATAAATCCATAAATCTATTTTTTTTTTAATTCCTAAAACCAACTAAAACTTAATGAAAATTGTCTCAGGGTGTAGGTTGTTACCTTTCCTTACTAAGGACCAGTTGCACCAAACACATTTGACAGACACATCATCGTCACGCAGCAGACGTCTATGGAACTTCCCATACAATAAAATTTAACGAACGTTTTAACGGTGCCAGACGGTTTGGTGCAACCGGCCCTAAGTGTACAGTCCGCGAAGATAAAAACTCGTCATACAGCCGACCAAAATAAAACATTAGCTTCCTATTTGTTTTAGAAGGGGACAAAGTTGGTTTTTAACCTCACGCGCTAAATTGATACCCGAACGTAGGCGTAACGTTGTATTGCTACCGAGTGAAACACAAAAAAACATACACATCACAACACCAACTTGAGGAAACTATAAAACTTAATCGATTTATTTTTTTGTACATTTATCATAGTTAAAAAAGTTAAAAAATCATCATTATAATATGTACATACCTACCTATGTACATGTGCCTATGAGGAAACGGAATAAAATAGTTATTTGTTATACAAGGGGGCAAAGTTGTATTTTAACGCCGAGTGTGGAATTGAAAAACGAGCAAGTGAAAGGATCCAAGTTTTTTAACACACGAGAAGTAAAATACATTTGCACCCGAGTGTAACACCAAACTTTTCCCCTCACTATAGCGAGGAAACTAGAACAAAAAAATGCGTTTATCACTGCTTTCAGTAAGTACCACAGGTGGTAAATCATCATTATTACTAGATTCACCTACTTTTACCAATTTTAAAGCAGTTAATTTGACTTTATTCAAGGTCAAATTACTTTACCCACTAGTGGATAAAATGCGTTTTTACCCACTGGTATTAAAGGACAAAACACGTGTTTCTGAGCTAGTGAGGGGAAAAATATTTTCTTGTTACTCGGTACAGTCGGTACAAAACATTTTTTAACGGCGTTGATGCCATTATGGAGAATAGTCTCACTATCATCATCGATAGATGTCAAAAAGTGGGAAGTAGGTACAACCTTTCTAAAATGAACATTTTAGAAAAAAAACATGTGAACTCATTTTAAATGCCAGTTTTATGAATAACATTTACTTTTTATGTAAAATATATTCAAAAATTAGATTAAAAAAATTTTTTTTTGAAAAATTTCCTCATCTGTATATAACATTTTTTCCCCCTCACTAGCTCGGAAACACGTGTTTTTTCCTTTAATACCAGCGGGTAAAAACGCATTGTATCCACTAGTGAGTAAAGTAATTTGACCTTAAATAAAGTCAAATTAACTGCTTCAAAATTGATAAAAGTAGGTGAATCTAGTAATAAAGATGATTTACCACCTGTGGAACTACTGGAAGCAGTGATAAACGCATTTTTTGCGTTGTAGTTTCCCCGCTATAGTGAGGGGAAAAGTTTTGTGTTACACTCGGGTGCAAATGTATTTTACTTCTCGTGTGTTAAAAAACTCTCAAGTTCAGGATTCTATTTTCGAACCACTCGCTTCGCTCGTGGTTCAACTATAGAATCCTTTCACTTGCTCGTTTTTCAATTCCACACTCGGCGTTAAAATACAACTTTGCCCCCTTGTATAACAAATAACTATTCTTTGTTTTGACCTCAGAAATGCGTGGTTAAATTTATTCCGTTTCCCCATGGGCAGCTTGTATGTACATAAGAGGGCCAAATGATAGCAAATAAAATCACTTCTCGTACATTGGCTATTATGTCTCACAAGTCCTCTCCAAGGCTCATCATTACGTCGTATCATTATTATTGCTAAAGTTTACCGCTTGAATAAGTTCGTCAGAGAGTTAGCCTAGCCAAGATGACGATTAACCGTTCGCAGAGAATCGAAATAAAACTATCTTTAAGGTTTTGAGGTTGACGACCGGTCTGGCCGAGTTGGTAGTGATAGTGACCCTGCTTGCTGTCATTTAGTTCATGTAACGTCCGTTGGCGCTAGTACACGAGCGCTTAATGTCATGCCACGCTATATCCGACCGGACCGATTCAGGTTCGGTCGCCATCAAAACGTAAAGTCCGTCTAGCCATGTTTTTATTCTTGTCATGTTTTTTAGTTTTTTAAATTTATGCTTTTGTTCCTTATTGTTTTTCTTTTGTATGTTACCTTCCGTGATTTTTCTCACTTAATGGTCTCACCGGAAGACCAGCGCTGGAAGTCGCCAGCAATATGCTGAGGTGAGGCCATTTCGTGGCACTTTATTACTTTTCTGTCAGTGTAAAATTGTTTATTATCTGTGTGCTTTCGAATAAAAAATATTCTATTCTATTATATTCTAAGCAAGAGTCATGGTATAAGTAAGTATGTATTTATCTATATAAGTAAGTATATCGTCACCTAGCACCGATAGTACAAGTTTTACTTAGTTTGGGGCTAGGTTGATCTGTATAAGGTGTCCCCCAATATTTAATTATTTATTTAAGGGTTTACCTTTACTTAGGTACACCTTTTCAAAGAAATTTCTGAAGAAATAAAGAAAAGAGAACAGTTTCGTTTCGTTTACTTCAAAGAAGATCATATTGGCTAGACCTCCTGTCCGTCATAATATCGTAATAACCGGCTATAACCCGTAAGGAATTACGGCGTGTTATGACCGGACGGGGAGATAAGAAATTTGTTCGGAATATATTATATTCTTTATTAGTGATGAAACGGATGAAGTAGGAAGCTTTGTATGTGTTTTCAGTGTCCAAAAATTTTATACGATTCTTCTACTTTATCGTGTCATTTAAATTCACCACTGGCTTTTCTGTGAAGGAAAACATCGTGAGGAAACCTGTATACATCTGCGAAGGAATCCAAAGGTGTATGTGAAGTCCTCAATCCGCATTGGACTAGCGTGAGGACTATAGTCCAAGCACTCTCTTGCATGAGAGGAGGCTTGTGCCCTGCAGTAGGACGTATAGGTATCTATATAGGCTCAATTACTACTTATTTTTTATTTATTTTCTATTTTTTATTAGGATTATTTATCTATGTAAGTTATGTAAGCAAACCTCGCGATAGTCTGTAAGTTATGTAAGCAAACCTCGATCAGTACCGGACCAATAATGTTTTAACTTCATTTCTGTCGGCGTCTGGCGTCCACGATTGCAATTCAGCTACGCCGGCAGCATTTTGGACTGTGATTTTGGAGTAATGTGAACGTCATCAGAAACTTCATACAAATTGGTCGTGCAGATCGCTACGCGCGATCGGTCCGCGTGACACTAAAAAAACACTCTTTGTTTGTCGAGTCATTCAGCAGCTTAACTGCGATGTATTAACCAAATTGTCAGAGTGGTCAATATAAATCTAATGAAACAAACCGTGAAACAAAGACAGCAACAAAGTCTGAGATAATAAATTATCTAAAACCTGTTTTACACCCTCTATAGGTACTATGAATTGCGAAGCAAAATACGTTTAATACATGAGGTAATACCTCATGTGACTCTCACTTCAGTTCCGCTAACTTTCCCCAACTTTAGGGTAGTTAGCGACATTGAGGGGTAACCGTGTGTGACAAACTTTGGCTCGGCATTCCGGCAATGGACATATTGGACATGTACTATGAGAAAGATAACTGCATCTATGTCTTATGCATTTATGTCTTTGACGACCGGTCTGGCGCAGTCGGTAGTGACCCTGCCTGCTGCGCTGCGGTCCCGGGTTCGAATCCCGATAAGGGCATTTATTTGTGTGATGAGCACAGATATTTGTTCCTGAGTCATGGATATTTTCTATGTATACACCGTGTTTCACTTAACACTAAAAACCTGAAAACAGTTTGTTCAGAATCGAGAGTAGAATCGATTCAGCTATATCTTGATGGGGGTAATATTTTTATTTAAATTTGTATTATTAGTTATTTTTTACGTGCCTATTCTATTGTACTCGTAAGACAACATTGTGTATATCGCATTGCTAGAGGTTGTTTACCTTTTTCAGTATTTAGGGGTATTAATACTGGCTGGTTACTTGGACGATTATTTTTTCGCTACGAGTTTGACGTTGTTTGTCAGTTTAATCTTAATGTTTATCATAAGTCATAACAAATTGAACTCGTACCTAATTACAACCTTGTCATTTTAAACATTGGGTTTAAATTTGCTTACTGCGATTACCTGTCCAATTTGAAGTTTACTGTGACAAAGCTTTAAAGTGTTTTACAGTGACATCTTAGCTGTCTATTGGTAAACCTTATGTCGTTGCAGTAACGTACACAAATAAATAGTTTTGTGGTTTATGGTGGAACTTAGCAATTATTTTATTTAGTGTAGAGCTAAAAGTCAAGTAGAGCTGTACAAAAAATTAAAAATTCAATTAAAAAAACCGGCCAAGTGCGAGTCGGACTCGCGCACCGAGGGTTCCGTACAAACCTGCAAGGTTTACAAAGTTCGTTCATTACGACAATCGAGTCATAATATGAGGAAATGGGTAGTAAGGTTAAAATTATTAAAAAAATATATATTATGTGATGTAACTAAAAATTTATGGTTTTCGTAATTTTTCCTTTATCTATGCTATAAGACGTTGCTTCGTACCAAATTTCAAGATTCTGAGTTCACGGGAAGCACCCTGTAGGTTTTGATTCCCTTGCAAGTGTCGAAAATTTGCGGCATAAACGGCTGTATCTTTTGATTGCGTTGGCTTAGAAGTTTGATTTTTTCACAGCTTCAAGGGACAGTAGACCTGAGTAATTGATATAAATTTCAGCTTCATACCTCCACGCGTTCCTGAGAAAAAGGGTCTTGACAGACGGACGGACGGACGGACAGACGGACAACAAAGTGATCCTATAAGGGTTCCGTTTTTTCCTTTTGAGGTACGGAACCCTAAAAAAGTAACCATCAGATTAAAAGATGAATACTCTAGATGAGTTTAAAAAAATAAAAATCAGTTGGGGTGTCTGAGGTTTTGAGTGTTACCGGAAACACGGTGTATAAGTATTTATATATTATATATCGTTGTCTGAGTACCCACAACACAAGCCTTCTTGAGCTTACCGTGGGCCTGTCAATCTGTGTAAAAGAATGTCCTATAATATTTAATTTATTAATTTAATTTTATTTATGTACTCCACAGTTTGACGACCGGTCTGGTCGGGCCTAGCAATAATGTACACACTATGTATCCTAGTCAACCAATTTGAATCTTAGGCCACTGTAGAACCTTTGCACAGTAAACGTCTATGTGACTTCTATGGCAAATAGAAGACGATGTAAATAAGACAGGGTGGCCTAGGATCAAATTGGTTGACCACCGTACAAGTTGCAAAATATTCTTAATTATTTTATTTGCTATCCTGTTGTGTGGAGCCACTGCTGGGCAAAGGGATGGGTGGAGGTGTCCTAGAAGTCGACTGTGGGGGGTTTAATAGGCGAGACGACTAAAAAAAAACCGGCCAAGTGCGAGTCGGACTCGCGCACCGAGGGTTCCGTACAAACCTGCAAGGTATACAAAGTTCGTTCATTACGACAATCGAGTCATAATATATATTTTGTAATGTAACTAAAAATTTAAGGTTTTCGGAATTTTTCCTTTATGTGTGCTATAAAACGTTGCTTCATGCCAAATTTCAAGATTCTAGGTCGACTGGAAGTACCCTTTAGGTTTTGATTCCCTTGCGAGTACTTGCGAGTTTCAAAATATGCAGCTTAAATTGCTGTTTCTTTTGATTGCGTTGACATAGAAGTTTGATTTTGTTACAGCTTAAAGGTATTATAGACCTGAGTATTTGGTATGAATTTCAATTTAATACCTCTACGCGTTTATGAGGAAATGGGTAGTAAGGTTAAAATTATTAAAAAAAATATATTATGTGATGTAACTAAAAATTTATGGTTTTCGTAATTTTTCCTTTATCTATGCTATAAGACGTTGCTTCGTACCAAATTTCAAGATTCTGAGTTCACGGGAAGCACCCTGTAGGTTTTGATTCCCTTGCAAGTGTCGAAAATTTGCGGCATAAACGGCTCTATCTTTTGATTGCGTTGGCTTAGAAGTTTGATTTTTTCACAGCTTCAAGGGACAGTAGACCTGAGTAATTGATATAAATTTCAGCTTCATACCTCCACGCGTTCCTGAGAAAAAGGGTCTTGACAGACGGACGGACGGACAGACGGACAACAAAGTGATCCTACTAACCCTAAAAACTAATTAGTCCGTCAGTTAGATTATCAAAGAATTTTAGACACGTATTTTTTCTTTTTTCTCGTAAACGAAAAATGACGGCGGTACAGTGCGTTGAAGTTTCGCGTGACGTCAAGCCTAGGTACAATTTTTACTTAGAAGTGTCGTCACAACACAAGCCCCCACTCCGGAAGTCTGATGATCTATATGTTTGTATTTTTTCATTAATTAGAAAAATCGAAAAATATGTGTTTAGTATTTTTAACCCCCGACGCAAAAACGACGGGGTGTTATAAGTTTGACGTGTCGGTCTGTCTGTCTGTCTGTCTGTCTGTCTGTCTGTCTGTCTGTCTGTTTGTCTGTCTGTGTGTGTGTCTGTCTGTGGCACCGTAGCTCCCGAACGGGTGCACCGATTTCGATTTAGTTTTTTTTTGTTTGAAAGCTGAGTTAGTCGGGAGTGTTCTTAGCCATATTTCATGAAAATCGGTCCACTATGTCGCGGTCGGAGGTTTTTCCAAAATTTTAATTTTGTGGTTAGGTTATTGGACGATCTAACTGACGGACTAAACAGAATGCCATTTTTTAACCCCCGACGCAAAAACGACGGGGTGTAATGTTATAAGTTTGACGTGTCTGTCTGTGTGTGTGTCTGTCTGTCTGTCTGTCTGTCTGTCTGTTTGTTTTTCTGTCTGTCTGTCTGTCTGTCTGTCTGTCTGTCTGTCTGTCTGTCTGTCTGTCTGTCTGTCTGTGTGTGTGTCTGTCTGTGGCATCGTAGCTCCCGAACGGATGAACCGATTTGGATTTAGTTTTTTTTTGTCTGAAATCTGAGTAAGTCGGGAGTGTTCTTAGCCATGTTTCATGAAAATCGGTCTACTATGTCGCGGTCGGGGGTTTTTTCAAAATTTTAATTTTATGGTTAGGTTATTATATATAGTCGTCATCCCTATTATGCTGTAGCAACCTGTCACTGCAGATATCACAATTTTATTATCTTCCAAATTTCAACCACTTAAGTGCCATGTTATTTTATCGCACAGAAATTCGAGAAGCCTCAGGGGTTCAAAAAAACATCACAGACTTTACCCAAATTCACACAATAAGACATGTTTCTCTTTCGAGTTTATTTCTAAAGTCAGTTTACCACGAGAATAAGAAATACAACCAAACCAATGACTGAACTAATACGTGTCTACAAACTGACAATCGTTCCCATGTCGACTTAAGAATGAGGACGGCCCCGTAAAATAGGCTGTTCATACAAATTTCGACCTTTTTTAACCACCGACGCAAAAACGACAGGGTGTCTGTTTGTCTGTCTGTATGTGGCATCGTAGCTCCCAAACGGCTGAACCGATTGAGATTTAGTTTTTTTGTCTGAAAGCTGAGTTAGTCGGGAGTGTTCTTAGCCATGTTTCATGAAAATCGGTCCACTATGTCGGGGTCGGGGGTTTTTTCAAAATTTTAATTTTGTGGTTAGGTTATTTCCGGCTATGTTGAAGTCTTGGTGGCTCAGTTGTCAAAGCTCTGGAAAATCGATCCAGACGCAGTGACTTGAACACATACCCAATGCAGTATTTTTTTTACTTTTTAAAATTATAAACTTTTAAAAATTATTAAGCCAAATGGCACCGAATACAGATATTTTCTGCTTCTAAAAAAACCGGCCTCGAGCGTGTCGGGCCACGCTCAGTGTAGGGTTCCGTAGTTTTCCGTATTTTTCTGAACCTATCAAGTTCAAAATAATTTTCCTAGAAAGTGTTTATAAAATTCTACTTTAGTGATTTTTTTCATATTTTTCAAACATATGAATCAAAAGTTAGATGGGGGGGGTCACACTTTTTTTTCCTTTAGGAGCGATTATTTCCGAAAATATTAATATTATCAAAAAACGATTTTAGTAAACCCTTATTGATTTTTAAATACCTATCCAACAATATATCACACGTTGGGGTTGGAATGAAAAAAAAAATCAGCCCCCACTTTACATGTAGGGGCACCCTAACAAAAAAATTTTTTCCACTACTTATTTTACCACTTTGTCGGCGTAATTTATATACATATTGGTACCAAATTTCAGCTTTCTAGTACTAACGGTTACTGAGATTATCCGCGGACGGACGGACGGACAGACAGACATGGCAAAACTATAAGGGTTCCTAGTTGACTACGGAACCCTAAAAAGTATATTAATCACAACTATGCTCCTAATGTTGAATTGTTTAGATGATTTTTACAATATCAATATCAATACAACAACCCAACATAAGATGCCTAGATTTTTTTCATCGCTAATATTAAGAATTTGGGTCATTTTTTTTATGAAACAGTATGCTTCTAATTTTTATACTAATAGTCCTGCGGCGCTGGCTATATTTTGGGCCCTAAGTTAAAAAAATATTAAAGTCGATTTTGTTTTCGTTTATAAATACATTGATAACATATAAATTTAACATTTCGTTTTGGGTCACATTCCTAGGGTGCTTTTTTAGTAATTTGGTAATTTGTGGTTATAATTTTTAATTTGACCTAATGTGGTAAAAAAAATATTCGAGAGAAAAAATGTAACTGTATTGCATTTAGAATGATATTTTTAGCGTGTATACGTAGTTTGGGTCAATTTACTCGAGTGCTATATGACAATTTGTCATACCTAGCGAAACAGACACAAAAAAATATTCATGTTAAAAAAAATAAAAAACGTCGCATTGCCTCCTTTAAATATATCAATAAACTGAAATTGTGTTTTCCTACTCCAGTGCTTGATAAAATTTGCGATAATTTAGCAAAAATAGGTTTTTACCATTCCAAAAAATATTAAAGTTACTAGAGTTCTTATCTTATTAACTAAAAAGACAAGATAAATAAGATACGTGAATTTGGGTAAGTTTAATAGAATGCTTCGAAAAATAATACGGTATTAATATTTGCGTTCGATCAAGTCAAGCGAGCGCAGTGACGCGGGTAGTGTAGGTATTATGATACCGACCGCGCGGCCGTGGCGCGGCAGCGGGGAAGGGCAATGACCTCTCTCGACATTCGACAAACCGCACGTTGTGTACAAAACGCCAAAATTTATTTCAACTGTGCGCATCACGCTATTTAATGCTAAGCCTGAAAGGGTTGTATTTGATAAGACTACTAGAGTAACAATTTTAACTTAATATACCTATTTTCCACATGCGTCAGTAAATAATTTAATTTATAAATAATAAATTTAGTATACATCGTGGAATCTACTACTACTACTGCCAAATAAAATAATGCGATTTATCATCTAAGTACTTTAGACTTATATTTAAGCGTGTCACTCACTATGCAGGTAGCTGAGCGCTTATCTTTCAATATGAATCCACATACATAAAATATATATAATTCAATGAGCTAACACACGCGCCGCCGATTATTCATATTTTATTTTGAAGTACATGTGGGGATCGACGTTGGTACGAGATCATATTATATCGTAAAATGGTGAGGAATTTATATGTAGAAAATACAGGATTATAAAGCAAAATACAGGATGTACTTTTTATAACCGGCAATATTTAACGTGGTGAAGTCATATAACTGATATCGAATACAAAACACTAAACGCCCAATGGACTTGCCTCGCGTGACGTCACGTAGTGTTTTTAGGGTTCCGTAGTCAACTAGGAACCCTTATAGTTTCGCCATGTCTGTCCGTCCGTCCGTCCGTCCGTCCGTCCGTCCGCGGATAATCTCAGTAACCGTAAGCACTAGAAAGCTGAAATTTGGTACCAATATGTATATCAATCACGCCAACAAAGTGCAAAAATAAAAAATGGAAAAAAATGTTTCGTTAGGGTACCCCCCTACATGTAAAGTGGGGGCTGATATTTTTTTTCATTCCAACCCCAACGTGTGATATATTGTTGGATAGGTATTTAAAAATGAATAAGGGTTTACTAAGATCGTTTTTTGATAATATTAATATTTTCGGAAATAATCGCTCCTAAAGGAAAAAAAGTACGTCCCCCCCCCCTCTAACTTTTGAACCATATGTTTAAAAAATATGAAAAAAAAAAATTATATAGACTTTCTAGGAAAATTGTTTTGAACTTGATAGGTTCAGTAGTTTTTGAGAAAAATACGAAAAACTACGGAACCCTACACAGCGTGGCCCGACACGCTCTTGGCCGGTTTTTTAGATAAAAATTAAACGAAATCTTTCCTCAAATTACTATTAAATCTTATCCTATCCTACCTGTCGTTTAAACAAAGATGAAATAAAATAACTTAATTCTTTGCATGTTAATTTGGTTAAATATAACTTATATATTTTCTTTAAGAATATCATATACTTTTAAATGAGCAATTCTTGTATATTCATTTATTTATCAATTCTATATTCTATTCTATTTTTCTATTCTATATAATATAAAGCTGCAACCCGACTGACATTTTTCCAAAAATAGCCAGGAGATTTTGCAGGTGGCAGTATTTGGTGTGGCTGTGGTAGTATAGAGGTTGATCTCGCGACCCCGGAAAAATCCGACCGTCGGTCTACCGGTTCCGGGTAAAAAAATGTTGAACGGTCTGGCCAAACGGCAGGAGATAGCCGGGGGTGCTCGACCAAAATGTCATAGAGGACCCTGGGCAGTTTTTGACGCCGCCATTTTTTTTTTCAAAATGGCCGACTCTTTTTTAAGATTTTTCAAGTTTGTCGTAGAGTGCTCAAATTTTTGTTGTAGAATCTCCAAGAGGCCTTGATTGGAATGAAATAAAAGAAATTGAAAAATACTACAAATGTGAGAAAACTGGCCACTTTTGTTTTGTATGGCAACTTTTAAACGGTAAGAGATAGCCGGGGCTGCTCGACCAAATGTCATACAGGGTTTTAAGTAGAAAAAAGTTTCATTAAAAAAATCAATATGGCTGACTTTTTTTTTTGAAAAATTTCAAAATGGTCCTAGCGCGCTGAGATTTGTCACACGGGTGGACGGCCACCCGAAGATTAGCTTCGCTGAAATTTGTTATGTAGGGGTTCTCGGGGTTGGAAAATCGATCTAGCGTAGCCTTAGGTCCCGGAAAACGGCGAATTATGGAGTTTTAATGAGTTTTTCTTTCGCGTTAGTAAACGTTAAATGTGGTCGTTAATTTCGCCCCGCGCACATCGGCTGCGCTTAGCTCAGTCGTACGAGGTCGGTCTAATGTTCGCAGACAGATTGCAGGTGTCAGGGTTTCGAATCCCGGCCAGAAATTAAGTTTTAATTTTTTGTTTTGTTTTTTTTTTGTTCTTGTATTTATAAGTTTTTTTTTCTAAAGACGTGATATAATAAAATAGAACCGAGCGAAGCTCGGTCGTCCAGATGTTTTAGGATATTATTTATTGATTGGCTGCAAGAAATGCCTAGGAGTATTGGCCGAACGGTAATTAACAAAAATTACACAGTCAAAAGGTTAATTGTCATTAACCATTAAAAATTAATGAACGCCAATTGTCATTAAAGTTAATGTATTTCGAAAAATAACAAACAAATTATCATCGTAATTAAAGAAATCGTCACGGTGAGTTCGTGGGTGAGCAGTATCCAAGATAGAGCTGACACTGAGCTGACACTGGCTCGGCTGTACCTAGTAGAACTCAGGTTTGGTACAATATAGAGATTATATAAAGACACGCTGTTTTGGTACGACTCATCATGATAAGCGCTTGGGAAAGTAGTACCTAAGCTTTAGCTCATGCTGAACCCTGAGTCCTGTTAGCGTAGCCAGCGTTTTTGGGTATCTCTTTATGATATCACTGCATGATTTGTTTTGTTGATTTTTACGCTGGGTGACGTTTGCTCTTAACGCAGTTGTACAAAATGGCCGAGGCGATGCCAGTCACGGAGGTCTGAAAACTGTCACGACTTCGAAACTAGTCTCCAAAGTACTATATAAAAAGTTTTCACAAAACAACAGTTAAAGCTTTTGAAATGGTTGATACTGTAGGTATCTCGAAAATAATAGATACATCATTTCCTTATTGAGGAATTATACTATGAAATAATAAAATACTCCCCTATCACAAATAAACACGCCAGTGTTAAAGCCTGTTAAAGGTATAGCAAAAACCATCGTTTTGAACTATGATTTTAATATATATCCATAATTTTAAACAGGCCTATCACAGCTCTCGTTAAATATTACATAGATACGAGAGACTAATACGATTGGTCGGCCGAAGGCAAGACAACTCATTGTGATTCGCTGAGACGCTGCTGCAAAAGAATACAAATAGATAAACCTTTTCATTAAACTTAACTATCTTATAATTTAATCTGGGGGCACGGCAGTACCCCCGCCAAGTCGAGCACGAAGCCAACACTGCCGTACCATCCTTTACTGGAACCATTTCGCCGCATTTTCAGGCCCCTATTTGAGAACCTCTGGATAAGACCGGAACGCAGAAATTTTCGTCGTCTAGTAAGCTATAATAACATACTTAAAACTCAAAATTGCAAGTCTGTACGTCGCAACACGGGTGGATAGCCGCCCCAAGATTAGTATACAAAAAGAAAATTTCTAAAAATTCAAAATGGCTGCCTTTGAACGCCAATTGAAATTTGTATGGAGGTTTTTTTTAATCGCCATAGCTCCGTAACGGTAGGAAAAAGGTTAAAGTGCTTGAACTAATATTGTACAGTTATCTTAGGTCCATCGAATGGCATTTACAAAATTTCAAAATGGCCGACTTTGAATTATTTTTTTTTATCTTCGGTCCGAGCGCGGTAAACTTTGGCACGTGGTAAAAACGGGGGCCAAAAATAGGAATGAGAATTTTTTTTTTGGAAAAGTCAAAAACGGCGGCGAGAGGGGACAAAGTCAAATTTCCCAAAATCAAAGTCGGTCATTTTGAAATTGTGTAGTTCAAGCTTTTTGACCTTTTTCCTACCGTTACGGAGATATGGTTATTAAAAAAATCTTCCATACAAATTTCAATTTGCCCACAAAGGCCGCCATTTGAAATTTTTCAATAATATTCTTTTTGAATACTAATCCGTCGGCCGTCCACTCGTGTGCCAAATCTCAGCGCGCTAGGACCATTTTGAAATTTAAAAAAAAGTCGGCCATTTTGAATTTTTTTAATACAACTTTTTTCTACTCCGAGATCTGTATGACATTTGGTCGAGCACCCCCGGCTATCTCTTACGATTTAAAAGTTGCCATACAAAACAAAAGTAGCCAGTTTTCTCACATTTGTCGCATTTTTCAATTTTTTTTTTTTATTTCATTCTAATCAAGGCTGCTTGGAGATTCTACGACCAAAATTAGAGTGCTCTACGACAAACTTGAAAAATCGTCTAAAAAAGACGGTCATTTTGAAAAAAAAAATGGCAGCGTCAAAAACAACCCAGGGTCCTCTATGACATTTGGTCGAACACCCCTTGGCTATTTCTCGCCGTTTGGTCAGGCCGTCCAACATTTTTTTACCTGGAACAGGTAGACCGACGGTCGGATTTTTACAGGGTTGCAGGACAAACCTCTATACGGCCACACCAAACACTGCCACCGGCGGAACCTCCTTCTGGCTGTTTTTTGAAAAATGTCAGTCGTGTTGCAGCTTTATATTACACTAGCTTTTGCACGCGGCGTCGCTCGCGTTAGAAAGAGACAAAAAGTAGCCTATGTCACTCTCCATCCTTTCAACTATCTCCACTTTAAAAAATCACGTCAATTCGTCGCTCCGTTTTTCCGTGAAAGACGGAGAAACAAACAGACATACTTTCGCATTTATAATATTAGTATGGATAGATAAATGTAAGTAAAAAAAATACATACGTATTTTGATTACCATTTTTCTAAGGTAGGGTTAAATTCGAAACCAATTGAGGTAATGTCGAAAATCTGTAAAAAGGATACTAATGCCATATAATGAGAATAATTACAATAATGGCTACCGCAGTCTCACCACCTGTGTTTGCACACACGCGCGCGCACAGAGACACACGCGGCGGGGGACTTTGTTTTATAAAGTGTACAGATATATTATGCCGCCGTGCGCTTCGTGTCCATTATAAATGAAAATTAAGGAAAATATAGGAAATAATATTCAAGTTACAATTTATTGTTTTTGGGTTTTGTATCCATTTGCATCCATAAATATTTCCCGTCATAAAAATTACACCCTGTATTGTGGAACTAAAAACTGAAATCAATAGTTACAATAATATAATCACGGTGTATGAATAGGAGCGCCGGATCGAATTAGGTACTTCAATATCGGGACAAAAGGTTCTGGAGTTTCGAGGATTTCGTAGGGAAATGTAAAATAATAGTGCATTAGGGTAATTCTGAAAGTCGTCTAATTACGAAAGTCACATAAAAATCACCATTATTTCCATCATATCAAGATTCCCTCTTCGGAATTACCAGAGCATTTTTGTCATTCGGAATTACCCTAATGCACCATAATAAAAATTTACGATAGTTTAGCTAGTTTACTTCGTTTATTTTAGATAGTAGACCTTTACGTGTTTTCGACATTTATAATTGGTCTGTTTTCGTTACTAATGTAATAAAGTTCTTAAGGTTACCTACTATGTATAAGTTTTAATTGGGAAGACTTACAAAAAAATCGGGAGAATCCCGCCAAAGCCCGACCCTCTGGCAATCTTAAATTATGTATGACTGCGCACGAGAAGTAGGTACCTACGCCTCGTGTCACAGCGCGGCGTCGCGCCAGCGGCATGCGCCAACCTGATTGGCTATCGGTTGCGCGCCACACAGCGCAAAAATTTAAAATACTACTCTATTGCGTTGCGTTTTATTCTGCCAAATATTGAAAACCCATGGATGAAAGTGACCCAAATTAAAAATGATGACTTGATATCATTTTATAATAATATAGACGTCAACTTATTAACATGAAATTTTTTTTCAGGCTTTGACAGGGTTTTTATTAAAAAATTTTTTTTATATATATAAGCAATGGATAAAATGTGACACACTTTAAGAAAATATATATATAATAATGTCCTGAATGGTATAAGACTTCACCTACCAACTCTAATATTTTGTTAGGTGTTTTAGGGCCAATATTAGACATTTTTAAAATATCATTAAACCCATGGATGAAAATGACCCAAAATGCATATGTACATCGGCAACCACGTTGTTTTTATATAGATACAAATAATTTCTTCTCGAATATTTCTTTGACTGAACACTGCTTAAAAATAGAAATACCTAAATTTCGAGCTAAGCAGGTACCTAGGACGACCCAAAATATTATTTTTATATTTGATCAATAGTCTAAAAACTATATGCAAAAAAGAAGCAACATGAATATTATCGAAACCTCAAAAGCTATCGCTACCCGACTATAATTAAAAATCGCAAAACGTCAAGCGTTCAGGCTATTCTTTAAAGTACATCGAATTATGTAAAAAACTAAAAATATTATATCAGTATTCAGAGAGGAAAATGGAGACCATATTTGTATTGAGAGGAGATGTCCTTTCCTTCTAAATCGACACGAAGTTCGATCCGATTTCAATACCTAGGTGATTTGCCCAAATTTGCTTTCACCTGCCCGCGTAGCCAAGGTGACAATCGCTTGCTTGAATGAGTATATCCTTTTCTGCATAAGTCAAGCTGTTATTGACCGAAGCGACAGCGGAGGTCTACGGTTTAACTTTGACAATTCTTCATAGGTATCTGGATGTTCTCATCTACAGGTTTTTAGAGGTTTACAGGTTGCTTTAAAATTTCTAAACCGATTCTCGTGATTTTGTGACATTTTCTTTTTTTTATGGGATAGGAGGCAAACGAGCAGACAGGTCGCCTGATGATAAGCGATCATTGCCGCCCATGGACACCAGAAACACCAGAGGTGTTGGAGGTGCGTTGCCGGCCTTTAAGATGGGTGTACGCTCTTTTCTTGAAGACTTGAAGGTCGTATCGGTCTGAAAATACCGCAGGCGATTGAACAGAGTTTTTTTGATCCAGATTTCGTTTTTTTTTTAATGCGGAAAGTTACTTTTTTTTATACTACGTCGATGACAAACAAGCATACGGTCCGCCTGACGGAAAGCAGTCACCGTAACCTATGGGCACCTGACTCAAGGAGTGTCACGTGCGCGTTGCTAACCCATTAAAACCTTGTACACTCCTTTTTAACCGACTTCAAAAAAGGACGAGGTTCTCAATTCGAGGTCTTCAATTAACAATAAATATACAAACTCATTATAAATTAAAATTTTGAAAAAACCCCCGACTGTGACATAGTTCACATAGTAGACCGTTGTTCATGAAACATGGCTAAGAACACTCCCGACTAACTCAGCTTTCAGACAAAAAAAACTAAATCTAAATCGGTTCATCCGTTCTGGAGCTACGATGCCACAGACAGACACACACATAGACAGACAGACAAACAGACAGACAGACACGTCAAACCTATAACACCCCGTCGTTTTTGCGTCGGGGGTTAAAAATAATTCAAAACAAGAGTAGAAAATAAAACAACCGAATTTGTATATTTATCTATAAAAGAAACTATATACAAATTCAGCAGTCTTTGACAGGGGTTCCGCGAAAATTGATTGGCAACACCTCGGTCATCGTTTATCCGTGGACCTCAAAGATCTGCATTCTCTTCGCTCGAGTCCGGACACACTCCATAAGTGCGTTTTCACATTATCCGATCCGATATCGGATGTCGGACCGATATTCCATACATTACAGTCGCCATCTTGGATTTTTTCCGTTGAAATCCTTCCGACATCCGATATCGATCGGATCGGATAATGTGAAAAAGGCCTAAGGAAGTGATGCACATCCTCAACAGTTCCACGATCTTCGCAGTTGGGCGAATCGGTTTTCATCATCAGATGTGCAAACTTATTCAATGGAATATGATAGTTACTTTGGGTTAGCGACCGGTCAAATCTTATTCGTCCCCGTACACTCCTTTTTCTTGTGTACTTAATATGTTAAGTTCCACAGCAAAAGGGAGTGTACAAGTTTCTAATGGGTTGGCAACGCGCATGTGACACTCCTTGAGTTGCAGGCGTCCGTAGGTTACGGTGACCGCTTTCCATCAGGCGGACCGTATGCTCGTTTGCCACCGACGAAGTATAAAAAAAAATAAAGAAAACTTAACCCATGCAACGGTGGAGCCGTCAAAATCATTGCCAACTTTTTGGTTTGGCTCTACAGATAATTCATTCTGCTTCTGCATCTTCAATGATCTAACATAAACATAAATACATTACATACTATTCAATTAATAATATTATTCCAAGACGTTACCTTAAGATAAGCCTCAGAGACGAATAGAAGACTAACTATAAACTTAGAGCATAGAGTGACGGAGTAGCTTTCTGTAACTTTTCTTTCAAATTTTTTTGAAAAACCCCCGACCGCGACATAGCCGACCGATTTTCATGAAACATGGCTAAGAACACTCCCGACTGACTCAGCTTTTCAAACAAAAAAACTAAATCTAAATCGGTTCATCCGTTCGGGAGCTACGATGCCACAGACAGACGCAAACACAGACAGACAGGCAGAAACGTCAAACTTATAACGCCCCGTCGTTTTTGTATCTTGCAATGTGCAAAATAGATTGTGTCGCGAAGGAGCAAAATATTTACAGTGAAGACGCACATGAATCGTGAGCGTGGCGAGGGATCAGTCAATCCTGAACTACAAGCTTCTACGAGTAGTATGCCCTAGATTAAAAGATTTTTTCTAGTCCCGAACTGTTATTCGTCATTTACAGGGTCGAGCACCTTTAAAACCCTACATAAAAGTCTATTCCCCAAAACACAGAATATAATTATAATAGTATAAGTACAGAAGGCCCACTGCTTTGATGTTCACTATATGCCGCCTTTTTAAATGCCTACAAAATTTTAACAAAGAAACGTTCAAGTCTTGGGTACTGTCTAGGTATATATACAGTATTTTATATATGTTTGTTTAAGCCCTAACATCACAAACCTTATTGAACTTGTCCGTGGGACTTCATCAAGAGTAGATCTGTGTAAGATTGTCCTATTTTATTCATGATATCTGTTTAACTAAGCATTATTAGCCGTTCCACACGCGGACATCGCATACGAATCTTAAGAGGCAGAGATGCGATTTATTTGAAATAATTCTATTTAAAATGCAAATACAAAATGCAAAATACCTATTTTGTATTTTGCATTTAAATGCCTTTTAGTAAAAAACATTTTGTATTTTATTTGAAATACTTTTTGAGATGTATTTTGCATTTTGAATATGCATTTCAAAATGCAAAATACTTTATGATTAAATTAAGTTTAGCCAACATTACCAGTCAAACAAAATGTGAACAAATGACGCTTGTATTGCCGAATTTGACCGATACAGGCGCCTGCTAGCCATGCGCGCCTGACTGACTAGTGTCAATTTGACACTGTCAATGTCAAACGAAAACGAATATTATCTATGGAAAGAGACGCCACTGTCGCCGACGATTTAACGGATTTATTGTTTGCTGGACTGCTGGTGCTGAGTATTAATGACTGATTTTGATTTAATTACCTACCTACTTTTAAGTGTTGAGTTATATTATTATTCCTATTGTAAAAATCCTAAGCTATAGAATGAAAATAAATAAAGAGCATTTAGGTGATATAGGTATGAAATATAAGAACTAGATGCGCAATCAACAAAATGGGGCTCCATGGCTATGGCTCTCTTTTCGTTAGTCTAGTTTTTTTACATTATTTAAGTGAGTAGGTATAATAGGTATAATAATACCTAAAAATAGTAGGCGATCAATAAATTCTGTTATGTTATTAAGAAATAAAATAACATAACATAATTTATTGATTGCCTACTGATAAAATATGACCAAAATGTCATTCATTACTTTCATTAGGTGCCATGTTATTAGACGTTTTTGTTCGGCACTGTGACTCTATTTCTCATGATTATTAATACCGAAAATAAATAAAAATATTTGAGATTTGGTCAAAACGTATTTTATTTTCAAAAAGTATTTTGAAAATACCTATTTTGCATTTAGCATTTGAAATACAAAACTCAAAACCATTTGGTATTTTGCATTTGAAATAGTAAATCTGAATAGTATTTTGCATTTTGTATTTAAATGCTTTTTTAAAACCATTTTGTACATCTCTGTTAAGAGGATACGGTAGCGAAAATGCTAAAATGGAAAGGAGCCCCCTTTCAACTTGGGAATTTTAGTTAAATATACAAGTGTTATTAACTAGATTTATAGAAAAAAATTGTTCATTAAGAACAACTCAGTCAAAAGATATTTCAAAAATATCTTTAAAATCGAGGTTCCGCTCTCGACTCTTTCCTCCTTCAAAAATTAATCAATCGGAACGAAATTTGAGAATCTGAATAACAATGAAATAATCTATGTCGGACCGTTTAGCTTTTTTGGTTTATTGTTACCAATCTTGAGTATCACACCTTTTTTTTGCGCCACAATGAAAAAGGCCGTTTTTGGAAATTTTTGATTGGCTCTGGAGTCTTTAAAAAGCAGAATATCAAAAAAATCGAAACGGTCCGACACAGATAAAAATAATAACAACCTGTGTTGAAAAAATCATTGCTCTATCTTCAAAAACCAGGGAGGAAAAAGTCGAGAGCGTTTGTATGGAGAATTGACCCCTACCGTATCGTCTTAAAAAAAAAACTAAAGTACGAACGTCGTGAGAACGCGCGCCACCCCTGCGAACTCGCGGCCGCCAGCATGTACTTGTAGCGCGGCGATAGGATCGCGGAGTGAGCCGCCCCTGCCCAAAGCTAGCCCTCGCCAGCTTCCCATGCACGCGTATGTATGTATAGGTATGTATGTATGTATGTATAATACATAATTGCTCCGAGACCCTATCCCTTCACATCCAGGGGATATTAAGTGATATAGGGCTACTCCAGTTGTTTGTGTTCCGAGCAAACTTAATGCTGCAGGGTAACCATCGCCATTCGTCACAATCGCTTACGCTTCGTCAGCACATCATATCTCTCTCCCTATCGCTCTTCTGGGTACGTAGCCAAATGGCACAAACGCTCACGAAACAAAACGTTCGTAGATATCTATCTCTATCGGTCTTGCGTATTGGTGCGACAGACCCACTACCTTTCGCGGCGTTTCGTTTTCGTTTCGCGTCGCAGAAATGCCATTCGGCTACGGTACCTGAGTGCGTAACCGAATGGCATAAACGCTCACGAAACGAAACGCTCGTAGATATCTATCTCTATCGCTCGTGCGTATTGGCGCGACATAGCCAGACTACCTTTCGTTTCGTTTTCGTTTCGCGTCGCAGAAATGCCATTCGGCTACGGCACCTGTAGTGGCGCGACCACAGACCAACCCGTATAGACATCCATTACAAGACGGCTCGCGGTCACCAGCCTTACTTGTATTTGCCATGATATAAGCGCGGGCGCTCGCCGTGCCCGATCAGTAACGACCAAGTAACCGACCCGAAAGCAGCTCGTGTTTTTCGCAATAAAAAAATTGAAAAAGGGTATTTTGATGCCTTAAAGATGTCCACCTGTAGTGTGAAATGGTGTGGAAAGGTAACAAGAAGATCAAATTTAAAAACAGACGGTATTACATTCCACAAATAAGTCATATTTATGGCGCGACCACGGCGCGACTGCCTGCCGTCCTTGAAACGACCAATCGCAGCGCGCTAAACACATTCCCCTCCCGCTCCTCGCGCCCCAAGCACTGGTGATTTGTAGCGCGCACAAAATTTACAGTATTGGCACTCTATAGGAGGTTCTCTGTGGGCGCGACAGAGCCAGACTGCGTTTCGTCAACGATTGTCACTTCGGCTAGGGGAGTACACTCAAATGTAAACTCGGGTGTCTGTAATGAAGAGGATTGAATTCACTGAGATTCTAAAGGGATTTGCCATGGCGTCAGTTCTTGGCAGATTATAAATGAGTTATTTTGTTTATTTATTACAGTACATCAACATCATATGTATTACATCTTATACACAATTGTTTTAATAGCTTAAAGTTCTCAGTCTGATACAAAATGACAATTAAGGTGTCTGTTTAATGTGGCATGTAAAAAAAAAATTAAAAAAATCTAATTAATAAATTAATGAATATATGTTGTACTTAATTAACTAACTTTATTTAAACTAGGTACATGGAACTGTAAGTTTTGTTTCTAATCTTAAGTTTATATTATAATGTTGACATGTAAATTGGCTTTATGAATAAATAAGTATGAAGTATGAAGTATGAAGTACATAGCACTCTCCAAGTATAAATCTGGGAACGAGATAATAAATATAAAAATAGGTTTATTAAAATCTAAAGCTAATAATTAACTAATACAACTAGTATGTACATGATTTACAATATTGCTATTATCCTAAAAGTAAATAGAAATTTAATTTAATACAGACCTAAAACTAGAATATAAGTAGTATAACTAAAGACTAAAGTAAATATTATTTAGGTTTCGGTAATAGTTTAGATTTTAGTTATTCTACAAGACATTCGGCCCTTTCTGCTCCTGTAAAAATCGACTGTGGAGAAGGGGTTCATTAAATTTGTGGTGTGGCCAGGCGTATGGCGAACCTTTTTGAAGACCGGTTTGGCTCAGTCGGTAGTGACCTTGGTTGATCTGTGTAAGATGTCCCCCAATATTTATTTATTTTATAAAAAATGGTTTTCTTTCGACAGCTTAGTTCACAACACTGAAACTTGTGTTCTGCCTATCATTTTTGGGAATAGGCGGTAAGTCCACACAAACATACATAAACTCACGCCGGTATTCCCAAAGGAAGTATGCAGAGTGTACGAAACTCAAGTCTCAGTGCAACTCTTAGCAATTAACGGCTGAAAGAAACCAAAATTGTGATATTTCTAGCCAATCGCTCACAATGGAACCTAAATCCCATAGTCGACTACTACAACACCCACAGGAGGAAAAGAGGGTGGTAAAGTTCTTAACCTTTTAACACACTGCGCCAAATGTTAGACTGTTGTACTTATCTTATCTTATCTTAAAACTGCGGGGGCCCTTACGGATACACTTCGATCCATCGGGATATTTTGTGCAATTACCCCCTACGATCCTAAGATCATTCAGCTATCCAGGAGCTTCTCGACCATCTCCACGTATCGGATGATGAGGCTCATGGGTAGCTCTCTGAAGTCCTTTGGCATCAGCTAACCTGCTCCAAAGTTCTTCATTCTTTGTCTGTCGAGGGCGTGACATTCACACATTAGATGTCTGACGGTCTCTTCCTCTTCACCACACATATGACAATCAGTGTTGCCAGCGTGTCCCATCTAGACTGTTGTACTTACTGTGTTTGTTGTACTGTATGTTACATTATCGTATGGCATAAATATTTAGCTGTAACTTATTTCACTACACCGTCATTAACACTTGGCACTAAATAAAATAAATAAATAAATATTGGGGACACCTTACACAGATCAACTTAGCCCCAAACTAAGCAAAGCTCGTAGAGGTGCTATGGGTGCTAAGCGACGATATACATCCTTAAATAGATAAATACATACTTATATACATAGAAAACATCCATGACTCAGGAACAAATATCTGTGCTCATCACACAAATAAATGCCCTTACCGGGATTCGAACCCAGGACTGCGGCTTAGCAGGCAGAGTCACTACCGACTGAGCCAGACCACTGACAATTCTGTACCTATTTCTGGGTTAATGAGTGCCATTATTACTCAGCGCCAATTTTTCTTTGTTAAACAGGCAATGAACGGCGTAATGTCACTGTGGGACATATGTCACTATGGTGAAACAGGCCGTTGTATCGAGGTTATTGAAAACAAAATGTTTACATAATAATCTTCACATTTTCCTAGGTTCAATCCATTTAAAAAGATGAGCAACCTCGACAGGTAATAAGGTTAGAAGAGCAACCTCCGGTTTACCTATCTAAAGGGCGGCACACACAGAAGATTATTCT
This sequence comes from Leguminivora glycinivorella, assembly GCF_023078275.1. Taxonomy (NCBI): domain Eukaryota; kingdom Metazoa; phylum Arthropoda; class Insecta; order Lepidoptera; family Tortricidae; genus Leguminivora; species Leguminivora glycinivorella. The sequence continues at coordinate 2,394,168 of NW_025952831.1, forward strand.
CTAGTACACTCCGAAACAAGTGCGGAAAAACGACTTTACACATCCATACAAGCCGATTTCCACCGGCTTTCCTAAAATTGATTACAAGTAATATTTATTTGTTATACAAGGGGGCAAAGTTGTATTTTAACGCCGAGTGTGGAATTGAAAAACGAGCAAGTGAAAGGATCCTATAGTTGAACTACGAGCGAAGCGAGTGATTCGAGAATAGAATCCTGAACTTGCGAGTTTTTTAACACACGAGAAGTAAAATACATTTGCACCCGAGTGTAACACAAAACTTTTCCCCTCACTATAGCGAGGAAACTACAACGCAAAAAATGCGTATATCACTGCTTCCAGTAGTTCCACAGGTGGTAAATCATCTTCATTACTAGATTCACCTACTTTTATCAATTTTAAAGCAGTTAATTTGACTTTATTCAAGGTCAAATTACTTTACCCACTAGTGGATAAAATGCGTTTTTACCCGCTGGTATTAAAGGACAAAACACGTGTTTCCGAGCTAGTGAGGGGAAAAGTATCTAATGTAGAAGTAGGAAGAAGAAGTAGGTTTGTGTCTGAAGTAGGTTTCTTTTTGCTCAGTGTTGCCTAGCAGAAATTTTCACCAGCCGCCACTGGTATCATAAGACATTTTTCAGTACATATAACCATTTGATGTTTCGAGCTGACCAAAAATGCACTAAAATACGCACTAGTGAGGGGGAAAATCACTAGGTATATATAGGTACGTACAAAAATAGTATTTTTAGGGCTCTTAACCGATTTTTTAAATCCTGAAACAGACCAAAATATGGAATCGTCGAAACGAAATTGTACATTACGATACAAGTGCGTAAAAAAGGAAGTTCGAAACGAGTGGCGATAAATTAAAACACGATCGAAGGGAGTGTTTTAAATCGATACGTTACGAATTTCCTTTTCGCACGTGTATCGTACGACGTTTTTCAGTACAGATGAGCCTCCGAAGTTTCGACATGACAAACTGAAAAACGTCGTACGATACACGTGCGAAAAAGAAATTCGTAACTTCATCAAATGCTGCAACATGCGGTACTGTGATGTAATGAAAAGTTGTATGCATCATTTCGTACCGTCTAAACCACAGATGTCATATATACCATAGATCAAGCAAACGTATCTACTTAGCGTGTCAAATGAACTCAGTGAAATCCACTGAGTTGTCCGTCTTTACTCGCAGCTTGCAGCTTTCGGGCGTCAACTTTTGTAAGTTGAAGTCAACCAAAACATAAAAAATGCCTCGTTACGTGATATTCAATTGCAACAACACAAAAATTATGAACAATCAAGAGCCTGAGACATATTTAAAATTACAGGCAAGAATCAACTTCAGTACAAAATTTGACACGCTCGGCCCCTATACAAATATATGCATTTGTTTCTTCTATCTAAATTAAGTTCTGTGGTCTAAACCAACCCTAAAATAATAATATTCGTGTGGAACGCCCTTAACGATATGCCAATAACATTAGCCGCACTACTTCATTACTCGCTAACTTTCGCTAAGCAGTTTGTACCCTCATCACCGAGGCAATTTCTGCTTTAGTATATTTTGATAGAATCAACCTCTGATATAAGTATTTAGGAAAGAAGATCGGACGTGCCGTGCCGGGTCATTTGTACTTATAGAATATTCCTGTCGCAAGTTTTTTTTAAAGAGGGCTTTCGTGTTAAAAATAGTGAAATCGCAACCGAGCGCTCGATCATACCGTGTGTGGTATCAAATTAAAGGGCTTTGCGAGTAGTTTATAAATATATATCACATTATAGGACTTTTTCTACTTGATCTAACAAAATATGAGAAAATGTCCAAAAGTGGTAATAATTGTACCGGTGAAGGCTCGTTTTCAAAAAATTGGCAAAAATCAATAATAGCAATTTATAATCACTTAGGCATAACAACAATTTAAGTACACGTTGCAGATTAATTTAGTACAAAACTTACTTCTATGTGATGTAGATTTTCAAAGAAATTGTCACTTAATTTTAAGTAATTTCTGAAAAAAATTGAATTCGCCTTAGGCTAGTTTACTCTTTTTCAAAAACTTAAAATAAAAATCTAGTCTGAAATGATTGTGGTACAGGATATACGAATTATAAATTTACCCGTTTTAATATTCAAAATTGTCCAAATTTTACAAATAAGATCGACTGATTCAGCTCTATACGTGCGTTTTTCTAAGCGTGCATTAGAGAAAAATTCATAATTAATTTAGTGAGTTAGTTTTCAAAAATCCAGTCTTATAAAAATCGAGATAATAAGATGCTCTAACTGGAACTTGAATTAAATAAATCTATTGGATAACGGAAAGTGTAGTATTTCACCGACTAAAACTATCAATTTCACATTATTTTGACGTTTTTTTTGAAAACAGCCTTAATGAAATAAGTACGAGTAGCAAACGAGCAGACGAGCCGTCTGATGGGAAGCAGTCATCGCTGCCCATAGACATAAGCAACATCAGGGGAGCTTGGGGGACAACTTTTGAAAGTCGATCATTCTATATCGTGAATTTAGTTCAATAATATCTCCACTACTAGGGATTTAAATTCTACTAACAGAATCGAAAACGAGTAGTCACTACCACTAGATTTAAAATTAGTGGCTTCCTGTTTCAAAATAGCACTGTTCTCGTTTCCCAGAGACACGGCGAATTCGTGCGTTAGAAATTCAAAACTTGGTTCCCCCTGGGTACGTAGCCGAAGTGTGTGTGTGGATTGAGTGAGCACCTTCCGAAAATAAAAAAAAATATGCTGATCATTTAGTAAAAGTTCTAAAACAATTGTAAAACGAATCTCTGAATTTGTAAAAAGATAAATCAAAAGATACAGCCATTAATATGTGCTCACTCAGTTCTCACAAACTACCAACGAAAACAGTGAATATATTAATTTAACATATAATATTTATATACTAACATTTAGTAAAAAATAGGCCAACCTACCTCTATAAATATTAGATCACCTAGTGACGTATTTAATTTTTTACAAATAGTTTCTTATGCTCACTCAATCCTCACACTTTTGAAAAGCCGAATTTTGATGAAAAACATAAGATTTAGACTGCTATTATATATGTATAGTTTAGTAAAAGTGAAATGGGAATTTGTAAAATACAAAACGAACCACTAACGTGTCAGGTTTTTTTATAATAAATTTTTGTAAGTGCTCACTCAGTCCACACGTTTTGAGAAAGTTAAAAATGTAAATATCTTACGATTTGTAGCACCTAAGACACTCGAAAGTACTTCAACATTTAGTAAAAATTTTTACTAAATATCCACCATCTAATATTTTATATTCGTTGTCTGGTTTTAAAGATATTCAGACATAACTTTTCTCATACAAATGTATCAAGTAGGGTGACCACACTATGTCGGCTCCTGATTTTCCCCACCTTCCCATTGTCATATTGAGATTGGGGAGTTTCGTTCAATTTTGATAATAGTTTATATTAAACTAATACCATATTAATTCTCCATCTGCAAACTGTTTTTAGGTTATGTTCTTGGCCTAGTGATGATGTGTATTGTGTAATTTTTATCGACGTCAGGATAATAACCATATCGACATTCATGCATTAAAAAGGACATGAATGATAATTGGTAAGAAACAAAGAATATAATACTTCACTAGTAAGAAACCAGAAATCAGGAGCCGACATAGTGTGGTCACCCTACATGATACATTTGTATGAGAAAAGTTATGTCTGAATATCTTTAAAACCAGACAACGAATATAAAATATTAGATGGTGGATATTTAGTAAAAATTTTTACTAAATGTTGAAGTACTTTCGAGTGTCTTAGGTGCTACAAATCGTAAGATATTTACATTTTTAACTTTCTCAAAACGTGTGGACTGAGTGAGCACTTACAAAAATTTATTATAAAAAAACCTGACACGTTAGTGGTTCGTTTTGTATTTTACAAATTCCCATTTCACTTTTACTAAACTATACACATATAATAGCGGTCTAAATCTTATGTTTTTCATCAAAATTCGGCTTTTCAAAAGTGTGAGGATTGAGTGAGCATAAGAAACTATTTGTAAAAAATTAAATACGTCACTAGGTGATCTAATATTTATAGAGGTAGGTTGGCCTATTTTTTACTAAATGTTAGTATATAAATATTATATGTTAAATGAATATATTCACTGTTTTCGTTGGTAGTTTGTGAGAACTGAGTGAGCACATGTTAATGGCTGTATCTTTTGATTTATCTTTTTACAAATTCAGAGATTCGTTTTACAATTGTTTTGAAACTTTTACTAAATGATCAGCATATTTTTTTTTATTTTCGGAAGGTGCTCACTCAATCCACACACACACGTAGCCGAATGGCACAAACGCTCACGAAACGCTCACAAAGCGAAACGCTCGTAGATATCTATCTCTATCGCTCTTGCGTATTGGCGCGTCAGAGCCAGACTACCTTTCGCGGCGTCTCGTTTTCGTTTCGCGTCGCAGAAATGCCATTTGGCTACGGCACCTGGCCTTACTTTACAGCTATTTAAATACAGTGTGTAATCATTATACGGGCGATAAATTAATCCAGGCAGAGAATTCATTAGTGCTATTCAATGTTATCATTAATTAAGAACTTACACTTAATTTTGAACCAATAATTAATTTTAAAAATTGTTAACCTAATTTTCTGTTTGTAATATAATTTAACCAATGCATACTAAGTCCTAGTTGTGGGCGAACACTTGCCTGACCGTCGATTCCGGCTCCGTTCGGCTCAAATTGCTACGAAGCAATTATTAGGGTTGGTATATACGACTTGACGTCTGTTACATTTCTTAGTTACTTTGCCTATACTCCGTTTTTAGGGTTCCGTACCAAAAAGGTACAACAGGAACCCTTATGGTGCGACTCTGTCCGTCTGTCTGTCCGTCTGTCACATTCCTAAATATCTCGAGAACTACTAATGCTATCAACTTGAAATTTTGAATAGTTGTGAACATTGTAAACCTCTACAAATAGAAAGTATAATTTTTTTAAATATATTAATTTTAATTGTAGAAAATGGCCAAAATGAAAGGGGGGCAAACTGTAAATTTCAAGTTACTAGGTCAAGTGGGGTATCGTTGGAAAGAGCTCAAATTGAACGTAAATAAACTATTTTTTATCATTTTTTTGTTGTGGAAAAAAAAAAGAATTTTGAAGGAAAATGTAAAAAAAAATACCGTTCCCCCCCCCCTTATCTCCGAAGTTTACCAACGAAAAATGATGAAAATTTTAGTAAACAATGGTTTTATGCTATATATTACAGGAAAAATATAATCATGTTTGTATTTTGAATACTTTTTTTTTAATTCACAAAAAACTTTTCAGATATTTACTTTCAATTTACCCACCCTTGCGGATGTATATCGTACTTAAAATTAATACGAGATGTTACGTAAACCATCTTCTGTCCAATAAAGTAAAAACTGTTTAAATCGGTTAACATTATAAAGAATTATCCCTGAAAAACCAGGTCGCGCAAATTAGTTAGCAAATTGACCGGGAGATGGCGCTATACACTATAATACTCATTAGTGCCTATACTTTTGTCTTCTAGTCAAGTCATTAGAGTTATATGAAAATATGAGATTATTTTTACTACGAGTAGGTAGTTTGAAAGAAAGTTTGTACGGAACCCTCGGTGGGCGAGTCCGACTCGCACTTGGCCGCTTTTTTTTTTAAGATTAGAAAAATGACGGTCGATTTTACCTAAGTTTCATCGAAGCTCTAGAAAATATAAGATGACATGGAAATAATAATAATTATGTTGTTCATGTTATGGTTAAAAAGAAAAGAGTCAAATATGTTACTTTTAACTTTTTTTCCTAAAAATCGCACGACGACAATCGCACGACTTTTCTAACTAATTCTAAAAAAAACCGGCCAAGTGCGAGTTCTACTCGCGTTGTAAGGGTTCCGTACACTACAAGAAGGGCTTAAGCGCCTCCTTTTTAGTAGGAACTAAAGTCATTTTTGCGAATAATCGATATTTTGAACAAAACGAAACAGAAATGAGTTTATATGTAATATTCAAACGCGCTCAAACAATTTAAAGAGATTTGGTAACTCCTTGCAGCGGCAGTGAGTGAAATTCGTAATTTGAGTTTTTTTCTTTTAAGTCCGACTTACGCTTTACTGTAGATTTCTAATAGGTTTTCCTGTAATCTATAGATTGAAAACTATCTCGTGTATTTTTTGAAAATTTTACTCATAGTAGTTTCGGAAATAAGGGGAATAATCATTTTTTGCCTATTTTCTTAAATAACTTGAAAATTACCTTACTAAAAATTATTAAAAACATATTTTTGAAATACTTATAAAAACCTTTTTCATTTGATATGTAACGCAATATAGTTCTAGAAACTTTGATTTTTAATTTTCACTTTTACCCCCCAAAAGTGGCCCCTATAATTAAATTTTCTTAATTTATATTACATGTCCGTCTTTGGGTCACAGGTTTACATATGCGTGCCAAATTTCAAGTTAATCGGTTCAGTAGTTTCGGAGAAAATTGGCTGTGATCACGGACAGACAGACACACGAGTGATCCTATAAGGGTTCCGTATTTCCTTTTTGAGGTACGGAACCCTAAAAAACGAAGTATATGTATGTAATCCACTAATAAAGCGGGTCCATATATGATTTTTGTGCAAAATAAAGTAAACCATAAACAAACATTTGCATTGTTAACCTTATTCATGGCTGGATGACCGCAATAATTGCACGAATCAGTCGGAACAACCTTCCAATCACCCGGTATTGAAATGAAATCGTCGCTTATATTACCGAGATTCAGGTCAAACCCGGCCCGATTTTTGTATTGTTGACGATATCTCTTTTATTATGTTTTTTATACAGGGTGTAAATTTAATACGGGCGATTCTCAGCGGTTAGTATAAAACATACTAGGGGTGGGGTGAGTGGTCAAATCCGATAAATTGAAATTATTTTTCATTGAACTAAGAATTTTGCTGAAATTTCACATACGTGGAATTTCAAAAACTGCCCTGTCCTGTCCCATGTTCTATGTTCTTTAAAATTGGTAGGCACCCTACTAGATTTTCTCTATGACGTTTTCATGAAACTTACCTTTTTTGTTACGATTTCTATACATTTTCGATAGGTTTGGACAGCAATGTCACAATTTGGATTTCTTTCAACCCCTTTTTGCCAAGAGTGGCACTGAAACTTAGTAGTTCATAATATGCTCTGCCTACCCCTTTGTGCGATACAGGCGTGATTATGTGTATGTATGTATGTATGTTTCGATAGGTAAATAAGTTATTTGAGACTAAATAAGACTAAAGATCCTTAGGTTTGTTTGATAAATTGCTAAATTACATAAGCTGAGAGAGAGGACCTCCGATATTAGAGCGGGCTCGTACCTGGTGCAAAGGTTGTCCATTGCCATCCAACTTGGCAATGCGGCAAGTTATGGGCACCTTTTCACCCGGTACAGCTAGATATTTTAATTTAGTTTTGTAGCGGGGGTGCGTGCGGGGAGACAGAAGGGAAAGCCTCGGTGACGTGTATGTGACCTGGTATTCACACAGGTTTTACAATGATGACGAAGCTGACGCGTTCCCCAACCGACAAGATTAGAGTTAGGAGATCGGAGCGGAACACAGACCACCCCTATAGACATCTATTTATTACAAGACGACTCGCGGTCGCCAGCCTTCCTAGTATTTGCACTGATATAAGCGCGGGCGCTCGCCGTGCCCGATCAGTATCGACCAAGTAACAGACCCGAAAGCAGCGCGTGTTTTTCGCACTAAAAAATTGGAAAAGGGTATTTTGATGCCTTAAAGATGTCCACCTGTAGTGTGAAATGGTGTGGAAAGGTAACAAGAAGCTCAAATTTAAAAACAGACGGCATTACATTCCACAAATAAGTCATATTTATAATTTATTCAGAGCCGGCACAGGTCAACTTACATTGGCCACTTACGCGTCAGTAGAGGGACAGTCATACTTCTGTCCCTTTTCATATGGCGCGACTGCCCGCCGTCCTTGAAACGGCCAATCACAGCGCGCTTAACACATTCCCCGCCCGCTCCTCGCACCCCAAACACTGGTGACTCGTATCGCGAACAAAATATACAAGATTACTACTCTATAGGAGGTTCTCTGTGGAGCGGAAAGACGTTTAGACAGACGCTAATTAGCAGGGCCCGTAACTTTCATGCCGATTACATAAATTTGACGTCACGCTGCGTATAGTATGATTCGAGAGTTTTATTTAATAATTAATCATTAAAGGTTGAACACGCCAAAAATGGGGCACACTTAAATGTTTATTATAAAAAAAATATAATAAATAAATAAAAGATGTTTGATTTAAATATGAGCAAATTTAATGTATTTTAAATGCAAACCATAATTAGTCAAGGTTTCTCGACGAATAAGCCCTCGATCGTACCTTTCTTCGAACACGACTCATAAGAGTTTGCTCCATCACGTCAGGATACCTCTTTGTCGCCAAGTCCACAGTTTTCGCCGCTCATCCGCGGAATTAACCTCCCCGCCTCTCTTTTTAAGAAACCCTTTCATTATACTCCAATATTCCTCGATAGGCCGGAGTTCTAGGCAATTTAGTAGATAGCTATATTTCGGTACCACGGCTACACCATTTGCTTTGTACCACTCCATGACAGGTTTCGCGTAGTAACACCTGGCAAGGTATGGCCAAAAGCGTAAAGGACAAGTTTTTTTGTTCTTCGTCCTTTACGACCAGCACTAAAAATATTTTATCCGCAACTGTAATCGATATCTTTGGGTTCAATTGTCGTAAAGGACATATAATGCAGGTTTCCAAGAGAAAGATAAACCCTCTTTTTTGTTTTTTTGACCTATATTTATGACGTGTATAAGAAAAATATGCAGATTACGAGTATCTTTAACCTAGTGTAGCAACCGTAGTGATAAACTAAACGATTTAGAAGATAGATGGTTGTAAAAGACACGTCAAAATGCTATTAACGTCCTTTACACCCATGATTTGATAGGGTCGTAAATGACGGTCTTAGATGATTTTTATACAAAGTCGGGGCGTAATTGTAACCGAAATGGTACAAAATTAAAAACTGGAAAAATGTGTCAAAACGTACTTAATATGGCATAGAATAGCAACATTAGTTTAATGCAGTGTATTATTTATCTAAGCTATCTTAGCAACAAAAAAGAACAAGACTATTTTATATCCAGTTTTGTAATAAAGGAACAATATTTGCTTAAAAACTATCTTACTTTGCTTAAATACTTTGGCAACAAACTCAAAGTTATTTTTTTAGTATTCGCCGCTGTCTGAATAGTCAGTAGGTTACGCATTCAGCCTTTAATTCTAGCAGGGAAACGCTTTCGTAGTATGTAGGTAATTAAAAAAAACACTATGGTAATCAGGGTACGTACCCAAATGCACAAACGCTCACGATAATATCTATTTCGTAGCTATATATCTTTATCGCTCTTGCGTATTGCACCAGACTGCATTTTTGTCGGCGTCTGGCGTCGACGATTGCCATTCAGCTACGCCGGCAGTAAACTTTAACAGTAGACTATACTAACATTTAGTGCGACAATAACAGGTGCGTTTCGCTAGCGAATGAGCGTTAGCGTTTGGTGACTTGGCTATGTACCCAGGTACTTAAAGCATTGACTATAATATTTCTAGGATTGAACTCATAATTAAGATTATTCTTATTTAACAGGTTAAAGACTAAATAACAATCTTCTGTTTTAAAATTATCAAAAATATTAATCAACATAGTAGGTAGTCTTGACTACAGTTACTATTATTTATTAGTTGGTCACAGTTTGTATACGCGTCCTAACTTGCGTTTATAAATAGGTACTTAACTCTTAGTTATTCTTAGAACTTCTTTCTACTTTAGACTTAAAATTACTGTCGTATTAATATAGTCTACTGTTCACAGTTGCTGATTAAAGTTTACGTGATTACCATTAGTGTTTTTATATTTACTTAAACTACGAAAGCGTTTCCCTGCTAGAATTAAATACTGAATGCGTAACTTATTGAGACAGCGGCGAGTACTAAAATAATAACTTTTCAAAATATTAGATAGTTTTTAAGCAAATGTTGTTTCTTTATTGCAAAACTGGATATAAAATAGTTTTGTTCTTTGTCTTTGCTTAATATTTAGATTAATATACACTTTAACACTATTGTGGCTATTCTATGCCATATTAACTACGTTTTGATACATTTTTCAAGTTTCTCAATTGTAAACTAAGCTAAAAACAATTGCCATTTGTACCATTCCGGTTACATTTACGCCCCGAATTTGTATAAAAATCATCTAAGACCGTCATTTACGACCCTATCAACTCTAATTGTTCAAAAAAATCGTGTGTGTAAAGGACGTTCATAGCATTTTGACATGTCCTTTACAACCATCTAACTTTTAAACCGTTTAGTTTATCACTACAGGTGCTACACTAGGTTAAGGATACTAAAAATCTACATATTTTTCTATATACGTCACAAATATAGGTCAAAAAACAAAAAAGATACAAACATTTTTCTAAAAAAAAAGTTGTTTTTTGCTTCTCCTGAAAACCTGCATTTTGTCCTTTACGCCAATTGAACCCAAAGGTATCGATATTATACACGTTTAATAAACGAATTCAATCATCCGAAATATTTTTTCTAGCAATAAGTTATTTTGTCACGACCGCCACAGCCGCCGCCTTTATTTGATTTCTCCATCTTATTCACAATTCGAGAAAGAACCTAGACAAAGTGACAATCTTTGACGCTACGTGGCGATCGAAACGCAGTCTGTCTCTGTCGCGCTACAGAAGAGCGATAGGGAGAGCTAGCTACGATACGCTTAAGCGTTTGTGACATTGGGTAAGTATTCTGGACGCTTTTGTCTAAGATTTAAGGGCCGCGTTTGCACGTGAACCATTTTCATTCATTGTTTGATTCCACGTGACCGGAATAACAAACCTCCTGAGTCCCGAAAGCAGTTGTTTTGTTTTTGAATTTAGAACCCTTTGTAATACAATGAATGTTCAAATCAGATTTGGAATATGTACAAAAACTTGTTCACGAGGCCTAAAGAGGTACTTACGTCAAATCTGTGTCTTTTGTACCTATAAATTGTGTAGGTATTTATTAATCACTGGAAGTAGATACTTAAAAAAAAACAAATAACTAAAATTCATTTATTTCAGTATTATCACATTTAAACATTAAAATTATTTTATACATTTCAACATTAAAACTCAGTATGAAAAATTAGTTTTAAAAATTTTGATACAATTTTACACAGATTCATCTCTAGAATGTGTCCCTGTTTGCCAGCGGGGTAGGCAGAGATCACGTACTTTCATTTTCCATGATCCTGACAACTTTTGCTTCTCTCACTTCCGTCGGTTCCGACTACTCACACTTCTGACCTGACCTCATCGCAACGTACATTTCCCCGAATTGATCAAGATAAGGTTAATGATAAGGGGTAGGGCATAGCGAATAATATTCCGCTTTGTGTGGTAGGGCACAGTACAGCGGATATCATCTCGCTCGAATCTAGAGCAGAGCCCAACTCCGCCTTACAGAAAAAAACATTAAATATCTCAAATAGCACTAGACCCTACTCATAGTGTTGTGTTCCTGCCGGTGAGTAAGGCTGCCAGAGCTCAACGAGAGTGCGATTGTGCTGATGACGGGAGGACTTACGGAACTGACTTATTCCGTCTATTGTCCTTTGAGTCGTGGGCAACCCGAACCCTCCTCGGAACTTGTGCACTCCTTTTTACTGTGTATTTAACACAGCACAGGGGAATATACAAGTTTCTAATGGGGTGGCAACGCGCATGTGACACTCTTTGAGTTGCAGGCGTCCATAGGTTACGGTGACCGTTTTCCATCAGGCGGGCCGTACGCTTGTTTGCCACCGACGTAGTATAAAAAAAGGTCTTCCACTTCCAACGGATCCACTTTTTTTTCGCAAAATAAAAAACACAATTGATATTATATACTACCATATCGTTCCTACATTATTTTATACTTCTACTTGGTCGCACTTTTGAATTTGACAGGCGATCTTATACCAGTGCCTTCATCTTGGATCTGCTGCTCTTAGGTACACGGGTTCTCTCAAGAGTTATTGGAACTTATCCCAGAGCCTCTACCGTGAGTTTCTCACGTTTAAAATACGTTACTCGATGTCGAATTTCACAGAAAATTACATTATTTCGTATGGTAAGTCAACAGAAATTCTTAAATACATACAATCACTGCCACTCTTGACAAATGTGTCGCTTAACTTCAAAACTGGGTAAATCCATTCTGCTATAAGATTGATTATCTTTCAGATCATATTATACTTTTTTATATATTCAACCTTAAAGCAGAATGGATTTACTCAAGTTTGAAGTTAAGCGACACAAATAAGGGGTTGAAAGAACAAAATTGTGACATTGCAGTGACAGGTTGCTAGCCTCTCGTCTACGCCACAATTAACCCATATCGACTTCTACTACACCGACGGGACGAAAGGGGGTGTTGAAATTCTTCATCCGTCGCCACACGGGTAAACGGTTTTATACAACGTGTTTCCGGTATCACTCAAAACCTCAGACACCCCAACTGATTTTTATTTTTTTAAACTCATCTAGAGTATTCGTATTTAAATCTGATGTTTACTTTTGAATTGAATTTTTAATTTTCTGTACATCTCTACTCGACTTTTAACTCTGCGCTCAATAAAATAATTGCTAACTACTATCATAAACCTTAAAACTATTTATTTGTGTACGTTACTGCAACGACATAAGGTTTATCAATGGACAGCTAAGATGTCACTCTAAAACACTTTAAAGCTTTGTCACAGTAAACTTCAAATTGGACAGGTAATCGCGGTAAGCAAATTTCAACCCAACATTCAAAATGACAAGGTTGTAATTAGGTACGAGTTCAATTTGTTATGACTTATGATAAACATTAAGATTAAACTGACAAACAACGTCAAACTCGTAGCGGAAAAAGTATCGTCCAAGTAACCAGCCAGTATTATTAATACCCCTAAATAGTGAAAAAGGTAAGCAACCTCTGGCAATGCGATATACACAATGTCGCATTACGAATACAATAGAATGGGCACGTAAAAAATAGCTAATAATACAAATTAAACAAAAAATATTACCCCCATCAAGATATAGCTCAATCGATTCTACTCTCGATTCTGAACAAACTGTTTTCAGGTTTTTAGTTTTAAGTGAAACACGGTGTATAATCAAAATAACACATAAAGTTAGACCCCACATGGAATATGGCTGTCACCTTTGAGCAATAACTCCTGGATACCAGCTTGGACCCTTTGACTTGATCCAGAGACGCGCTGTTCGAATTATCGACGATCCCAAACTCACAGACGGTATTGAATTGAACCCTTAAGTCTAAGGAGATACTTCGCCTCCTTATGTGTTTTCTATCGCCTGTACAATGGGTTGTGCTCTGAAGAACTGTTTATGTTGCCAACGGCCACTTTTCATCATCGCACCGCTCGCCATCGACAGGGCGCTCATCCTCAGAGGAATTTCCTCCCGCAAACGCTCCGGCTGTGGAATGAGCTCTCTGCCGAGGTATTCCCGATGAACTGCAGTATGGGGTTCTTCAAAAAAGGAGTCTAATGGGTCGGCAACGCGCATGTGACACCCCTTGAGTTGCAGGCGTCCATAGGTTACGGTAAAAAAAATCCATTGTGTTTATACTATCGAGTACTTACCGCATTGCAAAACGTAAAAATCTCATGGTAGCTCTGATGAATCAGTTGGAAATGTTGGAATAATGTCGATCGGAACCACAATTCATGGAACTAACTTCCCCTTTGTTGGGAGCGAATTAGAGATTCAAGTGTGTTCGTATCCTTATGTCCGCTGTCTTCAGATTTGGTCCTTCGGGGTTCTTAATCAATAGATCACTGGAGACAAAGAACAATAGGATAAAGAGAATAAAACTATGTATAAGATAAGTAAAGTCTAAAAAAAGTAGGGTGATGTGGGGTAATTATAATAAAGGCAGATAGGATGCAAACGAGCAGACAGGTCACCTGATAGTAAGTGATCACTGCCGCCCATGGACACCAGAAACACCAAATTCCTTTACTTTCTATTTTATTTAAACCCTACCTTCCCACTACCTATGAACATTAAACCTTATATGTATACATCTATACTCTCTACTTTTAGATACTTAAAAAACCTAAACTTTTCTGCTTTGCCCAAAGGTTGACTGGTAGAAGCCACATTTAAGTTCGCCTGTTGTACATTCTGTTTCTTTATCCAATAAATATTAAATAAATAAACAAATCCATAATTTAATATTACAAATGGGAAAGCGTATGTGTGTCCGTTTGTTTGTCCGTCTTTCAGGGAAAAACTTTTCAAGTGGAGACTAGTTGACCCGATGGAGAGTGACATACCTATGCTACTTTTTGTCTCTTTTGAACCCCACACTTCCCTAAAATAGGGGTGAAAGTTTCTATGGAGCATTCCACAATTTCGAATTTAAGTAACGCCAGCGAAGCTGCGGGTGAAAGCTATTAGTAATTTCTATATTTTCGGGTAGTTCCAACATCGCCTAACCAACCAAATACAAATCTAAGCGGATCTGTCACCGAGCGGTCTGTCTATTTGGTCGTATAATCTTTTCATCATCAAGAGCACTTTTTTGTCGTCAACTCTGTCGTCACTCTTGTCATTGGCAAAATCCACCTCGGAAAAAATGTACTATACCACAAAATTAAAATTTTGAAAAATCCCCCGACCGCGACTTAGGCCGCTTTTCGTGAAAACATGGCTAAGAACACTCCCGACTGACTCAGCTTTCAGACAAAAAAAAACTTTAAATCTAAATCGGTTCATCCGTTTGTTTTATAATCTGTTTACTCTGTTTTCACTAGTTTTTATAAATATAAATAAAGTATGTTGTAATATTTATTCATTATCTAATGTATGTACTCTGAATTAAAAAGCTTATTTAAATGGCATTTAATTACTACGTAAATGTCTTATTTAATACACAAATCTTTACTACTCACAATTTTAAGATCCTTCGTGCTATAGAAATTGTGGGGTACATATTTCATAGCTTAAGACGGGCTTATTGTACGATCCTAGTCATTTATAATACCCTCGTGAATACGGTCTGAGGCATGTCTTTTATGTTCACAGCGTGTTTAGACTTTGATGGGATGAATATTTTGAGTAAACGTAGTAGCATAGAGAAATAAGAAAGGGATAAGGATAACTCCATACATCAGTAAATGCGGGTTATTTGTATAGGCATAGTTAAGTGACATCTAGCGACAATAACGCGTCAATCACGCGTCCTTTACACCAAGCGTGCGCTAAGCTTTAACATTATAAATCAATAGAACAAAATCACCAAATTCTGCACCAAACTATCCCTGTTTTGCCCAATGCTTAACTGGTACCTAGAGAATTCCTTAAGGCGTTAAGTCTGCCACTAGTATTTTTTTTATCTTAAATTGTTTAATAAGGTTTAAATAAATAAAAAAAAGTAATTGAAAATAAAAAACCTAAGCAGGCACTCTCTTATTGAAGACCGCATTTCTAGCAATATCAGTGGACCGGTATAAAATATTTATTAGATTAAGACGTTTCCATAGACCGCACTAGTGATGTTCATACTTGGCCGAATATTGATACCAGATACCGGTAGCGTCATATCATACTACTGCGGGCCGATTTTTGAGTCTCACGCGTTCGAATTCAGAAAATTGTCACTGAAAATAATAGGCAAGTCACCGTTTTCAACTGGTATTTTAGTGACAGTGAGACTCAAAAATCGGCCCCCTGAACCGCAATTAGTATAGGATTGAGAAAATCACTTCATACAAACTTTGACGTACGTATATGGCTAAGTAACATGTTATCGCTAATCCTGTTCTCATTACGATAAATAAATACATAACATAGGCTTCTAACACAAATCGATTGAGTTAATTCAACTGTTAACCTTGATGATAATGAGGATGATGTCCTGTCATCCCTCATCAGGAACATTTTAATCTTATACTTTTAAACGAGCAATTCTTGTATATTTATTTATTTATTTATATATAATATATTTATTTACACTGACGATCTCGGAAACCGCTCTAACGATTTCGCAGAAATTTGTTATGTGGGGGTTTTTGGGGGTGAAAAATCGGTCTAACTTATCCTTAGGTCCCGGAAAACGCGAATTTTCGAGTTTTCATGCGTTTTTCTTAGCGCGCCATCTCGTGTGCAGTAGTTGTACTGTTAAGACAGAATTCTTTCGGTCGATGTAAGTACTATTTATTGCAAACACTAGATGGCGACACAGGTCAAGGCTAAAACGAATAGAAAATACACTATTTGAGTTTTTGTGGCGAAATGCGCGCCATCTCGTGTGGAGTAGTTGTGTTGTTAAGGCTGAGAATTCTTTTGCTCGATGTAGGTACTATTCATTTTTGAACTAGATGGCGACACATGTCAAGGATACGAAACAGAACCGAGCGAAGCTCGGTTGCCCATCATCATCATTCGCCTGCCCTTATCCCATTCATTTGGGGTCGGCGCAGCATGTCTTCCGCTTCCATACCTCCCTATCATCCGTCATTTCATCATTCACTTGCTTTCGCTTCATATCATCTCTCACGCAATCCATCCACCTTTTCCTCGGTTTTCCTCTCCCGTTACTTCCTTCCACACTCATTCGCAATGCCTTTCTCGTCACATGACTTTCATCCCTTCGCATCACATGCCCATACCATGCCAGACGATTAGCTCTTACTTTTTCTACTATCGGTGCAACTTTCAGGCTTCCTCTTATATACTCATTTTTTATCTTATCCATCCTTGTCACGCCACACATCCATCTTAACATTCTCATCTCTGTTACATGCAATCTCTTTTCATCCATCACCTTTAGGGCCCAGCACTCTGATCCATACATGACGACAGGTCTGATGATGGATTTATAAATTTTACCCTTCAATCGAAGAGGCATCCGGGCGTCGCAAATAGTTCCCGTAACCTGTCGCCATTTCATCCACCCTGTGCTAATCCGGTTTTTCACGTCCCGATCGATATCGCCATGTTGCCCAGATATTATAAATTAAATAAGATAAATCATTTATTTGCAAGAATACTTATTTCTAGAATACACAGGTGTTGTTGTTGGATGGTGTAACAGTAAAAAAAAAAAAACAGTATTCTGTCGGACAAAACGACATGCAAAATATTTTACATAAAATACAATCTTATACCTATAATTAATATAGCCATAATTTAAATATTTCACAAACATAATTCATAATAAAAGATTCATAAAGTAATACTATTCTTAACATTTTAATTATATTAAGTAAGGTGTATTAAGGTAATTTTGAATGACAGAAAAGCGCGGGTAATTTCGAAAGGGGAATCTTAATATGATGGAAGTAATGGTGATTTTTATGCGACTTTCGAAATTAGACGACTTTCGGAATTACCTTAACGCACCTTATATCATATTAGCGTTAATGAAAGCGCCAACGGTTGTTACTTCGGCCAGTGCCCTGTTTATCAAAACTTACAAGTCTAGGCCGGCTGTAAGGACGTAGAAATAACCTAACCACAAAATTAAAATTTTGAAAAACCCCCGACTGCGACATAGTAGACCGATTTTCATGAAACATGGCTAAGAACACTCCCGACTAACTCAGCTTTCAGACAAAAAAAAACTAAAAAGACAGACAGACAAACAGACAGACAGACAGACACGTCAAACTTATAACACCCCGACGTTTTTGCGTCGGGGGTTAAAAATCAAAACGTTGAAAAGTTGTAGTTTCGGCTATAAATATCGTCAACCGGATGAATATTAGGTACCTATCGCCTTAATTTACACCAAATTATTACCAAAATATTTCAGCTTCTGTTTCACTCTTAATGAAAATGCTGATTTTGGGACCACCTTAAATAGGTTTATATTCAGATTCTCAATTTGTGCTATATAAAATATTAGCAATTTATATTTTAATTCAAAATGGTATAACTCAAAATTTACCGAGAATATTGTTTTGTTCCTATTAAATATGTTAATAATAAGAAGAAACCACATTTATATAGGAAACAAATTAAAATGACATAATTTCATATAATATATTTAATAAATAGCCACAAGAGCCTTTTAAAACAAAATACATTATTATTTTCAAAGCATAATATTGACCTTTTGAACTCATTTTATTCAGAATTAGATATTTATGCGTTTGCGCCACATATGAAACAATAAAGTAAAAAAAACCATTCAAAAAGTGACGATTTTGGAAGACATTTTTAAAGTAATAAAATCTGGAAATCCAAACGATTTTGAGTAACTTATGTCCAAAAGTGAATATTCTAAAAACATGACTATACCAAAATATATTTTTAATATGTATAAAAAATGTTGTGCTTACCTTCCTAAATATGAATCAAAATACCAACGATTATCACGATTTGCACGAAACATAAAATAAACCTTGCTCTGAAAATACCCTTAAACAAATACGCACAAACCTTAGCATTCAGGGGACTTACTCTATTTACATTTCATTAAAGATTGACGTCATTAAAGTAACTAAGGAAGAGCTGCTTTACAACTAATTAGTGTCTTTACTTTTCCGTTGTGTAACTTGAACTCAGAGACTTGTTATATATTTATACATAAAAAATAAATATATGTACTATCTTTTCCACGCGATTTCGTCGACTTTAAAATCAATAATTTTAATGGCGCCTGATGAAAAATTAAAGGCAATGATTCAATTTTAGCGAAGTTCAATCAATTCATTAACAGGCGCTGCCCTAATTAACGTACTTTTGGAGTGGAAGTGATTTAATATTTACATTGATAAGGAATATTTCCCGGGTATAAATTATGACATAGGGATATAGAATTACCTAACCACAAAATTAAAAATTTGAAAATCGCGACATAGTAGACCGATTTTCATGAAACATGGCTAAGAACACTCCCGACTAACTCAGCTTTCAGACAAAAAAAAACTACATCTAAATCGGTTCATCCGTTCGGGAGCTACGATGCCACAGACACACACACACAGATAGACAAACAGACAGACAGACAAGTCAAACGCATAACACCCCGTCGTTTTTGCGTCGGGGGTTAAAAATACAGACAGAATTTTTTTTTTTTTTTTTATTATTATAAATGGGCTTACTCTTGACCACAGACTAGCCAAAGGCAAAGACGTGGCCTACGATGGAGTGAGCTCGCCCAGAAGATGCCTGTTCACTCTTGATTTGAAGGTTGCCGGGTTATATGAGCTCGGAAATATAGCCGCCGGCAAGGAATTCCACTCCTTGGCAGTGCGCATAAGAAAAGAAGAAGCAAAGCGCTTCGTGCGGATTCGTGGAATATCCACCAAGTAAGGATGGAGACCGGCCGTGCGTCTAAGAGTCCGATGGTAGAATGGGGACGGTGGAATAAGTTCGTGTAGCTCTTGAGCACACTCCCCGAAGTGCAACCTGTAAAACACCGACAGACTAGCGACTTTCCGCCGATGGGCCAAAGACTGTAGCTTGGCCGTTAGCTTCTTGTCGCCAATCATCCTCCTGGCTCTGCGCTCCACTGAGTCCAAAGCAGCGAGTTGGTATTTGGCTGAGCCGTCCCACAGGTGGCTGCAATACTCCAGTATTTAGTATGAATACGATCCGAGATCAGACAATCCTGGTTGGCCTGAAGAAATGGCTATCGAAATAAACCAGCCGGCCGAGTCGAAGTGACAATCGTTGGTCGTTGACGCTACGTCGCGATCGAAACGCAGTCTTGCTCTGCGTCATTACGAAGAGCAATAGGGAGAGCTCACTACGATACGCTCGCGAAGCGTCAGCGATTGTGAGGAACTTAAAAAAGCGAAACAAAAGACAGACGCGACTTGAATTAGTTATGAGCGAGGGCACGTGTATTTACTGGGACGCTGAATAGGGATTAAAGCGGGACTTGTGTACTTTTAATTTCTTACTTCAACAACATTTTGAATACCCCAGAATTGGCCCAGATTAAATTGGAGCTTGTGTAAAACATTTTTAATTCTCGTTTATACACATATTTATGTTATTTACGAGTCGAACCCGTATGGCTTAGCGCGTAATGACTGCTAATCCTGCTAAGCCGCGGTCCGGGGTTCCAATCCCGGTGAGGGCATTTATTTGTGTGATGAGCACAGATATTTTGTTCCTGAGTCATGGACGTTTTCTATGTTTCTATGTATATACGTATATTATGTTATACATATCTTTGTATGAGTACCCACAACACAAATCTTCTTGAGCTTACCGCATGGGACTCAGTCAATCTGTGTAAGAAGACTAAAAAGTCCTATAATATTTATTTTATCTTTTTTCCTACGTTGAATGCACCGGAGATGTATTTACCACTCGGATAGTGACAAGTATTGAGGTGTACAAATAAGTTTAAGGTTTTTTTTTTTAATTTTGAATCTTTATTGAGAAAAACTGGTACAATGTATATTATTCAAAATATTGCCCGTCGCTTTCCTTTTGCCCATCTTTCAGGCAGCATACGGATACCGCGTTTAAAAAAATCCTCATCTTTTGAGGAGATCCAAGAATCGAGCCAATTTTTCACATCACCATAAGATGTAAAGTGCTGCTCAGACAGCGTATGAGCCATTGACCGGAACAAGTGGTAGTCCGAAGGAGCAATGTCTGGCGAACACGGCGGGTGCGGTAACTGCGGTAGGACATCCCAGTTCAGTGCCTCTAAAGTTTCCTTGACAACTTCCGCAACATGTGGCCGATCGTTGTCGTGCTGAAAGATCACTTTGTCATGTCTTTTGTCATATTGGGGGCGTTTAAGCTTTAATGTTCGACTCAATTGCATCAATTGTTGTTGATAACGTTCACCAGTAACAGTTTCGTTAAGCTGGAGTAGCTTATAGTACTTAGTAACTCTGAGTTGATCCCACCAGATGCACAGCATTATCTTCTTGCCATGAATACTTGGTTTGGCCGTTGAAGTTGAGGCATGGCCGGGCTTACCCCAGGATTTTCTGCCCTTTGGATTGTCGTACTTGATCCATTTTCTCCTCCAGTCTCCTGTTCGCTATTGTATGTAAAAAACTCTTCCGGTTTTGCCTTTGGAGCAGTTGTTCGCACGTGAAAAAACGGCGGCGTTCGACGTCTCTAGGCTTGAGTTCATACGGAACCCAATGTCCTTCTTTTTGCACCATACCTAATGTCTACTGTCCAGGCAATTAGACTTTGGAACTCTCTTGCTCTCTCAATTAGACAAGCACAGACCAAATTCGCATTCAAGCGCATGTTGCGCAAGTATTTCCTTGACAAAGTTTCTTCATCGTCACCTTAATGATTCACACTAGGTATAGGTATATCAATGTAAATGAAATGAAATGAAATGAAATGAAATATTTATTTTCCAAGTAGGCATATTACAATGCGCTTATGAACGTCAAATAAAACTACGCCGGCTCTAACCCTACGCCTCAGCCTCGAGAAGATTTCAGTCCCCCCTCAGTTGGAGGAGGGTATCCACTATGGGACCGGCAAGAAACTCGGCGGGCCACTTCTTTTCAAAACATTACATCTTATATTTAACATGCATTAAAAAAAAAACAAGATACAATTTAATAAACAAAAGTATTCATAAAAAAAAATATTAACACAAGAAATTATACAAAGTACAAAGCTATTATGATTATTAATAAGAGATGTTAGAGATGTATAGAGTCTCTAAGTGTCAAAGTACATCTAAAAAAATTATACATGAAGAAAAAAACCGAATAACTAAAATAACTTTAGAGTTGTAAAAGACTCTTGTTGTCTTAAGCAAAAAATATATATGTATGTTTATTTTTATTACGTATATATGTAAGTTTATCTTGAATATGTATAGTTTAATATTCATCTATCCATAGTTTAGTTAGGTTACAGTTTTTTTTCCTTCTTTTTATTAAGACACTGCACCTACTTAATCTTTCTGGTTTAGCCCATTGGTTGACTGGTAGAGAATGCCTTGAGGCATTTAGTCCGGCATTTGTACCTTATTTTGTTGTGCAATAAAGATTAAATAAATAAATAAATAATGCCTTGAGACGGTTTGAAATCGTTTGTTCAGTCACTCCCAAGGTTTTAGCAAGTTCCTCTTGAGTTTGGCATGAATCTTGGTCCAGTCATGCTTCTAACTCGGCGTCTTCAAACTTTACTGGCCTCCCTTCGCGTTCTTTGTCACTGGTGTCAAAGTCACCAATTTTAAAACGCCAGAACAATACTCACATGTTTTTATTGATTGAGCATGCTCTCCATACGTAGCAGTCGATGCCCTTCAGCTGCACTTTTCTTTAAGTTGAAGCAAAAAAGGAATCCTTCCCGCAAATGTTGTACAAAAGTTGACATAGTTGGAGGTACTGATATGCCGACGGAAAGTTTACAAAATTCTGAAATTTTCACATAGGAAAACTTCGGAAACTTTCCATACTTTGTATGGACAATTGTATGGATGGAAACTTTCCATTTCATAAATTTAAATTCCCTTTATTTTTCGTGAAAGTTTCGTGAATTTTTCAAGAAATTTAAGATTTTTTTGGAAAGTTTCCGCAACTTGCACATCACTAGTTGGGGGACAAAAATGCGTGTCGTTTACACTTCAACGAAATAAAACCTACTATGAGGGGAAAATGGTTACGTTTTAACATGAATACGCAAGTTTCAAGATAGTCCGATGCGATGTAGTACTAGTTATGCCATCTTTTGTTAACCCCTCGAAACTTATTTGTACACCTAATAGCTATTAGCATTTTTTTAGGGTAGACAGTAAACAGAAACGGTTTCTAACTACTTGCACTTTCCGTTGCAGTAATACTAAGCACTTAAACGATATGTTTACATGTATGTTACAAGTGTACGCATTAGACACAAAGCCCGTGTAAACCTAGCATTAGTTTTCGCTCGACAGTGTTTTTTTATCTTAATTCATTGTCAATAAATGTGACAGCAGCCTGTCAATGCTGTCTATTTGGGCAGAAGCGTGTCGTGTCGAGCACTGGTGCCTTTATCTTATAAAACCTAAGTTTTTTGTATATGTCAAAGAAGTTTAATTAATAATCTTAAAATTGGACGAAGTCTACCTTCGAAAAGTTAAGTAACGAGACGAGTTCGTAGGCATCTCTACTTTTTGATTATTTCGAAATACAAGCTAAATTATTAACTTTTTACTTTTACCTTCCCTTTTAGTCTGACATTCTTCAATATCCCATTAGAAATTTAGCATCATCCCTTAATGCTAGGTTTACACCGATTTAGCAGCTAATGCTAAGTACTTGTCACATGTATGTAAATATCGTATATTAAGTGCTTAGTATTACTGCAATTGAAAGTTCAAGTAGTTAGAAACTATTTTTTTTATACAGAGGTCGTGAATTCAAGTCTCACCTCAGTAATTTTCCACTTTTTTTACTTACTCAAATAGTAGCAAGTACTGATGAGCACATTTTACCTGGGGATAGACACTCGTCGCTTAAAACCGGCTTATAATTATTTGCACTTGCAGTTGTTTCTTCGTATGGCGTGAGTTTATGAATGTAATTTTATGTGACAAGACTAATCATTATATAGTTACTACGGCCTTGTAAACCTAGCATGTAATTCGGCCAAAATGAAATCTCACGGTACGATCCGCTGCTCCGCCTGTTTCCCCGAATGGTGTAGGTACCTAATTTTATGTGTGTACGGGATAAGTACTAAGCATTAGCTTCAAAGCCCATGTAAACCTAACATATAAATAGGCCAGAATGAAATCCTCTCTCCGGATGGCGTAAATAACTTTGTTTGTATGTGACAAGTACTAAGCATCAGCTACTAAGCCCGTGTAAACATAGCATATAAAGAGGCCAGGAATCAGGGAATACGATCCGTTGCTCTCGCTTACTTCACCGGATGCTCGGAAATAAATAAATCAGGTCCGTAGTGCAGTGTATTAGAGGTCGTAAAAAGGCAAAACGCGGCGTTTTGTGAACAAGTTTTTTTTTGGTAGAATTAATATTTGTATTCCTAGATGTATTTATAGTTATTTGTTATACAAGGGGGCAAAGTTGTATTTTAACGCCGAGTGTGGAATTGAAAAACGAGCAAGTGAAAGGATTCTATAGTTGAATCCTTCGAAAATAGAATCCTGAACTTGCGAGTTTTTTAACACACGAGAAGTAAAATACATTTGCACCCGAATGTAACACAAAACTTTTCCCCTCACTATAGCGAGGAAACTACAACGCAAAAAATGCGTTTATCACTGCTTCCAGTTATTCCACAGGTCGTAAATCATCTTTATTATAGATTCACCTACTTTTATCAATTTTAAAGCAGTTAATTTGACTTTATTCAAAGTCAAATTACTTTACCCACTAGTAGATAAAATTCATTTTTACCCGCTGGTATTAAAGGACAAAGCACGTTTTTCCGAGCTAGTGAGGGGAAAAAGTTTTTTTTAGGAAGGTTTGTGCTCTCGGAAGTTAATGTTGTTTAAGTTTCGATATTTCAGTCATGTTACATTATTATATGTATTATTTTAAAAGCCTTAATTTTGTAATCAATCCTGAATTTAAAATAAACACATAACCTCACGCTTTTGTTTCCAAAAGGGAAAGGCAGAGCACGTTGCAAATTGGTTCATAATGTTTCTGTAGCACTTTAATAAACGAAATTGTGATATTGTAGTGACAGCTTCTTAGACTATAGGCTACAATAAAAAAAAATATTGGGGACACCTTACACAGATCAACGTAGCCACAAACTAAGCAAAGCTGGTGCTAAACGACGATATACATACTTAAGGCTACGTCTTTGCCTTTGGCTAGTCTGTGGCCAAGAGTAAGCCCATTTATAATAAATAAATAACTTAAATAGATAAATACATACTTATATACATAGAAAACATCCATTACTCAGGAACAAATATCTGTGCTCATCACACAAATAAATGCCCTTACCAGGATTCGAACCCAGGACCGCGGCTTAGCAGTATACCTACAATTGAATCAATAATCTACTCTTACGAGGGGAAAGGGGTGGTGAAATTCTTGACCCCTCACACGTTATCTTTTATCCCTCTCAAACGAGACATGTCTATTACTAACCTAACCACAAAATTAAAATTTTGAAAAAACCCCCGACCGCGACATAGTCGACCGATTTTCATGAAACATGGCTAAGAACACTCCCGACTAACTCAGCTTTTAGACAAAAAAACTAAACCAAAATCGGTTCATCCGTTCGGGAGCTACGATGCTACAGACAGACACACACACAGACAGACAGACAAACAGACAGACAGACAGACAGACAGATAGACAGACAGACAGACAGACCGACAGGCAGACACGTCAAACTTATAACACCCCGTCGTTTTTGCGTCGGGGGTTAAAAATAGGTACATCCTAAGTGCCCAAACTCTTACATCAAAAAAATCATGGTGGCACTTCTGAAATCTCTTGTTTGTTTACCCATCGCCGCATTTTTTTTTTTTTTTGAAATGGAATTTCAATGAGTCGGGCGGTTAAACGCCCTTTACTCGTTATAGGACGGAGCGCCTATACACCCGAGTGTATAGGGCTAAGCGCCGCATTTTACGGCGTACAAAGGACTTATATACCCGGACTGATATCGGATCAAGCCTACGCGCCGGTGCGTCCGTAGTAATGTGCCAGAAAATTTTCTCCAATTTGTAACACACTTCTGATACTTTAGACCAACCTAAAAGGCACTAAAAAAGGTGCGAAAATATTATTTTATCCAACAGGCGTTTAAAGGAGGTCAAAAAAGATGAGTAGCGTGGGTAACAATTTGAGGCGAAGACGCCACGAGTATTTTTTGACTCAGTTAAACACATATTATTAAATTAAAACGGGACTTAATCGCGTAAAACTTACGTTTTATATAGTCATAGCATTTGCTAGAGTCAGGACCGAACCACTGGATTGAACTGCATAATCCCAAAGTCCTTTCAACTGAACGTCTTTACTATAGCAGGAAAGTACGTGAAGCGATTGAAATCAGGAAACATCGTAATTTCAATCAAAATGAAGGGCAAGGGATTTCATCTTCGTGGAATCCAGTGATTAGCAAGTGTAAACGTGAGAAAACTTCCCGTCCCATACCATCGGATGTCGTGAGTGTTGTATGTAGGCAGAGTGGCAACCCTAGCGTAAAAGTGACTGATGACAATCAAGTGCGGGTAGTTCGAAAAACTCGTACAGCTAGAAGATGTTGATACAACTCCCAGCCAGTCTACCCGTGACCACGGACGTAATGTCATGTCCGAAACGTCGGGTTAAATATAAAACTTAAGTTTTACGCGATTAAGTCCCGTTTTAATTTAATAATATGAGTGAAGATCAGTTAAACACCGTTGCATACAATACTTTTTCTACGTTGCTTAGTTGTTAATAGTTTTCTATAATAACTTTCGTAAAATTCTCACTGTTTTCTGTATTTTGCACTGCCAGCGCAGCTGCCCAAAGCCATCCCCCGCCGGCTTACCGCGCACGCGCGCAGTATCGTTATAACAATGGGTTGCAAAACACAGCCAAACAATGCGTTTTCAATTATTTCGTTAATGCGCGTAGGCAGAGTGGCAACCCTAGCGTAAAAGTGACTGATGACAATCAAGTGCGGGTAGTTCGAAAAACTCGTACAGCTAGAAGATGTTGATACAACTCCCAGCCAGTCTACCCGTGACCACGGACGTAATGTCATGTCCGAAACGTCGGGTTAAATATAAAACTTAAGTTTTACGCGATTAAGTCCCGTTTTAATTTAATAATATGAGTGAAGATCAGTTAAACACCGTTGCATACAATACTTTTTCTACGTTGCTTAGTTGTTAATAGTTTTCTATAATAACTTTCGTAAAATTCTCACTGTTTTCTGTATTTTGCACTGCCAGCGCAGCTGCCCAAAGCCATCCCCCGCCGGCTTACCGCGCACGCGCGCAGTATCGTTATAACAATGGGTTGCCATGGTTACACAGCTAAACAATGCGTTGTCAATTTTTTTTTATACTACGTCGGTGGCAAACAAGCATACGGCCCGGCTGATGTAAAGCGGTCACCGTAACCTATGGACGCATGCAACTTAAACAGTGTCACATGCGCGTTGCCACCCCATTAGAAACTTGTACATTCCCTTTTGCTGTGTTAAGTACACAGCAAAAAGGAGTGTACAAGTTCTAAGGAGGGTTCGGGTTGCCGACGACGCAAAGGACAATAGACGGAACAAGTTATAATATTTCCGTAAGTCCTACCGTCATCAGCACACCGCACCCTCGTTGAGCTCTAGCAGCCTTACTCACCGGCAGGAACACAACACTATGAGTAGGGTCTAGTGCTATTTGGCTGCGGTCTTCTGTAAGTAGTAGTGTAGTGTAGTGTATTTTTTTCGTTAATGCGCGTATGTAATTTTATACATCTTCTATACATCTTGTAATTTTCCAATAAATATTTATGATCTACTTAACTCAATTTCTATACATTACCTCTGAATTACGTAAACAGGGAAAGAAAAACCGCTTTCAGCCGGCCAACCCGAAGTGACAATGACCCTACGTTCAAAACGCAGTCTGTCTCTGTCGCGCCACTACAGAAGAGCGATAAGGACAGCTAGCCAAGATACGCTTACCAAGCGTCGATTGTGAGGTTGGCTAGGTAACCATTATTACAAAGGTATTTCACTAAAGCCCCCGTACGTGCCTTCCCAGGGATTAAGAACAAATAATACTATTAGTAGAAAATAAAAGAGCTTTTCTTGAGTACACGCAGTTTTTCGTTTTTGAGTACAATCTGTTATTGTTTGAACGGGCACTACTTGTTTCCTGAAGATTTTTGGACGATAAAATTGTATTAAAAGTGAACAATTACATAATTGATAATCATTATATTGATTTATGATGTCGTTTCACAACCAGTTAAAAATTACAGTTTGTAATTTTTATAACCGACAATAATTAGGAAGGTGATCACATAGCTGAGACAGAACCCGTAACACCAAATGTGAAATGAACTGTGACACAAATCCACATTAGTGGATGAATTCCCAGTCAACTTTTGACTGAAATTAAAAGAGTCAAAAGGAACTTCTGCAAAATAGGCATTGTGGTATGTAAAACAAAATGGTTATAAATTAAGTTTCTTTATTAGACATTGAGAAATATACTTGAACTTAATATTTACACTATCATTCATGTCATGCTTGAACCATTAATTTTCATATAGAGGTATATTTAACTGTTTCGTTAGTCATGCATAAGTTTACTATTTACATAACTAAATATAATATTTACATCTCTTATTATTGAAAGAGTGAGATTGAGCTATGAAAGTCGATAAGTATATTATATTTTTTTAAATATACACACATCACATATAATACTATACATACACATAGATTCCAGTAAAAAAAAAAACAATCTCAACCTATCTTATAACACTTTAAGTTCTCGCGCTTTGTACACATATTTAAAGTCGCATACAGGTCGAACGCGATTAATTAACATTATATTTTTACCTTTTTTCCCAACGTTTCGGCCAGGTTGCACTGGCCGTCGTCGCGGAAGACTGACGTCCCAGCAAAGTGTCACCGGAGATGTAAACACCACAAAACTACTCGATATTAATTTATATAAATGTTCGGGGTAGACGAAATAACTATAATCTACCCGCTTTTAGTTAATGTTCGTCAGTCTTCCGCGACCACGGCCAGTGCAACCTGGCCGAAATGTTGGGAAAAAAGGTAAAATAATGTTAATTAATCGCGTTCGACCTGTATGTGACTTTAAATATGTCAACCTATCTTATCAAAAAAATTAGTAGTAATGTAACTTTTAACGCAGTTTCAATACAAATGTAACCAAAAATGGCTCTAATAAGTGTTTATTACGTTATTTTACATCTTCAACGTCACGGAAAATGACATACAACATCTCAATACAGGAAACAATATAACCTACTCGTAGTAAGTATAAACAACAACTTAGAAGAGTTAAAACAAGAAGCGGTCTTATCGCTGAAGAGCGATCTCTTCCAGATAACATAGACCACCTCAGACTCACCTCTCCACCTCGCTGTTACTTTAGTGCCAAAAGTTACATATATTTCCTGTGAGGTCTCCGATATCCAGTATCGTATTTTAAAACATCAAACTCATGTCAGAGGCTTAGATTTGCTGTACAAATATTCTGATTCTCTTTTATCCCCTGGGGGTTACCATGAAGTGCTAAAGCCGTTCAGTTTAGGTTGAGAGAGAGGGACGGAGCTATGGAACTGCTGTAGCTTCGTCCCTTTCTCTCAACCTAAAGTGAATGGCTTTAGCACTTCATGGTAACCCCCCTGAACTGATACTTATCAAACGTGACAATCGTTTACACTTCGTAAGCGTATCGTAGCTAGCTGTCCCTATCGCTCTTCTGTAGCGCGACAGAGCCAGACTGCGTTTCGAACGCCACGTAGCGTCAACGATTGTCACTTCGACTAGTTTACAATTTTACATCTTCAAAAGCGGAACTCTCTTCAACTGCCGTTCAATCTGTCTCGTCGTCTTATTCTTAAGTTGCGGTATATGGAACAGGCAGTACACCGCCCCAAACAGGTTTATACCGACGAACATATAGAACACGGTGTAAACTCCGATGTATTCCTCGATGTGTGGGAAGGTGTACAGGTGCACCAGCTTTATGAGTTGAGAGTAAACGTAGAGGAGGGCTAGCTGGTGCGATCGAATCTGAAACAAACAGATTACTTTTAGTTACTTAATGATAACCGCTAATGAATACATAAACATTACACATACGGGAATACAAGCGTGAGTTAGGCCGACGTAAAACTGCTATCTTCAATGCCCCTCTTAGCAGTTTTATGAAGGATTTGGAAGAGTGAAGAGTATAAAGTTGTAAATATGACTCGATATGAGTTTTATTTTTGTATGAATAGGTAGACGTTTAACCACGATCACACCTGATGGTAAGTAATGATGCGGTCTACGGTGGAGCACGCTTACCTATGAGATACCTATTTACTCTTGCTTTAAACAGACCTGGATTGTACTCATGTCGAAACACAGACTCAGGCAGAGCATTCCACTCCTTGGCGGTTCGCAAAATAAATGTTGAAGCGAAACGCTTAAAGTGCGTATTTTTGGAACACTAACCGTGAAGCGCTGCCGCATTGCCGATTGTCTGGTGGTCCTAAGGTGAAATGGGGACGGAGGAACAAGGTTGTACAGGTTGTAATATGAGTATTTAATAATGTCTTAGATTTAATTATTCAATAATATTGACAATTTTTTGTAGTTTTCAATCAAAGTAAAGTCTCTTACTTTATTCCCACTTTTTTAATTTCTAGGCTGTGAAATCGATAAGAGTATCATATCAGACGATAGGGTTGAAACTATCACCTCACCTAAAGTCCTAAAGCAACACAGACAGACTATCTTGAAGTTCCTTCTGCGAACTAATAACAAAGTTGAGTAACCAAGGGAATTTATTTAGGCTATAGAATCAACTATTACCTAACTTTCCAACGCATGAAATATCTGTCCATCCCAGGGGGCCGATTTTTGAGTCTCCCTGTCACTAAAATACCGGTTGAAAACGGTGAATTGCCTATTATTTTCAGTGACAATTTTCTGAATTCGAACGCGTGAGACTCAAAAATCGCCCCCCAGGAGACGATAGGGATGACGACTACATAAAAAATGGCATTCTGTTTTTAGTCCGTCAGTTAGATCGTCCAAAAATACTGCACACGTATTTTGTCGCTTTTTCTAATTAATGAAAAAATACAAAGAGATCATCAAAGTTCCGGAGTGGGGGCTCGTGACGTCACTTCTAAGTAAAAAATTGTACCTAGGCGTGACGTCACGCGAAACTTCAACGCACTGTACCTACCGTCGTCATTTTTCGTTTACGTAAAAAAAGAAAAAATAGGTGTCTAAAATTCTTTGATAACCTAACTGACGGACTAATTAGTTTATTTTAGTCGTCTCGCCTATTTAGACATCTCATACAATGCTGGTTGAACGTTTTCTACAAGTAGTCGCGACACATCAAAGCGCGCTTAGTGTCAAAGAGATTTTGACGCCAATAAACAAGCGGATATGCTATGCAAGCCAACGATTTTGACGCCAATGAATCGTTGGCTTGCATAGCATATCCTTACGAAGCAGGCTGTAAATTTATAACCGGCAGTAGTTTTTGGATATAATATGCTTGCTGTTAAATATATATATATATTACACAGACTTTACGCATTTCATTCTGTCTCAAAAACACTAACGAGTGCACATGCCGCTGCAAAGCGGTTACGTCACGCGACTCACCCGCAAAGCGAGTTGATTTTCAACTTCTTACGCGTCGTGTTCGTAATTTAAGAGAACATAGGAATTTTTGGGTAAAATCAGAGTAGATTTGTTTTATAGTTAAGGTTATATTGCCGGTTATAAAAATTACCCCCTGTATATTATGTCTATACTATAACCAATTCCCCGCCGCATGAAATGTCTGCCAATTCCATGCGAGATCGCTCAATCGAGCGAAACGTTAGCGTAATCGGTTTTATCCCGCGTATCAACATCAATCTTATTATGTCGATACATTCTTACTATCCTGTATATGCTATTGAATACAGCGGCACCTCTTTATAATACTGAGAATTAGGTGTGAAAATAAAAATAATATCCACATACATAGAAAAGATCAATTTTCCAGGAACACACTGTGCTCATCACACAATTAAATGCTCTTACCGGACCCCGGAACCCGAGACCGCGGCTTGGTAGGCAGTGTAACTACGCACTAGGCTAAGCTGGTCGTCAAAATTTCTTGTTTATTTTCATCTTCTCACACTTGGAATTTTAAAATTTGAATGAAATTTCTGAAATTTTGGATATAATATTAGTAGGAGGTAGGGCATAGCGAATGATATTCCGCTTTGTGTGGTAGGGCACAGCACAGCGGATATCGTCTCGCTCGAATCTAGAGCAGAGCCCAACTGGGGAAGTACCTCCGCCTTACAGAAGACCGCAGCCAAATAGCACTAGACCCTACTCATAGTGTTGTGTTCCTGCCGGTGAGTAAGGCTGCCAGAGCTCAACGAGGGTGCGGTGTGCTGATGACGGGAGGACTTACGGAACTAACTTGTTCCGTCTATTGTCCTTTGAGTCGTCGGCAACCCGAACCCTCCTTGGAACTTGTACACTCCTTTTTGCTGTGTACTTAACACAGCAAAAGGGAGTGTACAAGTTTCTAATGGGGTGGCAACGCGCATGTGACACTCTTTGAGTTGCAGGCGTCCATAGGTTACGGTGACCGCTTTACATCAGGCGGACCGTATACTTGTTTGCCACCGACGTAGTATAAAAAAAAAAAAAAAAAATATATAATTAAGGCACATTTGTTTTCATCATCATCATATCAGCCCTTTATCGCCCACTGCTGAGCATAGGCCTCTTTTCTAGTACGCCACTTTACCCGGTCCTGGGCTAGTCTCATCCAGTTGTGACCCGCTATTTTCCGGATGTCATCGACCCAACGAGCCAACATTTTGTTTTATATTTTGCGTTCTTAAGTATTTAATTGTCGGTTATAAAAATTACACTCTCTCAATCGAGTGAACGTTAGCGTAATCGGTTTTGTCCCGCGTATCAACATCAATCTTATTATGTCGATACATTCTTACTGTCCTGGTGCCGTAGCCGAATGGCAATTCTGCGACGCGAAACGAAAACGAAACGCCGCGAAAGGTAGTCTGGCTCGTCGCGCCAATACGCAAGAGCGATAGAGATAGATATCTCCGAGCGTTTCGTTTCGTGAGCGTTTACCCTGTATTATGCTATTAAATACAGTGGCACCTCTTTATGATACTGAGAATTAGGCGCGTGACAATTGTAACATGGCAAACCTGCATGTTGCAGCCGCCGCGCGCACTGGCCGCTAAGAGGAAAAAGTACGGCCATATCGAGCGTCTTTTGTTTTTTTGCACAAAATTTTCTCTGCCGGGGACGGCTAATATACATTTCAAGTGCTATTTATTTAATTGTATTTAAAACTTGTGAAATACTGCTATTGTAAAAACAGTGTGTTTGTGTTGGGCTGCCTCTTATGCAGGTATTTATAATTGTATAATATGTGTAAATAGTACTAAGTTTATTCGTTTAATGTTGAAATCCAAGTCTTATTGTACGTCACTGTTTCGCGAAAGCGAATAAGGCTTGGGCTAGGTTCCGACTGCAAATCTAAGCACGCACGATTACTCGCGTACTGACAGATAGTACCCATTTTATTGTATATATTAGTTTTTACATTATATTGTTTACTGGAAGAACCTTTGTTTAATTTTTCCGCTGCTACGAGAGTAACATTGACACTTGACACTGACAATTCTATGCTTCTGGTAACATTGTTACTCAGCGATAATATTTCTTTGTTAAACAGGCAATGAACAGCGAAGTGTCATGGTCTGGCGACAATTGTCACAGTTGTGAAATAAGCCACTCTTTATGGTCATGATAATACGAGTATAAAGCTTAACCAGAAATATATGACTATTGTGAAGAGGGCGCTGTTACTTTATGTTAATCTATTTAAATCAAAATTAAAAAAGTTTATGTTGAAACAATTTGAAACTGATAGTAACTTTAGTTAAATACGTAATTAAAATAAAATAATTTAGTAATTAGTATTAAGTAACTAACTATGTTTGTAACTTCTACTAACACTTTAGCACCTAAGGTTAAGAAACAACAGTAAATGTGATGAAAGGGAGCCTATTCCTGCCAACAAACTGTTCTACAGTTTAGCGGAAAGTCTTATGTAAAAACTGTTTTACTTTTTATTCAATAATAGTTATTTGTTATACAAGGGGGCAAAATTGTATTTTAACGCCGAGTGTGGAATTGAAAAACGAGCAAGTGAAAGGATTCTATAGTTGAACCACGAGCGAAGCGAGTGGTTATTAGAATAGAATCCTGAACTTGCGAGTTGTTTAACACACGAGAAGTAAAATACATTTGCACCCTAGTGTAACACAAAACTTTTCCCCTTACTATTAGCGAGGAAACTACAACGCAAAAAATGCGTTTATCGCTGCTTCCAGTAGTTCCAACAGGTGGTAAATCATCTTTATTACTAGATTCACCTACTTTGATCAATTTTAAAGCAGTTAATTTGACTTTATTCAAGGTCAAATTACTTTGCTCACTAGTGGATAAAATGCGTTTTTACCCGCTGGTAATTAAATGACAAAACACGTGTTTCCGAGCTAGTGAGGGGAAAATATTTTTTTTTATTTAAACTTTATTGCGCAATTGAAAAAAAGTACAAATGGCGGACTTAATGTCTTAAGGCATTCTCTACCAGTCAACCAGCCAGTCAGTTATTCTGATGTACCTATGCGGTGACCGTTCGTTGAATATGAAGAAAACCAGTTCTAATGAAATTCCGCAACATGGCGGGTAGTCCATATTTCTGGTCAGGGTAGGCCGAATGGCACAAACGCTCACAAAACGAAACGCTCGTAGATAATTAGATATCTATCTCTATCGCTCTTGCGTATTGGCGCGACAGAGCCAGACTACCTTTCGCGGCGTTTCGTTTTCGTTTCGCGGCGCAGAAATGCCATTCGGCAACGGCACCAGGCTTTACTATTATTTGATAAGAGAGTTACTGTCGAAGTAAAATGTGTAATAACAGTGCATAGACTGCCATCTCTTGATAGAGGCTTAGAACTTTTGAACCTCCGTTTTGACAATTTGGCCCATATTCTTAGCTCGATATGTGTTAAAATGTCAAATATTAATATTAGCGCCATCTAGCTGAGCGTACCCCAAAGGTGTAATGCCATCTAGGCCACCGTACCTTTTTCTGTATGGTACTGAGGTACGTTTTTTTCTCAGACCGTATCTGTCTATACGGAGGTATATATGTCTTTGCTATGTAGTTTTAACAATTAGAGGCACGCACAGTTGTCTAAATTATAGTCTAGCATTACTACATATACAATTATCTCGCAGCCATATGCGAAACCGCAAGTTATTAAAACAATATTTTACCCAAATGTAATTATCCCTACACATTACACTCAACTGGTTATGGAGCTAGTGAAATACTTATACAGCTGGAATATACTTTGAACATGCTTAAAATATTTATAAATAGGTACCACAATAATAAATAGGTACAGTATAAAAATTAAAAAAGTGGCAACATTGGAGTGTCGTCCGGTTTTCTCACATACATTAATTTGAATGGAACGATACGATGTTGCAAATTTTTTTTTTTATATATAAATGGGCTTACTCTTGGCCGCAGACTAGCCAAAGGCAACGACGTGGCCTACGATGGAGTGAGCTCGCCCAGAAGATACCTGTTCACTCTTGATTTGAAGGTTGCCGGGTGAGCTCGGAAATATAGCCGCCGGCAAGGAATTCCACTCCTTGGCACACTTATTACTAGACTTTTTGTCAGACTGTAATAAAGTAGAATTAAGGAAAAATAAGCATTTAGGTTAGAACATAGACAGCTTTGTAAGACTGAGCTTATAATTCTAAATATATTCTTCCAAATAATCGAGCCAATCATATTCAAAAACTTTTGCAAGTTATAAAAATCACACCCTGTATATTTTACCCCAGCGGAATGTGTACACCGTGTGTGCAAATGAACCTCCTTCTGTCACTCACCTCACAGTTACACAGCTCAGTTATAACCACTACAGGCAGACCCCCACACCACAAAATAAGCTCCTGTGAGTACCCCCAGCGCAGCCACGGATACCCAGCGCAGCTTAACCTTCAGTGTAACTGTCACTGACCTCACAGTTAAACAGCTCCGTTATCACCACTACAGGCAGTCCCCACACCACACCATACGCTCCTATAAGTACACCCAGCGCAGGCACAGGTACGCAGCGCAGCTTGTAGACCTTCAGTATAACTCACTCACCTCACAGTTAAACAGCTCCGTAATCACCACTACAGGCAGACCCCATACCACACCATACGCTCCTATGAGTACCCCCAGCGCAGCTACAGGTACCCAGCGTAGTGTGTAGACCGTCAGGTCCGCCTGTGTGTATACCGCTAGTATACCCATGGACACAGCTATCACGAAGAATCCGCAGGTTAGGAGGTACTGAAACAAACGTTTTAAATGTAGGAAGGTACTTTTTTATGAGAAATTGAAGTTAGACTAGTTGAAAGCTATGTCGCTAAGAAGTGGCAATATAAGACGTCAATGCATGGACGATTAGATGGATTTTTAAGGGGAATGGCATACGAATAAGCCAAAATCGATGTGAATAACGCCTGAGTGGACGCTCGAAGAAAAGCATTCGGCGGGGCGTGCAGCAGGGTGGGCGAGCGTGCATCCACTCTATGCAGCGTTCACTCAACACTTGTATTAGCTTCAATTATTCAACATGCACTCCGCACGCCCCACTGCAAGCCCAAAACGAATAGAATAATAGAATAGAATAAACATTTATTCGTGAACACAGGCAAGACAAAATACACATAATAACAACAAGACAGAAAGGGATGAAGTGCCACGAATTGGCCTCATCTCAGCGTGTTGCTGGTGACTTCCAGCGCTGATCTTCCGATGAGACCATCAAGTGAGAAAGATTCACGGAGGGTAACAGACAGAAGAAATAATCGTGCACTCAGGCCTTACAGACAGTATATCAATATCTTCTTACACTTCTTTCCATAAATCTAATAACAGCTGCACATATCAAGCTGCCAGCGCAGAAGCAAGCCAGCGTCAGCACTCTGTCAGGATCCATTGGGGAGTCGAGCTGAACCAGCGTCTTCTGCTGATCCAGAAAAATGATGCTGCCACTCAGCATCATGACGCCGTGGAGGACCAGACCGATTTTGGTGGCGTCCCGCCAGATTGGGTTTTTGACTGCGAAAATAATGGGTAGAAATCAGGGTAGGTAGCCAAATGCACAAACGCTTACAAGAATCTTTATCGTAGCTAGTTTTCTCTAACGCTCTTCCGTATTGGGGCGACAGAGCCAGACTTCGTTTCGATCGGCGTCTAGCATCAACGATTGACATTTTGGGCTAGGCTGGCAGTATGGTTTTAGAGGAAAGTGTCTACAGTCAATTCCCTACAGGTACAGGTTTGACAAGAAACGATTAATAAAATGTTGGGAGAAAACTCAAAAATTGGTGGAGTGTTTCAACTTTTATAAAGCTAGGCGAAGATAGGATAGAGCTAGGCGAATCTTCGGCGAAGAAAGGCTTTTCGGCTGGTACAGCTTGATGTGATAATTCATGGGCAATGCATAGAATGCATTCATGTCATGGAGAATAAATATGTGCCGGTATGTGCTTTTGCATTAGCAACCGTCTACATATCAAACGAACCTGACCCCAACATAACCAAAATAGTAATTTTGAGAAGCGTGCTTGTAATGGAATTCATTACACATGGAATTCAGAGCTCATAAGTACTAATTTAGTTGATCTAAATGCTTAATTGCATTGATGGAAGCGGCTATTCCGAATAATCTGTCAGGCCCATTCCAACGTACACTGAAATCAGGCGGCCTAACCGAAGTGATCGTTGACGCTAAGTAGTGATCGAACTGCAGTCTGTCCCTGTCGCCCCACTACAGAAAAGCGATGATAGCTAGTTTCGATACGCTTACGAAGAGTAAGCGATTGTGAGTTATCGTGCGGCTATGGCGCCAATACAGTTAAGCATTTCTTTTTTTTTTTGCCACTTTTATGAAGTGTGATATTAAAAAAAAAATGCTATTTCTACTCAGAATTACTAGCTTTTTCAATCATAGTAGTTAAAAAAATTGTCCCATACGATTTTTTCTTATTTTGTTACCATTTTCCGTACATGTTGTATGGGGTAACAAAATAGGAAAGTAAAAAAAAATGTATGGAAATTCTGGGACACTTCTTGTTTCCCAGTGAGATTGAAAGTACTCGTGATTCTGAGTACAATTGACCTAAAATTCCCTAAAACAATAAAAAAAAATGATTGGCAAAAAAAAAGTAATGCTCAGTTACGGGAAGCACGAGCGAATATTTGAGTTGGATATGAGTTACATCCTTGCCATAATAATATTTAAGTATGTAGTTTCGAATTTGCCTGTGTATTTGTATGCCGAAAATGTCATACCTAAGATACGAATGAGTTTATTAGAAACTATCTTTAGCCCGTGAGTTTTTTTGCGTGCAATGAGTTATCTGGAATATTTGGATTAAATATAAGCGTTTTTTTTTTCAACCAGTGCACAATTGTTAAGTCATTCAAAATGATTGCTTTTCGGTGCCAGCAGCCAAAAGCAGATGAACTCCAATTTATTTTAGGTATTAAAAAAAGTACGCTCGTGTACGAAATTTTCTTCAGTCGGGTTTAACCAAATATATAACATAATATGTGTGTATAGTATATCGTGATTCTGTAGACGAAAATATTACATAATTATATATGTAATACAAATACAAATGTACAAATATAATTATGTCATATTTTGATGGCGTTTCCTAAACTTCTTACTAAGACAGCATTTTATAGAAGTCCGCATTTGTTGTTTGCCATATGTATAATACTACCTATATCTTTCACAGAGTATTCTTATAAAAAATACGAAGTGAAAAGATAATGTTTGGTAAGATTAAGGTAGGTGCACTTTATTTTGTTTTGGGTTCAGAATCACCTTAATGATCAACTTTTGAACTATTGCCGGTTATACAAATTACACCCTGTGTATCTTGAGTACCATTACAACTTACATATTGTTATTGTATGCAATTTCCCCGAAGCTTTAGCTCGATCGCTTTCGTCCTTTAAGCCATTGAATTCTTGTAGCACCGCTTCATGCTCGGGAGGTAGGCACTTTAGTTTCGATATTATTAGTTTTGCTCGCTGAAAGAAAAATATCAAATGTATATTTAAAAATATCATAGGTAAAAATTATTTCCAACTCATCATCTTCCTTGCGTTATCCCGGTATTTGCGACGGCTCATGGGAGCCTGGGGTCCGCTTTGACAACTAATCCCAAGATTTGGCGTAGGCACTAGTTTTTACGGAAGCGACTGCCATCTGACCTTCCAACCCGAAGGGTGACTAGGCCTTACTGGACTTAGTCCGGTTTCCTCACGATGTTTTCCTTCACCGAAAAGCGACTGGCAAATATCAAATCACATTTCGCACAGAAGTTCCGGAAAACTCATTGGTACGAGCCGGGGTTCGAACCCGCGACCTCCGGATCGAAAGTCGCACGCTCTTCCCGCTAGGCCACCAGCGCTTTACATAATAATCTAATAAAATAAGTAAATAAATAGATATTATAGGACATTTTGATACAGATTGACTGAGTCCCACGGTAAGCTCAAGGTTTGTGTTGTGGGTATATACCTAATCAGACAACGATATTATACATAGAGCAAACACAAATTAGATAGAAAACAAAGATCTGTGTTCATCAGACAAATAAATGTTACCAGGATTCGAACACAGGACCCCGGCTTAGGAGGCAGGGGCAGTTTATAATGTATATTCCTGCAGACAGGATGCCGAAAAACGAATTTTGAGATCAAAAATGTACCTAAAAAAGATAACGAAACAAAACAGGACCTAATTGAAATGGTAACTTGCCTGTCTGAGACTATCGACTGTAAAATTAGCAAGTCAGATATTAAAGATATATACAGGGTGCGCGGAAAAAGGACCGAAGTTAAAAATACGCCCATTGTTATTGAAACAAACTCTGTGTTGATTAAGTCTGACTTTTGCAAGATGGCAAAGTCTTATAATATTAAAAATAAAACGAAACTATGCGCGAAACATCTGGGATTCAAAACACAAGAAGACACTCCCGTATTCTTATCGGAACACCTGACACCAAAAGCCTCGCGCCTACACTTTCTGGCTCGGGACCTAGCCAGATCGAAGCACTACAAGTTCTGCTGGACCTCATACGGCAAGGTCTACGTGCGGAAAGACGAACAAGCTCCAGTCATATTGATTAGAAGCGAAGAGCAGGTTCACCGGCTCCTACAGGAAGACTGACTAGAGATAAGTAATGAGAATTGTTTTATATACTTAGCCGGAATAGAATCACTCGGAAATATTATATTTTGTAGCATGTATACATTTTATAATAATTATGTTTAACAATTTACAAATAATAACTAAACTTGTTAAATATGCTTCGAATATCCCTCACACAAGTAAAAATACACACATAACTAACCTCATACTCTTATCCTCTTTTTACACACCACTCATACACATACTCACATTGACTCACGTAAACTCTAATATTATTAATTACTATACAATCGATCGCCGGTGTAGCCGCAATAAAAATAATCACATCTCAACAAAAAACACGCGACCCTCTATCATTATGACGCGCTACCGTCCAGGACATTATGGATAGCACACTTCAAACCGTGAACGAAATAGACAGCTTGGAGATAGCGCGCTCTTTACAATGTGATATAGGAGATCTAAATAAATACTTTAAAATTAAAAATAGTGACTTTACGATGGTATCTCAAAATATTAGGAGTATATACACAAATTTTGATGACTTTATGGCTACATTATGTGTTCTGCCCTTTGATACTGATGTTATAATCTTGACAGAATGCAGACTTAATGTAAACAAACCTATACCGCAACTGCCAAACTATAACTCGTATCACACGGAGTGTCAATTAAACCAAAATGACGGAGTGGTTATTTACGTGAAAAATAATATAAAACATAAAATTAAGGAAATAAATCTGTCACAAGGATCATGTTTACAGCTAGACATCTTAAATAACATTATTTTAGGCATATATAGATCTCCGTCTCAGCAAAATGCAGAAAGTTTTGTAAACTCACTTGGTGCTCACTTGGACACACTTAAAATGATAAATTCTAATAATAAAACTATAATAATAACAGGTGATATCAATATTAATATAGCGCTAAAGCCCTTTGAGCCGTCAACGGAACGAAAGAATCGAACTCACTATCTAAATACATTATCATCATATGGTATATTATCAGGTCATACAATACCTACTAGGGAGAAAAACTGTCTTGACCACTTCATGTTACAGTTAAATAAGACAAAACTGACAGCCTCGATAGCCATACTTAACACGTCCGTAACTGATCATCTCACAACATTTTTATGTATCTCAAAGCTAAAAATTAACACTTTTATAAATAAGACAAAGACAGTTATTAATTTCGATGAAGCACTAGAAAGTCTTAAATCTAAAAGTACTGAAGAACTGATGTTTTGTGATGATCCTAACATTATTATTGAAACACTTATAAGTAAGCTGACTCATTCAATAGAAGAAAATACTGTGACCACAAATATATCAAAAAGACACCGCATTATTAAGCCATGGATAACACAAGGCATGCTTCGCTGCATTAACAATCGAAATAGATTACAAAAACAAGTTAAAACTGATCCTTACAATGAAATAAAGAAAATAACATATATTAGATATAGAAATTATTGTAACAAGCTTTTAAAGAAACTAAAAAGAAATTACGAAAAGGAGTTGATTGCCAAAAATACGAAAAACAAAAAAGAATTATGGAAAAACATTAAAAATATCACATATTCTAACAAAAGTAACACTTCAATTTCAGAATTGTTTAACTTAAAATCATCACAAATTTAATATCCTCTGCAGATTTTATTAAGGTGGAAGTCCCGGGATCTCCTGCCGACCAAGCACTAAAAGATGGCGTTACTGTGCACAATTTGCAAATTATCAGCATTTTTTCTAAAAGTCAAGAAATTTTTCAAAACATGTTGGATTCGGCGTGGAGAAAAAAAAATATGGCACCCAATCCGAGAAATATGAAGCTCAAGTGTGTCTCAATTCATTAATATCATGTAAAAACTGCAATATATTACAATTTCTTGCATTCACGCACACTAGCGTATCTACTGTCATCCGTAAGTGTCAGTCTTGTAACCGTTGCGGCAAATTAGACTAGAGGTCACTAGTAAAAACATGGGTTTTTCTTATTACCCTTACTAGCTAACTAGGGACAAAACTGTAAACCAGATGGCGCGGTGTACGATATGAATTCACAGCAAAAATAATTCATTATAAAGGCGCATCCAGACGAACTTAATTTTAGCAGGAGATTCGGCGGATTGTCTATGGTCACGGACCAGATCGAGACCAGACCACCTGACAAAAAACTTGTGTAGGTACAGTTCTGTTATAGACTATAGTACAATTTTGTAAAAAAATCGTCGTCTGTCAAAAACTAGCATGTAAAGCAAATTGAAAGCAGTTATTATTGGTCATATGTTTTAATTTATTTTTATATAAGCTAAAATGAGAGACAAAGTCAAACGATTAATAGTTCATTTAGGCTTGTAATCGTTTATGGGAGCCTTTCTTAAGCAAAACGTATCATGTTGTCGCGTGTGTGTAGGTATTAACTCGATATAAATTAATAATAATATAAACACACGGGGAAATTTCGTACTTACTTATCCTTCATCATTTAGTCATGATTTCTCGTAGCGATAAGGAGGTTAGAGGCAGTGATACCTTTACTTGAACATCCCGAATATATTACTCGATGTTTTAATATTATCGTCAACTTCCATTTATTTATTCATAAATTATGAATAAATAAATGGCGGTGGCAATTGAGACGGCGGGGACTTGGGGTTCAGAGGCTCGCTCCTTTTTCAAAGAGTTAGGGCGTCGTTTGCGGGAGAGGGGCTGCGATCCTCGTTCTGGGTCGTATCTGGTCCAGCGAGGTAATGCAGCGGGAATAATGGGGACTTGGGCCAGGTACGATCCAGGGAGGAATATTTTAGTTTTAGTAACGTTTATGACCTACCTGATTCGTACAAATTATGTATGTTATCGTCTTACACGAGCAATTAATGCTGCGTTACCTGACATACACATTTTAGTTACCTACCTAAAACTTGATATTTTAAATTTCAAACATTTTTTGATCACTTTCTTGATCAAGAGGATCCTTATGCTTGCAGTACAATAAGGTGCTTCATTATCTGGAACTTCTACATAAATTGTGATAAAAAGGTATTTAATGCACATGAAGCATCCGGACCATTCTCTTGATGGAATTCACATTTGAATGGCAATGTAGTTTCCACGAAGCACAGTCGAGTTTATATATATACGAGCAAATCCAAGGCTTCAAAAATAAATGCGCATAGAAAGGTACATTTTTATCTGAACATATTAATCATTCAAAAATATGTACACAAATCATCTGTCATATTAATCAGAGCAAGTCTCATAAATATAATAAATATCTGGGCGACCGAGCTTCGCTCGGTTCTATTTTAATATATCACGTCTTTAGAAAAAAAAAACTCTTATAAATACAAAAACAAAAAAAAGACAAAAAACAAAAACTTAATTTCTGACCGGGATTCGAAACCCTGACACCTACGATCTATCTGCATACATTAGACCGACCTCGTGCGACTGAGCTAAGCGGAATCGATGCGCGCGCGGCGAAATTAAGGACCATATTTTACGTTTACAAATGCGAAAGAAAAACTCATGAAAACTCGAAAATTCGCGTTTTCCGGGATCTAAGGCTACGCTAGATCGATTTTTCACCCCCGAAAACCCCCACAAAACAAATTTCAGCGAAATCGTTAGAGCGGTTTCCAAGATCGTCGGTATATATAAATAAATAAATAAATAAATAAATAAATAAATATACAAGAATTGCTCGTTTAATAGTATAAGATATGTAAGCATCTAAAAAGTCATAAATATATTTGATAATATTTTTCAAAATTATTCAAAGCCCGTGAAAGTACACCTGTTTATTCATATAATTATAACATGTATTGCCACAAACATATCTGTAATAACGTTTTAAAATTTTATGTAAATACGTAGAAATTCATCGCCTTCAAATTTGACCCTTATAAAAAAAACAAACGTATGCCGCAGATAATAACGTCTAAATTTAAATAAAAAAAAACGTTTATTTTAGGTATGTGATTTGACAACCATCGAAAAGAGTACAGAATTGTCATCACATACATCTATCTCATGTTTTTCTCTTCAACCATTTGACAGATCTCCGTCATCTTGTGAATTTAGGGAGGAATTTAGAATCGTTGAAACATAGCTCGACACATTGACGCAAAAGCTATGCAATTCCTACAGATATTTTTACAGACACTGGTGGCAATACATGCTTATAATAAACAGGTGTGTAGGTATTTGTGTACTTT
Organism: Leguminivora glycinivorella; assembly: GCF_023078275.1. Taxonomy (NCBI): domain Eukaryota; kingdom Metazoa; phylum Arthropoda; class Insecta; order Lepidoptera; family Tortricidae; genus Leguminivora; species Leguminivora glycinivorella. The sequence goes on from NW_025952831.1 coordinate 2,438,532, forward strand.
CACGGGCATAAATAATTTTGCAAAACATTAGTACATTTATGAGTCACACAAGTACTTACACACTAATACATACCGTTTTTGGATAGCTTGCAACAAGTGATATTTTCTTTCCGCAGTCCGTCCTCAATTCGCAACTTATTAAAATGTATCGCCTCTATTTCATATTCCACAATTATATCAGAAAATTCTGTTAGGAATTCATAATCATCATTTCTTAACCATTTTCGCTCAAAAAATTAGGGTAAGTTAGAAAGATTTTCAAGCGTCTGGTAAACGATCGGCGGAAATAGTCAGAAAATGATGAATATCAATATTTATATACCGAACAGACCAGTATTTTCTGACGCATATGGTACATTATCCCATTTGTTTCATACTTGAGAAAATTAGGAAGGTCTGGCGGCTCTGTGCTCGTGCTGACCCTTTTATGACCCTTGGAAGTTTCGAAATGTCAAGTAATGTACTATACGGTCACTTTGCGAACTAGTGCGGAAACAACACTATATGAAATGTAATGATTAGCCACACCTTTGGTTCTAAAATCCATGGAGTCGCCATATAAAAATAATTCGAAGTCCAACAGTATGATGTCATATTAAATATAAATATGTAAACATCGTTACTGAGTTCATTTTATTCGAACTTACTAATAATAATAGTTAATTTTAACGAATAATGTTTAATAGATATCATACACGAAAGAAAAAACGACAAGGCCCACTGGTGGCCGAGCCGGGAATCGAACCCGGGTCTTCAGCTTACGCGGCTAACGTCTTCACCACTAGACCACCCGCCCGCCGTGGTACCCGACGAAATTTCTCTAGAGTATCTTATCTTTGATAAGGCTAGGCGCCTTTTGACCAACTCTAAGGGCGAGCAATTAGTGCTTGCACCTCCTATACGAATCCTTTGCAGCATTACGATATAGCGAGAGAGATGGTGCTGCCATTTATACAACTAGCCGGCGCCGGCATCTATACAACTAGAGCGGGTGGTCTAATGGTGAAGACGTTAGCCGCGTAAGCTGAAGACCCGGGTTCGATTCCCGGCTTGGCCACCAGTGGGCCTTGTCGTTTTTTCTTTCGTGTATGATATCTATTTAAATTTATAATTTATATATAGTAGTGTGACTACTTGAAAAAAGAACAAATCGAAAAATATTCAATAAAATAATTTGATTTGTTCCCTAGTTGTAGTTGAATAATGTTATTATTAGTAAATTTTATCATAATATTATATAATAATACAAAAAATACTATTAAGATAAAATTAACTATGCTCGATTTATACCTATAACATACAACATTATTAGTTCAAATTGACTACATACTGTTGGACTTAGACTTCGAAATTTTTTCATATGGCTACTCCACGGATTTTAGAATCACGGTATGAGATAAAAAGTCCTATACCTAGTAATGATTCAGGTATATGCTAGGTTGGTCTAATGACCAACACATGTAATCACAGGAGGTGATGAGCATTTCTTTGTTTTTGCCAATTTTATGAAATACGATATTTTTGAAAAAAATTCTACTCAGAATCACTAGCCTTTTCAATCCTTAATTGTAATATAAAAAAAAATCATGCGATTTTTTCTTATTTTGTTACTATTTCCCGTACATATTGTGTGGGGTAACAAAAGAGGAAAGTAACAAAAATGTATGGAAATTCTGGGACACTTTTTGTCTCCCAGTGAGATTGAAAGTACTCGTGATTCTGAGTACAATTGACCTAAATTTCCCTAAAAAAATCAAATAAAAAAATGGCAAAAAAAGAAATGCTCTGATATTGTGCATGCAAGCAAAGCTAGTGCGCGTAAGAGAGCTGACGTGTGTAATGGACAATGCACACATATTTCATAAGACGTTATTTAACACACTTCTGAGGGAAAAAATAGACTTTCATATTAATCGTATTTTATTAGCTAAAACAGTTTATTAAAAATCCAAATGGTGACATGTTGTGTCCGCAGCCCTCGCCTGCCGGCTGTTCGGGGGCGCCGGAACCATCCCGTATGCGTCTCCTGCTCCACGTTGTTTAATTTGTGCTTGACAAATTTAATGTAGTGAAAATAATTTATTCTTATCTTATTTTATTATTTAAGTATACATGGGTGTAAACGTAATACGGGCAAACTTAACGGTGGTGAGCTGGTGAGTATAGAACAAAAAGTATTTATTGCTAACCATATTAAAAGTGTATCCCATCAAAAAAACTGTGGTGAATATAGCTTGTTGTTGGATTGGATAGAGATATTGTTGTTAGATATTTTATTTCCAGGCTTTGACTTTGACTTCGAAAAAAATTGTTTAACATAATGGCGACTCTGCGGATGACAGAACCATAGCGAGCATCCAAAAGTCCCAAGCCTACATATAATGAACAACTTCTCGAACTAGTGCGTAAAAAAAGCACCATCTGTACTGAAGACGAACATACATGGTTTGTAGTATACTTAAAAACATCAATATTGTATTTACTGCATTTATATACAAATTATTTTTATTGATTTGTATGCTGCCTCGTGTCCTTTGGGAGTACACGTCCGTTATGGACATCTGACACCGACGTTTGTGCTTGATGATCAGCTAAAAAAAGTCATACACTTGAGTGAAATTGTTTGTGTGATACTATACAGCAGTAGCAGTATACAGTAATTACGACCACGGATTATTTTATTATTTATGTTACGGTACAAATTCACGAAAAAAAATTTCTTTTTTGTACTACAATATGTATGGTGGTGCCAGGGAGAACCTTCCTAGTACCGGAAGGTTCTCCCTGGCACCACCATACTATATTTATATTTAATTTGATGGTCAAATGAATGCTAAATCAATATTTTGAAATTGTACTATCTACATTAGTTCAAAAACCAAAGATGGTATCTAGCACGACCACAACTGGTGTCGAAATTTCGAAACTATGCGGGTACTTTTTTAAAAAGGTAAGCGCAAAAAAATACTTTTAATTTATTACCGTAACAGAAATAACAAAATCATCCGTGGTCGTGCTGTAAAGTATCACACAGTTTTTTTTGTGTTTTTATATTTATATATCTGCCCCTAGCGAGTTTTGGCTTGAATTTTTTTTATTGATTTGTCTTTGTATTAGTATCGAGTATGCCAAATTTCAGCTCCCAAAACTTTATAGTTCAGTAATTAAAAAAAAAACGAAATTTGAACTTTCTTCGATGTTTTTTTTTCTGGGCAGCCGATTTCGACGTGCGTCAAGTATATTACGCATGTAGGTAGGACAATTAAATTATATTAATTTTATGTTATATTGACATACAAAAACAAAAAAAAAATTAAAAATAAAATCAATTTTTTTTAAAGTATTATCATGCAAACGACACCTCCAGATTTTTCATCAAAGTAAGCCTCTTTAATAAGCTACCAAATAAATATAAATACTTAATTTTATCTGTGGTAGAACAAGGTGTTTTTTTTAATTGAATATACCACGATACATTTTACTCCCATACACGCTCGTTAAAACGAATCGCTGACAAACTCCAGAGAAACGTGCACGTTGGTCATAAACACATGCCAATGCCACTAATAAAAATTAAAAGAAATGTACAATATATGAATATGTTTTTTTTATTAAAAAAGTCACAAATTGCGAAAAAAAATTCTTATACAATTTCTATGAAAAAAAAATTGTTTTACATGGTGTTTTTCTGATGCCAATCGATTCCATTCCTATTCAGTATCAATAGTTTCTTAGGGCTCGACTTCCGGTAATGTACTAAAAAGCTGCAAATTGTAGGAAACTTTTTCCACATTTCCCCCATATACACACTATATGTAGATATCTACAAAAATTTAACTATTTTTTACAAACAGTTTTTTTGATGCCAGTCGATTCCATTCTTATCCAGTATCAATACTTGCTTTGCACTAAAAACCCACAAATCAATGGATACATTTTCCATACATTTTGTTATGGGGTAAATGTGGAAAAAGTTTTCTTCAATTTGTGGCTCTTTAGTAGGTACACTACCGCAATTTGAGCTCAAAGAAACTTTCGATACTGAATAGGAATGCAATCGATTGGCATCAGAAAATACCATGTGAAAAAAAAAATTCATACAAATTGTATAAGGAAAGTTTTTTGCAATTTGTGACGTTTTTTTATAAAAAAAACATATTCATATATTTATTTATTTTTAATTTTTATTAGTGGCCAGTGTTTATGACCAACGCGCACGTTTCTCTGGAGTTTGTCAGCGATTCGTTTTAACGAGCGTGTATGGGAGTAAATGTATTGTGATGTATTCAATTAAGAGGGCTTTCTTGTGAAAAACAGTGAAATCGCAACCGAGCGCTTGATCATACCGTGTGTGGTATCAAATTAAAGGGCTTTGCGAGTAGTTTACAAATATATATCACACTATAGGACTTTTTCTACTTGGTCTAACAAAATATGAGAAAATGTCCAAAAGTGGTAATAATTGTACCGATGAAGGCTCGTTTTCAAAAAATTGCCAAAAATCAATAATAGCAATTTGTAATCACTAAGGCATAACAGCAATTTAAGTAAACGTTGCAGATTAATTAAGTACAAAAATTAATTCGATGTGATATAGATTTTCAAAGAAAATGTCACTTAATTTTAGGTAATTTCTGAAAAAAATTGAATTCGTCTTAACCTCGTTTACTCTTTTTCAAAACCTTATAATAAAAATGTAGTCTGAGAAGATTGTAGTACAGGATATACGAATTATAAATTTACCTGTTTTAGTATTCAAAATTGTCAAAATTTTACAAATAAGATCGACTAATTCAGCTCTATACGTGAGTTTTTCTGAACGTGCATTAGAAAAAAAATCATAATTAATTTAGTGAGTTAGTTTTCAAAAATCCAGTCTTATAACAATCAAGATAATAAGATGTTCTAACTGAAACTTGAATTAAATAAATCTATTGGATAACGGAAAGTGCAGTATTTCACCGACTAAAACTATCAATTTTACATTCTTTTGACGTTTTTTTTGAAAGCACCCTTAAAAAAAAACACCTTGTTCTACGACAGATAAAATTAAGTATTTATATTCATTTGGTAGCTTATTAAAGAGGCTTACTTTGATGACAAATCTGGAGGTGTCGCTTGCACGATAATACTTAAAAAAAATGATTTTCTTTTTCATTTTTTTTTTCAGTTTTTGTATGGCAATATAACACAAAATGAATATCATATAATTGTCCTACCTACATGCACAATATACGTGACGCACGTCGAAATCGGCTGCCCAGAAAAAAAAATATCGAAGAAAGTTCAAATTTCGTTATTTTTTTTTAATTACTCAACTATAAAGTTTTGGGAGCTGAAATTTGGCATACTCGATACTAATACAAAGACGAATCAATAAAAAAAAATTCAACTCAAAACTCGCTGGGGGCAGATTCACTTAGCTTATCCTGGCATGCACCGGAAGCATGGTCGCGCGATAGACGATAAAATATCAGGCCGCCCCTATCGCGCTTACAGATAGTGCGACAGGGACGGCCTGCTATTTTATCGTCTATCGCGCGACCATGCTTCCCGTGATGGCCTTTTCAGGTGATTCAATGTGCTAGTGGAAAATAAAATTAACTAATGTTAATAATGTACATGCGCCATAAAACTAAAGCAATCAAGCGATAATCGATTTGTCAGGTTAGCAAAAGTTACTAATTACGACAAAATAAGTACAAATCAACCTTGTTTTGATACTACGTGGAGTCACTAGGTTCGAACTTGTAATAATACTTAGTAGCTTTTGCTTGTCACGTGATGAATTGAAACTGCGAAAGTGAGCTGAAAAGGATTTAGTTTAAGTTAATTGCAGTGAAGCTTTTATAAACTTAAAAAATCATCTTGTTTTCAAGTTTCAATGGGTAATCTGTAAAATATGGAAAAATGTACATATATGAAAAAGTAAACAGTTTTACAAAATTTGATGTTTACGACATCCAGAACACCTCTGTGTAAATATTAAAACGTGTAAGTTTTAATAAGTGGGATTCTGTAAATGATGAGACACATGTATACAGGGTGTCTTTTGATAGCGGGTCAGTAAAGGCAAATACCAGATCCCGTGCTGGCAATCAATCATGGTCTTAGACCTTCCTTTGATTTTTGATTTGTGAAAATTCGCTTTTACAGATTACGGAAATAACGTACAGGCTGTGAAAAAAATATAATTTTTCACAAACTTTTTTTGACGCCAATCGATCCCATTTCTATTCAAAGATCCAAAGCTTGTATTAGACAAAAAAAATCCGGCTAGAAAATCCACAAATCAAGAAAAACGTTTCCCATACAATTTAATTGTTTTTTTTTTCTCATATAACTTTGAATACCCAACGATTCCATTTTTATTCAGTATCAATAGTTTCCTATATGTCAACTTAAGATAATGTATTAAAAAGCCGCAAACAAAAAAAACTTTTGCCATACATACATTCACTAATGAAAATTTATTCAAATTTTACTATCTCACCGCTGTTACTGTTATAATATTGTCTTCATAAATTATTACGGTTCTTAAAAATGTAACAGGACCAGTTGGCGTAATTACATTACATAATATGTAATACATATGCATTGTATGTGGTATGCAAATAAATTCTCGATTCTCTATTCTCTAATATATTTTAACAGTTTTATTTGTGGTATAGGTAGGTAGCATACATGAAATGTAATGTAAAATATCCTATAATGGACGGTGATGCCATCATGGATAAAAAAAAAACAAATCATAAAAAATAAGTATCTAAAATTAGTTTCTTAAAACTGACGGCATTGTAACATAAACAAGAGTCATACAGCTGCTTAATTTTGAAGTTTCATTTAATTCGGTTATTTCTGAAGGATATGGCGCCAAGATAAAAGTCATCAGTTTACTGAAAAAAATATCACGCCGAATTCTTAGTAATGTTGCTAAGAGTTCGGATTCATCAAATGTCACTTTTTTAAATTTCAGTTCTCATTGTATGATAAAAATACAAAAGTCACTGTAAGTATGCTGTTCAGATTTCAGGAGTTCTGTTCTGTTCATCATCAGCAGTTCCACTGCAGCAAATGTTTCGATTTTCGATGTAAGTCTTTGTGATGATCTGATAAAAATACAAAATACAAACTAATTGTGTCTGAGTTCCGTTTTGATCATCATCAGCAGCGCCACTTCATCAAATATCATTCAATATATGATCCCGTCACTAAAACTCGAGTCTGACCAAAATTACTATTTGTCACTTAAAACCTCAAAAGTATTTAAAAAACATAACGAAAAAAAAATATCTCCTAACGTCTCATTGCGGAGTATAACGACAAATACCACGACTCTGACTTATTTAATATGACCTTGAACCAATTTGCTACTGCAACAGACGGACAGACGGACAGAATCGCACCATAAGGGTTGGAATTTTGTGCGTAATCCTAATAATTTTTAAGAAAAAAAACCGCCACCTTTGGGGTTCTGGTGAAAGCTACTTGCGAATGTTGGAATTGTTGGATCATGTAGAAATATATAGGTTTTTTTTTTAATTGCTTTTAATACTTTAATTATTTGATGGCAACACAAATGGAATAGGTATACGTATGCCGTTAAGGTTTGAGGAGTTTCCTCAACAATTCCTCATGAATCCGATTATAAAATTTGACTTGAAAACTCAATATTCTTAATAAACATAACTAAATGTCACTGTTCTGAGCTTAAATGCATGCTATTCTTATAAAAATACCAAAGCCAATATAAGTGTGCCGTTCAGATTTAAGAAGTTCCGATTTGATCTTCATCAGCAGTTCCACTGCACCAAATGTCACTGTTCTAGACGTTAGTGCATGCTATTCTTATAAAAATACCAAAGTCACTATAAGTGTCCCGTTCATATTTGAGGATTTCGGTTCTGACCGTTATCAGCAGTTCCACTGTACCAAATGTCACATTTCTGTACGAATGTGCGATGCTGTGCGAATGCTGTTCTTATAAAAATACCAAAGTCACTATAAGTGTGCCGTTCAGATTTGAGAAGATCCGCTCTGACCATCATCAGCAGTTCCACTTTACCAAATGTCGCTGTTCTGAATGTAAATGCAAGCTGTTCTTATACAAATACTAGAGCCACAATAAGTGTGCCGTTCAGATTTGAAGAGTTCCGTTCTGATCATCATCAGCAGTTCAACTGCACCAAATGTCAATGTTCTTATAAAAACCCAGAAATCACTATATCTATGCCTTTAAGATTTGAGGAGTTATGCTAACCTATCCTGGCCCCGTAGCAGAATGGCATTTCTCCGACGCCAAACGAAAGCGATACGCCGCTGGCTCTGTCGCGCCAATACGCAAGCGCGATAGAGATAGATATCTACTAGCGCTTCGTTTCGTGAGCGTTTCGTGAGCGATTGTGCCATTCGGCTAGCCACCCTGTTGTTTTTATTGATAATTGCCGCGGCGCATTTTGCCACAACTGTTGCCATGAAACACATAAAAATTCATTATTTTGTTATAAAGTCGTTATTTTTGTATGAATAGGTGCAACGTTTTTTTCAGAAGTGCCTAAAAAAAATGTGTAGAGAATTTTATAAAAAATATACTTCTCTTAGAAATTATACGTTGTTTATACGGTTTTCATTAAAATGTTAAAAATCTGAAAATAGGGATCTAAAATTAGAGGGAAAACCGGAAACGTTGACACCTCGGCGTGTTTCTACTTCTATTTTTTCTTCTAAATCTATAAGCTGCCAAGTTTTCTGCTTTCTGCCAGCTGTAACTATACATTCATATGGTAACGGACCCAATCATGGACAGTTTTTGATATTTCACTGATACGTGTATAAATTCTACCGCTAAGCATGTTAAAACTTAGAACTTGAATGTCTTATGGATCCTCCTTTTACATTTCAAGCGTATTACAGAATAAATACTCCTATTGGTTTCTTCATAGTTAACAAATTAAAACGAAGTGTTTCTTCTCCAATAATGGACAGCAGTTCTCCAGTAATGGACAGTGAAATAATTTAAAAATTTTACTTTCAAAGCCAACTGATACGGAATGAGTCAATCTTATATACCCGAAATAAAATTAGTTTGGGTTATTTTAACATAGGATTGTTCCTTGTAAATTTTGGTTTCGTAAATTGTTGCTTGTCCATCATTAGAGGTATGCAGTTTTCCGGTTCCAGTTATGGACAATCTCAAAATTAACACAATTTATTTATATCTTTGGAGTAACAAACTACTTAGTATGTATTATAAATACGCTATCTCAGGGTTAATACAGTAAGTAAAACTCGTTCAAGTTTACACCGAGTATTATTTTTTTATTAATTTATAAATGAACACAACTCTCTTAGCAACATTCGTCCTGATTTTTTTTGTAAACTTATGACTTTTATCTTGGCGCCAAATCCTTCAGAAATGACCGAATTAAATGAAACTTCAAAATTAAGCAGCTCTATGACTCTTGTTTATGGTACAATGTCCTCAGTTTTTAGAAACAAATTTTACACACTTATTTTTAAGGATTTTTGTTTTTTGTCCATAATGGCACCACCGTCCATTATAGGATATTTTACATTACTAATTTCCCTGTTCCGCCCCGCACTAAAGAACCACCATCCTTGAGATATGCTGTGCAGTCTTGCACAGACAAAAGTACCAAAATGATGTATACACACCTTACTGTATATTTCTGTCACTTTGGATGTAGCTTTGTTTATTGTTGCTGACTTTACAAACGAATAACAATGACTTGTTTATTTTTTTCAAATAATTATAACTTTGAAACTGAGCGAAATTATACGTTACTACTTTTGGCTGTTGAAAAAAGTGTAAACAAACCCGAGCTGTCAAATTTGGGGGTTGTTTATTAGGTAAAGTTTGGTTCCTGTTTTTTTTCCTTATTTTATAATAATTGAGCTAACTACAATTTTCCATTTCATTCCAATAATATGTAATTTTGTTTAATTTGACGAAACATATACAATACATCTTCACAAATACAAACACATCTTCGTTGCATTTAATGAATATTATTCTTTTCTTCGGGGTATCATTTGCCAAAAAGTACCCAATTATGCAGAGGTTTAAAACTCATGGTTGAATTTTAATCGGGGTTAACTCTACTAAAATATAAAGGTACGCAATTTTTATGGTTCTGTAGTCATCTAGGAACTCTTATGGTTTCGCCATGTCTGTCTGTCTGTCCGTCCGTCCGTCCGTCCGCGGATAATTTCAGTAACCGTTAGCACTAGAAAGCTGAAATTTGGTACAAATATGTATATCAACCACGCCGAAAAAATGCAAAAATAAAAGATGAAAAAAAATGGGGTATTAGGGTACCCCCCCCCCCACCCCTACATGTATAGTGGGGACTGATTTTTTTTTTCATTACAACCCCAACGTGTGATATATTGTTGGATAGGTATTTAAGAGCGCTATGACAAAAAAAGGCGATATATTGTAAAATGCACAATATTTATCGACAAAATTGTATACTTTACTCATACTAAAAGACAGTAAAAGTACTTGTTTCAGTTAGAACATCTTATTAACTGTCGGTTAATTAAATAACATATGGAAGAAAAAGCTTTTCCAAGTAGTAATGACTTTTTTTCTGATGCTCGTTTAGAAAAAACCGCGTGAAGCACAGATTTCGGAGTTCTTATTATGTATAATTTGATAAGCTCACTCTCATAAATGTGGTAAACTTAAGTTCCTAATATCTTGTATTTTAGGCCCATTAAACAATATTTATCATTTAATACTTTGAAATTGAGAAATTGAAAGTATTGTATATATTACTCAATTTTGTCTTGAAAATAAATCGAAACAAGTGATCATTTCGCCGAAAATCTACACGTTATCGAAGTTATTTTAGTATATAAATAATCTGCACAATCTGCTTAAATTTCTGTTATTCATTTGTCGTTATAATATTTTATAACGATTTTTTGCCAATTTTTTGAGAACTAGCCTTCCTGTCGCTATTTTACCGGCGACGGACGCCTGCGATTTCAGTGCCGCGCCGGAGCTCGTAGAGGTGAGACGTATGTCGCTTCGCTCTCCGAGTTTTCATCGCGAACGTCGAGAATATTTAGCGTTGTGTGGGTCGGACGCCTTGTTTATACACGGGCTATCCTCGCATGAATAATAACATATGTATGAATAACATAAAAAACACGAACTGGTTCAGTTACATGGATTCATTGGTACCGGTGACAACTATCTGGCTCCATCATCAGACCCTCAGTACCACCTTTTGTCAAACGTCTTGTTGAGACGAACCCAACGAGCCTAAACACGAAGTGGTGTAGTCATATGGTTCATTGGTACTGGTGACCACCATCTGGCTCCATCATCAGACCCTAAGTGCCACCTCTTGTCAAAGGTCTTGTTGAGATGAACCCAACGAGCCTAAACACGAAGTGGTTTAGTTACATGGTTCATTGGTACAGGTGACCAACATCTGACTCCATCAGCAGACCCTGAGTACCACCTTGAAGTAATTAGAATTGTATTTGACTTATTTTATCATCATATTAATATATACTTTACTCTAATACCTACTTATCATCATATAACAAAAGCAAATATTTGGGACGGGATCTACTTAAATATGATCACAGTTTATAATTATTACTTTAAATTTTTAAATAAATTTTAACATATGTAATTAATATTATTTTGCGCTATATTCCTAATATCGCCCGACGCCGAAATGTTATAACACTCTTAAAAATGAATAAGGGTTTACTACAACCGTTTTTTGATAATATTAATATTTTCGGAAATAATCGCTCCTAAGGGAAAAAAAGTGTGTGTCCCCCTTCTAACTTTTGAACCATATGTTTAAAAAATATGAAAAAAATCACAAAAGTAGAAATTTATAAAGACTTTTCAGGAAAGTTGTTTTGAACTTGATAGGTTCAATAATTTTTGAGAAAAATACTGAAAACTACGGAACCCTACACTGAGCGTGCCCCGACATGCTCTTGGCCGGTTTTTAATATTATCTGTTTGATGCTTGGTATCAATCAGCATCATCTGTTCCGAGTTCGATATTTGTGTTTTCGAGCTTCCGTTTCTCCGTATGAGATGGTGATTGTTGTATTGAAATGTAAATATGTATTCTTTATACAAGATGGTAGTTTATTTGATTCAGTAATATTTAATAGGTATGACATCAAATATTTAATAGGTGCCGACCCGTTAGAAACTTGTACCTACAGTCCTTTAAATAAATAAATAAAATATTATAGAACATTCTTACACAGATTGACTGAGGCCCACAGTAAGCTCAAGGCTTGTGTTGAGGGTACTCAGACAACGATATATATATAAGGTCCTAATTTATTAGATGCAGATATTTTACAGCTGATAGTACTCGGTCTCTGGAGTATATTAAACCGTGAAACATTATAGCTTTTACGATGTTTTTTTGGAGAAAACGGAAAAACAAATTTGCTACGTAAAAACACCCTGTTTATGTGATTATTAAATGAAAACTCATTGAACAGATTCTAGTACCTCTTTTACGTACCACTTAACTGTAACTGGCCACTTACTTCAATGACATGTGCAGTTTTCCCGCCGAACCTTTACGACATTTACAACAAACAATTGTTGACATGACAGACAGTGTTATTGTGACATGTGATAATGCACATGATGATTTTTTTTAGACGAAATTATAATTAATTTTTTGCTAGGAAAATGAAATCAAAAAAGTTACATGAAAAGATTTCTTAATTTATATTTAAAGTTAATTATTTTAATGTATAGTATCATGTGTTAAAATATCTGCAACTAATAAATTAGGACCTTATATAATATGTAAGTACTTGTGTATTTGGTAAAACTAGGCGAAAGTATATGTTTTTGGAATGGAACGGACTATAGTAGTGAGCTCAATTATTTTTAAATACGAAAAATTGAACAGGAACCAAACGTTACCTTATACATAATTTATAAGTTATAAAAAATCCCTTTGACAGTTTGCTCACAGTTTTTGAAATGCCTAAAATACCAGGTATTGCATTGTTACTTTCACCTCACTTACCATTTATGCGTTTATAATCATTAAAATTGGTTCACCATAAATAAAAAGTAACTAGTAAGTAGCCACCTATAATTTTGTTCTTCAATCTGGCCTTAAAAGGTTCACTACCACTGGATATGTCGAATTCGACAGCTCCGGTTTGTTTACACTTTTTACAACAGCCAGATGTACGAACTATAAGAAAAGCTAATTAACATTATAATTATATATATATATATATATTGTACCTAGTCTTGAAATGTTATCAAGAATACGCTGTTATAATAAAATTAGAAGATAACCGAACCAAACGAAAGCACTCCTATAATCCATACTAACTGAGAATCGCGAGCTCTTTCAATCCTAATAGGAGAAAAAAAGGGTCCCAAGGTTTTGTTCCCGTTCCGTTACCATTTTTTCATACATTTTGTATGGCGATGGCGGTAACGAAATGGAATGCAAAGCTTGAAAAATGTATGGAAGTCTTGGGACATTTTTTTTCTTCTATCAGGTAATGTGTGTGTATATACAGGTTGTATTTTGATAGCGGGTCAGTATGGGCAGCTAGGAGATCTCATGATATAAGGTAACTGTACACTATTCCGGGATAGTAAAATGTGGTACATTATTCCGGGATACTTTGGTTTTTGTCGCAAAATAAGGAAACTATCAGTAAAATCTTAATTTAAGGCAGTATTTTATTAACTATAGATCAAATAGAACCGAAAAAGTCGATTTTCGAATATCTATCATATCTTTTGAAGCCGTGAGATACCTCCAAACGCGTCAGTCGCAACCACGCAGTGGTTTCTATGGGCGTGTTTGACGGTGAGCTTAACGCGGCAGCGGAACTTCTTAAGGGTTTACTGTGATGCGGGTAAGTTTATTTATATTAAATTTGTATCATAATTGTCTTATAGTTATTAAAAGACATTTATATCATCTTTTAAAATTAATTTAAAGCATATTTTAATTAAAATACCCGCTCCCGGAATAATGTACACCATTTTGACGAGGTGTATATAATTGCGGGAGTATCCCGGAATAACGGAAACACAGTCCGCAATGTTTTTATGTTTTATTACTATTTGCGGTGAAGTATATTTATATATTTGATGTAAATATATTGAGTAAAGATTACAGATTATAGTGACATAATTACGGTACATATATTTTTTAGATTTTAGTCTCATAATTGAGTACGAAATGTATAGTCGTTGAGTAATACGTGCGAAATATTGGAGTGTGGCATCGACATTAAATTTGTTTTATTTCACAAAATTAAAGCACAAAGGTTGCTTATTTCGATGTTTTGAGTATAATTGTTATATAATCTTCCAATGTACTAAAAAAAATCTTGTTTGTCTTTTAACATAGCCTTCGTTTTGACTGCCGTAATTAAGTACACGACTTTATATGAGTGTATCTTATTCCAGTATGCCTATATGAAGTATATTAAAATATAAAAACACAAAATAAGGTATAGAGACCCGACTATTATGTTTTTCAACTTCCTTAGTTAGCTAAAAATCTTTATACCGCATATTGGTTTGTCCGTCAGTCAGTCTGTCCGTCTACGATTTAGCTCAATCATTATCAGTACTAGAAAGCTAAAATTTACATGAGGATAATACATAATAGGATAGACAATTAGACATACATAAATATACAATAGTACAAATAAGTCAGACAGTCAACCTGTGTAAGAACGGCCTATAATATTTATTTATTGAGTACTATTTATTTATATATAAATACTTGAATAACGTATCACCACCATATATGTATACGGTGTAGCTCAGTGATCACCAGTACCAAAATACTGAAATTTTCACGAGTGCCGTGCAATTTTTATATCCGGCCATAGCTTCTGGATTGAAATTAAATTTTGAAAAAAAAAAACCCCGACATTGTTAAGCGTTTTTCATCAAACATGGCTAAGAACACTCTCGACTAATTCAGCTTTCAAACGAAAAAAACTAATCTAAATCGGTTCATCCATTCGAAAGCGATGCCTTAGACAGACAGTAAAACTTATAACACTCTGTCATTATATCATACAATGGTTATACCGTAAAATATCATATTTCCCATCCCACCCCAACCCATCAAAACATTGCCAATTATAAAAAATACACTCTGTATAAGCATCTATCAAAACGATATGAGCATTTATATATTTACGTAAACAATATTTTTAATTCGTTTTTTTTTACATTATGCTTTAACAACGTGGACTTTAAAGGTATCCCGTAATTACGTACAACGACTCCCGGAATTGAAGCCATACCAAAATTGTATCCCGGAATAATGGGCAAACTAAGGGTTAAGTAAAACAACGGTAATTTCTATAAATTAGAAGTTACGATGCAAAATAATATCTTAAATCCATCGTAGAAGACTTATCCTTAAAATAAAATAATTAACACGACTAGAAACGTCGTATTTTTTTTACAATACTCACTCAAAGTAGGAAACGTCTTAAGTTCCCGTAATATGGGACAGTTACCTTATACTACGCCAAAATGGTCTAAGGACACCATCCCTCGATTTCCATTTGGTGAAAAATGGCATTTACCAATTTTGGAAAAAACATACAGGTTGCGAGAAAAAGGGCATTTTTGACAAACTTTCTTTTTGACGGCAATCGATCCCATTCCTATTCAGGATCAAAAGCTTTGTATGGGGCCAAAAATAATTTTCCGGCTACAAAAGTCACAAATTGCGAAAAACTTTTCTATACAATTTGAATGACATAGTAATTTGTATCACGTATGATAAGTTTGAAATTAAGCTACACAAAATATTGTTGTGTAAGTAATATGGCCTGTTGAAACACTTACAAAAATCGATCACACAAAATGATTAGGTACCTACTAGCTTTCGCCTGCGGCTTCACAAAATGTGAAGACAGTGATGACGTTATTGACGTTTAAATTATGATTAAATAGAGTCTGAAGTATGTCAAACATTATATAAACTTATTCTACGGTTTATTAGGTCTATTAACATACGGTGTTTAGATATTTTTGATTGTGTCAAACGATCAAGGATCATCAATTCGTCTACTAAAACGTTGTACTAAAATGTATCAATTTACTTACTCTGCATTCGTTGAACCGTTTGACGTTTCAGCAGTATGTGTATTATACAAAACATTTCGCCAAGCCAGGTTTCTCCTGAAATCGTCATATTTATTAATGTCATGCAATATGAAAAATACTTATGTATAATGAAATATTTTTGTGACTTACACCGAGAGGCTAAAACATAGATACCCTAGAAAAACATTTTGTCGGCGTGATTGATATGCATAAGTTGGTACCAAATTTCAGCTTTCTAGTGTTATCGGTTACTGAGTTTATCCGCAGACGGACAGACATAGCGAAACTGTAACGGTCCCTAGTTGACTACAGAACCCTAGGTCGGCATTACAAAATTAACAAAATTTTAGGAAACGCGAGCAACGCCCACGAGTATGAGAATGTAGTCAAATCCGCACATGGAAAATGTACTTATTAAATTTACAATAGGGTATTTGCGAGGTATCATTTACTTGTATATATATATGATTTGGACAGTAAAGACTGCATTAAGTGCGTCAACGTACGTAAGTAGTAATAAAGGTTTTGTATGATTTGGTATACATAATTAAAGATAGTAAAAAAGGTACATACGATTTGGTGCTATGGTGATAGTGATATTGTAAGGCAGCTTGTACCTACTTTACGCCGTTTACGTATGTTTTTTGTACGCCGCTTTGTGGTTCTGCCCATAGCGGCGTTCGGGGCAAACTAATTGACCAGACAAATCTATAATCTGCGAAAAAAGATCGGATGTTATAAAAGCAAAAATGTAGGTTTTGAAGTTCAGTGACATTTATTTAAACAATAACTTGTCATTTACTACTTACCACATTATGCACAAGTTGTCTATGGCAAATAAAGTGCCCTCCGCACGTTCCCGGACACAATTATTATGTAATGGGGTAATGATAATGCTCCTATAAATATTTTAATATTTTAGTTCAGTAAATAAATCAATGATAATGCGTTAAAAATATATATAATCTTTCATTTTAATTTTAATCTTGTAAATTTATTACATATAATCTAGGTCTTAAACTGGTTAGTGATTAAAAAAGATTCCGGGAAACTATCAAAGAAGCAAATCTTACCTGACATCCGATTACATAGTTACTTGTACGAATGAATGGTTCCAATTTTACTGGAGTATTTTTGCAATGTAAAATATGTTTCACTATTTTGTAATGAGATAATTTTATCCGTAGCCACCTATTGAGGAAATTTGTTACTAAATAGTTAGGTTACCTGTGTTAAGATGACATCTGTGTTCGCTATGATTAAACTTGACTTCGCCATGTTGCTTTACACGGACAGTGTAAGGTCACGCATGGTCACGCACACAAACAAGCTATCGACTACAATTTTCCCATTTTTTCAAATGAGATATTAATTAATATTAAAGAGTAACTGGTATTTCTGTAGAATTATGCGAGATATATGCATAAGTAACTAACTACACGTCAAGGTTTGAAGTTCATACAAGCTATGTATGACGAGATATCATGTCAATAAAGTTGTATGAAATTCACGTCAGGACAACGACTATTTCGTAAACATTGGTATGGAACTTGCTGAACAGACTCATCCTTTAGACGGTGAACAAAACACTTACTTGCAAAACTTACCATCTCAGCCGAACTCATTTGTTCTACTTGATGTTGACTATAAAGAAGTATATAGCACACTTATGAATCTAAAATCTGATAGTGCTCCTGGGTGGGACAATATCCCTACAAAGTTCTTAAAAATGGCAAATGCAGAAATAGTACCTATGTTAACGCATTTTATTAACCTTTGTTTCGAGAAAGGAATATTTCCTGCTCCACTTAAACAAGCAGTTATCACACCAGTTTACAAGGGAGGGAACAGAGACGATATTAGTAATTATAGACCAATATCGGTGCTCCCTGCAATCTCCAAAATCGTTGAAAAATTGCTTAATTCCAGACTAGTAGCTTACCTAAACCATTTAAATATATTATCAGACTCTCAATTTGGTTTTAGGCAAAATAAATCAACCGAAGATGCGGTAGCAACGTTAACTTCACTAGTAGTAGAGCAATTAGATAACCGGCAAAAATGTATGTCTGTATTCCTAGACTTGAAAAAAGCTTTCGATACCGTCTCTGTTCCCATCCTTGTACACAAACTAGAAAAAATTGGAATAAGAGGAACACCGCTTCTTTTACTAAAAGACTACCTATCTCACAGGAAACAAAATGTAAAACTGGGAAAATGTATAGGGGGGCTTAAGGAAATCACTCACGGTGTACCGCAGGGAAGCGTTCTTGGCCCTACCTTATTTCTGGTTTACATAAATGACCTCTGCGATATGAAAATTACAAACGCTAAAATCTTCTCATATGCCGACGATACTGCAGTCGTTTTTACAGGAGCGACCTGGGATAAAGTTAAAATTCACGCTGAGGAAGGATTAAGACAAATACAGAAATGGTTGCATAATAACATACTTACCCTTAACACTACTAAAACAAGCTATGTTTGCTTTAGTATTTCCAACAACACACAACCCAGCAGTGATTATAATATTAAAATACACGTTTGTGATGATACACCGACCCCAGATGTTTATACTCGTAGCTGTAGCTGCCCAAATATTAAAAAAGTTGAACAAGCTAAATATCTCGGGGTTCTCATGGATCAGCGATTGTCTTGGTACCCACAACTTGAATATGTATCCTCACGAATAAGGAAATTAATCTGGATTTTTAAAACTCTAAGACACGTGGTGCCAGGACGAGTAGATGCAGCCAGTGGTCCCGCGAAAGATCTTCTAAAAGAAATATATATTGCTTTGGTACAATCTGTCATAATTTACTGTATATCTATTTGGGGAGGCGCGGCAAAAACACGTTTCTTGCAACTAGAACGTGCACAGCGCAGCCTTCTAAAGGTCATGTATTTTAAGAAAATAAGATTTCCAACTGAAAGACTATATAGTATGACAAATCTTCTTTCCATAAGAAGACTGTTTATTCTTCACATAGTCCTAAAAAACATAAGCACTTACCATATAATGACTCATGTACACATAGAAGACTAACGTATAAAGTTGCTACTGTACCTCAATATAAAAGTAAATTTGCAAAACGACACTATGAAGCACTCTCTTCTAACTTATATAATGTATTAAACAAAAACCTAAATATATATAGTAAACACTACTATGAGTGTAAAAATATTATACCGGCTTGGCTTATGACACAAACATATGAGGAAACTGAAGAATTACTTACCCTACTAACATATCCAGTTAAAATAAATACTACACACAAACAAACAAAACACACACACACACACACACACACACACACACACACACACACACACACACACACACACACACACACACACACACACGAGGGATTTTGCCTGATTTTATATTGACCTGCTTTGAAGTATGGATTTTGAATGCTCTTGTATATTTCTGGCTCAGTAATTCTAAGTACCTAGTTTTAAATTTCATAGTTTAGAAACATTGTTTAAGAGGCTATTACATTTAAATACTTTAGTAGCACAATATTTGATAACAATCTTTAGAAATGGAAGAGCGGTACCTCCTGGCACAAGCTATAATAAAGCTTAAAAGGAGGTTCCAATCACTAGCTTTAAGATGAACATTGTGAAAGAAAATAAATATTTTTTTTTTTTTTGATTCCTCATTTAGATCTGTCAAAAATTTTGATTTACAGTTGTCGTTGTGTGCGATGACACAACTCGCTGGTATTTTGTTTGTACTCAGACTTGGAAAATAGCGTCCATCTACAAGTATGTGCGGGTTCAAAAAACTTGTGACAGGCGCATTAAATACAAATCGCCTTGCCTTCCTTCCTATAATTGTGCCACTAATGCTTTTTTACCAATAAGCTAAAATATACTTAACAGTAGTCAACTTAACTCACCTCATGACTCCCTTTCATCACCAAATAGCTCGGAGATTCCACCAAACAGAACATCGCGACCATTTGAACCACCACAAGCGCTACCACTAGAAACATCAGCGTGTCCAAATCTGTGACCAGTCTCATCAAATACCCTACACCTGTCATTGGTATAAATAAGGAAAGGGCAAGCGCTCTATTCTGTATTGAGCTGATCTCTCGGATGTATATTGGGAATATTGTGTACAAGCCACCCGATGATATGCCAGCTAGTATGTGTAACGCTATGACGTTGATTTCGCTGACGTCTAGAAGAAGTGGTATGCAGGATATCTGAAATTAATGGTAGGTAAAAATATCTGATATGAATTTGATGTATTGGGAAATCTTAAATCAAAAAAATCCTACAACTATAGTGGTTGTGTGAAGTGATTTGCTTATTCATAGCCACAGTAACCTTAAATGGTCTCAGACGCTGATAAAAATCTCTCATTTATTCTCTGTGTAGAATCCTCAAATCTTAGACATCTAGTATGGACCTCTATAAAATTGGCATATATAATTTCTTAAACTTACTTTAGACCTATATTGACCGTGATTACCTCTTTGATTGTTGTCGAGCTTCCGATATTTCGGCGCAGTTGCATGCATCAAAAAGGTAATCACGGAAATATAAGTCTAATGAAAATAACCATGAATCATTCAAAACCTTACTTTACTTGTACTAATATTATATACTAGCTTTTGCCCGCGGCTTCGCTCGCGTTAGAAAGAGACAAAAAGTAGCCTATGTCACTCTCCATCGCTTCAACTATCTCCACTTTAAAAATCACGTCAATTCGTCGCTCCGTTTTGCCGTGAAAGACGGACAAACAAACAGACACACAGGATTTCCCATTTATAATATTAGTATGGATTCTGTGGTTACACTATGTACTTATCTCCTTTGTTTTACAATTAGGAAACAAATCAAATTATTTTATTGAATATTTTTTGATTTGTTTTTTTTTTTTCAAGTAGTCACACTACTATGTATAAATTATAATTTGAAACAGATAATCATACACGAAACAAAAAACGACAAGGCCCACTGGTGGCCGAGCCGGGAATCGAACCCGGGTCTTCAGCTTACGCGGCTAACGTCTTTACCACTAGACCACCCGCCCGCCACCAGTAGGCCTTGTCGTTTTTTCTTTCGTGTATGATATCTATTTCTGATTTTAAACCAAAATTTGACGTTCTGGCCCCCAATATCAAAATAGTAGACAAGTATTCCCTTAGCCTCCTGGGTTCTCCCGTATTTGAAGAATCTTTTCCCGGTTACGTTTCTAATTCCATATCTAAATTCAAAAGTCACACTGATCGGTTACTCGAAATTAGCCCTCATTATGCTCTCGTAATTCTTAAATTCTGTCTTTTTGTCCCTAAATTTACATATGTGCTCCGTTGCTGTCCTTTCTGGAAACATCAAAATTTACTGTCACCCATAGATGATTTAATCAAAATTAGTTTAGAGACAATCCTAAATATTCATTTGAGTGAGGCCTCCTGGTCTCAAGCATCCCTTCCTATTCGGTTTGGTGGTTTAGGTATTCGCAAAATTACCAGTATCGCTTCCCAGCCTTTTTGGCATCTACTCATGGCGCGTCAAATCTCATAGGAAATATCTTAAGGGCTTTGCCCACAAACTATGAGATTGCGGGTTTTGAGGATGCCAGAAATGCTTTCAAAATTGCCTGCCCAGGCAAAAACTTTCCAGACAATCCAAAATCACAAAGGAGTTGGGATAATATTTATTGTGATTTAGCTTACAATACTCTTCTAAACAACTTCACAGGTCCAGAACACGCGAGGCTTTTGGCGGTCGGAGCCCGGGAAGCCGGTTACTGGCTACATGCCCATCCCTCACCAAACACTGGTACTTTCTTGGATCCGACCTCCCTTAGACTGGCGATCGGTCTGCGACTTGGGGTTTCGGTGTGTACGCCACACATATGCTCTTGTGGCACGGACGTGGACCGACTGGGACACCATGGATTATCTTGTCAAAAAAGTGCAGGCCGTTTTTCGAGACATGCGTCGCTTAATGACATTATCCGTCGGTCCCTTGCAACCATCAATGTGCCTGCTCTCCTTGAGCCGACTGGCATAATCAGAGATGATGGCAAGAGGCCTGATGGAGTGTCCTTGGTCCCTTGGAGTATGGGACGAATGTTAGTGTGGGATGCTACCTGCGTAGACACATTGGCACCGTCTCACCTCCAACGGACCAAGATAAAAGCGGGCGCAGCGGCAGAAAGTGCCGAAATTTTGAAACGTAATAAATACAAAAGTCTTGGCAAAGAATACCTTTTTGTACCCTTTGGTGTAGAAACTCTAGGTCCATGGGGCCCTAGCGCAAACAAGTTGTTCACAGAAATCGCGAAGCGTCTGGTTGAGGTAACTGGTGACCGAAGAGCTGGCGACTTCCTCGCACAACGTATCAGCATTGCGATACAGCGAGGAAATGTCGCCAGTATCCTTGGTACAATGCCTCAAGGGCCTATTTTAGACATTAGCTAGCTTTTAAGTTTAGTCTTAGTTTCTTATATAATTATGTAAATATGTTCATGTAAATAAAGATATTATTATTTCAATTTATAATTCCTTTGATTTATTTAAATGTTTGGGCAAATGGAACATGCTCCCCTCATCTGTATTCCCGGGCGAATACAATCTGGGTGAATTCAAGTCAAGAGTGAATAGGCTATTACTGGACTAGTGAGCTACAACCTCGGCCTTGTTGTCACTTTCCATCAGGTGCGACTAACGTCAATCACTGGCCAGTTTATAATAATAAAAAAAAAATCGCTCAAACATTAGGTACCTACATGTTTCTATGACTGTAATAAGCAAACGTGCCTCGTGCATTTACGAGTCAGTATCATTGAAGAGTTCTCATGGAAGTCAAGTGCACTCTTCATTTATAAAGCTTTTGCATCATTTTATTCTGAGAGCTTTCAAGTTGGACGGAAAAAAGAATAGTTCTATTTATTTATTAGGATAAAAGTGCTAGGTTTGATTTTATAACAATGAGTGGATATACATAGTATTTTATAAGCTTTTATTTAACTTGCAATGTAAGTATGTATGTTCGGGTGAAATCTTGCTACTCAATTTTGAAGCAAATCTTTAAATGACTGAGCTGATGCACACATATGATAGATGGATAAATAGATTTGTCAAACTGCAAACATACACAATACGAGTATACAGATAAAAGAAAAAACACAAATTAATCGCAACAAAAAAAGTACAGATGTGTGCGTTGCAGCAGGACAAAATGGTCTCGGCTCAGTGATACGCTTCGCTCTTTCGGCCAAAGCACTATACATAAAATAACGCAAATAATATGTAAACCACGTGACAATGCAACATTATGGACTCATGGAGCTGATCTGATGATGAAGCAGAAAGGTGGCCATAGGAGTTTTATAATGAAATGTCGTATCCTCATCGAGTAAGGGGTTTTTAGAAACGTCTCGGCTCGGAGAGCAGTAGATGACTGTTGAAAGAAAAGTAAAGTCGGCGAGAAAACCTTCTGCCAAAAATAGCAACGTATAGCAACAACTTTAAAATGACAAATTGTGCTGCATGATTTTCCTCCCGTAGGTGTAAAAATTGATTCTGGGACATGGGTTCAATTTTTATGTAGGCAATAGGCTAGTAACAATTAGTAACCTGTCAGTGCGATACATTTTCGATTTCTTTTAACCCGTTGCTAAAAATGACTAAAACTTGAGCAGATTCATGTGCTCTTCTCTGCCTTTTGGGAATGCAGCCGGCCTATCCGAAATGACAATCGTTGACGAATCGTCGAATATCAAAAATCATTCGCCTGCCCTTATCCCAGTCATTTGGGGTCGGCGCAACATGTCCTTCTCTTCCATACCTCTCTGTCACCCGTCATCTCATCATTCATCGTCATCTTTCACACAGTCCGTCCACCTTTTCCTCGGTTTTCCTCTCCCATTACTTCCTTCAACATGTTTGTAATTAGTTACCCTAAGTTTAGTAAGTGTAGTAATAGTTCCATTATACTGAAATGTTTTTAGGAAATAAGCGAATCTTTTACTGTGTGTTTGAAACATTGTCTCCTACTCGTTTAATTCTGTTTGCTTTTCAAATAAAAAAAAACCATTCATTCGTAATACCTTTCTCGTCACATGACTTTCATCCCTTCGCATCACATGCCCATACCATACTACTACGATTCGCTCTTACTTTTTCTACTCTCGGTGCAACTTTCAGACTTATTCTTATATACTCATTGATAATCTTATCCATTCTTGTGACTCCACACATCCATCTTAACATTCTCATCTCCGCTACATGCAATCTCTTTTCGTCCATCATCATCAGCTTGAATATCAAAAATACAAACTGTATAATTCTGTGGTCTGGCATTGTCGTGCCAATACGGAACAGCGAGAGATGTAACGATATCTATCGTAAACTTTAGTGCATTTGTCTACGCACCCAGGCGAGAATATCCATACCTACTAATATTATAAATGGGTCTGTTTGTTTGTCCGTCTTTCACGGCAAAACGGGGCGACGAATTGACGTTCTTTTTTAAGTGGAGATAGATGAAGAGATGGAAAGTAACATAGGCTACTTTTTGTCTTTTTCTAACGCGAGCAAAGCCGCGGGCAAAAGCTAGTATTATATGTATGTAATATGTATATATTGTACGTTCCCTGAAACTAATCGAGGACGCCCCAAATTGTTTGCAAGTTGCGACGTGCAATCACGTCACAACTCCGAACCCATTATTGTACAATGTTCTAGACAATAGATTGTTAATTGAGATTGACAAGAGCCCGTATCACGTGTTTCTGGCATTTTATAGGTTACTCTATAGCGTCTGTGCGTTTTCACATTATCGGATCCGATATCGGATTTGACTGAAAAAAAAACCATATTTAGAAAAAAAACATGGTGCTTGGTTTTTTTTCATGTTTTTTTTTCATAATTCTGAAAAAAAAACATTTGTTTTTTTTTCTATTTGCAACCCTATTTCTTATTCTTGGCCACAGACTAGCCAAAGGCAAAGACGTGGCCTAATACGATGGAGTGAGCTCGCCCAGAATATGCTTGTTCACTCTTGATTTGAATTGAACGTTACGTTATACTTCGTTTTTTTTAGCATTAGAGAGACCTGTCAAGAACGAGATATAAGGTTTTTTATCGGGCACATTCTGCGGATCGAACAGTGAATACGAGTTAATAAATATCTCTTATTTATTATCATGTTTTATTAACACATACATTACTCAGCGTTGTGAACAGATAAGAAACATAACTTTGGTTAATTTATATTGTAAGATGGAAAGCAGGGCCGGATTAAGGGTAGAGCGAGTGGAGCGGCCGCTCTAGGCGCCACATGGTAAGGGGCGCCAAAATCGAGAATATGGAAAAATCCATACAAAAAAAAATACATTGCGTGGGCGCACACATATCACAAACCGGCGAGAGGAGTCGGGAATTAATCCAGCTATTAAAAATCTAGATTTGTAATTCAGGTTGTGGAAAGTTGCACCACATTGCCAACATATACCAACATTCATAAGGGCGCTGTTGCTAGGGCGCCGTAAAAGGAGAATTTTAGCCCTTGACGAACCACATTGTTGTGCGGCACAAGGAGAAAGTTACGTTATCCAAATGCAAAATTATGAGTCTATCTGATAGTCCATAGCGGAGTTCCTCATAAAGCCAAAGGCGCAAAACGTCTCAGAGAGGCGCAATTTTGTGAATCACAGGAGATGATGAGCGAACTTCAAAGGACTAAGATCCCGAAGGGCACTTAGTGGCAAAATACCGAAATGGGCATCCCGACGGTGATGATCGAGTTCGCAGTTAATGTCTTAATTATAATATTGATGGCGAAATATAAGGCCTAAAAGTCGGGAACATAGGCGCTGTGAAGTCAAAATACCCTAAAATATGCCAAAGACCGCAGCTCTGCAGTTGATCAAAGCTTGAAAGCTCGCTGCTTCCCCGCTAGCGGGTTGAGTCTTAATAAATTGCGTCAATAGGAAAAAACAAAATCGCGCTCGCTTCGCTCGCGCTCACTATTTATTGGGTTGGCACAAAAGTAATGAGACACTTGGTTTACGTTTTATATTTTTTATTATTATTATTACAATACAAAAAGCTTAGTTGATGATGTAATCACCATTAGCATCTATGACTTCTTGCCAACGATCCGGCAAAGTTTGGATGCCTTTCGCCCAGAACTCTGATGGCTGTGCCTCGAAAAAGTTGTTCAACTCCACCTGTACATCATGGAAATCATTGAATTGTTTACCCCGCAAATGTCGGTTCAGGGCTCTAAACAAATAAAAGTCTGATGGTGCGAGGTCTGGAGAATAAGGTGGGTGGGGTATCGTCTCCCAGCCCAAGTTCTGCAGCAGCTGTTGGCGAACGGTAGATGCGACATGAGGTCGAGCGTTATCATGTAGTAAAATTACAGTGGCTCGTCTTCGTCGTTTTTTCTTGATAGCAGAAGATAGTTCGGTGAGCTGTGTTGAATATTTGTTAGCGTTTACAGTTTCATTGTGTAATAGTTCATGAAACAGCATGCCTCGCGAGTCCCAGAAACAACAAAGCAAAACTTTTAAGCGGTTCTTTTGACTCAGCTTCGGTTGAGTTGGTGGCGTTTCTTCTCGAGGCAGCCAAAAAGCACGACGTGTATCGTTCTCATAATAAATCCATGATTCATCTCCCGTAACCAGATCAGTCAAAAACCTTTTACGTCGGGGTCGCAGCAAAAGTGATTGACAGATGGCGACACGGACTGCACGACTGGCGTCGGTAAGGATGTGCGGTACCCATCGAGCCAAAACTTTTCGATACCCAAGCTCATGCAGATGGTATTCCACAGCGTGGTGACTGCAGTTAAAGTGCTTCCGCTAATTCACGAGTAGTAGCATCAGGATTCGACTGTAGTTCGCGGCGTAAATCGTCATCATTGAATGCAGGTGGTCGCCCTGAGCGTGACTGACTTTCAAGGCTCCTGTCTCCTGATTTAAAACGGTCAAACCATCTGGACACCGTGGCATGGCTTGTACTTCCAGCGCCCAATGCAGTGTTGATATTGTCAGCCGCAGCCCGCGCACTGTGGCCTAACAAGTACTCGTATAAGTAAAGTGTTCGAACTTGTCGCTCGTCCATTTTATTTCAATCTAACTAAACCAATCACGAGGGCGGCTTTATATACCTTCACATTAGAAGTACCTAGAATGTTCTACAACATACTAGAATATTATCGAAAACAATTAACTTAAGAAAGGAAATGTAGAGTTTTGTAGAGTGTGTCATTACTTTTGTGCCAACCCAATATATCAGTTCTCTTTTAGTTACTTAGGAAAAAATCCGCGCTCGCGTTTTCATTTCAAGTCTGCTTTCCTGACTTGGCCACTATAGTACTCCATTTTGTTCGTTATTTTATGTACATGATATCCACGTTCAGCCCCACAACCATTAGGGTGCGACTGCGAAATTTCTACCATTGTCCCTTTCGTACTCTGTATGATGAAATCCATAAATTCTGTAGGTATTGCGTTAATCTTCAAATTACGGCAATACTATGAAAAAAAATTCGCGCTCGCTACGCTCGCGATTTTTTTATCTATGTCGTAAAACTTCTTCCCAAGGGCGCCGAAACTCAAACCCGCTCTACCCTGATCGAGTGCACGGGCCGGCGCTGATGGAAAGCTAAGAATTTTAAAAAATTGTGTGTGCAATTTTTCATGGAAAGGTTGTACATTAAAAAACCTAAAGAGGCAGAGTTCTCACACTATGCTCTATTTTTAAACGTCACTGTCACTATCTACATACAGCATGTGCATAAGTTCCGAGAAATCAGTGGTATCGGCCGAAATCGAAGAAGGAATGTTTACGACCACTGCTTCTTCGTTTACCCGTTTGACAGATAATTCTAATCTTAAAAGAAACGGAGTATAATCCCATACCGGATGTTGGAAGGATCTCAAAGAAAGATTTCTTTTAATTATAGGATACTAGCTTTTGCCCGCGGCTTCTCTCGCGTTAGAAAGAGACAAAAAGTAGGCTATGTCACTCTCCATCCCTTCAACTATCTCCACTTAAAAAATCACGTCAATTCGTCGCTCCGTTTTGCCGCGAAAGACGGACAAACAAACAGACCCACACACTTTCCCATTTATAATATTAGTATGTATGGGTTCTACATTTGATATTCTCTACATTTATGCTAGAAAATTACCTTCCTAAGACAAGTTTGTTCTACATATGAAAATCTCTTTATTATCAAACCAGTTTCAAATGGCACTTCATGCATTCTACAGACATACCATTTGAATATAAAATTTCATCTGAATATTCTGAATCGTATTTGAATCGTATTTGCCTGTGTGGTGACGGGTTAAGAATTTCACCACCCCCTTCCTTCCCGTGGGTGTCGTACAAGGCGACTATGGGATATGGGTTAAATTGTGGCGTAGGCGAGAGGCTGGCAACCTGTCACTGCAATGTCACAGTTTCGTTTTCTTTCAACCCCTTATTTGCCAAGAGTGGCACTGAAGCTTTAGTAGTTTCATGTGCTCTGTCTACCCCTTTATGGGATACAGGCGTGATTGTATGTATGTATGTATGTATGTATGTATTTGAAAGTCGGTTAACATAATTGTACGAATCGATTTGCATACCAACGTTGCCGATCCATTAGAAATACACACACTTACAGTAATGTTGTAAACATGTGAAGGTTATAATTAGAATATCGTGAATTTCGCTCGTGTCTTGTTAGTCCTTAGCTACAGCTATATTGGCGCGGGAGAGACACACTTTTGCAGCTGACAGTACCTAATATTAATTAATTAATTAATTGTAGTAGTAGAATTTGTATTACCCTATCCACGGTGGGGGGTCTTGACAAATAGATCACGTGACCCCCCCCCCCCCCCCCAGGCACGAAGCTGGATCCGCGCTTGTGTAATTAATTATGTACCTACTAGTTTAAGCCCGCGGCATTACTCGCGTTAGAAAGAAACAAAAAGTAGCCATATGTCACTCTCCATCTCTTCAACTAAATATGTCCACTTAAAAAGTCGCTCGTCGCTCCGTTTTGCCATGAAAGACGGACAAACAAACACACAGACTTTCCCATTTATAATACCTTATACCTCTAGTAAGTATGGATATGACGTGTAAAAAGCCCCTGTGGCTTATTTACTGAATCAATTTTTTGGATTTTGATTTCTAAGTACCTTGATGTGTAGGTGCGTTCAAATTGGTCAGACTTACCCACAGAACTATATTTAGATAGAAGAAACAAGTTCATCTATTTGTATTGTTTGGGGCCGAGCGTGTCAAATTTTGTACTGAAGTTGTTTCTTGCCTGTAATTTTAAATATGTCTCAGGCTCTTGATTGTTCATAATTTTTGTGTTGTTGCAATTGAATATCACGTAACGAGGCATTTTTTATGTTTTGATTGACTTCAACTTACAAAAATTGACGCCCGAAAGCTGCAAGCTGCGATTAAAGACGGACAACTCAGTGGATTTCACTGAGTTCATTTGACACGCTAAGTAGATACGTTTGCTTGATATATGGTATATATGACATCTGTGGACTTACCCCTTGCACCAAACTGACTATAAATATCCCGACTTTCCGTCCAAACCGCTCGATCACGCAACAGAGCACGGGCGCCGCCGCCGCCGCCGCCAGCACGTGGAGCGTGGTGCCCAGTGGCACCTGGGTGCCAGGGACCTGGGGCCCAGGCGCCGCTGACCCGATGTTGCCAGCATGTGCGGATGAGGTTAGCGCGTCTGTCTCGATGCCTTGGGTGAAGAATGGGACGCTGGCTGGAAACAAGAGAGAGTTATGTACGACTTTAGTTACAACGGAACGGGTAAATATGTCATTCTTTAGAAGGAGCCACGTGATAGAAGAGATAACGTGACACTTTTAATTGGGATTGACAGTTCTTTCTGACCTGTCGTGTTGTAGTAAAACTAGGAAAATGTAGTATGAGATGAGAAGAAGTTTCGTCCATACCTATTGATAGTATTGTGATGTCGAATCAAATTTAATAAGTATCTACAAAAAATCGCTAAAATCGCCGCCAATAGAAATTGTCAACAATGTAAACAAACCATTCTATAAAATATCAATATTCTAGCACAATTTTATTATTTTAAGGGTTGAGGATCATAATGTGATATAAATTGATTAAAAAACACAGGGATTTAGCTAGTATCTGATGAGTTAGAACGGAAATCAAAAACATTTTGACTACAAGGTTTGTTTACATTGTTCACAAATTCTATTGACGGCGACTTTAGTTGAATAACTTTCAGATTGCTTTTCCGACAAGAATTCACAAAAACACATTTAATTATGACATTGCAATAGATGAAATGGAAATAGGAGGTAACCGTAACGTAATTTTTTTTGGGTTTTTAGAAATGTCTGGATGAGTATTAGTTTCATGTACAAAGAAAAGTACAGTCAACGATGAAAGCTTATACCAAAAATGTAATTTTTGCCAAAAACTTCACTCTATAACTTTGTCGAACAAAAAACTGATATATTTTTGTGTGATGCTGATGGCTCGCTCAGGTGCACTTTGTAACTCTGTAACTACAGTACCAAGGCCATAAACCTAATGTCTCCTAATTCTCCGGTCAACACAAATTGACAGTCTCCTGTCAGCCTAGCTGAAGTGATAACCGTTGACGTTACGTGGCGATCGAAACGTAGTCTGTCTCTGTCGCAATACAGAAGAGCGATAGGGACAGCTAGCTACGATACGCTCACGAAGCGTCGATTGTGAAGTTAGCTGTACCTTGGAGTAATCTGGACCAATTTACGGCACTTAACGAACTGCCCTGCTTCATTCGATTCTATTCTTGAACCTTGACTTGTTGGACAATACTTTACAATAACATCGTTGTAATTGAAATAATATAAGGCGACAGAACCGGACAGACAGACAGAACCGAATATGAGATGCACATGATTTTTAAACATCTGCGTGCGTAGCCGAATGCACAAACGCTCACGAAACGAAACGCTCATAGATATCTATCTCTATCGCTCTTGCGTATTGGCGCGACAGAGTCAGACAACCTACGGCGTTTCGTTTTCGTTTCGCGTCGTAGAAATGCCATTCGGCTACGGGGCCTGAAAATTTAGACTTGTAATGTTTTCATCACACAAACTGATAAAGGCTCTCTTGATTCTTCTAAAACAAATGATAAAGTTACATTTTATGCACAAGAGCGCAAAGTAACCTCAAACAAATTTTAGCTTGAGTCCAAATGCTAGCTTGTAGAATTACCTAACGTTGCAATTATTATTTTAAATCAAATTATGTTTGTTTAAATATTGATGCATTTCACTTAGTTTGATATTTTATAGTTCTAGTGTTGGTGTGATCTTGTGGAGGCCCTGTGCACCTATGGCACAGTATAATAAAGAGTACTGTACTATCGTACAGTATGGCCACTCCCGCTCCCCGCTGAAAGTGCCGCCCACCACCTCTCGGTTACCTCACAGTTACCGCCTGTCAAAAACGCCAACAGTCGACCTGTCATATCCATATCTCACTCATAGAAGCAAGGTACGCGTTCACCTACACGGCTTAGACTGTGTGCTAGGATCGCTCTTTCATATATTTGATCGCCAGTGTCCGAGGTGTGCCTATAGGGTGTCTTAGGGCATTCAACAACAACAATGTTGGTGTGTGTGTGTGTCTTGCAATCCTCGCTACGCTCGCGGTTCAATATTGGCATATTAGGCGACTTGTATAGGCGAGGCAAAATCGCTGCTAACTGAGCTTAGGAAGACTTTAAAGTTAATTTATTTCAGTTAATCTCAACATCTCATTAAACTACGAATACAAAGTCGTCTTAAATTGCTCTTTTCTACATTAAATTAACATTTTATTACCGTTCCTAATTTTGTTGCTTGTCCAATTTAAAAGAAAACAATTATGTACCTCGTAAAATACACAAAGTAACGAAAACAACTTCAGATAACGGTACATTCCCATTTTAACTCTGCGAGATATTATCAGGGTACAGTCAACCAATCTGAATCCTAGGCCACTGTAGAACCCTTTCACGGTAAAAGCACAGTATAATAAAGAGTACTATCGTACAGTATGGCCACTGTCGCTCCCCGCTGTAAGTGCCGCCCACCCCCTCTCGGTTACCTCACAGTTACCGCCTGTCAAAAACACGAACAGTAGGCCTGTCATATTTCACTCATACAAGCATAGTTCACCGCGTTCACCTACACGAGCTTAGACTGTGTGCTAGGAACGCGCCTGTTTCATGTATTTGATCGCCAGTGTCCGAGGTGTGGTAAAAGTTAAAGTGACTGCTAAAGCAAATAAAGCACGGTGTCAATACGACAGTTCTAGAGTGGCCTAGGATTCTAATTGGTTGACTGTACCTAGCTAACGTCACAATCGCTTACGCTTCGTAAGCGTGTCGTAGCTAGCTCTCTCTATCGCTCTTCTTTAGTGGCGCGACAGAGACAGACTGTGTTCCGATAGTCACGTAGCGCCAATGATTGTCACTTCAGCTAGGCCGGCAAGGCCTCTAGCCAATAGGTGGACCGGACCATTTTTATCAAAGTTGTCCAGTGTCCACCCCACTTTTTTGTAACATGGGTATTTTTTACGCGATTCATACTCAGAATCGAGAGCTCTTTCGATCCTGATAGAAGCAAAAAAATGTCCCAAGATTTCCATACATTTTTTCGAACCTTCCATTCCGTTACCGCCATACAAAATGTATGAAAAAATGGTAACGGAATGGGAAAAAAACCTTGGGACACTTATTTTTCTCCTATTAGGATTGAAAGAGCTCGCGATTCTGAGTGGAAAACACATAAAAAATTACAAATCCAAAAAAAGTGGTGTGGACAAGTTTGAAAAAGAAAATGGCCCAGGTATACAAGCGTTGACGCTAGAGAATAATGGGCATTTTCAGAATTTGGGACCCCCCAATTAGCGAAAGTCGTTAACAAAAATTAACTCGCTGTTAGTTTTGTGACGACAATCAAGCATAAAATTTGTCTAAAAGTTTACTTTTTTTCACGTTCTGAATGTAGATTATCGCTTAAAGTTTATGTAAATAACACAAAAACAGTATTGTTATAGAAATTTTATGCTTAATTATCGTCACAAACCTGACAGTGAGTTAATTTTTGTTAACAACTTACGCTAATTGGGGGGTCCCAAATTCTGAAAATGCTCTAATACGCAACTGGTTATCTTCACGCCAAGAGTGGCAACACATTGCAAGACGTTTGCCCACACGCGCAAGCTTACCCAATACGAAAGAACAATATTATACTGCTCTTGGCTACAAGCTCATAAGATATTATCTCCCTTATCATTTCCAGAAGGCAGATAAAAGATTAGAGTATAAACTAAGCAAACGAATAAATAAAAGACTCCTTTTATACGAAGGCTAAACAAATATACGTACGTGACCTATTTCAAGTAATATAAAGAAGTCTTCAAGGTTTTTGCTGTCCCTTTGAAACGAATAATTTATGTATTGCATTCATGTAGGTACCTATAATAGAAATTCTATTTTATAAGTCATCATTTTTCTTGCGTTATCCCGGCATTTGCCGCGGCTCATGGTCCGCTGTCATAACTAATCCCAATATTTGGCATAGGCACTAGTTTTACGAAAGCGACTGCTATCTGACCTTCCAACCCAAAGGGTTTAGGCATTATTGGAATTAGTCCGGTTTCCTCACGATGTTTTCCTTCACCGAATAGTGACTGGAAAATATCAAATGATATTTCGCAGATAAGTTCCGAAAAACTCATTGGTACGAGCCGGGGTTCGAACCCGCGACCTCCGGATTGAAAGTCGCACGCTCTTACCGCTAGGCCACCAGCGCTTTCTATTTTATAAGAAAGTAACGTTTACCTCTATAAAATAGTGTTTTTACTAGTTAGAGGCGATAGAGCCTCTTTTTAACCCCCGATGCAAAAACGACGGGGTGTTATAAGTTTGACGTGTCTGTCTGTGTGTATGCCTGTCTATCTGTCTGTCTGTTCGTCTGTCTGTCTATCTATGTGTGTGTCTGTCTGTGGCATCGTAGCTCTCGAACGGATAAACCGATTTTGATTTAGTTTTTTAGTCTGAAAGCTAAGATAGTTGGGAGTGTTCTTAGCCATGTTTCATGAAAATCGGTCCACTATGTCGCGGTCGGGGGTTTTTTCAAAATTTTAATTTTGTGGTTAGGTTATTATTGAAGTAAATGTTAAGTAGCAATGTGGTATCTTTTGATTGAAAACGTCACATACAGAGGTATAAATCGTAGAACAATTATCTAAGTTAACGGAATTCGAAATACCTAGGGATTATGACGAAGATCCTTCGCCTTAGGGGTTGAAATGGAGATGATAGTTTGTCAAGAGACTTAGCTTAGTTTCAGTTAATACTACGTACATTCAGTCAGACAACTAATACCTAATACGTGTCACAGTATAAAAAAAAAACCGGCCAAGAGCGTGTCGGGCCACGCTCAGTGTAGGGTTCCGTAGTTTTCCGTATTTTTCTCAAAAACTACTGAATCTATTAAGTTCAAAACAATTTTCCTAGAAAGTATTTATAAAGTTCTACTTTTGTGATTTTTTTCATATTTTTTAAACATATGGTTCAAAAGTTAGAGGGGGGGGACGCACTTTTTTTTCCTTTAGGAGCGATTATTTCCGAAAATATTAATATTATCAAAAAACGATCTTAGTAAACCCTTATTCATTTTTAAATACCTATCCAACAATATATCACACGTTGGGGTTGGAATGAAAAAAAAAATCAGCCCCCACTTTACATGTAGGGGGGTACCCTAATAAAACATTTTTTTCCATTTTTTATTTTTGCACTTTGTTGGCGTGATTGATATACATATTGGTACCAAATTTCAGCTTTCTAGTGCTAACGGTTACTGAGATTATCCGCGGACGGACGGACGGACGGACGGACGGACGGACGGACGGACGGACGGACAGACAGACATGGCGAAACTATAAGGGTTCCTAGTTGACTACGGAACCCTAAAAACAGTTCGTAGTCTCTCCGCGCGAAAGAAGCCAAACTTCATAGCATAACCTCAAAAAGGATCACCAGCATCTTGGGCACTATGCCTCAGGGGCCTTCTTTAGACTTAGATTTCAAGTTTTCTTATATTTTAATTGCCTAGTTCATAATATTTATTGTATCATTTTTTAGGGTTCCGTAGTCAACTAGGAACCCTTATAGTTTCGCCATGTCTGTCTGTCTGTCCGTCCGTCCGTCCGTCCGTCCGTCCGTCCGTCCGTCCGTCCGTCCGTCCGTCCGTCCGCGGATAATCTCAGTAACCGTAAGCACTAGAAAGCTGAAATTTGGTACTAATATGTATATCAATCACGCCAACAAAGTGCAAAAATAAAAAATGGAAAAAAATGTTTTATTAGGGTACCCCCCCTACATGTAAAGGGGGGGCTGATTTTTTTTCTTTCCAAACCCAACGTGTGATATATTGTTGGATAGGTATTTAAAAATAAATAAGGGTTTACTAAGATCGTTTTTTGATAATATTAATATTTTCGGAAATAATCGCTCCTAAAGGAAAAAAAAGTGTGTGTCCCCCCCCCCTCTAACTTATGAACCATATGTTTAAAAAATATGAAAAAAATCACAAAAGTAGAACTTTATAAAGACTTTCTAGAAAAATTGTTTTTAACTTGATAGGTTCAGTATTTTTTGAGAAAAATACGAAAAACTACGGAACCCTACACTGAGCGTGGCCCGACACGCTCAAGGCCGGTTTTTTATTTAAGTGTTAGCTCAAGTTCGAGAAGAATGGAGAAAGAAGGGGGAGGCCTTTGCCCAGCAGTGGGACACAATAGACTCATCTCATAATAATAAGTGTTATAAATAAATATTTTTTACTTCAAAAACATTTTGTCAAGGAACCACGTTGTTGCGGTTTAGTTACGTCCTGCATCTTTTTACTGTTTAAATATTTTACATTGCTATTCGCTCAAATGATTGAAAAACAAATATAATATAATTTTGCACTCGATCTAAATATAAAACACACACATTCCAACCAACCATTCCACCATTCAAAACCATTCTGGGCATTCTGTTCTGTCACTGACTGAGTGAATAAAGTGAATGAATGGAATGAGTGAGTCGCGTTCAGCGCAACGAAACTAACGGAATGTTGACGCGCTGAGTGAGCAGCATTTCACGCAACGTAACACTGACTGAGTGTTACGCGCTGTCAGTTGGAAGACGCATAGAAGTTTCACTTCAAAAAGATATTTGGGTCTGATAGTCCGTGTTGCGCGCTGTCAGTTGGATTGGAAGTCGCAATAAAAGTTTCACTTCAATAAAGAGTACTATCGTACAGTATGGCCACTTCCGCTCCCGCTGAAAGTGCCGCCCACCCGGCCTCGGTTACCTCACAGTTATCGCCTGTTAAGAACGCGACCAGTCGACCTGTCATATCTCACTCATACAAGTATGGTACGCGTTCACCTACACGAGCTTAGATTGGGTGCGTAGGAACACGCCTCTTTCATGTATTTGATCACCATTGTCCGAGGGTGTGCGTATCCGAATGCACAAACACTCACGTAACGCTCACGATAATTTCTTTCGTAGCTATCTATCTCTATCGCTCCTGCGTATTGGCGCGACAGAGCCAGACTACATTTCTGCGCGCTTCGATGGCGTTTTGCGTCGCAGAAATGTTATTCGGCTCACTGTTGTAAAAATGCATTGTTGTAGTTGCAGTTTTCAAATGGAAAATAGCATAAAAGTCTCTCAAATGTATCATTTGGGTATTAATAGCGCATCTTAATCGAGTTTTATTTAAATCACAAACTTTAGCGTTGAATAAAGGGTTTTCAATAAAGATAACAAGAAAAAATGATAGTAAATCATAAAATCAAAACATACCTATAAAAGCAAACAGTAACTCTTTCCAAACACATCCTTTGCCAACATCCTTATTTATTTCCACACTGCTTGAATGTTTTCCTATTGTGTACACCATTTTCAATAATATCACGGCACTTATTTATAAATAACAAAAGAGAACTCGATTCAAACTTCTTTTATAAAGTTATCCACATCACTATTTACATATAACCTCCAAACGGAGACCGACTTAAACATAACGCGCTTCAGTTGAAACTCGAACGATTTTAACTATCTTATTATTTACATTGAAAATCAAGCTCTAATCGTCAGGAAATACATTCTAAACCGTTTTTACTATCTCGAGTTTAAATAATTCTTGTCTATTTTAAACTCTATTTCTTGGAGATAGCACGTCCGTCCCAAGCGAGATTGTAACAATCTGTGTCAATAGTGGCGTGAACGTGAGACAGGCGGCGTGAGTGATAACAGTCTAGAAATCTTTCAGCTGTTTATGTTTTTTTTTTTTTTTTTTTTTTTTTTATACTACGTCGGTGGCAAACAAGTATACGGCCCGCCTGATGTAAAGCGGTCACCGTAACCTATGGACGCCTGCAACTCAAACAGTGTCACATGCGCGTTGCCACCCCATTAGAAACTTGTACATTCCCTTTTGCTGTGTTAAGTACACAGTAAAAAGGAGTGTACAAGTTCTAAGGAGGGTTCGGGTTGCCGACGACTCAAAGGACAATAAACGGAACAAGTTAGTTCCGTAAGTCCTCCCGTCATCAGCACACCGCACCCTCGTTGAGCTCTGGCAGCCTTACTCACCGACAGGAACACAACACTATGAGTAGGGTCTAGTGCTATTTGGCTGCGGTCTTCTGTAAGGCGGAGGTACTACCCCAGTTGGGCTCTGCTCTAGATTCGAGCGAGACAATATCCGCTGTGCTGTGCCCTACCACACAAAGCGGAATATCATTCGCTATGCCCTACCTCCTATTAAAATGTTAATGTTAAGGCCAGTGCACATATACTCGCTATACGATGCGATGCTTTGTCAACCGATATAAAGTCCCGAATGCACAAATGCTCACGAAACGCTCACGATAATATCTAGAGATGGGCCGAATATGGACTTTGCCGAATACGAATATTCGGCCGAACATTCGGTTCAGCTCTTACCGAACCGAACATTCGGCCGAATATTCGGTTACGCCATATTTAGAAAGCGGATGTTAAGAAAAAACTATTAAATGATTGATAATGGTTACATATGTTACTAGAACTACATAATTATATTTGTATTTTGTCCTGGATATAATAACATTGTAGTTATCCCGCGCCAGCGCTACAAACCTCGCGAATCGTTTATAGATGCCAAAAAGAAAAGAATTGACACGAACTGTCACCCTGACGTTTCATATATTTTCGCGCGCGCTCCACGCGGTTGGATGCAAACTATTAGCTTTCGAGTTTTTATTAAGTTTTTCGTAGTTTTAATAAATACAATTATGTTTAA
This sequence comes from Leguminivora glycinivorella, assembly GCF_023078275.1. Taxonomy (NCBI): domain Eukaryota; kingdom Metazoa; phylum Arthropoda; class Insecta; order Lepidoptera; family Tortricidae; genus Leguminivora; species Leguminivora glycinivorella. Next base: position 2,477,054 of record NW_025952831.1, read on the forward strand.
AACGGTATTATTCAGTGCAAAATACGGTGCAGCATGTGTGTGGTGTACGGTGTTTACATGGCAACCGAAATGTAATAAATATTGGGATGAGAGTGATGAACGCAAGTTACAACATTTGTCAATTGGATTTTTAACAAGAACATTCCTTAGTTATGAATTATGAACTTATCAAATTCACTAAAAGTGTTCCCGTGGGGAAACATAGAGGTATAATATATTAATTAGTACCTATATTTAACCTCACATTCTAACCTCTACGGAGATTTGGTAAGGTTTTTTATACATTCATCGTCAATTGTCGTTGGACAAATATAATAAAGGAGTTCTGTATACGCATCTGACATCACAATTCGCGTGTGGATTGTGCTTCATTCGTGGAATGAAGATATTTGGATCCCAATAAAATTCTTATTGTAACTTTAGCCCGTGGGGCAATCAGATATGCTAAATATTCAAAAATAAATTCTCATCCGTGGGATGAATGTGTTAAGACATGCTAATGCCTGTGAGGCTACTTAATGTGTTAGGCATGCTACTGCTGTGCCTACCAAATATACAACAATGCTGCAAGAGTACTATTGGCGACTGTTAACTGATCATTTGTAATCCTTATTACAAGGGCATAAAGTCTACCGATGGGTAGTTAAGAATGTTCCTGTTAGCCCGTGGGGCTAGCAAATGTAAACTCTCATTCACGGGATAAATGTTTTAGCAAGTGTAGCCTTTCCCGTTCGGCAACCAAGTGTGCCAACTTTTCAATAATGAAATCTAATAATAAGGAACAAGAAATGCTCCTCATCCGTGGGATGACTGACAGTTATGGTATAGTTATACCTAACGAATTTCTTATAGCCAGTGATGTTTAATTGCAGAAATTTTTTACATATACATGTAGAACATGTACTAGATCTATAGATGTCTAGACTAGAGCACAATCTGATCAAGATTTTGTCCTCAGGCAAGCATGCTACATTAAACATTATTGTATTCTAATTAAGTACATACTCATATACTTACTGTTTACATATAAAACAGTATTCTAGTTGCAATTAAAATGGTCTCTGCAGTAAGTCCTATGTTGAACATCTATAATCTATGTATAGATTGGGCTCAGTTAAGTCAGAAAATTATTTACTATAAGTATAGGTAATTTTTATAACTCCACTACAACAAAAATTTCGTTCTGATTAATACAATAAAATGAATAAAATACTACCGTAAAAAGGTAATTTCTGAAAAATTCTGTTCTAGTTCATATCATATTACAATGATGAATATTCATATTTATCCCTTTGTACAATTTGACAAATTGATATATATTTATATGAGGACATACACTGTTAGTGTTATGTCATAAGGTAAAATAAATTGTCTAAGTGCTGCAAAATCATTTTGGCACCCTCATAAAGAGTATAAATGTCACAATCATAACTTAACCTCATAATATGCTTAGGAGCTGCTCGCTCCATATATTTTAACTTTAACATAAGTATATGTATCATGATTCATATTTAAATGTCAATTTTTGATAAAAATTGTTAGAATGGACAGTTGACCATTGGAATTTTATGATCTTATAGCTCAACTGGCTTTGGTGAAGTTGATGTAATGTTACTGATTTATTTATTTTTACTTCAAAAAAAAAAAAAAAAAAAAAAGGTGTCAATAAAATGTGATTAAAACTTTATTATTGTTTTCAAATTTTGAATTATTATTCAATATGTTGTTTTAAATATAAAAGGATAGGTAAAGAAGGTACACTGGAATTGGGATCAACCAGAATCAGTCATTGGAATAAGCATACAAAATTGGTTAAGTGAGATGTTCATATTAATACAAAATTATATTTAATTATTATAAATACCTAGCAATCCCAAGGCTTCAAACTCTCATTTAAATGTTAGACTTGTATGTCTTCATATGGCAATGGTTTAGAGCCCTATCACAATGTTTTTTAGCTATCATAGGGTGCGATTCAGCACAAGCTCATGCCAATAGTGACCATTTTGTATTCAGCTGTCATATAAAGTTAGAAATGGGTCAATGGATCAAGTAAAGTATGTAGGTTGATAATTAGAAAGATTTAGCTAAGTCAACTCTATTGAGTTGGTATGAAATAGGTATATATATTGAGATCTTGGTTCAAACACAGAAATCATTCGATTTTAATTATTAGAGTCTTAACTATCCTGAGGTCTTTGAATAAATAGCACTGTAACTGGTATGTACTTCAAAATTTATTTTAGAAACTACTCCATACCATACCGACTTTAAACGGTTGGGGGATAAAGTTGATATGATGATAAGATAACACCCACTGCACGTGGATTATCGCAGTTCTCGTTCAATCACCAAAATAGCATTGTCGGGCGAGATCAGTTCTTGGGTGGGTGACCAGTGACCACCCAATTATCTATAGTAGACCAGGAAAGAGGATTTGATTTTTTTAATACCTATAAATGTTTTTGTCATAATGAGCAATATATTATTATATACTACTTTCATTTATTGATTACTTCAATCAATTTAATTATCTTATTATTTTATCTCAATAATAATTGAATTCTAGACCTAATAAGATCCATAAGAGATCATTTTGTTTATCTACTTAAGATACTTTTCTATTAGTCATCGATTAAAGGTCCAACCTAAGCTTATTAGTCTGTTCAAGTAGAACATATTTACAGACATGACAATATATTGGAAACAGAAGGGATTGTATACAGTTGTAATTATTAAATTTAATGAGAATTGTCATTTACTGTTTTCCACAATATCTGTATAGGATTTGCTAATCTCAAGGAGCTTATGCACATTTTGTTGTCTAATTATGATCTTTATTAATCTTACTGCAGACATAAGCATAAAACATCAACATAAGAGTGTGGTTAAAGTTATCACAGCCCCTAAATAATTACATTATATGGTCTATATATAATGCTGTCCTGCTAGTGATTACCTCCTCGTTTAGTATTGTGTTATAAATTTCTTTTTTGTGAGAAATACTAGAACAAATAAGTAAAATAGTGATTAATACCTAAAACGTCATATTTTTAAATATACTTATATATATAAACATTACATAAATACAACACAATGGAATTAGGTTTAGCTAGGGTAGCAAGCTAGCAAGTTAATGGATTAATTGGGAAGTAACGGACTAACTATTTGGTATAGTTTGTAAGTAAGGGACTATTTTGCTTGGTTAAGTGATTAATTAACGACTTTTAAATAATGCTTTTTAAAACCAAACAGAGGCTATCTGGTCTAAATACTCAAGTCACCGTATAGCGACAAAGGTTTTAAATAGAGGTTTAGGTGATGGACTTTCAGCTCCAAACATGCCTCAGGATGCACCAGGACTGGGAAAATATTTTTGTTCCCATCTTAGAATATTAATATTATATACAATCAACGATTAGTACCTGCATACAGCAGATACAAGGTCAGTCTACTTATTGACAATTAAATCAAGACTTTGAAACTTATAGTCTCGAATTATTATTATATGTCCTATAATATTTATTTATTTATTCATATATATGGCTAGTAGGTATAGGTAGGTAGGTAGGGTAAAATAAGTTTATCGAGGACAGTGATATCCTCTGAAGATTATATATATATAAAGAGTAATAATAAAACCTTTCATATTCTTAGGTCAATGGGTGATACCCAGAGGCTATGTTTGTATGGAATATAAATACACAAGGTATAACTATGACTTCATATATATCATTTATGTCGAACATATTAAATAATTGACAAGGGTAACAAGCACACAATGCCCGTGTTTTCTTTTTATGTATGTTTTATAGACTACTTAATACTAAATGATTAGGTATTAATTTATCTCTATTATTTCTTTTCATATTACAAATTACAATTATCATGTCTCACATTAAACACCTAAGGTAAAAGTCATGAAGACACTGCTTAACAGTGAATAAAAGGTTTGGTAACGCATGGGATGCTTCAGATAACTGTAATTTACCAATCTATTATATTAGATATCAATATTTGTTATACAGGTTAAGATATTTAACTCAGTAGATGGGTTGCACACACAGGTTGCTCCTAGTAAGGACCTATTACAATAGCAGGATAGACCCTGCAGACTCTGTTTTCTTCGAGTCAATTCTACCTGAAATATTTCACATAGCAAGTAATGCTATTGCTTTTTAGTTTACTTTCGATACAATTTGATCCATGATATATGTATATATATTATATACAACCATAATGCCTGTCAGGAATACAAGATTGTAGGGCTTTTTGAATGGATTTCTGAGATAAATTGTTTTGTAAATTATTTCATTACCTCTAAACATCTACAATGTTATTATATCCAGGACAAAATACAAATATAATGACAAGATTAAACGAACTTACCTGAAGTGAAGTTCAATCTTGATTATATGAAGTATTTTGTCCTGGATAGGGGATAGTCCCACCCTCCTCGAGTAACCATGAGTCCATGGTCACTTCCCATTTAGTGCGTGATTACTCTAAACTATATGAAACGTCAGGGTGACAGTTCGTGTCAATTCTTTTCTTTTTGGCATCTATAAACGATTCGCGAGGTTTGTAGCGCTGGCGCGGGATAACTACAATGTTATTATATCCAGGACAAAATACTTCATATAATCAAGATTGAACTTCACTTCAGGTAAGTTCGTTTAATCTTGTCATTATGTTATTACGATTTAGTGAATTTAACTAAAAGTTAGTTAAAACAACTCTAAACTCTTCTCAACTCTTAAACTACGGTTTTCCCAATTTTGTATTTGTATTTTGACGCATAGGCAATTATCTCTTTCTAGTAGTTCCTTAAAAAGCTACTAAAATAGGAGCTTATTATCCAAAGGAATACGTAAGATCTTCATTATTTTTTTACTTTGTTTATTCGGTAAATATTCGGCAAAGCAACCGAATTATTCGGCCGAATACGAACATTGAAAAACTTACCGAATATGCCGAATACCGAATATTTACCGAATATTCGGCCCATCTCTAATAATATCTCTTTCGTAGCTATCTATCTCTGTCGCTCTTGCGTATTGGCGCTACGGGGCCTGATCAGAAATATATGACTACGCGCCATGTTGCGGAATTTCATTAGAACTATTTTCCTTATACTATTCTGAACTGTCACCGCATACATCAGAATAACAGCGCCCTCTTGACAATAGTCATATATTTTAGCTGCTTTAGATTTTTAGCTTCGCTAATATCACCGCTAAAAGCCTAAAATAAAGATCAAAAGCATAAGTCTAAAGGCCAAGACTGATGGCCGAGCTCCACGTAGGGCTAAAGAGCCGAAGCGTTCAAGAACACGGTGCTCGAATACGAAACAAAAATAAAGGCGAATGCCGAAGGCTGAGCTCCGCGTGGGGCCGAAGGGCCTAAGCATCCGAAGACATGGTGCAACATTATTCAACAAAAATACAAATGTTTAAGGGCGAATGCCGAAGGCCTGAAGCGTTCAAAGACCCGGAGCTCGAATACGGAACAAAAATACATACTAAAGGGCAGGGGAATACCGAAAGCTGAGCTCCGCTAAGAAACAAAGGGCCGGAGCGTCCAGAAAATTATAATTCATTTGTTACCTACCATGACGGACAGATGACAGTCGTTGACAATACGGGGCGATTGAAACCTAACCTGTCTCTGTCACGCCAATATGGAGGTCCCCACCTCTTGTAACCATGGTTTTACATGAAATAAATGAAATGAAATGAAGAAACGCGAATACAATAGGACTACGAAAACGATATTATCGTAAGCGATCGTGATGTCTAGATATCGTGACGTCTTGTAGACGTTCCGCTAACAGTGAGCTACAAACGATCGGACTGATCTGGAGCGAGGCCACAGGCGAGGCGGAAGGTTCTTTGCACATCTGTAGTTCCTCACGTTAATAAAACCAAAATTCTTGATAGAGACTCCTGATAGAAAATAAACATCCTCTCAGGAAAGTAACATTCAATTTTATATGGACGTTAAATAGGCTAGTATAAATAGTATAAATAAAATAAAATAAAAAATAAAATAAAATAAAATAGCCTTTTATTTCTTGCTTTGAAAATGTTTAACAATTTATATAGTTTTTTTTTTTTATATCTTTTTAATATCTTGCAAGAACCCCGTCTTCGCAGGTGAAGGCCTCCTCCAGATTTTTCCACTCGTCTCTATCTTGGGCTATTTGCATCCAATTTTGACCTGCTATACTTTTGATTTCGTCTTCCCATCTAGTAACAGGTTTACCTCTGCCCCGTTTTCCTAGTGGCCCTTTCCATGACGTCACATTTTTAGTCCAGCGCTGGTCCGGTATTCGTGAAACGTGTCCCGCCCACTTCCACTTTAGTTGTTTGGCGTGTCTGAGTGCGTCTTTGGCCTTTGTAAAGTTTCTTATCTTGGTATGCCTTATTTTTTGGATTTTTTTGATGCCGACCATACTTCGTTCCATTCCCCTTTGACAAGTTCTTATTTTATCTTTGACTTTTTTTGTGAACTTCCATGTTTGACAGCCGTAAGTTAGACTTGGTAGTAGACACGAGTTCATAATTCTAGTTTTTAGGCTTATGGGCATGTTACTCTTGAAGATTTCTTTCAAGTTCCAATATTTGTTCCACGTGCTGTGTATTCTCCTTTCAATTTCCAGTTCGTTGTTTGTCTTGTTGAAACTTATTTGTTTTCCGAGGTATATGTATTGTTTAGTATAGTTTAAGGGCTTATTTCCTACTGTTATTGTTTTCTCTGTACTGTTTGTCATTATCATAGTTTTAGCTAGGTTCATTTCAAGACCTACTTTAATACTTTCTCTATGTAGAGCTTCCACCATAATTTGAAGTTGAGATCCCGTTTCAGCCAGAACGACGAGGTCGTCTGCAAAACGTAGGTGACTTAAGTATTTGCCTTTTATATTTATACCATAGTATTTCCAGTCTAGCTGTCTCATAATTAACTCTAGGATGGCTATAAATATTTTTGGGGAGAGAGGATCTCCCTGTCTTACGCCTCTCTTTATGGGGAAGCTCGGACCCGTCTTTTCTAGTCTTACTCTCCCTGTGCTGTTTTTGTAGAGGCACTTGAGGAGTTCTATGTAATGGTGTTCTACTCCCTGATTTCCCAGCGCTTCCCATATGCTTTTGTGTGAAACCGTGTCAAAAGCTTTCTGGTAATCTACATAGGCAATGTACAGTGGTCTCCGTCTCTCTTGGTATTTTTCTATTACTAGTTCCAGTGTGTGTATGTGGTCGGTGGTGGAAAACCCTTTCCCGAAGCCCGCTTGCTCTATAGGTTGGTGTAGTTCTAGAGTTGGGCTTATTCGTTGGTTAATAATTATAGAGAAAAGCTTGTACACGGCTGACAGCAGACTTATTGGTCTATAGTTGGAAATATCTTTTGGGTCTCCCTTCTTATATATTAAAATGATGTTTGATTCGGTCCATTGGGAGGGTATTTCTGATGTTCTTAGTATTTGGTTGAACAGGTTTGCTAAGGGTAGAGCTAGTGTTGCCTGGCCTTCCTTCAATGCTTCGTTGGTCACTTGGTCTGACCCTGGGCTTTTGTCGCTTTTTAGCTTGTTTAAAGCCTGTACAACTTCTAGTTCTGTGATTTCTTCAACTTCCTGTTTATTTTGTGGCATAGGTTCTTCGGTATTGTTTTCCATGACAGACTTCTCACTGTATAGGTCTCTGTAGAATCTGGTGGCCACCTCTATGATCTCTGTGCGGTTCTGTAGAGTCTTCCCTGAAGAATTTAGCCCCTCTATCCATGCTTTGTTTGTTGTTAGTTCCTTATAAGCTTTTTTTGTGCTTCCAGACTGCTCTAAGTGTTTTTTTATTGTATTCTGTCTATGCTTAGCATAATCAACTCCGATGTATTTATTAATTAGTTTATATAGGGCTGCAAGTTCATTCTTTTCACTCCGGGATTTGTTTTTTATTTTATGTAGTTCTCTCCTTCTGTTCATTAGTTGTCTGGTGCGTGGGGAGATAATTTCATGCGTTTTTGCTGCGCTATTTGCCGTATTTGTCGTCAGTGATCCCCGTAAGCTTTCAGTGATTGTATTGATGATTGTGTTGTACTGAGCTTGTACACTTCTCTCTTCTTGTTGGCTTGGTGGGTTTGCCATGTGAATCCTAAGTTGCTCTCTGAATAAGTGTACCTCACTCTCTTTCTTTAGTGTAGCTATTTGATTGTTCTTGTAGTTTGATCTACTTTTTTTTATATTTTTAAAGAGTAATGTTGCTCGTACTGGTCTATGGTCTGACGGGTAGTCTACGTTCAAGACTTCCATATTTTGGAATATTTTGGGGCAATTGGATAGGATAAAGTCTATTTCGTTTTTATGTTCCTTATTGGGTGAACACCAAGTCCATCTTCGGTTCGTTTTTTTCTTGTAGAAGGTGTTTAGTATGGATAGTTTGTTTTCAGTTGCAAAGTCAATGAGTATCTGACCTCGGTCATTACGGTCGCCATATCCATAGCATTTCATTATCAGGTATTCGCTTTGGTTTGGTTGGCCTATCTTCGCATTGAAGTCTCCCATCAAAATATAGTCCTTATGTGCATCTTCTATTGCTTGAATAATTGATTCATAGAAAAGTGTGATGTCTTCTTCTTTTGCAGACTCCGTAGGTGCATAGACTTGTATTAATGAGATCCTTTTTCCCATTACGTTAAGGTTCAGTCTAGTTACCCGTTCTGTGAGTCCAGTGTAGCTTTCTATATAAGGCTTCATAGATTTCCTTAGTACAAACCCCACGCCGTATCTGCCAGGTGTCGAGCCTGTGTAGAATGTAGTCTTTGTGCTCTTCTATATTTGAACCAAGGCGCCTCATTTCTGATATTCCCATTATATCCCATTTCACTGATTGCATAGCTTCTGTTAACTCTATAAAGCGTTCGTGGGATGAGAGAGTCCTGACATTATAGGTAATTATGTTCAATTGGTTTTCATGGTTGCCATTTTCACATTTAAAATCATTGTTGTAGGATTTTTTAATTTGATTGTTGTTTTTAGTTTCAGTTGTTTCTGGATTAAAACTTACTGGAGGGTGGTGGTCTGTCGTCCCACGGGGACCAGCCGGGTTGGGACCTAATACTTTTGTTGTTGGTGTTAGGTGCTATGAATCGTCCGGCCCGTTCGATGATCGCTGCCGCACATAATCACTGGATTGTGAGCTAGATCTAGCTCTCATCAGGTCAAATGCATTTGTTTTGTTATTAATGGGTGGGTTTGCGGTTTGCTGTTTTTTTGGCTGCGAGTTATTTGATGGGGAAATTGACAGCTCCCTTTTCCTGTTTTCTTTTGTGTTAGTAGCTTCTTTCACTATCAATTTGTCATACTTTATGTACGCGATATTTCCTTTATTTCGCTCTTCCTCTAGTTGTGGCAGCAATGCTCTTCTTCTTTCTAGAACGTCTTTGGAATAGTCCTCTGTTAGCTTTAGTTCATTTGATTTATTCTTATTCCTCAGCACTTCAGTCTTTTTCCATCCGCTCACAAAAGATAAGAGTGTTGGCCTTGGTTTGTTGTCTCTCTTATTTTTACCGATGCGATAGATTTTATTGATGTCATGAGCCTCCAATGATATATTTAATTCCGTTAAGAATTTTTCTTGTACTTGATTTATTAGCTCAGTTGTTGATTTTTCACCTTCGCTTAACCCATGTATTATTACATTGTTACTTTTTTCTCTTTCTCCATGAATTCCACTTTTTTCTCCAGCAGTTCGACTTTTTCTTTAATTTATCGTTATCTTCTATTAATGGTTGTAATTTTTGGTCAATATTTTCCGTTATTCTAGTAGTTATAACGTCAGTTTGAGCCTGCATCTCTTTCTGTATTTTTGCAAAATAGAGTTCGAACTGGGCTTCCATATTTGTATTTATTATTTTGTTTTGCTTGGAATGGAACGTAATAGTAGTAACGGGGTAACCGATTTTGATTTCTGGCAACACTCGCGATGACACTTGGACTGGAATTTGCCGCTGACTGCGCTGACAGTTCAATCATCCGTTTGTCTATGCTTGCAAGCTTAACCTCCAAATTGCACAGTTTTCTTATCACTTTTATTGTGTAGATTTCGTAGTATAAATAGTATCAATTTGTAATGTGTGATAAAAAGTACATAGGCACATATTTTTCATCACATTTGCTCAGTAAATGCAATTAGGTAGGTGGAGTTAAAGAAAACGTTTCTCGAGACTTAAGAATATTAAATACAAACGTTACTCTCAAATGTAGTACTTAACTTACGCCCCACGTGACGCAATAAAGACTTAATATTAGATGCGAGACGGTATAATTAGTGTATTCATCAGTGTGACCTGACTTTACGTATTATTGTAAATTGATATTGTTTAACATCGAAGTTTCCTTCGAACATCAAATACTTAAAACATCCTGACTCCCCTCGAAATACATTATCAAAACTAAATAGAATATTAAGTATAGTCAATCGAATGAAACAAAGCACCAAAAGTGTCTAGTATGTCAGACACTTTTTGGTGTCTACTATAATAACTTTTAATGAAATATATACCACATTTAACGTTATTAGGGTTCCGTACCTCAAAAAGGAAAGACGGAACCCTTATAGGATCACTCGTGTGTCTGTATGTCCGTTGTCACAGCCAATTTTCTCCGAAACTACCGAACCGATTAACTTGAAAGGCACACATATGTAAACCCAAAGACGGACATGTAATTTAAATTAAGATTATTCAATTATAGGGCCACTTTTTGAGTGTAAAAGTGAAAATTAAAAAACAAAGTCTCTAAAACTATATGTGTTACATATCAAATGAAAGAACTTTTTATAAGTAGTTCATTAATATATTTAATTAAAAATATATATTTAAAATTACCATCCCCCGGATCCCCCCACCCCTATCTCCGAAACTACTGAGCGTAAAATTTTCAAAAAATACACGAGATAGTTTTCAATCTCCAGATTACAGAAAAAACCTATTAAAATCTACAGTAAAGCGTGAGTCTTAGACTTAAAAGAAAAAAACTCAAATTACAAATTTCACTCACTGCCGCTGCAAGGAGTTACTAAATCTCTTGAAATTGTGTGAGCACGTTTGAATATTAATAAGAAACTCATTTCTGTATCGTTTTAAAACCGAAATAAATTACATATATGAAAGAAAACCGGCCAAGAGCGTGTCGGGCCACGCTCAGTGTAGGGTTCCGTAGTTTTCCGTATTTTTCTCAAAAACTACTGAACCTATCAAGTTCAAAACAATTTTCCTAGAAAGTATTTATAAAGTTCTACTTTTGTGATTTTTTTCATATTTTTTAAACATATGGTTCAAAAGTTAGAGGGGGGGGGGACGCACTTTTTTTCCTTTAGGAGCGATTATTTCCGAAAATATTAATATTATCAAAAAACGATCTCAGTAAACCCTTATTCATTTTTAAATACCTATCCAACAATATATCACACGTTGGGGTTGGAATGAAAAAAATATCAGCCCCCACTTTGCATGTAGGGGGGGTACCCTAATAAAACATTTTTTTCCAATTTTTATTTTTGCACTTTGTTGGCGTGATTGATATAAGTACATATTGGTACCAAATTTCAGCTTTCTAGTGCTTACGGTTACTGAGATTATCCGCGGACGGACGGACGGACGGACGGACGGACGGATGGACGGACGGACGGACGGACAGACAGACATGGCGAAACTATAAGGGTTCCTAGTTGACTACGGAACCCTAAAAAGTGACCAAGTCCCCTGGTGCCTGAGGCTGGAATCGAACCAGCGTACTTTCCTATCGCGGGAAATGCCTCTTAATCCGCTCGGCCACCCAGGTCACAGCTGTCGAGGTCGAAATTATCTCTCATATGAGTAATCTATACAAGGACTCGTAGCGCCCTCTGTCCATCCCTAGGGCAGAACGGTATGGTTCTTGCCCCCCGTGTGAACCAAACTCAGGTTAGTTTCGACATAGTAATAGCATGGCATAGTGGTTGGGGTTGTAATTTATTTCGGTTTTAATTTATATACATAGTAGTGTGACTACTTTAAGGCAGCACAAGTTGAAATATTTTCAATAGATTATAATTTAACTTGTGTTCATTAGAATCTGTATCGTTTTGTTCAAAATATCGATTATTCGCAAAAATGACTTAAGTTCCTACTAAAAAGGAGGCGCTTAAGCCCTTCTTGTAGTGTGCGGAACCATTGCAACGCGAGCACTACTCGCACTTGGCCGGTTTTTTTTTTCTATTTCTCAGAGTATATTCAGTACTAGCTTTTGCCCGCGGCTTCGCTCACGTTAAATTCGAAAATGGCGGAATGCTCCATAGAAACTCCCACTGCCCATTTTAGGGAAGTAGGGGGTTAGAAAAAGACAAAAAGTAGCCTATGTCACTCTCTGTCTCTTCTAACGCCTCCCAAAGGTCCGGAATACCATTGTTCCGTGATGGGAAAGGCATACAGAGTGTAACAAAAATGGTGGTGATCCGTTTAAGGGCGTATTCAGTATCGTATTCTGATCAGGAAAAAGTAGAAGAAAAATTTTTTTTCGCGAAAAAAATTTTCATTTTTGTATGGGCCGGGCCGCGAGAATCGGCCGAACCGCCATACAAAGGTAAAAATTTTTTTCGCGAAAAAAAAATTTTCTTCTACTTTTTCCTGATGAGAATACGATACTGAATACGCCCTTCCCCCCTCCCTCCCTCCCTCCCCCTCCCTTCCCTTCCCCCCTCCCTCCCTTCCCCTCCACAAAATAGTGGTGATCCCTTTGGATCACCACTATTTTTGTTACACCCTGTATATGTGTTGAAAAAATTATTGCTGTATCTTCAAAAACCAGGGAGGAAATAGTCGAGAGCGTTTGTATGGAGAATTGACCTGTATCTTAACATAAACATTAAGTAGATTCTACGTTTGTTCAGCTTAGTCGTAAAACAGCAGTTAACTAATTGTTTCATTTTCTGAATCACGTTCATTTAAATTGTGCCGTAAAAATGGTATGACTATATTATGTTAAGCCCCTACGTGACTGTTATCACAGTTTATGTTTAATGATACTTACCTATTCACACAGTAATTAATAGTGATACCAAGGACGATGTACCGGGACTAACAAAGCCCATACAAAAAAGCGTACCCCTGAAATGTATGGGCATTTTAGGCTTAAAACTAGATGGCGCTTTTTCGCAGCCTGGAAGTGGCCAAAATCATAATTTTCCCCAAATATTTTTGCATGTTTTTATTTTTAACCCCCGACGGAAAAACGAAAGGGTGTTATAAGTTTGACGTGTCTGTCTGTGTGTATGTCTGTCTGTCTGTCTATCTGTCTGTCTGTCTGTTTTTGTCTGTCTGTCTGTCTGTGTGTGTGTCTGTCTGTGGCATCGTAGCTCTCCAACGGATGAACCGATTTTGATTTAGTTTTTTTTTGTCTGAAAGCTGAGTTATTCGGGAGTGTTCTTAGCCATGTTTCATGAAAATCGGTTCACTAGGTCGCGGTCGGGGGTTTTACAAAATTTTAATTTTGTGGTTAGGTTATTTAAGAACAAATTACATGCTTCTTTATTTTAACATCGTGATATCACGTCAATACACATTTTGAAAAAAAAAATTGTAGGCATCATCAGTGTTATGTAGTAATGATAGTATTTAATAGGTGGCGCTAAAAATCGAGGTACGATTCTTAGTATGAAGATTGTAAATCCTATCTAAATCATCCTTGGTGATACCTACTCCAAAAATTCGGCCTCGGTATTCGGCTTTTTCGGCCGCCGAATCTTCTGTTTGTTACAAAGTCTCCCGAATGGAATTATTTCCGAAAATATTAATATTATCAAAAAACGATTTTAGTAAACCCTTATTCATTTTTAGATACCTATCCAACAATATATCACACGTTGGGGTTGGAATGAAAAAAAAAATCAGTTCCCACTTTACATGTAAGGGGGGTACCCTAACAAAACATTTTTTTCCACTTTTTATTTTACCGGTGCCTGAGGCTGGAATCGAACCAGCGTACTCTGCAATCGCGGCAGATGCCTATTTCCGCTCGGCCACCCAGGTCACAGCTGCTGAGGTCGAAATTGTCTGTCATATGAGTAATCTGTACAAACAAGGACTAGTCGCCTTGGTCACTTTTTAGGGTTCCGTAGCCAAAATGGCAAAAACGGAACCCTTATAGTTTCGTCATGTCCGTCTGTCCGTCTGTCCGTCTGTCCGTCTGTCCGTCTGTCACAGCCGATTTACTCGGAAACTATAAGTACTACAGTGATGAAATTTGATGGGAATATGTGTTGTATGAACCGCTACAAAATTATGACACTAAATAGTAAAAAAAAAGAATTGGGGGTGGGGCCCCCATACATGTAACTGAGGGATGAAAATTTTTTTTTTCGATGTACATACCCGTGTGGGGTATCAATGGAAAGGTCTTTTAAAATGATATAAAGTTTTCTAAAAAACATTTTTCTTAAAGTGAACGGTTTTTGAGATATCAGCTCTCAAAGTCGTAAAAAGTATGTCCCCCCCCTCTATTTTTATAACTACGGGGTATAAAATTCTAAAAAAAATAGAGGTGATGCATGCTAATTAACTCTTTCAACGATTTTTGGTTTGATCAAAGTATCTCTTATAGTTTTTGAGATAGGTTGATTTAACTGTAATTTTTTTACTGCTACGGAACCCTTTGTGCGCGAGCCCGACTCGCACTTGGCCGGTTTTTCTTTTAGGCTCACTTGCACCAACCACTTAACTCGGGGTTAGTGGGCTGTCATCTTTTTTTTTTTATATACTACGTCGGTGGCAAACAAGCATACGGCCCGCCTGATGGAAAGCGGTCACCGTAACCTATGGACGCCTGCAACTCAAACAGTGTCACTTGCGCGTTGCCACCCCATTAGAAACTTATACACTCCCTTTTGCTGTGTTAAGTACACAGCAAAAAGGAGTGTACAAGTTCTAAGAAGGGTTCGGGTTGCCGACGACTCAAAGGACAATAGACGGAACAAGTTAGTTCCGTAAGTCCTCCCGTCATCAGCACACCGCACCCTCGTTGAGCTCTGGCAGCCTTACTCTCGCGCATCTGTCAAATTCCATAGAAAATGGTGGGTTAACCCTTCATTTTCGTTGGTGCAAGTGGGCCTTATATGTGTAATTTATTTCAGTTTTAATTCTGCCACTCAAAATCTATAGTTTAGTCACAGTATAAGAAAGAGTACTATCGTACAGTATGGCCACTCCCGCTCCCCGCTGAAAGTGCCGCCTACCCTCTCTCGGTTACCTCACAGTTACCGCCTGTCAAAAACGCGACCAGTCGAACCGTCATATCTCACTCATATAAGCATGGTACGCGTTCATCTACACGAGCTTAGACTGCGTGCGTAGGAACGCGCCTCTTTCATATGTTTGATCGCCACTGTCCGAGGTGTGATTTAGTATATAAAGAAAAGTTTTTTTTTTCTCATAATGTCATACACCAACTGCTTCAATTCTGTGAAAATATAAACTATTTTCAAACACCAAGTTTTTACAAGTTTTCAGTCGCCATTCAAGTAAAATGCATTAAGAAACTTTAGCGCCAAATGCGTTCCTGCAGACTGTTTCAATTTCTTATAAAATCAATTCGTTTCAGTAAATTATTGAGCGTGTAGCAAATTGAATGTGATTACATCTAATAAGCAGAGGGCGGAATTGCTCATGGCAAAAATTAAACTTCAATAGAGTTGGAACGTTAAATTTTATCGACATTTTCGGCTATCGATGAATTCAGTCACCTTTTACATTACTGACTTTAACATTGACCCCCGATTAGCTATTCGAACATTTGATTTTGACCTCTTTGATTAGATTAAGAGTAAATTGTATGATATTTGATTACCATTTCTATCACTAATCCTTATTGCAACTAATTCACAATTGAAAAAAATGGTTAATCCTAAACGAAAAGTAGCCAACAAATGGATAAAGAAGTATCCTTGTCTTACTTACGACGAAAACAACTCAAAAATGTAGTGATAATTTCAGTTTAATCGATAGTCGATATAATTTAATGTTCCAGCTCTATTGACGTGTGATTTTTGCCATGAACAATTCCGCCCTCTGCTAATAAGTTTCAATTGTTGAATTTTTATATAGTTTCGTTAATTCACTTGTTACTAAGTACGAGTAGGTATATGGGTATTTCTATTAGTAGTAAGTAAAAATTCTTTATTGCATCATAATTACATTTTAAGGTACACCGGGGCAAATCTCGACTGGGGGGTTATTGTAACTGATCCATTTTTTCCATTATTACACTTAACACGCGTGCCATATAGGTATAAGCAGTGGACACTCTAATTAATAATGCAAACATTGTAAAACATGGAAAAAAATGGATTTGTTGCATTTGACCCCCAGTCGAAATTGGCCCGCTGTACCTTAACTATAAACAATGTTTAGTGACTAGGAAACAACAGGCTGTCTTATCACTAAAAAGCGATCTCTTCCAGACAACATTTGGGTCGCGAGAAATGCAACTAATAAACAGGCTGACTGCCAGGAACCGGAAACAAAACAAACAAATGCTGAACTGAGCAGTTTTATGTGCCCTGTCTACTCCGTTTGGGAATAAAGGCGTGAAGTTTTGTATATGTCTGTGGTTCGTTTAAAAAGTCTCGTAATATCCACAGACATGAGTTGGTTCAACTCTAAAATAATGTTTGCGAATCGGGGTCGTGCCGATCGGAGCGCACCCGCGACTTCAATGGCGGAGAACTTATTACCAACGATTTCTGTCACGGAATCTTTTACTGAACATTTTACAGAACGGAGTTGGGCTTTCAGCGCCTGACCTGGTTGAGGAGAAATGTAGTTATTGAACAGACCTCAATATGTAGCAAAATAATAATAATATTTTGGGTATCCTTGAAGTCGACTGTGAGATATGAGTTCAATAGGCTAGTTTCCTATACTTAAACATACATACATACATACATACATACAATCACGCCTGTTTCCCAGTGTTCGCCATACTTAAAATAAAATATTTTATGCAGTGCACGAAATAAAGCATCACATAATTAGAAGAAAAATATGGACAGTAGTTATTTTTAAACATAGTTTCTATTTATTAAGTCAAAGAGAAAGATATTAAGTGAATGAATTGACCGTGACGTCACTCCTCAGTATTTCCTAGTAATTCCATATTGGCAAATCGTTTTGACAGTTCTTAAAAAGAAGCTGATTTGACTAGTAGGAAACTAGCCTATTGTGTAGGCGATGGGCTAGTAACCTGTTACTGCACTATATCGCAACGTCGTTTTCTTAGGGCCCTTGCCATACAGTTATCTTACCGCTACGCTCGCGAGACGCTAGATGTGGGGGAGCCTTATATCCCCATCATTCTTCGTCCCCATTGAGAAAACAAAAATTGTGATATCGCAGTGACTGGTCAGCCCACAGTCCACACCACAATGAAACATCCTGCAGTCGACTTCTACGACACCCACGGGAGGAAAAGGGGGGAAATTATTAACCCGTCACCGCACGGGGACATATGTAATATATATGTATCTACTAGCTTTTTCCAGCGGCTTCACTCGCGTTAAATTCGAAAATTACTGCACCCCCCATTTTGGGGAAGGAGTTGGTCAGAAAGAGACAGAAGGTAGCCTATGTCACTCTCCATCCCTTCAACTACCTCCACTTAAAAAATCACGTCAATAAATCGCTCCGTTTTGCCGTGAAAGAAGGACAAACAAACAGACACACACACTTTCCCATTTATAATATTAGTGTGGATTATTCGTAAGGACATGTTAAATGAGCCTGTGAACAGTGTCAATGCGGCGTTGGCTAGAGCCTAGCTCAATGTGAAATCGCGAAGCGTCTGGTTGAAGTAACTGTGTGCGTAGCCAAATGCAGAAACGCTCACGAAACGCTCACGATAATATCGCTTTCGTAGCTATCTATCTCTATCGCTCTTGCGTATTGGCGCGACAGAGCCAGACTACATTTCTGCGGCGTTAATCGGTGGCGTTTCGCGTCGCATGCTGATACATTGTGTGAGGAAGTCGCCAGCACGCTTGGTACAACGCCCCAAGGTCCTTCTTCTTCTTCTAACTTAAGAGCTCTTGTCGGTGGAGCAATCTCCAACTCGTCCGGTCCTCTGCCAACTCCTTCACCTTCTGGTACGACACGACCTGAACCTTTTCTTTAATTTGGGTGAAATAGTTTCTCCTAGGTCTTCCTCTTCCCCTCTTTCCTTCTACTTTTCCTTCTACGATGTTTTTGAGGAACAGGTCGTGTCGTAGCATATGTCCAAGTAGTACACGCCTCTCCTATTTTTAACCCCCGACGCAAAAACGAAGGGGTGTTATAAGCTTGACGTGTCTGTCTGTGTGTTTGTCTGTATGTCTGTCTGTTTGTCTGTTTGTCTGTCTGTTTGTCTGTCTGTCTGTCTGTGTGTGTGTCTGTCTGTGGCATCGTAGCTCCCGAACGGATGAACCGATTTAGATTTAGTTTTTTTTTTGTCTGAAAGCTGAGTTAGTCGGGAATGTTCTTAGCCATGTTTCATGAAAATCGGTCTACTATCGCGGTATCGCCGCGGCGGTCGGGGGTTTTTTCACAATTTTAATTTTGTGGTTAGGTTATAGATATACCTAAGCTAGGTAGCTTTTAAGTTCAGTCTTAGTTTCTTATATAGTTGTGTAAATAAATTAAAAAAACCGGCCAAGAGCGTGTCAGGCCACGCTCAGTGTAGGGTTCCGTAGTTTTCCGTATTTTTCTCAAAAACTACTAAACCTATCAAGTTCAAAACAATTTTCCTAAAAAGTCTTTGTAAATTTCTACTTTTGTGATTTTTTTCATATTTTTTCAACATATCAAAAGTTAGAGGGGAGGGGACACACTTTTTTTTCCTTTAGGAGCGATTATTTCCGAAAATATTTATATTATCAAAAAACGATTTTAGTAAACCCTTATTCATTTTTAAATACCTATTCAACAATATATCACACGTTGGGGTTGGAATGAAAAAAAAATCAGTCCCCACTTTACAGTCATGTAGTAGGTACCCTAACAAAACATCTTTTTCCACTTTTTATTTTACCACTTTGTCGGCGGTATTGATATACATATTGGTACCAAATTTCAGCTTTCTAGTGCTAACGGTCACTGAGATTATCCGCGGACGGATGGATGGACGGACGGACGGACAGACAGACATGGCGAAACTATAAGGGTTCCTAGTTGACTACGGAACCCTAAAAAAACCCTACATAAAAGTGAAATCGTCAACAAAATAAAATTTGGTCGATCACCCAAGAGTTTTTTACCCATAAATTTATGCCCTCGGTCGAAGGTTCGTATTTCCTCGGGTTCGGTAAATATTAGCATGGGGTCCGAAGTGTTTGCTCACTAGACGAAGGTTGCATTAAATCGTTCTGAGCCACTATATTTTACTTTGGAAGGTTAAAAGTGGGTAAGTTATGTGTCAGTGTAGCTATAAATAATCTAAATATATAAAAGAAGAAACTGACTGACATATCAACGTTCAGCCGAAACCGCCGCTCCTAGAGATTCCAAATTTGGCACGTAGGTTCCTTATAAGGTGTAGAGGAGCACTAAGAAAGGATTTTTCAAAATTCACATCCCAAGGAGGTGAAATGGGAGTCCAAATTTCAACGTTTGAAAAGATTACTTTTAGTGCCTACACGGGCGAAGCCACGGGAAAAAGCTAGTAAATAAGATAAAACTTTAAAATAAATGTGTTTATTTCAAATTAGTATTGACATGACAATTAAAACCTAGTAGGGGAGGCCTAGGTTAGTTGTGACAGAGGAAATTTGTGACAACGTTGATTTTTGGGAACTTATTAACTATTAGCAAGCTCGCAACAGCGCTGGTTTTTAACCCCCGATGCAAAAACGACGGGGCTTTATATGTTTGACGTGTCTGTCTGTCTGTGTGTGTGCCTATCTGTGGCATCGTAGCTCCCGAACGGATGAACCGATTTAGATTTAATTTTTTTTTTGTTTGAAAGCTGAGTTAGTCGGGAGTGTTCTTAGCCATGTTTCATGAAAATCGGCGGGCCGCTAGAAAGAATACATTTAAAGCATAGATAAATCAAGAAAGATTGGTAACTCAGTACATCGCTACATGGCCTACTTAAACGCGAGTTATCGTCGCTGATACCTCTTAGTTTTCGAGTTATTTACAGATGGCGCTATTTTCAATGTTTAAAAGTGCCGTCTAGTGAGATAATAATTAATTACATTGCCGAGTAACCATAACTGAATATGATTCAATATTTAGAGGCGGCGGCACCTCGTTTTTTGGCTCAGGGGTTAGAGTATTTGACTTGCATTTTTGAGATCTCAGGTTCGAGACCCAGCTCCGTTTTTTTTTAAATTTGTTTAAAAATAATTATGTTGTTGTTTTTCACTTTTTTTATCTACCTAGTTGAATATTAGAAAAATAAAATATGATGTGAATTTGAATCATAGAAAAGTAAGTATAAATTTTTCGCGCCTACTTGTTGTATGTGTGTTTATAAAACCGATAGGCCCATAGGGAAGTACCTATCTTATCTACCTACTCGACTCTCCAATCACTTGCCGCCGTGTCAAGAGGATCATGTACTAAAGGACTGAAGTGTTTTTTTGCAATGATTATGGTCCAAGAGCTGGCAGGATTTTGGAGTAGGTCCATGAGGCAACCTGGAAAGGTGCTCAGATGCTTCTCTAATCATGACCAACACCGAGTTTAACGCCGAGTGTGGAGTTGAAAAACGAGCGAGTGTAAGGATTCTATAGGTGAACCACGAGCGAAGCGAGTGGTTCGAGAGTAGAATCCTGAACTTGCGAGTTTTTTAACACACGAGAAGTAAAATACATTTGCACCCGAGTGTAACACAAAACTTTTCCCCTCACTATAGCGAGGAAACTACAAGGCAAAAAAATGCGTTTATCACTGCTTCCAGTAGTTCCACAGGTGGTAAATCATCTTTATTACCAGATTCACCTGCTTTTATCAATTTTAAAGCAGTTTATTTGACTTTATTCAAGGTCAAATTACTTTACCCACTAGTGGATAAAATGCGTTTTTACCCGCTGGTATTAAAGGACAAAACACGTGTTTCCGAGCTAGTGAGGGGAAAAATATTTCTATTCTATTCTATTCTATATGTATATTGATCATATAGAAAAAACGTACATAACCTTTCTTGTAGGATATTTTATGTAGATATTTTCTGTTAAACATATATATTTTTTGCTGTGGGCCACCGTTTACGAGTTATTTACGAAAAACTAAAAAAATTACTTTCAAGATCGAATGGTAGGGTACGGAACCCACCTCATGTCATGGCATTATTTTTCCATGGCTATTTAGACCCTCATCTTTTACTGGTAAAAATGACAGATTGCCTCTAGAACCATTTTTGGTTCTTTTTTTACCACTTTGCACTGTTCTGGCACGGTGAAGGACCCGGCCAAATGATCTGGCATAAATACCATGCGACTTCTAGTCATACTAAGTTATGAAAAAAAAGCTGCACTTTTGGATGGAAGCAAGCCGCTTTGCATGGTGATAGTAGACATCATAGTAAACGATTTTTTCCGAGGATATTGAAATTTCATCCCTTAGGAAGCCGAGCGTAGCGAGGTGTTTTATGAAAATTAAAAAAATTCTATCTTTTTATTGTGTAGTCCGATTTTGACAAAACGTATCTCAAATGAAAGGTATTAATTTGTGTAATTAAAAAAAATACAAAGAAAAAATTTTTGAAAGAAAAGTAAGAAAAAAATTAAAAAAAAAGTAAATTTACGTCTCGCACTGAATAACTTCAAAGAATGACAGACAAAATGTACAATGTCGATATGCGAGTTTTTTTAAATCAAAGACAGATAAATTTGTAGTTGAAAACTGAAGACCACATTGAAATCGGAGTAGCATTTTTTAAGATACAAGTTGCCAAAGTTGGGAAAGATCGCTTTATATGGCCACTTTGAAATTCCTATGCCAGAAAGTCAGAAATAATATGTTTTTCTGACACAGAAAAATACATAGTAACAGTACACATCAAAATAGAATTAAAAATTCCAAGGATATTATAATTTCATCCCTTAGAACGACGAGCGCAGCGAGGTCGAAAAAATCTCTTTTTTTACGTCGTCCGATTTTGACAAAACATGTTTCATTTGAAAGGTATTGCTTTATGTAACTTAAAAAAAATATTGAAAAAAATTGGGAAAAAAATGAAATGAAATTTTTATATCCTTGTAAAAAAATGTTTATAATGATGTCTATTACCTATGCACACTTTTAACTGTAAGAAAAATATAATGTTTCTGACTTTCTGGCTAAGGAATTTATAAGCGACCATATAAACAAACTAAGCCAACTTTGACAACTTGCATCTTAAAAACTACTGATTCGATTTCGATTCGGTTTTTAGTTTATAATCATGCATTTATTTGTCTTTAATTTAAAAAAATCATATATCGAAATTATACACCGTGTCTACCGTTTTTTGCGGTTATTCAGTGTGATACGAAAATTAAGGTTTTTTTTTTTAAATCTTACATTTTTTTTTCCAATTTTTTTCAATATTTTTTTTAAGTTACATAAAGCAATACCTTTCAAATGAAACATGTTTTGTCAAAATCGGACGACGTACAAAAAAATTAGATTTTTTTTTCGGTTTTCGTAACCGACCTCGCTACGCTCGTCGTTCTAAGGGATGAAATTATAATATCCTCGGAATTTTTAATTTTATTTTGATGTGTACTGTTACTATGTATTTTTCTGTGTCAGAAAAACATATTATTTCTGACTTTCTGGCAAAGGAATTTCAAAGTGGCCATATAAAACGATCTTTCCCAACTTTGGCAACTTGTATCATAAAAAATGCTAATCTGATTTCGATGCGGTCTTCAGTTTTCAACTAAAAATTTATCCATCTTCGATTAGAAAAAACTCGTATATCGACATTGTACATTTTGTCTGTCATTCTTTGAAGTTATTCAGTGCGAGACGTAAATTTACTGTTTTTATTTTTTTCTTACTTTTCTTTCAATTTTTTTTTCTTGTATTTTTTTTAAATTACACAAATCAATACCTTTCATTTGAGATACGTTTTGTCAAAATCGGACGATACAATAAAAAGATAGAATTTTTTTCATTTTCATAAAACACCTCGCTACGCTCGGCTTCCTAAGGGATGAAATTTCGATATCCTCGGAAAAAATCGTTTACTATGATGTCTACTATCACCATGCAAAGCGGCTTGCTTCCTTCCAAAAGTGCAGCTTTTGGCCAAAAATTCTCCATAACAAGTATGACTATTCTGAGGAACTCTAATTTCACTTTTTAATAATTCCAGGTTGCCTCAAACACCTTTTTTGGGCCTCAAAAAATTAAATCTTTAAAAATTTATAGCTCGATAAAGCCAGACTTGCAGACCTGATGTTCTGAGCACCTTTCCAGGTTGCCTCAAGGACCTACTCCAAAACTCTGCCAGCTCTCCGTCTATTATGACCATATAAGCAGCGACTCAGCGAGTGTCCTTCGAAGACCTGGCAAGCAATTATGGTCGCTCGATAAGTGATAAAATAGCAGGCCGTCCCAATCGCACTATATGTAAGTGCGATAGGGACGGCCTGATATTTTATCGTCTATCGCGCGACCATGCTGGTTGCGCAGATCCGTCGGTAAAGCAGTGTTGCACCTATGGCTCGGGAGAAAAGGCGAATTAGCAAGCGGCTCCATCGGTAAAGCAGTCCGCGGCGACAGATATTCGTCGACAAGCGTCGAATATAGGCATAGATAAATTACTTAATTAATAATTAAGTTTTGAAAGATGGTGACTATAATGACTTGTGTTTGGAAAATGGCATGCCAAACAAAGGAGACCAACAGCAAACGGTGGTGCCTAAGGTAATGGGGAAGGAAGTTGCATATAAGGTGCATAGTAATGGTCATTTTGCTATGAGAATGAGGAAAAGGGCATTCACTGAGACGAAGAAGCCCTACGATCACACAATTACAGTTGTTGATGCGTTCACCAAGTGTGTGTGGCCCTACCCGATGAAGTCGACATCTAGAGCAGAGGTGATTAGCAAGTGGCAGTTGCAGCGGCAGACGTTTGGTGACCCTATACATATTACCTTTGCCCGAGGTAAAGCATTAAAGAAAAGAGCTTTCAGAAGTACTGTGAAGATGAAACTATCTCGTGTAAGAAATTCTTGGTGCCTAAAAGTTAACTTGATTTGTTACTTTATTAAGTTTAGTAAGTTTGGTGAATATTTAAAATGTTGTTGTGTTGTAAAATGCTAAAAGTTGTTACAGTTATTGTTTTTATATCTAATGCTTATATTGTCGGATGTTTTTCAATTTATGTTGAAATGTAATGTTGAATGAATGAGATGTAGTTAGATGAATGAACGTTGAAGTATATCTGGGCATTTCTCAGAGTGTTTCAACTTTTTTGATTTCGGTGGCAGCATTAGTACCCGAACCATGAGTTTTCTTTGTTTCTGGTACAAATCCGCGACTTCTATTTAAATTGACAGGATTTCATGTGACTCTTACAGGATTCATGTAAAACTGTTGCCATCGAAAACAAAAAAATTTAAACACTGAGAAATGCCCATCTGAGGGCAGATATGAGAGCAGGACAGCCGAGAATGTGGGATCGGAACGTAAGGTGATGGCGTGAAACAGAACGTTGTATTATAGTAGAATGACAGTAGGTGTGAAAGGCGATGGGAGAATAGTTTTGAACGATGAGCGTTCGAACGTGAAAGAATTTAGTAAAATCTGTTAATTTCTTATTTGCTGCTTAATTAAAAGTTACTCATTGTTTATTGCTGGGTTTTCATTCGAGGCATAACAATATCCCACAAATATATTGTTTTATTCCCCATTAATATTCGATATGTAAAAAATACCCCAAATAAATAATAGCACTAGACCCTACTCATAGTGTTGTGTTCCTGCCGGTGAGTAAGGGTGCCAGAGCTCAACGAGGGTGCGGTGTGTTGATGACGGGAGCACTTACGGAACTAACTTGTTCCGTCTATTGTCCTTTGAGTCGTCGGCTACCCGAACCCTCCTTAGAACTTGTACATTCCTTTTTGCTGTGTACTTAACACAGCAAAAGGGAGTGTACATGTTTCTAATAGGGTGGCAACGCGCTTTTGACACTGTTTGAGTTGCAGGCGTCCATAGGTTACGGTGACCGCTTTACATCAGGCGGGCCGTATGCTTGTTTGTAATGTAATGCAATAAAAATTAAATAATCAGAAAATAATACTTCCGTCTTAGTGCGTTTTCACATTATCCGATCCGATATCAGATGTAGGACCGATATCCCATATATTTAAGCCGCCTTTTTTCGATTTTCGCCTTTGAAATCCTTCCTACATCCGATATCTGATCGAATAATGTGAAAACGCACTTAGTGTTGTAATATTTTACGTAGCATATTTTGCCTATTCTGGAATGTACGTCCAAGGTAATTTAGAACTATCTTGGAATAATATATTACTAAAAACTCAAAACAAATACTAAAACTGTTATCTTCAATATGGCAATTTTGGTTAGCATGCAGTTTTGTGCATCTTGCATACGCGCCATCTACCGGATTATAATGTTTGCTATTAGTCATCAAACGTACAAAACACTTCCCATGAATTGAATCTGATTCAAGTACCCGATTGGTAAAAAATGACTTAATTGTTTTTGTTAATTTCGGTGTTATATAGTGATAATGTTGTACGATCATGTTCCAAATTTTGAAATAATACGACTTAGGTCATTTAAATGAAATTATTTCGTGAATTGAACAATACCATTTGTCGCGAGAGTATAGTAATGCCATCTATTGTTTTACGAGTCAAACATATAAAACGATGTACTGAGTTACACGTCTTCCTTTATTTAGTTTAGTCTATGTTTAAAGTACTAGTAGCGCCATCTTTTGGAGATCGGTTCAATTACACCAATTTAATGTTTATTTATTTATTTGAGTGGTAGATAAACTATTATTTGTAAATATAACAACAAAAAGTGTCAAATAGATTTTATTTTATCCAGTTATGTTTTAAAATGAATTTTATATAATTTTAGTTTAAACAGTCATGAAAATCTTTCTATTTTAACTTAGTTAATGTTACGATAAGTAGAAACTTAAGAATTAGGCAACTAAGAGTATTAAATACAACTAATATAAAACAGAAGCACCCCAGTGCCCAAATATTTACTTTGCGTGCTACATTTGAACACAATAATATTACTTTGATTTCCTTTCCTACTAGATGGCGCCACTAGAAACTTTTGGTCATCGTAGATTCTATAAGACGATGCAATATTCGACCGTAGGTCGAGTTTTGTGGAAGTTAAAGTTGGTTTTGAGGATACGAATTTCATCAACCCAACAACGGAATATTACAGTACTTATAGGTGATTCGTGTAAGTACCAACATCTATCATTATACATTCATTATAAATATTAAAAACATGTAAGAAGTGACTACTTATAAGGACCTTTATCATCAGGTTTTACTTTTTAATTGGACAGTTACATACAGAATCTGTTCATCATGACATCCAAAATTGAGGCATATAAACAAATATCAGTGCAACTGAATAAACTTTTACCGGTTTTAAAAAATACCGATCAGGTGTAAATTGATTGCTAGAGCATTAATACTACCTATAGATATAAGTATGCCAGTAAGTTGTTTGAAATAATTAACAAAAACAATAATTAAAAAAAAAATACTTTCGCTCTGGCGAAAAAAAATATTGACGTGATTAAACTATCACAAAATGAATTAAAGCGTGCCCTGATTATTCATAAATTGCCTTTGAAACCGATATCGTACAGAAATGATAAATCTGTGTCATTTACTGATACTGACAAAAAATTTCAAACTGCGAAACAACAATAAAAATAGAAAGAAAATCTATAACGTATGGTTGGTATTGGATATAGGTCACACAGAGAAATGTCTAACGGAAAGATAAAAGCTTCGCCTGTGATGACATTGATGACATATGATGTTGATTTAGATGATATGTCCTCTAGCTTACCTTTGAAAAGCCAACGTTGATTTGTCATTGAAAAGCAACGTTGGCTTTTCAGAGGTATTTGTCATTGAAAAGCAACGTTGGCTTTTCAGAGGTAAGCTAGAGGACATATCATCTAAATCAACATCATATTATGTCATCAGTGTCAAAAGCAAATTCCAAGTGAAATGAAAGTTGAGCAAGTCAATAGTACTTGCGTTAGGGTTAACGAATGCTAACGAGGACCTCTGGGTGGCAGTCACGGGGACAACTGTCACCTGAAAGAAAGAAGGTCCTCATGGTGAGGGCATACTTACTTGGATGCCCCCTTACTGGTGGATGATCTACATAAAGCTGGGGCTTGACAGCCGTTTGCTGGGGGGCATGGTAGGGTACACCTGTATTTCCCATGTCCTCCAAAATAGCACCGAGGTGTAAGAGGGGGGGGTTGTTTAGTGGGTAAACTTGGGTAAAGGAGTCCCACATAACCACTCGGGTTCATCCCCGTACCCGAGTGGTATGCGTAACAGCATTTTTCCCCTCCAGAAAAAAAAAGGGATAACGAATGCAATGTTCAATTTTCATCTTCCTCATCACCAGTTTATGATATTGTTGAAAAAGCTCAATCTCTCGATGATAATGACAATTACGTTTCAATATGCGATAAAAGTGATTTTGATGTTCAACGTGATCATAAGACAAACGACAAGATGAACGAACGTATTGAATTACCTTCTAAGCCTACACCTAAATGTAAACATTAATCTCTCGATGATAATGACTCTTACGATTCAGTATGCGATAAAAGTGATTTTGATGTTCAACTTGATGATAAGACATATGACAAGACAAATGAACATATTCAGTTACCTTCGAGGCCTCCTACACCTGAATGTAAACAGAACGATGATACCCCTAGAAAGAGCTCTTCTATCACATCATCAAACTATAGCCATTCGTTGCCTCTGGTCATGCCACAAACAGTGAAAGTATCACCGACCTTACAAGATGTTCCCAAAGCCGTACTAAATTTTTCGCGTGCAAGTAACTCAGTCTCACTACTTCCCATCGGGACACAGAATTTTGATCGTTTGAGCGATGGAAATGATTTTACCCTTGAAGGTTCGTGTAAAATAGAACGTTCACTTTGGGAATCAATGTTTAACGGCGAAAAGCTAAATCCAAGCTCGTACCCATTTATTTTAAAGAAATTGATTGACAAAAATATCAATAACACGTGCATTTTGATATTTAAGTATAAGAAGTACTGTTCAAACAAGGTTGTTATAAAAGGTTGAAGGTTGCAAAAGACTTAAATTAAATTTACAAGATCTCTGCGTTAATGTACATGTAGCAATAACACAAATTTTAGTCACGTTGAGAGGGTTATATTGAAAAATACGTCAATTAATACTAAACCACTCAATCTTAAGAAAGAGAGTCTTATTTGCGTTAACGATAAATATCTACAGGAAACTAATAATCTTAGGAATATTAAGTCTGATTCGGTTATGAGAATAGTTAGATCCGAAGCACTTGCCAACAAACAGGTCTAAAAATTATGTACTAGATTTATATTTATTTTAAAAAGATCACTTCAATTATGTGCAGGAAGTCAGCTTTCCACTGTGTGTGAAACTATTTTGCGAAGAACAGATAAAGGTTTTGAAATTTGCCGGTATGCCATTATTGCATTTTGATGCGACAGGACGAGTGTGTAGATCACTTAATAATGATAAACAATCGAAAAGGATATTTTTATACTCTGGTGTAATACAAGCACCAGTAACTGAAAGAATATTTCCCGTGTTTGCTATGATTTCATCGAAACACGATACTAATACCATATTTAAGTTTCTAAATGATTTTAAGGTCTTCAGTGCTAACAGAAATTGTTGGCCTGCATTTTCAGGCGTTGTGACAAATTTTAGTTTCGCCTTGATAAACGCAGTGTGTTTAGCATTTAATGAATGTTCGCTGGCAAACTATTTACAAAAATGTTATAAGAACTTAGAAGGACATCGTGAAGTAGAAAAACCACATATATTTTTATGTTGCGCTCATCTTGTCAAAACGATGTGTGCTGATATTGAGAAATGCGCTTTTCAAGAAAAACGGATCTTGAAAGACATTATAGTCAGTGTAATTTTAATGGATGATTTAAAAACCATAGACGATGTTGTCGCAAATCTCTATATTTACTTAATACAGAATATAAGCTTTAGCATAATATTTAGCTTGACAATCCAGCGAGGAAATGCTGCCAGCGTCTTCGGTACGATGCCACAGGGGCCGTTTTTAGATTTATTTTAGTTTAATTTTAGATTTATTTAGTTTAATTTTTATTTTAAGTTTAATTTTAGTGTAACTTTAGCTTTTTTTAGTTGAATATTATGTATAAAACTATATTTAAATAAAACATACAGAATATTATACACAAAATGTTGTAAACTCTTACAATAATCTTATGTCTTTGCCGTGATCGAGATAACATCGATATTTTAGAAAACATGCAGACCGTTACATCATCAAAAATCGACGACGGTAAAGTTAAGGGCAAAGCAAACTCCGCTAATAGCCCTTTTTATATAAGAAACATGTCAATCACTTCAACTATAGTGCTTGATCTTCATGGAAATACAGGAAACAAATTTAAAGATCCCGCTGTATTTCAATTATTTATTACCAAATACATGACATATTTACCACCGTGGAGTAATTTATTGAAAAGTAAGAGAATTATTCCTCCTGCTGAGAATTATTTTGGACAACTGAAATGTAATATATTAAAAGGCCAACACAATTTAAAATGCACATAGCTAATTAGACATCTGATGCGTGACACTATAGCTATATCGAAAGAAACACTCAATAAAATACCTAAGAAAAACCTTACCAGAATTGGTAATGTTTCCCAAGATGAAGAAATGTGGCAGAAAAAAGGAAAGCCAGTTCATAGTCATTTCGATGCACGATACTTGAAAAAAATATCATCAGTCGAAAGTGACATTGAAATAGAAGTATTAGAAAACACTAACTATATTTGCAAATATTGTACACTTGGTACAAGTTATGACGACAAAGTAACAAAGCGGGTTGAATGCGAAGATTGTCTGGAATGGGTGCACCAATCATGTGCTAAAAATTACTTAGATGAAAATTTTGATGTTTCAGGTACATATGTATGTTTATATTGTAAAACCAAACAAATATCACCGATTACATCTCCCAAGCCAATCCAGTCGGGAAATTCTTACTGCAGTAGTCATGTAAATCTTGAGGTATTTCCCAATGGATTAGTAACCGACCCAAGTTACTACACAGTAATGTTAAGAGACTATTGTATCACTAAACTGAATTCTATACCTCTAGTTAAGGAATTACGTGCCTCTGATTTTCACTCGCTGAACCCTGAAACACATGTCATAAGTACTGTCATTGATCATGCTTTTCATATTATAAATGAACACAATTATTACGATGTTAAGAATTGTGAAATGTCTTCAATTATATTTGGACTTAATCAAAACTACGACGTTACCAATTTCAATTGGTCATTTGAAAAGGAAACAGTATTTCCCATATGCATGTATAATCAATGAAGTACAGTGTTAAAATCTTAAAATAAGCAAACTAAATACTTTTGACGCACTGTAAGCAAACGGATGATAATAATTGCGGGCCAATGATTATTTATTTTTTCTGGTGTCTTGTTAACAATATGCCACTAGATGGCATTGGTGTACATTTTACAGAATATAGGCGTACTATTCAAACAATGCTGCTAAAATATAGCGATCCGATATTTAATATGTGCATGAGTTGTGGTCGAGACTTGGTTGATGGTGATAAATATCTTAAATGCCATATGTGTTACAGAAAGACGCATGCTAGACAATCTTGCTTATGAAAATGAACCATTAGGCGTCACTGTCGGGCGACTATGTTAAACCACTATACCACTATAGCCACTATAGTGAAATTAAGGGGAAGGTACCTACCCTGTGGCCTATCAGCTGCAAAAGTGCATGTCGAATGCACAATGTGCAGCTGCTAGTACCTAGCGGACGTCATTATCACTTACGCTTCGTAAGCATAATAAAAAAAAAGATATTTATTTACCAACACAGCACAAAATGGGGTTGTCTATTGTTTGCCCGACAGTAATTTAACATAATATTCATGTGCCCGAATCTAACTTGCCTGAATTTCATTTGCCCGAATGATTTGTTTACCATAATAATTGTATGACATACTGGTTGTTTATCCGAACATTACCTTCCATAATCATACAGTGCCATACTATTTGTTAGCCATATTATTAAGTGCAATAATATGGTTTAATAGAATATTCAAACGCAATAAGCAATTATTGCCATATTAATTGTTGTCCATATTATTAAGTGCAATAATATTTTTAATACGATATTCAAACGCCATTAGAAATGATCAGTTGTTTCGGTTTCAGGGGGTCACAGTTCTAACCTAACTTACTTTCCAGTAGCATTTTCATTTCGTGGGGGATTACAGTTCTAACCTAACCTACTTTCCGATAGCAGTTTCATTTTCCAATGGGTCACAGTTCTAACCTAACCTAACCTACTTTCTGATAGCGGTTTCATTTTCCAGGGGATCACAGTTCTAACCTAACCTAACCTACTTTCTGATAGCGGTGTCATTTTCCAGGGGGTCACAGTTCTAACCTAATCTAACCACCTTTCTGATAGCGGTATCATTTTCCAGGGGGTCACAGTTCTAACCTAACCTAACCTACTTTCTGATAGCGGTGTCATTTTCCAGGGGGTCACAGTTCTAACCTAACCTAACCACCTTTCTGATAGCGGTATCATTTTCCAGGGGGTCACAGTTCTAACCTAACCTAACCTACTTTCTGATAGCGGTTTCATTTTTCAGGGGGTCACAGTTCTAACCTAACCTACTTTCTGATAGCAGTTTCATTTTCCAGGGGGTTATAGTTCTAACCTAACTTACTTTCTGATAGCAGTCTCTGTGATAATTACGTATTTCGATGATTCTGACAAACCACATTATGGAAATTGACTTTTCTGGTGGCTAATTTGGATGTCAAATGATGTTATGGAATGTAGTAATTACGGATTTCGATGATTCTGACAAATGACATTATGGAAACTGACTTTATGGGAAACAAAGTTTCTGGCACGTAATTAATATAGTAAACAATGATTATGGCATAAGATGTTACGAGAAACAATATTATGGCTGTTGAATAGGATGGCAAATAAAATTATGGCAAATGAAATTCTGGCAAATGGGAGTATCCCACAAAATGGACATGTAAGGACTTATAAAAACTTAGTAAGTAAAATTACAGATGTGTGTGCAGTAAAATGGATGAGACTCAGCGAGACCGCTGATTTTCAGTCCCCAACCAATAAACTGAAATCTAATACTTAACTAAATAACTAGCTTACTATAAGCTAACCCGGCGAATAGATCGCTGCCAAGGCGATGCAAGTACTTAATAATTACAGGGCGAAAGGGATACAAAGATTATTTTTTTTATAATTATTTTATAATTTAAAAGAGCTACGATCTGCCTATCGCTCTTCTTAAGTGGCGCGACAGAGTCAGACTGCGTTTCGATCGGCACGTCGCGTCAACGATTGTCACTGGCTAGGTTAGTTGTTCGCACACTGGACACCGCAATAAGTATAGTACGAATCTTCTGAGATGGTTTCTTGGCTTTTGCCGTAATCTGTTAAACAAAAGCATTTGTTTCTATTATTCCCGGTGGCTAGCTCCCGTCTCCACGGCACGCACTATAGTCTCTGTGTAGTTAACAAGCAAGCCATCTCTGAAGATTTGTACTATAGGTACATTTTGAATGACATCTTGAAGTTCGTAAACTGTGCACTGTTCCAGCCAAACTTATCCAAAGATTTTAGACACTTGGGGCACACCTCGGACACTGGCGTTCAAATATATGAAAGAGGTGCCGTTCCTAGCACACAGTCTAAGCTCACGAGCTTGGTACGCGTTCACCTACACGTAGGTGAACGCGTACCATGCTTGTATGAGTGAAATATGACAGGCCGAAGGCGGTGGGTGGCACTTTCAGCGGGGAGCGGAAATGGCCATACTGTACGATAATATTCTTTATTATACTGTGCTAGGGGACTCATAACACGGTGCGAGAGCTCGTAAACGAGTTTCAGTACATTGCGGTATTTGTGCTGAGCGTAAAATTTTCTCCAGTACCTCTCTCATTAGTTTGTGACGTTTTAGAATAAGTACGAACGCAATTTATGGTTCTAGTAAGTACCTAATCGTTTGGGGACGCTGTTCAGACCGTTCATACTAGTCTTTTATACAATCGTGATATAATACTAAGCTTTTCAGTCGAGTACCATGTTTAGGCCACGAAGCTTGCTGAGTGGCCTAATAGTACGGTACGAGAGTGAAAAGCTTAATTATATCACTATTGTATACAATACTTTTTTTATGAGTCATCATCTTCATCATCAATGGACGAAAAATATCATCATTCAAGTTAAAATTAATGTTAATGGCGTCGTTCACCGTTGTATCAACATCGAATTACTTGGCAACCAATTGTTTGTAATAACCGTCTGTGATTGGTCGATAACGCGATAGATAAAAAAAATGTGTTTCAGATGCAGAAAAATTTGCCAGGTTTCGCAAATTAGTATAGAACTTGTATGAAGTTCTATTTTTGAATTTTTTTCAGTTAACTAAAGTGAGGAACACGTTTGTGTCAATGAAATCGCTATTCAACAATAGAAGCATAAATATCAAACTGAGGTGGAGACTCGTCAAATGCTATGTTATATCTACCCTGTTATATGGCATGGAGGCACGGACACTGAATAAATTCACAACAGATAGACTAGCTGCCTTCGAGATGTGGCTCTACCGAAGGATGTTAAAAATATCATGGACCGAACACGTTACGAACAAAGAAGTTTTGCGTAGAATGAAGAAGTCTCCAGAAATACTCAACATCATTAAGAGACGAAAAACAGCATACCTGGGTCACATATACAGAAACAAGAAATACAACTTATTACAGACAATTATCGAAGGAAAATTCAAGGGAAGAAGAGGGAGAGGTAGACCTAGATATAAATGGATAGATAACATTAAAGACTGGACGCATACGAAAGACGCAGCCACCCTCACGATGTTGGCAAAGACCAGAAAGCTTAATGCCATGCTGACCGCCGACGCCCATTAGATGGACATGGCACCAGAAGAAGAAGAACTAAAGTGAAGTGTAATGGATTATTATAGTTGACTAAGTGTCAAAGACTATCCAACACTGAAAAGTCAGCACCTTTAGTTTAGTCTGTGGTGTCCTAATTGACAGATTAAAGTCGACGAGTAGAAAAAATAAATTTCATTACACATTTCCGCTATCAGCAGGGTTAGCACATGATTGCCGCGACAGTACGTATACTCGTTTATCACCGCGAGATAGATCCTACATCTTCTTCTCACTGTATTAATGATATAAGGACGCGTGGTCTATCTCGCGTCGACATACTCTCGCGGCAATCATATCGTCCCATTAATGCAAATACCGACTAAGTGACTTTTTGACGAAATCGAGTTTTTAGCGCCTATAGAATAAGGTTTTCAAGGACTACAATATGTTAAAACCCATGTATTGATACGAAGCTGCATTCAAAAGATAGCTTTCGCATAAAGTTACTTAATGGTCAATTTGTTGCATTATAAACTGCCAAAATGTGATATGAATATTTAATATAAACTTTTATGCTTTATCCGCCAAGTAGAACCTTTTAATGGTGTATAGTGTTTTTTTGCATTTAAACATTTTGTTAAAGTAGCCATCTTATGTTCTACAAAAAAGTTTAATGTGTACATATTTCATTTTTGCAAATGAAACTATGAACAAAATTCTTTATTTTAAGCCAGGCTAAATACACCAAATGTCTTTAAGATGTTTTTCCAGAAGATGTTTGTTTACAAACATCAGCAATGTCATTCTACCAAAAAGTTGTATAGGGACTATAATTGGTTTGTGATGTGATGTGATGAATGAAAGGATAACGGTCTATTACTGCAAATACCGACTATGTGTAAATAGGCGATTTTGAGATAATGCGGTTTGAAAGTTTGAAGGCACGTTTTATATGAAAACATGAAGAAATGTACGTTATGTGTATGGCATTTTAAAACCTAAAGACTGTATCGTTAAGTATGAAGACAACTTTGAGTAGCCGTATTTATTTGCTATTATTTTTTTTTTCTTATAACAAGACATGGGCTTAATAAGGCACATAATAAGGTACACATTTTGCCTAGAAACTCGACGTAAAGCATATGGTTTAGACAGTATTGACTTAATCCTCCCGAGTACCAATTACGATTCCGGACAAATGCTACTAGAAAATTCACAAAGTGCGTAAAAGACGATACGATTGTGAAAAAAAATTGTACGGTGCGAACCTCAACGACACATGATCCACAAAGCAGAATATCTGGACATAGTCTAGCCACTGTTATTTTAAAAATATAAAGTTCAGGATCTGTGTATGGCGGTCATTTAGAGAATGTGGCATGGTGCTTACTCTAACTCCGACTTTGATGTCGAATTTGACTATCATACACTGTTTATATCGATCTGGTTTAGGCACTGTTCAAACACCACGAATATCAATTAGACTTTGGCCTATAGCTAATTTTTTTATCTGTTTCTCTTATCCTGCTCTCATCAAAAATTTACGGCAATCCGGAACGTTGCTCAAAAATGCGTTTTTTTTAATTATATAAATTCACCGCATTCATTCTGCAAGTACCCAATTGAAAAACCACGAAGAGGACTCTTAAAGAATATATTTTAGCAGCATATTAACCTTTGTTTGTTGAAATCGTACATAGAGTCATTGAAATATTCTCAAATTAAGCCAGATAGGGGTTGTCCGAAATTTATTTGCTAGACCTTAATGAAAGTACCATAAAGTCCCTAAAATAAAAAAAATATCAGACCTTCTTATATTAAATAGTGCTTACCAATACCTTCAGATCATACTCTCGGAACATAATAATACAAAATTATGCACATGTCAACATTTAGACGAGGTTTGTTTTGTCCTTATACTTAACGATACAGTCCTTATATTTTTTTGTTTACTACTTTGTCGTATATATGTTCAGAATGTATTTAGTTGACGAATAAATACGATTTAATAAAACAGTCGAATACCTACTTAGTTGGTTTTTCCTGTAGAAATAAATGTTTGCATATTTCTCTTCTTTATAGATATAACCCATTGTTTGTCTTAAATTAAGCTTCGTTTTTCATATGATGTTCTCGTGATTAGCAAAAAGTGCGTTGAGAACCTCCTCCTTTTTTTGAAATCGGTTAAAAATACAATAACCCAAAGGGTTTAGGCTGAAGGAATCGAATTTAGTGTAATTTTATGTTTCATAACTTCGATGACCGTTACTAATTACAGTGTTACATTTAAATCAAATCTTTTTTGCCATTTCACCGACTGGTAAAGGCTCTCTTAGTTCTTCGAAAACGGACGAGAGAGTTGCATTTTATCCACAAAATCTTGTGGATTGCATTAGTGCAAAGTTATTTCATACTAATTTTAATTTGGTAACCTAAGCTGGTTGGCAAATAACCTTAAATTAACCTTTGAATTACGATAAATAATACAAATCGGTTCAGACGTCTGTGAGTAATCGCATAACATGTATCGTTGTTTTAGCAACTCGAAGTGGAATTGGCCTACGAAACTAAATTCACTGCGCCAAAGTCACTGTATTGTAGACGTAGGTAGACGATATTCTTATTAATAAAATAGTGATAAAGTTATTAAACGTCATCTTCATCGCTGCTGATTCCCATAAAGCGACATCTAGCATCTATTTTTAACGCCTTACCAGTTGATGAGGGTAATAGATATAAGCTTAAGTTACAAAATTGGTTGATAGAAAATTTTTTCTACAACCTAAATGAGTTTTTTCTGAAATATCCCAGGTAATAATTATAAGTTAGCCAGTAAGCTAATATAGTCAGTAGTTTTTAAGAATATTGTACACTCGAAATGGGCAACTGTTGATACTGTATTTCCTGTATATCATACCATCTTATGTACACAGTTAACAATGAATAAACTTTACTTTACTTTACTTACTAGCATACCTACGGTACGAGTAGACTTCAGATGTCACAACTGTGTACCACTTCACCAACTGCAGTATGAAGTGATTGAAACCACTCATGGTACTCTTTAGGTATGAAATCTCTGTCACAAAGGCTGCATAAAGCCTTGAGGACACTTAGGTGGAGTCGAGCCGCGTCGAATCGAGCCCTGCATACATTTACAATGAACGATGAATCCGATTCGACGCGTCGCTAATGGACGTAGTTTCATAAGAAATGCAGAAGGCGAATTAATGAGATTCGACTCGGCGAGCTTAGTGGGCACCAGGCTTAAGTTCATGTCGAGATCTGGATGTAGCACAAGGCAAGGAAATTAACGCCACAAATTGAACTCCAGTTCAGTAGAATCACCTCTAACCTCTTAACGTATCATACCATATTTCTATCTCGGTCTAAATCTCGATAAACAACTAGCTATCTCTGCGTTCAAGAAACTGGACTTACGCAGACTTTTTGACAAAGGTATCATAACTAAATAGTACCATGAGTGCTTTTAATCACTTAATACCTAGTTAGTCTAGCATTGTCAGCCGTGTTACGGATGTGTTTGTATCGAATTCCACCAGCGATGAAGATGTTGTTTAATAACTTTTTATCACTCTTGCGCAGTAAGTGTGCAATCGCACGCAGGTGTATCAGGAGTAAAAGAAAAAACTTTTTCCCAAGGGAGTGTTTAAATTTGTATTTTGGACTACCATAAATACTTTTTTATCTTTTTATTGCAAGTGTGATGAAAAACACTGCGTGTAACTAGGGGCGTAAGTATATTGCAAACATGATTGGTTTAAATCGCCCCAGAAACCTATGTAATTACCGTTACACATTACTTTTTCTTACTTATTACCTCATCTACGCCTACATTTTAGTGACTTTGGCGTGAATGATTACTACAAAACTTGAAATAAACTATTACTTCAGGTTATTGAGCGTACAAAAACTATTTACCTATATTAAATGTAACAGTGTAGATAGTGAAATTTCGAACATAAATTATGGCGGACTTCGGATTGCTGAGACAGTGAACTAGTATGTAGTAAGTACCTATGCATATTATGCTATTACCCAAAAACGCATTAACCGATTTGTAAAATTCTTTTTGTGATTTTAAGAGAATACTATTGCGTTACTTCTTGTTAAATTTTACTGAAATCGGTTAAAGTATTTTGTGAAAAATCTTCTAAAACCGGTTGAAGAGGATATTTTTCAAAAAAAATTTTTTGAGAATAACCCTTCAAACCCTCAAATAAAGTATTATTAATGGTTAGTAATGTTAAAAAACTTTTTATTAAAAATGTTCCACTTTAATTAACAATGATAAGTGAAGTTTTGTAACATAAAATTAGAGCAGCTAAATTTCCTGCAACTAAAACCGCCTATGTCATTGAGAAAATTTAATATATTTTGAAATAAGTTCAAAACTTTTGTATATTTTATCTTTTTTTGCAAATCATAAGTAAAGTGTATGAAAAGCAAAGCTTAATCAAAAGGAAACAATGCTCTATATGTATTAATAAGAGAAATATACAAATTTTTATTTCTACAGGAAAAACCAACTAAGTTTGCTACTATTTTTTTAAAATCGTAGTTTTATCGGAAATTAAATACAGCCTGGACATTTTTTACGATTAAGTATTAAACAAGACAATACTGGCTGTAGAATGCTGTATACAAATAGTAATTTTTTTCATGTTTTCATATGAAATCGTACCTTCAAACATTAAAATCGCATTATCTCAAAATCACTTTTTTGCACATAGTCGGTATTTGCAGTAAGGGGACGATATGCTAGGCCTACTAAGAAGGTATTCAGAAATGTGGAAAAGTCATTATGGAGGCTCAGATGTTATAACATGTTTTTACAGCCAAAACTCATACAACAGGAAAACCGGAAATTAATATTTTGATTCCCACATTTTACTTCCATCGTGATTATTATCAGACTAAATTATATGAGTGAGTCGGTCGCAGAACACAACTCTTTAAATAAAGAGTTGTGTTGTGCGAATGTATAATTGTATATGTATTATTATTTACGAAACGAAAAGATAAATATTTTGCGAAGACAGGACTGGTCGACTGTTCTCAAAATAAAATATTTTATACAGTGCACGAAATAAATAATGAGATAATTATACAAAAAACATGGACAGAAGTTATTTTTCAATCAAATTTCTATTTAATAAGTCAGGTAGAAATATATATCACATTTCACATTAGGTATTCTAAGTAATGCTAATACTTAATAGAAGTCATTAAAACACACATATTTTATATTACATTAGTAGGTACACTAAGTCAATGACCCGTACGTAACAAGGAACTCATCCAAAGTATAGTAAGCCATTTCGAGTAGGATGGATTTTACTTTGCGGACACTTGATGTGTTTTCGTTGTACATTTGATCGAATCAGGACTTGTAAAATAGTATAATCATGACCCTCATTAATACTCCCCCTTAATACTCAAATAAAGTCCCTATATTGTAAACATCAAAGATATGACCGAGAATGTCCAATTTATACACCGTGTTTTTTTTGTTTTCCGTTAAATTATAGACATGTCGTTAGGTTCGTTATCATCAGGAACCAACCTGTATAACACTTTTAGTTAAATTCGAAAAAAAAATATTTCATTGTTTTCATGCATAATAAATGAATTGATTAGTGTGAGAGACCCTTGGGAACAATATTCAAGTTAGTGTCAGTGATTGACGGCACATGTCAAAACAAATAACATTGGGAAGCGGTAAAGGCTGTCGCACACGTGTTCAGTAATTATTTTTATTTTTTTAATAACTCGATAACCGTAAGAGTTAAGACGCTAGTTTCTTAGAGAAATTAATTGTATTTGATCTAAAGAACCATCCTTTAAAGTTAACGGATTCAATAAAAACCGGTTGTATACTATCCTATTAGATTTGCTATTGTTTCAAGAAATCGTTTTCCTTTGTTTTTATTTACACCTCGGTATGTGGAACAAAACTCTTGCACGGAACGTTATTATATCACATTACCTTATATTTATATAGCACTGCATTTCTATGATGCAGATATATAATAAAGAGTTGATAATATCATAAAATCATAATTTCGTCACTACTTTTAAAAAAGCTCGTATCTTCGTCTGTCAATGAAAAGAAAATTGTGGTAAGTATGTATGGAATGCATATAGACTTACTGCGTTTTAACTTTGAGGAACAGCGTGAGATACGAGATTTTTTAAAAGTAGTGACGATTTTTCGGCCTTACAGTACCTTTCTTTGATCAACTGATAAGAGAAGCTACATTATGATGGTGGTTACGATAATGTTAACACATAGAAGAATTGTATCTCTCATTGTTATACTATTTTTGACGAAATTAAAGACGCAAAAGTCACCCCCTTTTTCTTCCATGGGTGTTGTAAAAGTCGACTGTGGGTTCAATTGTGGTATGAGCCTGGAATTTGCCTGCTCTTTAAATTCAAAATTTTATACCATGGACGAAATAAAGCGTGTCCTATCGTACAGATCCTTCACTTGCCCGCAAAACGACAAATACCAACGCTTTATTTAACTAATACTAATAAGTTACTTCGTAAAACTCAGAAGAATAGTAGGTACGTGCTACACGACTACACAGACGGGCGCGTGGCACCCCTCGGCCACTTGTTCATTCGAATGAACGGCTAGCGTGTAGGTACATAACGGGCGACCGCGAGCGAGTGACGTAGGCGTGGCTGTATGTATACATATAATTATATTTTAGATATCCTTACGGTGGTATTGTCACCTCTGTATGAGGTACCGCCATTCTTACCCGCAGAAAGCGTCATAACGACTCAGTACAAATCCTCGGTCCCGCAACTGAAAATAACGGTACACGAAATTCTAATATTCGTAACGAATTCGAATTTCAAACGGGACTTGATATTTGATCTATCATAAGTGTTTTTTTTCTACTCGTCGACTGTAATCTGTCAATTAGGACACCACAGACTAAACTATAAGTGCTAACTTTTCAGTGTTGGATACTCTATGGCAGTTCCGACTCAACTATAATAATATATGTAATCTCATTATAGTTGACTTTAAGTTAACTGTAATAATTTCAAAAATAGAACATCATACAATTTCTATACTAATTTGTGATGCCTGGCAAATTTTTTTGCATCTGAAACACATTTTTTTTATATGTCGCGTTATCGGCCAATCAGAGACGGTTATTACAAACAATTGGTTGCTAGGTAATTCGATGTTGATACAACGGTGAATGACGCTATTAACATTAATTTTAACTTGCATGAGTGATGATATTTCTGTCCATTGATGATGAAGACTCATAGAAAAAATATTGTATACAATAGTGATATAATTAAGCTTTTCAGTCGAGTACCATGTTTAGGCCACGAAGCTTGCTGAGTGGCCTAATAGTAAGGTACGAGAGTATTATATCACGATTGTATAAAATACTATTTAGATATCCCTACGGTGGTATTGTCACCTCTGTATGAGGTACCGCCATTCTTACCCGCTGAAAGCGTCATAACGACTCAGTACAAATCCTCGGTCCCGCAACTGAAAATAACGGTACACGAAATTCTATATTCGTAACGAATTCGAATTTCAAACGGGACTTGATATTTGATCTATCATAAGTGTTTTTAACCCCCGACGCAAAAACGAAGAGGTGTTATAAGTTTGACGTGTCTGTCTGTGTGTATGTCTGTCTGTCTGTCTGTCTGTCTGTCTGTCTGTCTGTCTGTTTGTCTGTTTGTCTGTCTGTCTGTCTGTGTGTGTGTCTGTCTGTGGCATCGTAGCCCTCGAACGGATGAACCGATTTTGATTGTTTTTTTTTTGTCTGAAAGCTGAGTTAGTCGGGAGTGTTCTTAGCCATGTTTTATGAAAATCGGTCCACTATGTCGCGGTCGGGGGTTTTTTCAAAATTTTAATTTTGTGGTTAGGTTATTGCGCAATAGGTACAGTCAACCAACTGCAACCCTAGGCCGCTACAACCCTCGGGTTACCACTATTTTATATATGGAATTTGACAGTTGACAGCCCACGAACCTTGAGTTAAGAGGGTGGTACAAGTGGCCCTTAAGAGTAACAAGGCGCAGTGGATTATCGAGGAATATATTTGATTCGCAAAACCAGATGAATGACGATTGATTGTACAGACATTACTAACAACGGTTTCATAGCAACCTACCAACAACAACCAAACATTACATTTTTAATGGCGTTAACGCTATCGAGGAAAGTTTTCAATAACTTCAAAATCTCATAGTAAGAGCTATATTTGGAAATATTCACAACTTTTCCTAAAAAAGGAATAAAAATACGAACCAACCATTTTGATTAACTGGATAACTGGAGCAAAGCTTACATTTTGATTTGGTTCCAATTTATGTTCGTAGTTGAATTTTATTTGACGCTGTCAAATATTTTAGAGGGTATTAAAAAATTTTGGTCATACGCCTTTTATATACTCAATACTCAATCATTTATTTCACATAATGGTTACACAGTTGGCATATAAATATTTATACAGATCGCATTATGTACCCTGTTGGGCGCAGCAAGATATAGTGAGAAAGGCACTTATAATTAGACTTAAGTATAACTTTGCACATTGCTATAATATTTCTAAATATCGCTAAATTCATCATTTAAATATTCATTTAAAGTATAATAACATTTCGATATTTAACATATCGATGTTACCCGAACTCAAAAAGAGGTCATTTTATTTAAAGTGCAAGATTTTGACGAGGATAGGTACTTATTATATTAATATTAATACCTAAAGGGGAGATGGGGTAGATACGTACATTTTTTTCTAAACATTATAAAATAAAACTGAAAGAGAAAATGTAATAAAATGAAACTAAATGCTCCTTCGT
This sequence comes from Leguminivora glycinivorella, assembly GCF_023078275.1. Taxonomy (NCBI): domain Eukaryota; kingdom Metazoa; phylum Arthropoda; class Insecta; order Lepidoptera; family Tortricidae; genus Leguminivora; species Leguminivora glycinivorella. The sequence goes on from NW_025952831.1 coordinate 2,520,189, forward strand.
TTGTGTTTTACTTAATCGCCTCTCGTTAGTATTTCCACTTTTTCGCATTTGTATCATAAATCGTAATGTACATCTAAATATATACAAGAAGAAACTGACTGACTGACTGACAGACATATCAACGCACAGCCGAAACCGCTGGTCCTAGAGATTCCAAATTTGGCACGCAGGTTCCTTATAAGGTGTAGAGGAGCACTAAGAAAGGATTTTTCAAAATTCACATCCTAAGGGGGTGAAATGGGGGTCCAAAGTTCAACGTTTGAATAAAATTGCTTTTAGTATGCGGGCGAAGCCGCGGGTAAAAGATAGTCATCATATAATTACGTTCGTTATATTTTTTGTAAGTAGGTACATTAATTTTATATTATAGCTTAGCACTAACCACAACTAGTATATTCAATCCCTCAGTTCATAAGAGACTTAATCCCTCCTTTGTGGGAGGTGTCCTACGTCCTACTTAGTGTCAAAGACAAAACTCTGTATAAGACAAGTAAAGTCTAAGAAAAACAACTCCGAAAATTCAAGAAAAAAATACGTTCGTTCAGATAGCGCCTCACCTTTGGTTGATGCTCGGTTAGGTCAGTTAGGTGTCGGTAATATTAATATTCATTAACAATTTTATCAAGTAATACGTACCTAAAGGATTTTCAGTTGTCAAATCTGAGGTTCAACTGTTTTAATCCTGTGTCGAAAGCAAGTCTATGCACAGTCTATTATCGTTATAGTAGGCGAGACGACTAAAAAAAATGAATAAGTCCGTCAGTTAGATTATCAAAGAATTTTGGACACATATTTTTTCTTTTTTCTTATAAACGAAAAATGACGAGGGTACGGTCACGCCTAGGTACAATTTTTACTTAGAAGTGACGTCACAAGCCCACTCCGGTCCACTCGCTACGCTCGCGGTTCAATATTGGAATCTTTCGCTTGCTCGGGTTTCAATATTGGCACGTGCGGTTAAACAACAACTTTGCCCCCTTGTAAAACAAATAACTATTATCAAACAAAATAGTCTACAATTGTTGACACTAAAGAATTACTGTTAAAGTAGAATATAATTACTATAATGTCACATTGAAAGTGCGAGAATTTCAAGGCACAAAAGTTAAACGTGTAATACCTTTCCTTTAATACCAGCGGGTAAAAACGCATTTTATCCACTAGTGGGTAGAGTAATTGACCTTGAATAAAATCAAATTAACTGCTTTAAAATTGATAAAAGTAGGTTAATCTAGTAATAAAGATGATTTACCACCTGTGGAACTACTGGAAGCAGTGATAAACGCATTTTTTGCGTTGTAGTTTTCTCGCTATAGCGAGGGGAAAAGTTTTGTGTTACACTCGGATGCAAATGTATTTTACTTCTCGTGTGTTAAAAAACTCGCAAATTCAGGATTCTATTCTCAAACCACTCGCTTCGCTCGTGGTTCAACTATAGAATCCTTTCACTTGCTCGTTTTTCAATTCCACACTCGACGTTAAAATACAACTTTGCCCCCTTGTATAACAAATAACTATAGCCACCCATGCAGTGAAACCACAGAATATATAATAGTACAAGTACAGAAGGCCCACTGCTTTGATGTTCAAAAAATGCCGCCTTTTTAAATGCCTACAAAATTCTAACAAAGAAACGAGCCGCACGTGCGCAGCGTCGGACGATAGGGTTGCCTATGGATTAAAAAGAATTAATACTCAGATACAGTATTTATATATTTTTGTTTGGGCCCCAACATCACAAGCCTTATTGAATTTATCCGTGGGACTTAATCATTAGTAGATCTGTGTGAGATTGTCCTATTTTATCCATGATGTCTATTTAACTAAGCATTATTAGCCATTCCACATGCGGACATCGCATATAAACCTTAAAAAAAACTCGCGTCGTAAAGCAACAATAGAAAGTGTGAACGTGCGTTCCGTGAGAACGCGCGCCAACCCTGATTAGGCCGCGACCTCGCGGCCGCCGGCATGTACTTGTAGCGCGGCGATAGAATCGCGGAGTGAGCCGCCCCTGGTGAAACATAATATTTTTAAACACACCAATCAATGATTCGAAGAATGTTAGCCATATTTTACTAACAGTTCTCTGTAGGTATATGGTTTTCTTTGGTAGTGTCTAGCAGAAGTATTGCTGTAATCACATACTGCCCACGTAGAGGAAGCGTCCAATTAGGTACTACGAGCTATCCGGCTTAGTTCTACAAGTATTTAAACTACACACTAGCAATTGCCTCAAAGTAACCAATTAATATTGAACCACAAGCGTAGCGAATAGTTCGAGAAGTGGTCTTGTTCGAGGGTTTCAAAGGATAAACGGTTTTGCCACCGAGTGAAACGCAAAATTTTTCAACACGGACAATATCAATTTTATAGCATCAAACTAAATCAAATTCGTCATTTTTAACCCCTGACGCAAAAACGTCACGTAAATTAAATTACTTTAATTAAATATTATAGGACATTCTTACACAGATTGACTGAGGCCCGCGGTAAGCTCAAGAAGGTTTGTGTTGTGGGTACTCAGACAACGATATATATAATAAATAAATACTTATATACATAGAAAACATCCATGACTCAGGAACAAATATCTGTGCTCATCACATAAATAGATGCCCTTACCGGGATTCCAACCTGAGACCGCGGCGTAGCAGGCAGGGTCACTACCGACTGCGCCAGACCGATCGTCAAATAAATAAATGTTTAAGGTCCACTTGCAGCAACCACTTAACTCAGGGTTAGTGGGCTGTCATCTGTCAAATTCCATATAAAATGGTGGGTTAACTCTCGGGTTAACCCTCCATTTTCGTTGGTGCAAGTGGCCCTAATAAATGTTTGAATGCTCGCTATCATCATCATCCTCCTTGCGTTATCCCGGCATTTGCCACGGCTCATGGGATCCTGGGGTCCGCTTTGACAACTAATCCCAAGATTTGGCGTAGGCACTAGTTTTACGAAAGCGACTTCCATCTGACCTTCCATTCCAACCCGAAGGGTAACTATACATTATTGGAATTAGGTAGTCTGGTTTACTCACGATGTTTTCCTTCACCGAAAAGTAAAGTTAAATAGTTTGAGTCTCACGGGAGTTTAACGCCGTGGCTTGCGTGGGCGACGGTCGCGCGATGTTCGCGCGACGGCGATGCGACGCATACGAAATCAAACCTTATCGATATGGAAGTATGACACGCCGGACACGCGACGGCGACACACGGCGTTATAGTCAAAATGTTTGAATGCTCGCTATGTAATTCTATTTTTTTTTTTTAATTTATTGAAAAAAGAAAAACCTTAAAGTCTAAAGTTACAAATTATCGCCAAACTGTATAACAGTTTGTTGGAATGTATCTATTATATTTTACTATAATAGCAATCTGTACTCACTCAAAACTGAAACAGCTTAACTTATTGGATTTTCTTAATGAAAATCTACTCTTTAAGAATAGACACGATTCCCAACAAACAAAATATCCTTATAAAATCAATCTATAAGGGCTAAACACTCATAGTAGTTTTAAAATAGCATTCATTATGCCAGAGTTCCTTATAGCGGCTCATTATAAGAGAATTTGGCCTAAAAGTACATTTACTCTTATAATTTGGCCATGTACACGTTAATAAGTCAAATTTATATGACTGCAATAGGGGTTTAAAAATATTTACTCTTATAGTAGCTCATTATAAGAGGATTTGGCCAATAGTACATTTACTCTTATAACTTGGCCATGTACACGTTAATAAGTCCAATTTATATGACTGCAATAAGGGTTTAAAAATATTTACTCTTATAGTAGCTCATTATAAGAGGATTTGGCCAATAGTACATTTACTCTTATAACTTGGCCATGTACACGTTAATAAGTCCAATTTATATGACTGCAATAAGGGTTTAAAAATATCTATTCTTATAGAAGCCATTTAAAATGCCTTTTCGCTGTATAATATTCAAAGCACTATAAAAGCTTTTGTTATGGCCAATTATTCTTATAAAAGTAATGCATAAGATAACTATGATGCTTTATGCCTCATAGGAGCATATCATAAAACGTCTATCCAGCAAACAAATTATAGCATTTTATAAAGTGTTTAAAAGAATTAAAGCAATACATTTTCTCTTATACAATAATTATAAAGGCATTATTCTTGAAAGTGTCGTATTAAAAGTTTTTATAAAACTTGATTCGTCATTTTGAAAATCCAGCGAATGTGAACAATCTGATCCCAACTTATCGATTAGTGGTTCCGTAGAGGATGCCATTATGGAATAATTATAAGAATATGCAGGCAAGCAGCAGTGACAGTAATACAGGTATATCGTTAAATGATGAATTGAGTTTGGATTTAGCTTAATAATTATATTTTTTGTTCTTAGTTAAGGTGTCTGTAGCTCTGCGGTGAAAAATGTTAAGGTATATACAGCGGGGCCGCGGGGCAGATCTCGACTGGAGGGCAAATGTAACTGGTCCATTGTTTCCATGTTTTACAATGTTGTGTGTGTGTGGATCGAGTGAGCACCTTCCGAAAATAAAAAAAAATATGCTGATCATTTAGTAAAAGTTCTAAAACAATTGTAAAACGAATCTCTGAATTTGTAAAAAGATAAATCAAAAGATACAGCCATTAACATGTGCTCACTCAGTTCTCACAAACTACCAACGAAAACAGTGAATATATTCATTTAACATATAATATTTATATATTAACATTTAGTAAAAAATAGGCCAACCTACCTCTATAAATATTAGATCACCTAGTGACGTATTAAATTTTTTACAAATAGTTTCTTATGCTCACTCAATCCACACACTTTTGAAAAGCCGAATTTTGATGAAAAACATAAGATTTAGACCGCTATTATATGTGTATAGTTTAGTAAAAGTGAAATGGGAATTTGTAAAATACAAAACGAACCACTAACGTGTCAGGTTTTTTTATAATAAATTTTTGTAAGTGCTCACTCAGTCCACACGTTTTGAGAAAGTTAAAAATGTAAATATCTTACGATTTGTAGCACCTAAGACACTCGAAAGTACTTCAACATTTAGTAAAAATTTTTACTAAATATCCACCATCTAATATTTTATATTCGTTGTCTGGTTTTAAAGATATTCAGACATAACTTTTCTCATACAAATGTATCAAGTAGGGTGACCACACTATGTCGGCTCCTGATTTTCCCCACCTTCCCATTGTCATATTGAGATTGGGGAGTTTCGTTCAATTTTGATAATAGTTTACCGGATTTGTAAGTGGGAGCGAGAAAAGAATAACTATTTCTCGCTCCCACTTACAAATCCGGTACGCTCATCTGTTAGCGCGATTAGATTACCAGGTTCTGGTTTCTTACTAGTGAAGTATTATATTCTTTGTTTCTTACCAATTATCATTCATGTCCTTTTTATATGGTTATTATCCTGACGTCGATAAAAATTACACAATACACATCATCACTAGGCCAAGAACATAACCTAAAAACAGTTTGCAGATGGATAATTAATATGGTATTAGTTTAATATTATCAAAATTGAACGAACGAAACTCCCCAATCTCAATATGACAATGGGAAGGTGGGGAAAATCAGGAGCCGACATAGTGTAGTCACCCTACTTGATACATTTGTATGAGAAAAGTTATGTCTGAATATCTTTAAAACCAGACAACGAATATTAAATATTAGATGGTGGATATTAATTAGTAAAAATTTTTACTAAATGTTGAAGTACTTTCGAGTGTCTTAGGTGCTACAAATCGTAAGATATTTACATTTTTAACTTTCTCAAAACGTGTGGACTGAGTGAGCACTTACAAAAATTTATTATAAAAAAACCTGACACGTTAGTGGTTCGTTTTGTATTTTACAAATTCCCATTTCACTTTTACTAAACTATACACATATAATAGCGGTCTAAATCTTATGTTTTTCATCAAAATTCGGCTTTTCAAAAGTGTGTGGATTGAGTGAGCATAAGAAACTATTTGTAAAAAATTTAATACGTCACTAGGTGATCTAATATTTATAGAGGTAGGTTGGCCTATTTTTTACTAAATGTTAGTATATAAATATTATATGTTAAATGAATATATTCACTGTTTTCGTTGGTAGTTTGTGAGAACTGAGTGAGCACATGTTAATGGCTGTATCTTTTGATTTATCTTTTTACAAATTCAGAGATTCGTTTTACAATTGTTTTAGAACTTTTACTAAATGATCAGCATATTTTTTTTTATTTTCGGAAGATGCTCACTCAATCCACACACACACTACAATGTTTACATTATTAAATAGAGTGTCCACCGGTTATACCAGACTAGCATGCACTCGGAGGTGGCCAATTATACATAACTGAGCGTATAAGAGACTATTACCAAGGCACTCAGTTTTTTTATCCATCAGTACCTACTAATATTAATTTTTAAGATTAACTTTATTAGAATAAGTTCCAAAAGTGTATTCCTTACTTTATGGACTTTGGTCTGAAATAAAAAAAAATCTTTTATTGCGGGTTATCATTGTGAATGTTGGACGATCTGAATAAGTGAATACAATGTTCGGCTATTTTAAGAAGAAACCGATTTTATATGTAGTCCTTTTGGGACTAAGACAGATTAAAATTGAGGACAAATAAAGACAAACTCACTGTTTTTAAGATATTTATTTATGTGCAACGAAACCAAACCGATACAAGTAACTTTATAAGATTAATATTTTCAGTTCTATTGCTCACGATGTTGCTGTTTCAATGAGTCTACATACTTCAAAATATTAATATATTCTTCAGAGCGCCTACACGGTGGTAGAAATTGTAATTAACCTTTCAGTAAATTTCCAAAATAATAAGTAGTTTCTTTTATCGAGGTCTTCATCAAATTCACAAAAGATATATTGATTTTCGTTTTCTTGTTTTGAATTATCAGCGCCATCTTTGCTTGGTGTGATTTTCTTACAACCTAAACTATTTCCTGCGTCCTCTTCCATTTTGCATGTTTTTTGATTCACCACTCCTGGCTTATTTTTGGGTGTAAGTAATGATTGTGACTGATTTTCTCCATCAGAATATGTGCCGTTTTGTAGTTCATCTGTAATAAAAAAAAATATTTATTTGAAGTCTTAGGCTAGGCTGTTTATAGTTATCGACACAAAGTCCATTGTGATGGCGGTACTGAAATCGTCTGTGGTTTTCAATAGCACTTACTTACTAAGAGGAGGAGAAGAGTTTGTCATCTTCACGTCACTAAAAACGGCTGACTATATATCTCATCCACAGATTTTGTAACAATAACCATAATAATAAATATCAAATAGAGTATTTGACTCAGCATTTACAATAAATCAATAGGAAGTAATAAAATAAGGCACCAGAAGATTAAATATTCCGAAGCACAAGTTTGTTTTAAATTGAAAATTCTAGGTATAACTTCCTAATGAAATATTGAAAATATCAGTATTACCTGACATGCTGCGGACTACACGGTTTTATTTTGTTCTATGCCGGTTAATCGAACCAAACCTTTATCAAAGCGTTCCCCAAAATACCGGTTTAAAAAGAACGGTCTTTCGAACAAAAATGCAATTTTTAAAGTTTTGCGCCAAGTACATGATAACTAGACAGCGGATTTCAGGTAGCGATTTAAATATTAATATGGATATGACTAGTGCAATTTTTTAAATACATGTCATGTGGTTTATAATCTATTATTATTACTAGGGTGTGCAAACCGGTTAACCGGTTAACCGAAAAACCGGTTAACCGAGACTTTTTGGCCGCTGTTAAAAACCGGTTTTTATAGTCTCTAACCGGTTAATAACCGAAACTGTATTTATTTCTCAAAATTTGGAAAATTAGGCATTAAAAGGTTCAAAAATACGTAATTATTTAATGTTTTGTAATAATAAAGATTTATTTGTTACTTTTCATTGACAACATTATTATCTGTAATGATTTTATTTTAAAAATTAGTCCCGAGTCTACTCAATTATACATTTTATACAATACAGTAGAGTCCAGTTAGTATATTACGACTCTGCATAGACCTAACGTCCAACCTCTTACAACGACATAAGCACAGGTATTTATTTGATTTCGTTTGTGATAGTTTTTTTTTTTTTATGGGATAGGAGGCAAACGAGCAGACAGGTCACCTGATGGTAAGCGATCACCGCCGCCCATGGACACCCGAAACACCAGAGGTGTTGGAGGTGCGTTACCGGCCTTTAAGATGGGTGTACGCTCTTTTCTTGAAGATTTGAATTTCGTATCGGTCCGGAAATACCGCAGGCGACAATTCATTCCACAGTTTAGCTGTGCGGGGCAGGAAGATTCTGGAGAAACGCACAGTTGAGGACTGCCAGCCATCTAAATGATGACGATGGAAATGTTGTCGCCTAGGGCGATGGCGGAAAGAAGCGGTAGGGAATTAATCAGAACAATTCCTCGGAGCACTTCCCGTTATACATGCGATAGAAAATGCAGAGCGAGGCCACATCTCTACGCAGCGCCAAGGGGTCAAGCCGATCGGAGATATGCTGGCAGTTGACAATTCGAGTCGCTCGTCGTTGGATGCGGTCCAGAGGGAGAAGCTGGTACTGAGGTGCCACTGCCCATAGATGAGAACAGTACTCCATGTGTGGGCGAACCTGTGCCTTATAGAGCTGAAGGCGGTGGGCCGGTGTGAAATACTGTCTCGATCTATTGAGCACACCCAGCTTTTTTGAGGCCAGTTTGGCCTTACCTTCTAAATGACCGCGAAACTGGACTGCACTCGAAATGTCAACGCCAAGAATTCCTATACTGGCTGTGGCAGTGAGGGGAGTGCTCTCAAAAAAGGGTGATGCGAAAAACTCTAACTTTTTTGCGGTAAACGCGCAAACCTGTGTCTTGGTGGGGTTAAATCGGACTAAGTTAAGTCGACCCCATTCAGAGACTTTTTTCAAGGAGGTCTCAATATCAGACACAAGTTTGTTCCGGCTCTCGATGACGTTTTCCCGAGAGATATTGGTGCGGCCGGTGTAAGTAGCATCAACCGTACTATCATCCGCATAACAATGAATGCCTCTGGTTTGCAGCATGTCATTGATATGCAAGAGGAATAGCGTAGGTGATAGCACACAGCCTTGGGGAACACCAGCATTCACAGGCATGGAGTCAGAGCATTTACCGTCAACTAAGACCTTTATGCTTCTGTCTGTCAGGAAGCTACCCACCCAAACACATAATCTCTCGGGAAGCCCGTAGGATGGTAACTTCGAAAGAAGTGCTCTGTGCCAAACGCGATCAAACGCTTTCGCGATGTCCAAATTAACGGCCAATGCCTTCATCTCGATTGCCTGTGCCCAACGATGTGTCAGGTTAACTAGAAGATCACCAGCCGAGCGGCCTCTACGGAAACCGTATTGTTGGTCACTAAGCAGCTGGTGGTCCTCTAGGTACCGTAGGGGCAGGCAGTTGATGATGGATAGTATGAAAGTACATCCGTTTATTATGACTCCCTGTCTTGCCTACAACAAGTAGCAAGATTACATTGTGGCCACGTAACTTTTTGGAGTATTGCTTTTAAGATTTTAACAATTTGTTCGCCTCGGGTCTAATCTTATAAGCTAAATAGAACCCAATTTGTATTTTTCGATTGCGTATAAACTAGCTTTACTTACAAATGATGAGCAAGTACGCATACTAAAAAGGACTTTTCTAACTAAACATGTCACAATAAAATAAGGTATTAATACTATGATGATAATAATACCCTGTAAATAAACCTATTGATTGAAATGTTTTAGTAATAAAGATGTAGATATTACTTTTAATTAAAAGAAATGAAATTCGTTTTTTACGACATCTACATCTGGTTAGTACGACGTAATATCAGCGGTCCCTTGAGCGTCGTTGTCTACCGACGGACCGGACGACCGGAGTCTACCGTATATTTCAAACTATATTTTTTAAAAGAAAGGTAAAATGGAGATCTTGGTTTTCTTACATCAATGGCTTGTATTACTAGGGGCTCTGGGAGCTGTAAACCTTCGCTACATGCCTAGAAAACGCAACTGTCGAATCACATTCAAACCACACAAGCCTTTTTTAGCAATTTCCGCATTTACCAAATTTCCAAAAACTGGATAAAAATTATCTTCATCGTGCAAGTAATACCTGCTACGATATCATCAACATCAGAATTCTTAAAGGTAATGGTAATTATTGCGTAGTACGGCCATTTACTAAAAATCCTCAAAACCGGTTAATAACCGGTTAACCGGTTTTGAAGGAAAAGTCTCGGTTATTAACCGGTTTTTTAAGTTAACCGGTTTTTGCAAACCCTAATTATTACCTACATCGCACACCACAAACTTCACTGAATAATTAGATTAAATTAATGTTATTTTTTATTTTATATTTTTTTTTTTTTTTAATTGTAAACAATTTATTAAACGCGTATCTTAATTCTTAAATATACATGTGTTTGTAAAACATAAAATTATCTTACAATAAAACTAAACTATTAAATCTAAAATTAAACTTAAAATAAAATTAAAATTAAAATTAAATTAAACTAAATAAATCTAAAATTAAACTAAAGTAAATCTAAAAACGGCCCCTGTGGCATAGTACCGAAGACGCTGGCAGCATTTCCTCGCTGGATTGTCAAGCTAATACGCTGAGCGAGGAAGCTGCCAGCTCAGTTTCCCACACAGTTTTCATAATAAATAAGCAAATAATTGTAATATGTAAAAGTTAACTTACCGTTTACTAACTTGCAAAATGGATGACTTGATGATGATGTACACATAAATCACTACGAAAAGCACAATAAACTTTTAAAACAGCATCCTGTTTCGCCGTTATGAGTTTTACTCCCTTATATCTGATGATCACAAAACGTGTACAAGAGCTATTGCCCTTATTAAAGCTTTGAATATGATTCTTACAAGTATAATTGCCTTTATTAAAGCTTTAAATATGATTCTTATTAGTACATTAGCCTTTTAAAAGCACTTTTCTTGCCATTATAAGGTTAACTTTCTTATTGCATGCCATAATAAAACACGTACAAGATAAGAAAGCTAATAATATAGCAACTACAAGGGGGATATAAGGTTTTTGGCCTTATAAGGTGTGCCCAAATGCCCTCTTGTAAAGGGTTTACAAGGTTATTATAAGAGTACTATTTTTGGCATTATAAGCCACTATAAGACTAATTTTTGTTAGTTGGGTTGTACCAATGTAACAGCCATCTTCGTTAAGAACATCGTATGTGTAATGTAGAATAGAATAGAATATTTTTTATTCGAAAGCACACAGATAATAAACAATTTTACACTGACATAGAATAGTAATAAAGTGCCACGAAATGGCCTCACCTCAGCATACTTCTGGCGACTTCCAGCGCTGGTCTTCCGGTGAGACCATTAAGTGAGAAAAATGTAGACTTATGATACAGGGCTTTGGTTTTAAGTTTAGTATGCTTCTTTCTTGGGTTCTTTGGCAATTTTGAATCGTATGTCTTACGTTATAATATTGATCTGAAAGATAATCAACCTTATAGCAGAATGGATTTAGCCAAGTTTGAAGTTAAGCGACACAATTTAACTATGCCTACTCTCGTTTGCACTTACGTCCCATGTTATATTCATATTATTCATTTATTTGTGTTAATTATACATCGTCAGTCTTACAATTAGGTAGATATGTTATTTACAAAGGAATACAAAATGTCAAAACGATGGCGTGAATAAATAAAATACAGCAATATTCTTAATTAACTATAAACGTCATAAAAAATTGCAATGACTAATTAGCAAGTAAATAACCAAACCAAATTAAAACATTGAAACAGTTATTGTGTTCTACACAATATACTATTGTACAGGATAAATAAAATAGAAAATACAGTAATATTAATCCTACAAAGCGATTAATGGTTCAATTCTTCAGCGCCAATTAATATATTTTCTTCAGATACAAACAACCATGAGATTCTTGGAAGAGAGGAAATCATTAATAAATCCACGGAAGTTATTCCATTAAGACATAAATGATAAATAAGTCTTGTTTTTGTTTTCGCTTTTCTTTTGTCTAATTCATATAAAAAAAAACTTTGAGACCTTTCCAAGGGCATACTGGAATTAACAGTTAACGCCGTATCTTGCGTGGGCGACAGTCGCGTGACGGTCGCGCGACCGTCGCCGTCGCGTTTCATCGCATCGGCTACTTCCATATCGATAAGGTTTGATTTCGTATGCGTCGCATCGCCGTCGCGCGACCATCGCGCGACCGTCGCCCACGCAAGCCACGGCGTAAGTAAGGTACATTTAAGTAGTTAGAACATGAAAAAAGTTGGTTTTTAGACAAATTTTATTCTTAATTGTCGTCACAAAACTGACATCGAGTTAATTTTTGTTAACAACTGTCACTAATTTTGAGTCCCAATATCTGAAAATGCCCTTATAGTTATAATAACACAACTGGTAGGTAAGCTCAAAAAAGCTTGTGATACTTAGTATAGTCAGTATGTATATATCGTTTTCGTAAGAAAATGTTTAATATTTTTTTTTTAATTTTTTTTTTCAATTTATTTGGGACAACAAACAGTAACACACAAGGCTCTAATAGAGAATTACAGTGTTAACAATAGTAAGGTGTGAGACCAACAACATTGTCCACCGATTACTAGATTTAACTTAAATCTACAGTATACAGCGCAAGGTAACAATGATATTGAATTAAAGGTACTTAACAATGGAAGTAGTACAAAGGTTTGTGAATACAGTAACGCACTAACACAATTTTATTAACAAATATAGGAACGTAACACGTAAAAGGTAGATAAGAAATTACAAAACAAACGACTGCATTATCAACAATTTTGAGGACAAGTAAGAATGGTAGTAAGTACATAATAGTATGGTCTACTGGAGTGACTTTCAATTTTGTTTATTATTGAGTAATTTAACTAAGTTGTTTTTATATACATTGTCTGACATCATGAAAATGTCAATTTCATTGAAATGTAAGTTATATGATTTGACCATCCTGTAAAGGGGATCACGCTCCCCGGCGCGGGTTCGACAGCGCGCATCTGCGAACAGTTGGTGCATGCGAGCAGCGCGCTGTCGTGCCCGCGTCGGCACGCGGTAGCTGAGAGCCCCACTCAGGCTGCGACAGTCGAATTTACTATGACAAAGGTTATATAGGACCATTGCGTCTAGAAGGAGGCGACGGTTTTGTAGGTTGAGTAATTTGTACGTATCGAGAAGCTGCTGGTAGCTTAGACGAGAACGGTGACAACGGTAATGCATGGCACGCAAGAATTTCTTTTGAACAATCTCTATTGAGTTTTTGTACTTATCATAGAAAGGGTTCCATATCGACACAGCATATTCTAGTTGAGACCTAACCAAAGACTTATATAAATGTAGGTAGGTTGATGGTTGCTTAAAATCCATTCCAAGACGCATGATAAATCCGTACATTTTGAATGCTTTACCAATGATATAGTTGATATGAGAATCTAGATGAAGCTTTGAGTCCAGGTGGATACCAAGATCTTTTATTACCGAAACATTTTCGAGAGTCGATCCGCTAAGGGTATAGGAAGTGGGAAATGGGTTAAGTTTCTTGGTAAAAGTAATTAGTTTGCAATAAACTTATACAGACGCGATGGTTTCCATTGGTAACCAAAATCGATTTTCTCCTTTCTTATCGTATATTTTACAAAGTGTCTCAAGCGTCCACGACAAAGGGTTGAACTTTAATGTCTTGGGCGGGCTCGATTGAACCTGTAACCTAATTTCTACAATAATTGACCTTGTCACTTAAGGGTCCGAACCGCCTTTTATAATACATTACGCTACAAGTGCGGAAAAGAGGGAATTCGACACGAAACGCTCATGAAATGGCTCGTAGATATCTCGACGACCGGTCTGGCTCAGTCGGTAGTGACCCTGCCTGCTAAGCCGCGGTCCTGGGTTCGAATCCCGGTAAGGGCATTTATTTGTGTGCTGAGTACATATATTTGTTCCTGAGTCATGGATGTTTTCTATATATATAAGTATCAGCAGCGGCTGGTCCATACAAGCCGATTCCCACTGGCTTGACTAAAATTGATTACTAGTAAAGTACCTAATGTTAAGGTAGGTTTCTTTTTGTTTTGGTGTTGCCTAACAGAAATTTTCACCAGCCGCCGCTTAGCACCCATAGTACAAGCTTTGCTTAGTTTGGGGCTCAGTTGATCTGTGTAAGGTATCCCCAATATTTATTTATTTATTTTACTTATTTATTTATCTCTATCGCTCGTGCGTTTTGGCGCGATAGAGCCAGGCTAACTTTTGCGGCGTTTCGTTTTCGTTTCGCGTCGCAGAAATGCCATTCGGCTACGGCACCAGATGACCCTCCAAAGTTTCGACCTGACAAGAAATGAACCCTTTCTCACACTAGTGCGTAAAAAAGCTCTGTACTGAAAATAACAATTATCATAAATATGAATATGACGCTGTCGAATATTTATAAGCACATGGCAACTAACGCCGTGTCTTGCGTGGGCGACGGTCGCGCGATCGTCGCCGTCGCGTCTCATCGCATCGTCTACTTCCATATCGATAAGGTTTGATTTCGTATGCGTCGCATCGCCGTAGCGCGACCATCGCGCGACCGTCGCCCACGCAAGCCACGGCGTAAGGCAAAATATATTCAAAAATAGTCAATAAAAATTTATATCTTTTTTTTTGTAAAATCAATGCTCACGAGCACCGTGTATGCTCTGAGGTGTCAACAATAATTCAAATTTGAAAAGTCCTACGTTTGTATGGAAAGGCGGTATTTCTCCCCTTTCGTATTATCTATCAATTCATTCCATACATCGATTTTAATTAGTTAATTTGGTTGATAGTTAACACTTCGATTGATCTTCAGTTGAAAGCTTATTACTTGTTCGATCATTAGTGCGAGTATTATAATGTAAAATTATTAGGAATCCGAAATGTATGTACCTACTACCTATGTAAGACTAGCTGCTATGTATCGCCGTGTCTTGCGTAGGCGACAACGCCGTGTGTCGCTGTCGCGTCTCATACTTCCATATCGATAAGGTTTGATTTCGTATGCGTCGCATCGCTGTCGCGCGACCATCGCGCGACCGTCGCCCACGCAAGCCACGGCGTATCTACCAGGATGCAATGGGTGGTCTTGTGGGAAGGATACCTTCCTATAAAATACTATAAAAATCTGACGACGGCTCTGTGACATGGCGAGTAAGTGCCGCCATTAAGTAAGCACTCCCCTGGTGTTGGGCAGCGGCAACATCAGTACTGGCTGGAGGACGAGGAAAAGGGTTCCGGTAGGATTCCAGGCTGGACATCTATGGTAGGGCAACTTATCATAATACTGCGGTGTGGAAGGCTAATGGGGAAACCATGGCAACTAAGGGTCCAACCATGGCAATATAAACATGGCAACTAAGGGTCATCCCCACCCTAACACCCTAGATTGCTCCTGTGGCAGGTGTGTGAGTGAGTAGCCGGTTTTACCATTCGGCGCCTAGAGCGGCCGCTCCACTCGCTCTACCCTTAATCGAGCATTTCTTTTTTTTGTGATACTTTTGAAAACAAATATGCTATTTCTACTCAGAATTACTAGCTTCTTCAATCCTAGTAGTTAAAAAAATTGTCCCATACGATTTCTATATATTATATCTTATTTTGTTACCATTCTCCGTACATGTTGTATGGGGTAACAAAAGAGGAAAGTAACAAAAATGTATGGAAATACTGGGACACTTTTTGTCTCCCAGTGAGATTGAAAGTACTCGTGATTCTGAGTACAATTGACCTAAAATTCCCTAAAACAATCAAAATGGCAAAAAAAAAGAAATGCTCAATCCGGCCCCGATGGTGGCACACACTGTATGTCCTTTATTAAAGCCGCCTTTTTGCTTTATTTTTTGCATTTAATAGGTAAATAACCGTATTTTTAACCCCCGACGCAAAAGCGAAGGAGTGTTATAAGTTTGACGTGTCTGTCTATCTGACTGTCTGTATGTGTCTCTGTCTGCGGCACCTTTTAGCTCCCGAACGGATGAACCGATTTAGATTTAGTCTTTTTATTTGTTTGAAAACTGAATTAGTCGGTAGTGTTATTAGCCATGTTTCATGAAAATCGGTGCAATTGGTCGGGTTTTTTTTTTTCAAAATTTTGATTTTGTGGTTAGGTTATACTTTAAGTCATTCGGACCCTTAAGAGACCCTGAGGCGGCATTTAAGAGTTCACAATCAGCTTATAATTTGATGAAACAATTCAATTTCTCGTTAGCGTTGACAAAGGCTTCGTAAACTTAAGGGTAAGTAGGAAATCGAGTCATTTCGCTCTGTCGACTAACCAGCTTATAGTAATAGATTGTAAATAAAATCGAAATATATAAAAGAAGAAACTGACTGACTGACTGACATATCAACGCACAGCCGAAACCGCTGCTCCTAGAGATTTCAAATTTGGCTCGTCGGTTCCTTAAAAGGTGTAGAGGAGCACTAAGAAAGGATTTTTCAAAATTCACCACCTAAGGGGGTGAAATGGGGGTCCAAAGGGGGCGAAGCCGCGGGAAAAAGCTATTATAGAAATCGTATCAATTAAGGATGTTGCCTTGTCATTAAATGACTGCCTCATTTAAAAAAAAAAGTGCAATATATAGACGGTCAAACAAACCGTGACACAAAAAAATGGCGCGAAAATCAAACTTTCTATAGGAAATAAAGATTCGCTGTTACATTTCAATCAATTTGTATGTACAACTAGGGAACAAATCAATAGTACATTGTGCAACAAGGAGAGGAACTTGAATATTACTAACGAGAGTAAGTTAAATCGCGACAGCTTGCCGGAACGATTTAAAGACTCGAGTTTGTAATATTCATACTCCCCGAGTTACACACAATGGTTTTCATCGCGCTTGCAATATAAAAAAAATATCTTTATTTCAGACCAAAGTCCATAAAGTGAGCATTACATTTTAAAAACTTATTTTAATTATGTTAATCTTAAAGATTAACATATATATGTACGGTGCCTTGGTAATAGCCACTTGATCTGATAAGTGCCTACGCTCCTCCTCCTATTCTACCTTCATCGGATGAGGATAAAGAGGCATTTTACCAAATACTCCACAGAACTCTTGAAGGGATTCCGAAGCACGATAAAATAATTCTGTTCTGGAACGGTGTTCTCGGCAAACATGGCATTGGAAAGTGTAACGACAACGGGTCACGTCTTCTGTCGTTGTGTGCTGAACTAGATCTTGCCATCACAAACACTTTCTTTCGTCTTGCCGACAAATATAAAACTTCATGGATGCACCCAAGATCTAAGCATTGGCATCTTCTAGACTACGTCATCGTCCGCCGTAAAGACCTGCGTGATGTTCTCGTTACGAGAGCGATGCGTGGGGCGATGGGTTGGACTGACCATCGTCTCATCAGAACGAAGATCCAATTAAAGCTTAAAGCTCCACGTCGTGCCCCTCACAAAAACCCGTCAAAAGTGGCTTTTTATAGACTTATTGCATCACCGGAGTTGGGTGGTGTGTTAGACTCAGCTTTTGCTGCGAGTGCTCCGCAGACTGAGTTCTTGACAGTAGATGAGGAGTGGCGATCATTTGCAAAAAGTCTTCATGCTTGTGCTCTGAATACTATTGGCAAACCGGAGAAGAAAGATCAAGACTGGTTTGATGCATCGGACAACACCATTCGATCTTTAGTTGAAAGACACAGGCATCAATTAAACTCAAAATCTGCGGGAAGAGAAGCTCACCACAATCTGAGATCTAAGGTTCGTGAACTTAAAGACAAGTGGTGGAAAGAAAAAGCTGCAGAACTACAACACTATGCCGACACACATCAGTCTGGAAAATTCTTTGAAGGAATACAGGCTGTCTTTGGGCCACGTGTTCGAAAGATTGCTCCAATGTACTCAAAGGACAGACAGCATCGAGTTACAGATAAAGATGCTGTATTAAAGCGTTGGGCAGAACATTTTAATGAGGTTCTAAATCCCGATGCGCTCAGTGCTAACCTGCCTTATATTGACACCCTCGATGAGCTGCCAGTCTGTGGTGAGCTAGATGAGCCACCCACATTCGAGGAGTTCGTAAGAGCCGTGAAGCGCCTCAAAAACTCGAAGACGCCTGGTTTAGACCAACTTCCTGCAGAAGTCTATAAATATAGTGGGAATGGCATTATCGGGAGATTGTATCAACTGATTTTAAGAGTGTGGCATACCGAACAGGTGCCCCAGGGCTGGAGAGATGCGGTAATTTGTAAGCTGTACAAAGGGAAAGGTGATGTCTCCGATTGCAGCTCTTACCGTGGAATATCGCTTCTCTCTTGCGCTGGTAAAATTCTCTCTCACATTATAAACACACGCTTAAGTGAGTTAGCCGAACAACACCTCCCAGAAAGTCAATGCGGTTTCCGTCCTAGCCGCGGTACCATTGACGCTATCGCTGTTGTACGGCAACTCCAAGAGAAAAGCCTCGAGCACCAACGGCCTCTTTACATGTGCTTTGTGGACTTGGAAAAGGCTTTTGACAGAGTCCCACGCGAAGCCTTATGGCGTGTCCTACGGAAATCTGGGTATCCAAAGAAGTTCGTAAACCTCGTTCGCCAATTCCACATTGGTATGAAAGCTCAGGTTCAACATGAAAACGAACTCTCTGAGGAAATCCAGATTACAAGTGGTGTTAAGCAGGGATGTGTCATGGCACCTACACTCTTTGCCATATATTTTTCCGTGGTGATGAGAGACGCTTTGAAGAGTTGTGGCAACCACATACAACTAAACGTGAGAACAGAGAAAGGTGTCTTTGACATAACAAGATTCAGGGCGAAGTCTAAAGTGCAAAGAGTCTCCATAATGGAGATACTTTATGCTGACGACGTGTGCCTTATGTCTGACAGTATGGCCCAACTCCAAACCTACATCGACGCGTTAGACCGCTCTTGTCAGCAATTCGGCCTGGTAATAAGTGCTTCCAAGACGCAACTCCTCAAGCAACCACCCCGGGGAGTTCAATCCGACTCAACGGCGTTGAATCTAGGTCAGAAACCGCTAGATGAAGTCAGTCATTTTAAATATCTTGGGAGCACTTTAAGACACGATAACACCCTGGCTTCGGAAATACCGTCGCGCATTGCTAACGCCGCTGCCAACTTCGGGCGTCTCAGTGATCGTGTCTGGAGATCCCATGACATCAAGCTTGAGACAAAGATAAACGTCTATAAAGCCCTCATAATCCCAGTACTACTTTATGGCGCAGAAACATGGTGCCTGTACAAGCCTGATATCAAAAGACTAGACACGTATCATATAAGATGTCTAAGGTCCATACTGAGGATTAAGTGGCAAGACCGAATTCCAAACACCGAGGTTCTGCGCCGCTCTGGGATGTTAGGCATGGAGGCGCTATTGATGCAGCGCCAACTCAGGTGGTGTGGGCATGTTCTCCGAATGGACGATCGCCGCTTACCTAAAGCTACTTTCTACTCAGAATTAGCAGAGGGTAAGCGGAAGCACGGCGGTCAGCATCTTCGCTATAAGGACGTGCTGAAACGTCACCTGAATGCGTGTGCTATCGATCCTGCACGTTGGGAGGAGCTCGCTGTTAACCGGTCATCTCTTGGCGGTCTACCATCTTCGAATCCATCAAATTGTTTGAGGAAAATCGCCTCACGACATTAGACACAAAACGCCAATTACGTAAGGAAAGACCTAAGCCCTCCTACGTGTATACATACAACACGGCTGGTCAACTGTACTGCCGTGAGTGTGATCGAATTTTTAAGAGCAAGTTTGGCCTGGCTAGCCACATAAGAGCTCACAAGAGGGAAAAATCTTGACTGCTGAGGTCGCCGTCATCGAAATCGATGTGGAGGACTATATATATATATAACTGGACGCGGAGGTCACCCAGCGCCCTTTGCGTACAGCTGGCCCATTACATAGTGCACATGTGTATAGTGATATAAAAATATGTAAAAAGAAAAAAAAAAGTTAAATATGGTACTAGAAATTTCATAACTCCCTTGGGTGAACGATTTTTCTATAACTCACGCTCCGCCTGCGAGCAAAATCACATTTAGTGTGCGAGTGTGATGATTTTTTTTTGTTAAATGTTAGATGTGACATTACTATCCAACGATAGGTAACACCAAATCTACTCCTGAAAATTTTCGGTATTGCTCTTCGGCTAATAAAACGGTACTTAACCGGTTAACCGGTTTTCAACTTTCACCGGTTCTCGCAGTCCCTTATAACAATATTAAATTATTTCCATATAAGATTATGTATTACGATAAATACCACAAAACAGTATTTTACAACAAAGACAAAGAGAAATATAAAAAGTATAAAGATGAAAGATTTTTTGGCAAAAGAATATCGTTTATATTATCCTACAGAGAAAGAAATCAAATTAAATTGGAAGAGCTTATTAAGGTCCTCCTAACAATATACTTTATACCAAGGATGATTTATACTTATATAGAATAATTTGTACATTCTATATATAAATCATCATCAGTGGATGATTATAAATTGAATTAGATATCATTGGTACACGAAAGAAAAAACGGCAAGGTCCACTGCCAAAAAGAACAAATCAAAAAATATTCAATAAAATAATTTGAAAATCGAAATAAGATGTCATATATTAAAGAAAAAATGACGAGCACCACCAGTGGTGAAAGCCGGATTCGAACCGGCGTCTTTTAGCAATCCGGGCCAAACGCCATCACCCCTAGGCCACCTCGCCACAGCGGAAGCGTCGAAATGTCTCTTCTATATGTCATCTTTGTAAGACTAGGCGTCTTTGACCAACTCTAAGGGCAAGCAGTAGGTGCAAAACACAAATCAAAATATTTGTTAAAATAATTTGATTTGTTCCCATAGTTGCGTATAGATGGCAGCACTAGTCTCTCTAGCTATATCGCAAACCTGTAAAGGTTTCGTATAGGAGGAGCAAGCACCTACTGCTTGCCCTTAGAGTTGGTCAAAGACGCCTAGTCTTACAAAGATGACATATAGAAGAGAAATTTCGACGGCTTCCGCTGTGGCGAGGTGGCCTAGGGGTAATGGCGTTTGGCCCGGATTGCTAAAAGACGCCGGTTCGAATCCGGCCTTCACCACTGGTGGTGCTCGTCACTTTTTCTTTAATATATGACATCTTATTTCGATTTTTAATTTATATACAAGGTGCTCGCGAGGAACCCATATAACTTTAACGGCATATTCTTGGTCACATTTTAAGACTAAATTGTCATATAAACTTTTCTAGATTTCGTCTAGTTTCAGAGTTATTGCCAATTAAAAAAAAACATTTCGGTATTGTTACTCAGTAGAAAAGGTCTTCTTAACGGCGCTGATGCGCAATTGTGGAGCATAGTCTCACAGTAGTCATTGATAGATGTCAAAATGTGACAAGAAAAACTTCCAAAAAATTTGGTTTTTAGAAAAAAATATTAAGGAACTCATTTTAATTGCCAACTTTATGCATAAAAATTGCTTTTTATGTGAAAATACGTCCAAAAAAGTTGAAAAAAAAAAAACAAAAAAAAATTTTTTTTTGCGAAAATTTTTAAAATTCATATAACATTTTTTCTTTCTTTTGGCCTTAGAAACGCGTGGTTCAAGTTATGCGGGTTCCTCGCGAGCACCTTGTATAGTAGTGTGAGTACATAAAAAACACAAATCAAAATATTTGTTAAAATAATTTGATTTGTTCCCATAGTTGCGTAAAATAATTTGATTTGTTCCCATAGTTGCGTAAAATAATTTGATTTGTTCCCATAGTTGCGTAAAATAATTTGATTTGTTCCCATAGTTGCGTAAAATAATTTGATTTGTTCCCTAGTTGTACACTGATAATGCCTACAACTTTTTTTTTTTAATGTGTATTGACGTGATATCATGATATTAAAATAAAGAAGCATGTCATTTGTTCTTATAAAATATAAAAACACGCAAATATATTTGGGGAAAATATGATTTTGGCCACTTCTAGGCTGTGAAACAGCGCCATCTAGTTTTAAGCCTAAAAGGCCCATACATTCGTGGATACGCTTTTTTGTATGGGCTTTGTCCTTTCTTGATACTAAGCTTGTACAGTTTATGGGTGGACCAAAAATACGTTGACAAAAATAGTAAAATTACTAAATTAATCAAAGTAATGTACTTAAGGACTTTTAAAATTATATTTCCAAGGCTTGGATGATTCTGCATCTCAAATGGGATATTGAACTGTAAATTATTTTACAAATGGCATTAATTAATTATTGAAAATTTTCTTGGTAACAATATCTTAATCTTAAATATATAGTTGCCATGACAGTTCATGAAATAAGTTTTTACAAGTAACTGTCAACAAGCGGTTAACGCGACTGTTTATTTCAATTCTAAGTGACAGTGAAATAATTACATTTAATTTACTTATACTTAACCACGGTTAACAGATTCTTGTATCCCGTATTAGATTTACACCTTGTATTTAATGTAAATTCCATAACAACAAATCGTTTTGACAGATAAAAAAAAAACGGCCAAGTGCAAGTCGGACTCGCCCACCGAGGCACCGAGGGTTCCGTATCCGTACAAACTTTCAATAGTTAACTTAATGTGTGTGTGTGGATTGAGTGAGCACCTTCCGAAAATAAAAAAAAATATGCTGATTATTTAGTAAAAGTTCTAAAACAATTGTAAAACGAATCTCTGAATTTGTAAAAAGATAAATCAAAAGATACAGCCATTAACATGTGCTCACTCAGTTCTCACAAACTACCAACGAAAACAGTGAATATATTCATTTAACATATAATATGTATATACTAACATTTAGTAAAAAATAGGCCAACCTACCTCTATAAATATTAGATCACCTAGTGACGTATTTAATTTTTTACAAATAGTTTCTTATGCTCACTCAATCCTCACACTTTTAAAAACCGAATTTTGATGAAAAACATAAGATTTAGACCGCTATTATATGTGTATAGTTTAGTAAAAGTGAAATGGGAATTTGTAAAATACAAAACGAACCACTAACGTGTCAGGTTTTTTTATAATAAATTTTTGTAAGTGCTCACTCAGTCCACACGTTTTGAGAAAGTTAAAAATGTAAATATCTTACGATTTGTAGCACCTAAGACACTCGAAAGTACTTCAACATTTAGTAAAATTTTTTACTAAATATCCACCATCTAATATTTTATATTCGTTGTCTGGTTTTAAAGATATTCAGACATAACTTTTCTCATACAAATGTATCAAGTAGGGTGACCACACTATGTCGGCTCCTGATTTTCCCCACCTTCCCATTGTCATATTGAGATTGGGGAGTTTCGTTCAATTTTGATAATAGTTTATATTAAACTAATACCATATTAATTCTCCATCTGCAAACTGTTTTTAGGTTATGTTCTTGGCCTAGTGATGATGTGTATTGTGTAATTTTTATCGACGTCAGGATAATAACCATATCGACATCTATATCGCTCGTGCGTACTGGCGCGACAGAGCCAGACTAACTGGCACGGCGTTTCGTTTTCGTTTGGCGTCGGAGTAATGCCATTCGGCTACGCACGCTGTAAAGCTGCTAACACATGACCGTACGAGCACCGTACCGCACCAAGGTCATCCATATGGATGCTTGCTAGCTTGTAAATGGGAGCGAGAAACAGTTATTATTTTCTCGCTCCCACTTACAAATCCGGTACGGTCATCTGTTAGCACGATTAGATTACCAGGTTCTGGTTTCTTACTAGTGAAGTATTATATTCTTTGTTTCTTACCAATTATCATTCATGTCCTTTTTAATGCATGAATGTCGATATGGTTATTATCCTGATGTCGATAAAAATTACACAATACACATCATCACTGGGCCAAGAATATAACCAAAAAACAGTTTGCAGATGGAGAATTAATATGGTATTAGTTTAATATAAACTATTATCAAAATTGAACGAAACTCCCCAATCTCAATATGACAATGGGAAGGTGGGGAAAATCAGGAGCCGACATAGTGTGGTCACCCTACTTGATACATTTGTATGAGAAAAGTTATGTCTGAATATCTTTAAAACCAGACAACGAATTTAAAATATTAGATGGTGGATATTTAGTAAAAATTTTTACTAAATGTTGAAGTACTTTCGAGTGTCTTAGGTGCTACAAATCGTAAGATATTTACATTTTTAACTTTCTCAAAACGTGTGGACTGAGTGAGCACTTACAAAAATTTATTATAAAAAAACCTGACACGTTAGTGGTTCGTTTTGTATTTTACAAATTCCCATTTCACTTTTACTAAACTATACACATGTAATAGCGGTCTAAATCTTATGTTTTTCATCAAAATTCGGCTTTTCAAAAGTGTGAGGATTGAGTGAGCATAAGAAACTATTTGTAAAAAATTAAATACGTAACTAGGTGATCTAATATTTATAGAGGTAGGTTGGCCTATTTTTTACTAAATGTTAGTATATACATATTATATGTTAAATGAATATATTCACTGTTTTCGTTGGTAGTTTGTGAGAACTGAGTGAGCACATGTTAATGGCTGTATCTTTTGATTTATCTTTTTACAAATTCAGAGATTCGTTTTACAATTGTTTTAGAACTTTTACTAAATGATCAGCATATTTTTTTTAATTTTCGGAAGGTGCTCACTCAATCCACACACACACAACTTAATCATGTTTCTCATGTTTTCATACTGATACCATGAGTAGTTTTTTTTTATAAACTGGCCAGTGATTGACCTTAGTCGCACCTGATGGAAAGTGACGACAAGGCCGAGGTTGTAGCTCACTGGTTCAGTAATAGCCTATTCATTCTTGACTTGAATACATCCAGATTTTATTCGCGCGGGAATACAGATGAACAACATGTGCAGTTCTCGAGATATTTAGTAATGTGACAGACGGACATACAGACAGACAGACAGACGAACAGAGCGGCGCCATAAAGCCATTTTGTACCTTTTTGGTTCGGAACCCTAAAAAGGAGCTCATTTGATTAGCAGTCAAGTACCCATTGTATACCTTTTTCGTGCGTATCGCAGTCGCGATCCGAGATCCGAGGTAAAAAAGGTCATTTTATCAGCGTTATCATTTTTGTACTCCTTTTCAAACGTAATAAAGGAGGAAAAAGATAAAAGATAGGTATAGTACGCGTTGAAGAGAAATAATTTAACAGTGTGCAATTTACAAGTGTAAAGCGAATGGCGATAATCATTTAAAAACTGGTTTAAATCAACACTTTGTTGCCCGGCTGCATAACCACCATACAAGACCAATTAAATAGCTTGTACGCCCTACCAAGTGACGGGTTTTCAACATTTTTTTTTGTTCATAATAATATCCAAATTGACAAAGTGTCAAGTCAAACGGCAGGCGACGACTGCATTTACTTTCAGTGGCCTCAACCCACCAACAAAGCAGCAGCTGACGTCCATGAGCACTTATTGAGGTATTACAGATTGTCAAGTCTTCATCTGACAGTCTAAGGGCCAGTGGATCAACCGCTGTTAACAGACACTTCAAAGTCAGGGAGAATTCTGTGAAAATTCTCAAACAAATTTTTTTGCTAAAACGCTAAATTCGGTGACAGACGACTTGGTGCAACCGACCCGTACGCCGTGTCTTGCGTGGGCGACGGTCGCGCCGTCGCGTCTCATACTTCCATATTTCGGATTGATTTCGTATGCGTCGCATCGCCGACGCGCGACCATCGCGCGACCGTCGCCCACGCAAGCCACGGCGTTAAATCTCATGACTCGGACCACGTGGAGAATTATGGGCCAAGTGGCCGCAGTTGGCACGCCGCGCATTAATAAGGACTTATCTGCTCTCCGCTCGCTCTTATTTATTTCACTTACATCTTTATTGCGCTAAACAGTTTAACAATTCTTTGTAGTGTTTCTGTTGCTAGATTTTATTTTCTGGTTCGTGTTAGCTTTGAAAAATTGTAAGCTGCAACTGGGCGCCATTTGTTACGTTAAGTTTGCTCGGCATTAAACATACGGTGAAAACTGGACTAAATACAGGATAATTTTGTGAGTAGCTAAGCTTTTGCATAGTGATTTCTGAGGTCATAATGAACAACTTTTATTCTGGGACCAATGTTGACATCGCAAACAAAATGTGGCTGTTCCACAGAAATGAGCGGCATCACGTAATTTTTTTCATTATTTCAGCATTGGTCCAAATAAAAAGTTCTTCATTATGACCCCAAAAGTCACTGTGCACAGTTTAGCTAGTACTTACACAATCACCCTGTATATTTTTAATCAATTGTGGTGTGGGCGATAGCGACAGGCTAGCAACCTGTCCCTGCAATATCACAATTTTGATTTATTAGTCTCGAAGCGTCCAAGTAGTAGTAGTAGTAGTAGTAATCACTTTATTGTGTACAACAGTTTATACAGGGTGTAAACCTAATACGGGCGAACCTCTTAACGGTGGTAAGTATAGGACATGAAAAATGGAATTAGATAACATTTACTTAAAATTGAAATTTTTTTTTATCCATACAAATTAATTCGGCCCGCAACGTAATGCAAACACACTCGCGTTAAACGCTCGTTGACAGTTGTCATTGATTGTCATCGCAACCACGTTTACAGTACATTGCTGCTGGGAAATTTTTCAAAAATTAATTATGGGCTGAAAATTAAGAGTAACTCAAAAACACCTCTTAATTAATGATAACAATATTGAATTATATGCCTGGTTTCATTTATCGCCCTTATTACGTTTACGCACTGTATACAATTTGTAGGAATAGAGATACAAAGGCGAGATTATCCCTATAAGGGATTTCTTCCTACTAACCTTGGAGTAGATGAGAGGATCGTTCCAGTAGGCAAGATAGACAAACTTACAGAAGTACAATCACAGTACAATAAAGGTCAAATGTAATCCAAAATATTGCTAACAATTAAATGAACTACATAAATTAAAAAAATTAGGTACACTATACAATAAATTATATACTAGAATACAGGGTGGGACCTGTAACAAAAGCAAAAAATTAAACTGTAGGCTATACTCCTTAAACTGACCAACATTTGTTCAGTGACTTTTAAAAATTATGAAGTCTTTAAATTTTTAATTTTCATACAAAATAAATATTAGCTTCAATGTACGCCATTATTGTTGTCATTGACGTTGTCTGTCACACTTTAGACTTAACAGAATTCGCAATACATTACCTCTTAGAAAAAACTTTCAAGGGTGATAAAAATCAAAATACAAGTTATTTTTAAAAGTCGCTGAACAAATGTTGATCAGTATAAGGAGAATAGCCTACAGTTTAATTTTTTGCTTTTGTTACAGGCCCCACTCTGTATATACATAAAATACAAAATATATACCTAACCAGAAGTCAGTGCTCGAATACAGAACAACAGTAGTGTGTAGATGCGCGAAGGCCGAGCTCCGCGTAAGATTAAAGGCCCGAAGCATCCAAGAAATCAGTGGTTGAATGAATACATATTATATTAGACTTCTTTTTTCATAATAGTACTTATATTTGTTGTAAAACTTTATCTAGTGAACTTTGTAGGTACACAAAAGTCAGACCTTGAACGAACAGGGTTCTTATCTAAGGGACCGTCCACACTCAAGAGACGCATGTCCGCCGACGCGGAACGGACGTCAGCGCCACGCCGCCTGAATGTAATTTAAAAAACGTCTCCTCAGTACATTTTGTATAGGAAGGACGCGCAAGGGGCGCGTCGCTTGAGGCGCGCGCCGCGTCGCCTGGGGGCGCGTCTTACGTCCTTCCTATACAAAATGTACTGAGGAGACGTTTTTTTTAAATTACATTTAGGCGGCGTGGCGCTGACGTCCGTTCCGCGGTGGACATGCGTCTCTTGAGTGTGGACGGTCGCCTACGCTTAGAAAGCGTATCGTAGCTAGCTCACCCTATCGCTCTTATAGTGGCGTGACAGAGGCAGTTTGCGGCTCGATCGCCACCTAGCGTCAACGATTGTCACTTCGCTAACGCCGTGTGTTGCGTCAGTTGCGTGGGCGACGGTCGCGCGACCGTCGCCGTCGCGTCTCATACTTCCATATCGATAAGGTTTGATTTCGTATGCGTTGCATCGCCGTCGCGCGACCATCGCGCGACCGTCGCCCACGCAAGCCACGGCGTAAGCCGGCAGTATCATGGCTGCTAAAAGATGTAGCACTCATAAATTCTGAAGCGGATTACAGCTAATTGGCTATTTATTTTAATTTCGGAGTAATACCGAAAGCGTCTGGGGATTATAAGTCCTGAATCCGCTCGAACTTAGGAATTTTAGATAAAGAAGTATTTATTATTTTTTTATATATGTATTTGTTTTCAGACATTTGCTCTAGCTGGCCTTAGCGCTGGCGTCACAGAAGGCATATTAGTACACCCATTCGAAGTGGTCAGGGTCACGCTACAATCAAGGAGAAATAGGAAATATTCTTTAACGTTTATTTTTAGCCATTCATTGAAAAATACAAAATATTTAGAAATTTAAAAGCCTAAATAAAATAACTCTTAAAATTTGAAATTAACACTAATGATTCACATTAAAAAACGGTTTTTTTTTACATTTTCTTCTTAGAAACCGTATATCACCGCGCAGTAGCCCACTAAAAACGCACGAAAAGTTTTTTCTTCTTTTAACCACTTTAGAAAAAGACATTTGCAATGTAAATACTCCTTTACAATCACATCTATTAACAATACACCTAAAAAAACATCGGAAACTATTGATAAAAATAAGCAATAAAACATTTACACTTAGGTAGTAGTAGGTAGGTTCCGTACCTCAAAAAGGAAAAACGGAACCCTTATAGAATCACTCGTGCGTCTGTCTGTCCGTCTGTCACAGCCAATTTTCTCCAAAACTACTGAACCGATTAACTTGAAACTTGGCACACGACATATTGACCTGTGATTCAAAGACAGATATGTCGTTTAAGCGTCCTGAATAAAGTTTTTTCTATTCTAATTTAAATTAATAAAATCAAGAGTGAACAGGCATCTTCTGGGCGAGCTCACTCCATCGTAGGCCACGTCTTTGCCTTTGGCTAGTCTGTGGTCAAGAGTAAGCCCATTTATAATAAAAAAAAATAAAAAAATAATTATAGAGGCCACTTCTGGGGTGTAATTAGAAATCAAAGTTTTTTGAAATATATTTTGTTACATATCAAATAAAACAGCTTTTTATAAGTATCAAAATATGTTTTTAAATAATTTTTAGTCAAGTTATTTTCAAGTAGGTAATTTAAGAAAATAGGCAAGAACTGACCATTATCTCCCTCCTTATCTCCGAAACTACTAAGCGTAAAATTTTCCAAAAAATGCACGAGATAGCCCTCAATCTATAGATATTACACGATAACCTATTAGAAATCTACTTAATCTACAGTCAAGCGTAAGTCGGACTTAAAAGACAAAAACTCAAATTACTCGCTTTTGATGGGATCAGTGCCTAAGGTAAGCAGCTGGGACGTGGAATCTATCAGTCAAGTACAGAATGTGTAATAAATTTGTTGTGTAGGCGATATTTCATCGGTCGATCGACGGATAAATCGTAGCTCCCACGTATACATGCGTTGGGTTCAAACAGCTCAATCGGCTATTAGCAGCGCTAGCACGAGAAGAAGAAGGGCTAGCATGTGATTGGTGCGACATAAATTATAGACACGTGTAAGCAATGCAAGTACACTCTAAAAAATGAAGACCAACTAAGAGCAGTTTTCTCTTAGTTGACGTTAAGTTAATTACTACAATTACGATCTTATATAATTCAAATAAAGCTGATTACTAAAAAGAACAAGGGAATGTATGATTGAACTAATAACTTAGGTGTTTTGTTATTCCTAACCATTGTACACCTTGATTCAATTATGAACTTGTTAGGCATAACTATGTAACATAGGTTGATTCAATCCTTAGTTGAACTTACTAAGGTAATTTAGTTAACATAATTATTTTTCATGGAATTATTGAATCTTAATCGATTCAGTTACGTTGCAAAAGTAAGAGCAATCAAAATTACCTTATTCGATTTGTCTAAGATCTTATCAGGCTCGTATGGAATCAAGATGCTTGACTACGACTATCAAAATATTGATAGGAGCAACCAAATTTTTTTTAGAGTGTAATATCACAAATACAATATCACTTGAGCACGTAATATGGAATTACAGATCACTCCGAGAAATCAACCATCACCTCAAGCATCACATCAAAGACGTTATTGAAATACGTAGACCCTTTTTTGAGTATATTTTGTTGATTTCAAACAATTTTATTCTACTTAATTGTGTCTACAATAGGTAGGTATAATATTTACTAACTCTCAGCAATAAAAGTATTTTTCTCAAACATGCAATGAAATATTGTCTTTACGTTCCTTAAAATGGGCTGGGAAGTATCGCTTTTTGGGCGCAACAACTTGAGAGGACTGTAAAGGGATTTCATATTATTTTTTAGGCCTAGGCCTGCAAAGTAACTTTTTTTTATAAAATATTGTCCTTTAGAGCATTTTTTTTTATTTCATTGTATGTTTGAGAAAAGCACTATACATGCCTCGGCGTGAAAACGGATTCCCGGCCTCGTATCCCTATCCGGCCTCGCTCGCATGCTCGCTCGGCCGTATATACCCACTTGGCCGGAAATCCTCATTTTCCCGGCCTCTGATGTAATGTACTATTGCTCGCTGTGCTTTGTTTGCAAAAAGTTTTCGTAGATAAATATGACACACACTATAACGAATATCTAAATATTCGCTATTTGTACAAAACTACTAATCGAGCCATCATCATCCTCCTTGCGATATCCCAGCATTTGCCACGGCTCATGGGAACCTGGGGTCCGCTTTGACAACTAATCCCAAGATTTGGCGTAGGCACTAGTTTTTACGAAAGCGACTGCCATCAGGGTGGCTAGCCGAATGGCACAATCGCTCACGAAACGCTCACGAAACGAAGCGCTAGTAGATATCTATCTCTATCGCGCTTGCGTATTGGCGCGACAGAGCCAGCGGCGTATCGCTTTCGTTTGGCGTCGGAGAAATGCCATTCGGCTACGGGGCCTGACCTTCCAACCCGAAGGGTAAACTAGACCTTATTGGAATCCGGTTTCCTCACGATGTTTTCCTTCACCGAAAAGCGACTGGCAAATATCAAATGACATTTCGCACATAAATTCCGAAAAACTCATTGCGAGCCGGGGTTTGAAATGAAAAATAATAATCGAGCCATATAAATCTAGTTATGACTTTAATTTTTTTTCTTTAAAAAATGCACGTCCTACGGAAACTCAAACCGGAATTTCCAAGCAAAAGCATACAAAAACTTTACCTAAGTAAAGTAACTTTCTTAACCCTGAACAAAATCAACAACTGTCAAAGCAGACAGATTTTTGGAATGTAAATTCGCTTCGTTGTAAAATAACCTTGTGCGATGTAACACTCATAGTTTCTTTGCGTATTTCAATTCATCTTTGGAAAGATGATTCTGACCTGAGAGTGGGAGCTGGCCCCGTAGCCGAATGGCATTTCTCCGACGCCAAACGAAAGCGATACGCCGCTGGCTCTGTCGCGCCAATACGCAACCGCGATAGAGATAGATATCTACTAGCGCTTCGTTTCGTGAGCGTTTCGTGAGCGATTGTGCCATTCGGCTAGCCACCCAGGTCTAGCCAAAGCTAGTGACCGTTGACGATACGTTGACGATTCGAAACGCTGTTTGGCTCTGTGGCACTCTTAGAGCCATGGACCTTTAATAGGGACTGAGCTCACACTTTTTTGCCATACTAAATTGAACCTTATCACCGGGCCAGAAAGACATTCGTGCTAGACTAGCAAAAACGTGTTATTTGTTTTGACATGTGCCGTCAATCACTTGACATTAACTTGAATATTATTCTTAAGGGTCTCTCACACTAATTAATTCATTTATTATGTATGAATACGATGAAAAACATTTTTTTGCGAATTTAACCAAAAGTGATATACAGGGTGGTTCCTGATGAACCTAAAGACATGTCGAATTTAACGGAAAACAAAAAAAAAACACGGTGTGTATCTATGCTCAGAGCATACAATACTGGACAGCGGCGGACAAACTGCTGGCAGTTATCACAGAAATGCCATTCGGAAAATCTCCTCCCTTTATACGCCGTGTCTTGCGTGGGCGACGGTCGCGCGACCGTCGCCGTCGCGTCTCATACTTCCATATCGATAAGGTTTGATTTCGTATGCGTCGCATCGCCGTCGCGCGACCGTCGCCCACGCAAGCCACGGCGATATTTGTGTTCGCGCCACTGCAAAAGAGTGATAGGGAAAAGTAGCTGGAACATGCTAACGAAGTCTAAGCGACTCTGACAATGGCTAGGTACCCAGTTCCTTTAAAAGTTTTGTTATCTTAGTAAGACTTGATGAATTTAAATTAGGTGCCTAAGATAATGTTTTTGTTTCAAACATTTCACTCTTCTTGTTTAGTAAAATAAGATCTATTGTTTACATAAAGTATAAATGGAAATAAGTAATTAAATTTGATACTTCCATGCAATCGAAAATGTAAAAGGTAAATGTCAAATGGATACGCCTACTAAAATTGTGTCGCTTAACTTCAAAACTGGGTAAATCCATTCTGCTATAAGGTTGATTATCTTTCAAATCATATTTTATTTTTTAACCCCCGACGCAAAAATGAGGGGGTGTTATAAGTTTGACGTGCCTGTCTGTCTGTCTGTTTGTTTGTCTGTCTGTCTGTCTGTGTTTGTGTATGTCTGTGGCATCGTAGCTCCCGAACGGATGAACCGATTTTTTTTTTTTTGTGACTGAGCTGAGTTAGTCGAGTGTTCTTAGCCATGTTTCATGAAAATCGGTTTACTCGTCAAACTTATAATACCCCGTCGTTTTTGCGTCGGGGGTTAAAAATGATAACCTAACCACTCAAAAAAATTTTGAAAAAATCCCCGACCGTGACACAGTAGACCGATTTTCATGAAACATGGCTAAGAACACTCCCGACTAACTCAGCATTCAGACAAAAAAATAATCTAAATCGGTTAGTCCGTTCGGGAGCTACGATGCCACAGACAGACACACACACAGACAGACAGACACGTCAAACTTATAACACCCCGTCGTTTTTGCGTCGGTTTGTTAAAAATGAAAATGCCCTCTGGAACCGCTTGTTCTGAAGACAGACCCTTTGCACGATGAAGCCTCAGGCTCGAGAGCGGTTTAGCACAACTTGCGTTGTCGCGCGCGACTCGCGCGAGTCTATACATGAAGCGCGACTTCAAGTGTGGACTCGCGCGAGCGCAAGTTGTGCTAGACCGCCTGGTGTCTCCATTAACCATTTCCCCATCTCCCTGAGAAGCCTAGTCATCATTTCATTGTAAGTTTCAATAAGTGCCTACAAAATGTAAGTGATGCCTGTCAAGGTAATTAAAATTTCCTTTGGGGCGATAAAAATTCGCACATTTTTTATTGGAAGCTGATTCCAGTTACCGAAATGGCATTAAAGCCTATAATTTGGTGGTAAGCGGTTCGATACAATCATATTTAAAAAATATAGGTACTACAACATTACTAACGCCGTGTCTTGCGTGGGCGACGGTCGCGCGACCGTCGCCGTCGCGTCTCATACTTCCATATCGATCAGGTTTGATTTCGTATGCGTCGCATCGCCGTCGCGCGACCATCGCGCGACCGTCGCCCACGCAAGCCACGGCGTAACAACATAATAATCAGCGAAGTAGGACGAACATAACTCAATAAGATGTAACACCTAATGAAACCACGGGCGCAATTGAATTATGAGAATAATAGATTATTCGTACCGATATGATAATAAGCACAAAAACATATTCAATCCAAACATATTATTATAAAATATACCAACCGTACACTGAGAGAAATTTGCATTGTGAATTTAACAAGTTCGACTTGTTGCGGTTTATCCGTTTGAATCAGCCAAACGTATGTTTAAAACAATATTCAGGTTGTTTTTATAAAATCGACTTGTTGATTCAAATATATTGCCGATTCAAATGACAAGTAGCTTGTTGTTTGAACCAAAGAGCACGTAGGCGCTATTTTAACCAAAAAACTTGTTGAACGAACATGAAAACTGGTTGTATTTTCTCTCAGTGTAATATTTCGATGTCTTTCTTAATGATTGAAACTTTTACAACCACTCGTTTAAAGAAAACTCTAACACTGAACACAAAACCACTTAACAAAAACATGTCCATTTCAAATCGATTTCTCCCTTATGCAATCCAAAGACTCAGTAGTACAGTGATAGTAGCCATGATTACAAACTATTCAATTATATTCTTGTTAATGTTTCAAATAATTATATGTAAGAACTATCAAGGTGAAAGTTTTCCAAAGAAATATTTGGAGCCGGAAGATGTGGTGCCGGCGAGTGCGGACGCGACGAATTATTTGCAGAATTTAGGGAAAATTCTTGATTATTTCGTGCTGTATGCGAACAAAACATGTATTAACAGGGCTTTGGGAATGTTTTATATGAAAGGTATGAGTTCTTTCAACCTATTAAAGCAAGAGAAAAAAAAATCTTCGAGTGCATAATCCATACTTCCATACTAATATTATAAATGGTAAAGTATGTGTGTCTGTTTGTTTGTCCGTCCTTCACGGCAAAACGGAGCGACGGATTGTCCTGATTTTTTATGTGGAGATAGTTGAAGGGACGGAGAGTGACATAGGCTACATATATTATGTCGTCGTCGCTGAACGCATTCGTAAAGCATGTTCATATTAACGAGCGATTTTTGGTCGGCGAAAGCCGATTTCGCGTCGATAGGTTTGGGGACGATACGTGGCGATGGAAACACAGTCTCGTCAAATCACTATATATGTAATAGGAAAGTGATAAAAGAGAGCTAGCTATGACACGCTCCAATGTGACGTTGGCTAGGTACCCAGGTATATATATTTGTCTAGTAATTCAATATGACGCTTGTGGACATCGATTAGAATAGTTAAACTTCATTCCAGTATTTTACCCTTGTCTAGGTACATGAGAAGCTAATTTCTCATGATTTATCATTCGCGTGCCCTTATCCCAGTCTTTTGGGGTCGACACAACAAGTTGTTCTATTCCATACCTCTCTATCACCTGTCATCTATCATTCACTTGTTTCCGATTCATATTCTGTGATAAATCTGTGGGCCTAGTGAAAAAGGGTACCTATAACTCAAATTGGGTGTGTAATGATTGGTATAACTTTTTTTGGTATAGTAACATTTGATATAACATTTGGTATATATTTAAAGGATATAATTACTCATTTGACATAATTAACATTTGGTATAACCACAAAATATCTACTTTTATTTTGTACTAGCTTATACCCGCGGCTTCGCCCGCGCAATAAAAGTATTCATTAAGATTTTCATTTGGATCCGTAGGGACCGTAGGTTTCTCTGTAGGTATATTTATCTGCGATTATTTCGATTGCACATAATACTTTTGCTTGCAATGATTGTAGAAATATTACACATCGACCACAGCGTAGGTAATTCTATATACGCTGGGGAAACCTTTATAAACATCCCACATAGCCCGTATTTCGACACTATGATCGGTGGGTAAAAAGTACTTTTTTCTATTATCCCTTACAATTTTTTACATTTTGCTTATACTTATCGCAAACGTAATCTTCAAGCAAGCAAACAACGATCGTCTTAGAGCACATTGATTGTAAGAGACCGCCGACCGATTATCCGTATCCCTCTAACGATACCCATATTATCCGTATCCGTATCGCTATCGCTAACGCTATCGCTATCGCTATCGCTATCCCTATCGCTATCCCTATCGCTATCCCTATCGCTTTCCTTATCGCTATCCCTATCCCTTATCAAGATGTTTAATGATATAACACTTTAAGTTCTCGCGCTTTGTACACATATTTAAAGTCACATACAGGTCGAACGCGATTAATTAACATTATTTTTACCTTTTTTCCCAACGTTTCGGCCAGGTTGCACTGGCCGTGGTCGCGGAAGACTGACGTCCCAGCAAAATGTCACCGGAGATGTAAACAACACAAAACTACCCGATATTAATTTATATAAATGTTCGGGGTAGACAAATAAATATAATCTACCCGCTTTTAGTTAATGTTTATTTCCCACCATGTTTATTTTAAAGGTAAAAATAATGTTAATTAATCGCGTTCGACCTGTATGTGACTTTAAATATATGTTTAATGATTTCTTATCAAGTGCTAAAATATAAAGTTTCATGGTTTTATCATTTAAAATTAAGAAATCCCATACAAACCTTCAACCTCTTTTTCAACCCCTTCATCCCTTTTTTTTTCGAAATAAAAAGTAGCCTATGTTCTGTCTCAGGGTCTAAAGATTGTCTGTTCCAAATTTCATCAAAATCGGTTGCGTGGTTTAAGCGGGAAAGCGTAACAGACAGACAGACAGAGTTACTTTCGCATTTATAATATTATAGTATATATATAGTATATAGTATATATAGTATATATAGTATATAGTATATAGTATATAGTATATATATATATAGTATATATATATATATATAGTATATATATATAGTATATAGTATATAGTATAATAGTATATATAGTATATATATATATATAGTATAATATATATAGTATATATATAGTATATATAGTATATAGTATAGTATATAGTATATATAGTATATATATAGTATATATAGTATATAGTATAGTATAATAGTATATAGTATATATAGTATATAGTATGGAGTATGGATGGATAATCATTATTTCGTATAACACTTATTTATAATAACCGTTATATGGTATAACTATCTATTGATATACGACTAGTATAATATAACTAGCAAACAGTATAAAACATTTCATGAATTAATTTTATTCTTTTTTGAAGGGATCACAGTTCTAAACTAACCGAACCTACTTTTCTGATAGCAGTACCTATGTTTAAGGGTCACAGTTCTAACCTAACCTAACCTATTTATCTGGTAGCAGCGCGTTGTGTGTAGGGGTCACAGTTCTAACCTAATTTACTTTTCTGGTAAGTGATGGATTTAATTGATTGTACATTTTTTTGTTGTTCTAACTGTGCTTTAGAAAGAAATTGTGTTATACAATTTATTTATTATCGGAAATAAGCATTATACTCAAAGTATGATATAATAAATGTTATTCGAAAAAATGATCATTATATTAAATAAGAATTATATAATTTGTTAGTATATTATTTGTTGTTATATGATTCAATAATTATATCAAATGATCGTTATAACGACTAAAAATATATCAAAAAAAGTTATATCGATCGATACGCACCCACTCAAATTGACTCGGTGAAAAGGGCACAAGTCCCACCTTGGACTTGTGACCTTTTCCATCGAGTCAATTTGAGTTATACCCTTTTTTACTAGGCTCACAGAAATATAACTAAATGAGGCCATTCAACGAAAACGTCGAAATAATGTAAAATTGATAGTTTGAGTCGGCATAATGCTACATTTTCCGTCATCTAGCAGATTTATTAAGTTTAAGATTCAATTAGGGCATCTTCTTATCTTACAAGTTGTAAGACTGGATTTTTAAAAACGAACTCGATCATTACTTACAGCGTACAAGCTGGTACGTACTCGCAGGTATCGTTCATATGAGAGAAAACTTGATTGTTCATGAACTGTAAAGTTTTCTCTCTAATTGGAAGTTACAATACCTACAAACTTGAAAAGTTTAAACCAAATAATTACGACGAATTTTTCAGCTATTCTCAAGAGAACTGTACTAGAAAACAAGAACAAAATACAAGAGGACCAACATAAATTGATTAAGAAGGTCATATTACAAGCGGATAATATTTTATCACACTTTTTTGCCAGTATCGTTAACCCTTTGGACTGGGGGCATATTCTGAAAAGGGGTAAGTAATCAAACTACTAACCACTTAGCCACGAAATTCTAGCAAAATTAAAGGTAGTTCGGCTCGGTATTATAAATATATGCCACATAATCACACCCTGGCCCCGTAGAAGAATGGCATTTCTGCGACGCGAAAAGTGATTGCTCCCGGGAATTCCGGAAACAGATATTTCCCGAGAATTCCCGGGAATTGGCTTTTCTCCAGTTCCGAAATCAAATTCCTGGGAAATCTCAACATTTCGGGAACTTTATTGAATAGGGTTTTAAGCAATTATAAACATAAAATAATCATATTTGTAGGTAGCTACTAACACCACTAATAAGTTTTTATAATAATCATTATAACACAGAGGAATAAGTAAGGGAAGAGAACTCCATACATCAGTAAATGCAGGTTATTTGTATACCTAGGCGTAGTTAAGTGACATCTAGCGACAATCACGCGTCAATATGCCCGCAGGTCTTGACCCACTCCCGGGAAATCAAATATGACCCATTCCCGAGAAATTGCAATCACTAGACGCGAATCAAATTACAATCAGAGTTTTGAATGATTCACGGTTATTTTCATTAGACTTATATTGACCGGGACTTATATTGGACGAGTAGACCGTGATTACTTTTTTGATTTTTGTCGAGCTCCCGATATTACGGCTCCCAAAAGGTAATCACGGTCTATATCCCGGTCAATATAAGTCTAATCAAATTGCAATCATTTGCCCAGCATCGATTCGATCACAAAACTACGTGGCTCAATGGCAATAAGTTTTCAGCTGACACAAGTTTTAACGGGGCACGGATATCACAAAGCCTATTTACACAGATTTAAAATAACAGACGACAATTTATGCCCATGTAACAACGTTAGTGCACATGTGGGACGGCTCCCCAAACCATGACACACATGCTGTGCTGCCCAGCAAATCCACACACATGCTCCGTGGAAGATCTACGGGACGCGACAGACAGGGCAATAAGCGTCGCGACCTTTTGGTCCCGCTTAATATAAAAAAGAAAAGAAACCATCGACACGAGAAGAAGAAGAAGAAGTTGTCAGACTATTGACTATTGACCACCTTTTAAAAGAATGCCCAAAATTCACCAATACTCGTATCCACCATGAAAGCACCTGTGATTTATTGAAAGTCACCCCATATGAAATATCAAGCGTCATTACAAAAGAATCATCTAATCGATGGAATCAGGCGTTACTTTGCGGAAATCCATGTTAATCGTAAACTAGAAATTAATTGCATGTAAAAAATACGCAAGTAATTATAACAGGTTAGCACTGATTGACTTGCACGTTATCTATTCGCGGATTAGCAAAGGAAAGTTCTAGTTTACGATTAAAAGAATCATCAACAGAATCATTCACAAAACATATCAACAAAATTATCAATAGTCTAAAAAAGTTCAATAACACCTAAAGAGTAATGTACCACAGCATCAAGGTGAATGATCGCCCGTATTCCTAGCGAGGGCCTTTCATCTTTAACACGAGACGACAGTTAATTACAAAAAAAAAAACTTGTCGCGAAGTAGATACATAAGTGTCAAAACTATGACATGTCAATCGCATATCGAACACACAAAGGCCGTTTGGTGGCCCGGGGTGATGAAATTCTTAATCATTCACCACATACCTGGTGCCTTCTGATGAAACACGCACTCATCTGTTCCATTTATTCAGTGATAGCTGTCCAGGACACATTCCCGCAACTTTGCCCCATGTTTTGTATCCTATTGTTATAATTTTCAGTTTTAGCGCAGTAGTTTACAACACACTAAACAAGCTTATTAAAGGGTTACAAAGTGTAGTTCTGCTTACCGTATACTGTTAAGAAGGTATTATTAGCAAGCCCTGTGAAATAGGTACCTAACATAATTAACTTTGAAAAGCGCTTTCCCGGAATCGCCCTAGTCAATGTGACAATTATATGTGTACTTATGTTTAGTTTATTTGGTAAGCTTTCTTTTATTTCCTTTGTTTTGATTTTACTGTTGTAATTGTAGCACCGCTCACAGTCTCTCTGCTTAGCCTCGAGGTAGAGAATGCTTTAGAGCATTAAGTCCGCCTTTTTGTACTGCAAGGTTTTTCTTTCGTGCAATAAAGATTAAATAAATAAATAAATAAATAAATGTCTAACTACTATAAAACAGCGAGCAACAAAAGATTCAAATTCAAAAGAAACTCAAACTGACCCAGTGTAAAATAAGGATTTTCTGAAATGTGATTTACTGAGAGCCATTGAGTTTTAAAAAATGCGAGTCTGTTTAGTAAAACGTACCACTTTGTCGCTTACCATAAAGACGATTTTTGAGCCTGCCCAGAAATATATATGACTACGCGCCATATTGCGGTATTTCATATGAACTATTTTCGTCATACTAAACTGAACTGTCACTCTGTACATCAGTAACAGCGCCCTCCTGACAATCCATACTAATATTAAAAATGGGAAAGTGTGTGTGTCTGTTTGTTTGCCCGTCTTTCACGGCAAAACGGAGCGACTAATTGACGTGATATTTTAAGTGGAGATAGATAGATAGATAGATAGAATACTCTTTATTGGCACACCTCAGCAAGAGATACAGAAAAAAGATACAGCGGAGACAAAACAAATGATTATAAATAGAGGCAGACAACAGGCGGTCTTATACCTACCTACCTACCTACTAGATACCTAGTTAAAAGGATGGAGAGTGACGTGACAGTATACCTTAAATGGGGGAGGGGGGAGTTTGTATGGAGCTAGTGTTTCACCTCCAAAGTCACACAGGTCTCATCGATCCATTGGTACCTGGGCCTTCCGACCGGCCGTTTCTCGGTGGATCGCCACAGGTAAGCTCTTTTGGCCGCACGATCCTCTCCCATACTCTCCACATGGCTGAACCAGCGCAGACGAGCATCGAGCAGCCTTACGAATTGACGTGATTTTTTAAGTGGAGATAATTGAAGGGATGGAGAGTGACATAGGCTACTTGTTGTCTCTTTCTAACGCGAGTGAAGCCGCGGGCAAAAGCTAGTAGTCATATATTTCTGGTCGGGCTTTATCTTATACCTTTAAACAAGCAATTCTTGTATATTTATTTAGTTATATATATACCGACGATCTCGGAAACCGCTCTAACGATTTCGCTGAAATTTGTTATGTGGGGGTTTTCGGGGGTGAAAAATCGATCTAGCGTAACCTTAGATCGTCCGAATTTTCTAGTTTTCATGCATTTTTCTTTCGCGTTAGTTAACGTCAAATATGGTCGTTAATTTCCTGGCCCGCGCGGTGGGTCCACATAGGGTAGCTGATACGCAATAATGTGTTATCCCACATGAATTTTGCAATAAAATATCAACTTTAATCGTCAAATTTATGAGTTGACATCTTATTGCAAAATTCATGTGGGATAACACATTATTGCGTATCAGCATCATTTATTAGGTCAGTCGTACGAGGTCGGTCTAATGTTCGCAGACAGATCGCATGTGGGGTTTCAAATCAAGGCCAGAAATTAAGTTTTTGGTTTCTTTTTTTATTTATAAGAGTTTTTTTTTTATCTAAAGACGTAATATAATAAAATAGAACCGAGCGAAGCTCGATCGCTCAGATATTATGAATAAACTGACAAAGCGGCTTTATAGCAATCGACAAAGTGGGACGTTTTACTAACACTCACAAATATTGAGGTTTTTTTATGCGACTCTCTTTCAGCTAGTCATCTACTTAAAGAAGATGATCTCCAAGTAGAAGCGATCGGTGAATTTAAAGGCAACC
This sequence comes from Leguminivora glycinivorella, assembly GCF_023078275.1. Classification (NCBI taxonomy): domain Eukaryota; kingdom Metazoa; phylum Arthropoda; class Insecta; order Lepidoptera; family Tortricidae; genus Leguminivora; species Leguminivora glycinivorella. Next base: position 2,561,944 of record NW_025952831.1, read on the forward strand.
TGTTCAAAAAATGGATTTTGAGCGACGTATCCCTCAATGAGTATGAACAGGATATGGACGAACTAAAATTTCCTAAAGAGATTTATTTAAAACACACTGAAGAAGTTGTAGAGTCTACGGTATTCACTATTAATATTGATGATTCAGGTAATTTTCGACTGTTCACTGATAACAAAAAAACTATGCTATTTTTCATACTTTATCTTACCATGCGGCATTTTATTATCTTGGGGACCGGGCTGTGCAAACGGAAACGCAAGAACGGTCATCTATTTCATCCGACTGGCTACTTACTGACTGGGTAAGTACTGAGACTTCAGTACAAAAAGTACGTTGACTACAGTAGCATGACAAATACGATTGTTTCCGAGAGAAAACGATGGAAGGAAAACTATTATGTAAGGTAAGGTGGGGAAAGATTGAAGGGATTTTCTTACGGGGTAAGATGGAAAGCCGCCCGTGGTGCTTCATTATACGGAACATATTTCATCTTACCCCTCAAGAAAAGCCCTTCAATATTTCGCTACCTTACCTTACTATATTTGTAACACTCATATTAGTTGCAAGTAGAAATAACCTAACCACAAAATTGAAATTTTGAAAAAACGTCCAACGTGGTGGGCCGATTTTCATGAAACATGGCTAAGAACACTCCCGACTACATGAGACTAAATCTAAATCGGTTCACCCGTTCGGGAGCTACGATGCCACAGACAGACACACACACAGAGACAGACAGACAGACAAACAAGTCTTTGCGTCGGGGGTTAATAAAAGTATCTACATTCAATGACAAAAACTTGTAATATAAATGTTTTAGATTACTGCTTGGGTGAAATAATCTACAACCCTTTGCCGCTGGAAGACACTAAAATCTTAAAACCGTGCGTGTACGACCAGTTTTGCCCCAAGATCCTGTATTATCGTGCTCCATCGTTCTCCTACAGTCTTAGTCACAGGTGAGTCTGCTACTGTAATTCTAATTAAGTATTGCTAACTACACCAGGGTGCGTAGCCGAATGGCACAAACGCTCACGAAACGAAACGCTAGTAGATATCTATCCCTATCGCTCTTGCGTATTGGCGCGACAGAGCCAGGCTACGTTTCGTTTTCGTTTGGCGTCGGAGAAATGCCATTCGGCTACGGGGCCAGACCCTTTAGCAAAACTTGCCTTGTCGCGCGCGAATCCATACATCAAGCGCGACTTCAAGTATGGCTGCAAGTAAGTTGTGCTACGTACAACGTACTCTATAACCCCTGTTCGCCAACTTACCTATCTGAGAGATTTAACTATCTGGCTGAAGGCAGTGAACACCGCATACGTTCAAGCACTAATCTTACGCTTGCCATTCCGACAAATAATACACGTACGTATGCAAAGTCTTTCACGGTGCGCGCGGTGAAATTATGGAATGAACTGCCTCGGTCTCTCAAACAGTCTCAGTCTGTGGCGTCACTAAAGACTAATTTGAAGAAGCTTTGGCTTTCCAACCAAGCGTGATCTGGTTATGTGTGTTCCTTCTGAACCTACTCCTATTTGAGAAGTACATATTTCTTGCGATATTCATATTTATGTATACTTATATATATTTATATATCGTATTTTATTTGTGTATTCGTGTATGTAGTTTATTTCATAATATTATTTAGTATTTATGTAGTTTATTTACTTGTGGACATTATTTTGGTTTATTTCTGACCTTTATTGTACTTCTGTAAGTTTGTCTATCTTGCCTACTTTAATGTTCCTCTCATCTAATCTAAGGTTAGCTGGAAGAGATCCCTTATAGGGATAAGTTCGCCTTTGTACCTCTGTTCCTGTAAACTGTATATGAATCTGTTGTACACAATAAAGTGATTACTACTACTACTAAAGGGTCAGGTCTTAAACAGTCTCCTAGCTGTTCAAAAAGTCTCCAAGCTAGTGAGAAACTGGCACGATTCTTTTTAACCAGAGGCGTTTGCAAACGATGACGAGATTTGAACCCATGACCACTGGAATAGTAGCACAGTGCGCTTCCACAATATCAATTCATTATAGAACAACTCATCGTGCCTGGTGAATGTCCAGTATGACTTGATGTTACTCCGGTAGCCGTATCAGAATTGTAATGGTCTTATGACACCATGGTCCATACGGTAATTTTATATTTCCATTCGCTGTTCGATAGTGTCTTTATTTCCTCAGATGGAAGAGCACTGTGCTATTTTTTCCTGGATCGATTGCCCAGTGCTCCACTAGATCAACCGGGCGATCACTGGGTCGTGGGTTTAAGTTCCACCCAAGACGTCGCTGCCCACTCTTTTATTTCGCAGGCAAATAAATACATGTATTTTTAATCCCTTTTATTATGTACCACTGCTCAAAGGCGTCCCCTGTTTCACGCTACTCTGTGCATGCTCCCGGCAGCCGCCACGAAATGAATCCAGGTCTTTCTGCCATCTTATTTTTAACTTACTACACCACGGCCTCGGGTAATTTTTAGTGCCCATTCGGGCGCTATTTTGGCCCATCTCTCCTGATGCATTCGACAGATGACCTCTATTATCGAAAATTAACTAACTACTTACTAACTAATATGGCTCTGAGGAAAAAGAATCTGGGCCTCCAAAACGACATCACGCCACTTGTCATGATCCTGCGCAGATTCCTGCCAATCATACGGCTTGCAGCTGACATAGATCCGCCATCACACTGTCTTCCCAGCGGTATCTGGGCCGACCCGCCGGGCGGTCATCAGTTGGTCTTCCTAGATACGTCCTCTTAGCAGCCCGATGCTCTCCCATTCTTAGTAGGTGGTCGAACCAGCGAAGTCTGTGGGATTTTGTTACGCCGAAAATTAAAGATTCCCTTATTTCAACAGAATGCTAAACATAATGATGGCTCGCCACGTCCGCCGCTGCTACCTCAGCAGCCCAGAGGATGATGAACAGCTGATGGAAGCCCTATGTGCTGGGATGTACCGAGAGGCGGTGTACCTCGCGCGCCGCGGGTACTTCAATAGAGATATCTGGATGGAACACAGTACGTTGTCTTATTTTCAAGAGCCATACAAGCTTATTCCACCGTCCCCATTCTACCATCGGACTTTTAGACGCACGGCCGGTTTCTACCAGTTCTTATGAGCACGGCCATACGGCCAATCAGTTGAATTCCTTGCCGGCACCAATACTGCCGTCCTAAGGTAAAAGGCAGCTATTCGACATTTTGCCGAAATTGACTTATTGTAATATTCGTAATGTACAGGTTAAGCTGCATCGACCACTTTTTTCCGTTTTTCGATATGTTGCCTAGTTTCCGAGAAAATTTCTCTAAAAAGGCAGTATTTGCACTAATTTTCCAAGATTTCCTAGCCAAAAAAGCAGCTATTTAACAAAACTAAGCTAAATCAACGTATATGCAGATATACGTTTTTTTACGCTCTGGTTAGGTTGACATGTTATCCAGTATTACTAGCCTAAAAGTACGTAAAAGTGAAAAACTAGGCTAAAAATACGTACAAGACGTTATACGTAGTTTTAGCGTAGAATTTTGATCAATTTTTAAACTGATACTAGTCTAAAAAAGCGTATATACATTTTTTCTGTAAAAAATGTCAAATACGTCATTTAAGCCTAGTATCGCTCGATTGTTTTACAACACAATATTAGTCTATAAAAACGAATAAGTGTTATACGTTCTTCTTATTTTGTATGGGTGTCATATTAAACGTAAAAAAACTTTTAAAATGAGTGAAAGTGCTGCAAACTAGCCTATAAAACAGTATATGCTCCAACCTTTGTCAATCCACCCGCCAGCCGAAAGATACTTTATGCTATGGAAAAGCCATCAGTGACGAGCTGCGAGCACCGGCGCAGCTTGTGGCTGACAGTACGAGAGCGCAGCTGGCTTTTTTCGCGCGAAATATTGATCGAAACCAAACGAAGTTAGGAAAAATACTGAATGATTGCATTTTTGATACGTTTTAACAATAATAACTATTGTTTACATTTCCTACATCATTTCTATTGTCATTTTTATTCGAGATACAAACATTTAACTCGATTTTCAGATATTATTGCTCGAAAGCAAATACGTCTTTTTAGCGTAGTTTGCGGTGGGAAAATTGTTCGTATATAGTTTTTTTTTGCAGCAAACACTATATGAGGTATATTAATATTCCACGGTTTAAGTATTTAACGTTATACTTTTTGGTTTAATTTACAGTAAAACAAGTAAATAATTTGCAATTAATGAATGAGAACGTTAGAGATGAATGTTGATATAGAGAGGGAGGGGTAAATCCAAACAACGATGAATGGATTATGTGAAATAGGATATTAGAGAGAAATAAATGAGTGTTTAGATGACGAAAGAGGAGAATGAAAGAGGAAGACCTGTTCTACCTACCCCACATAAAATGAGATAAGGGTATGAGGAATAAGAAGGAGAAGTATTGGCAGTAGTCTCCATTTTCAACTATGTTTTATTTTACAAACATGGAATATTAATATGAATATAATAGGAAATTGAATATGAAAATAACCATATTTTTGATAACCAGTATCAAAAAGCATAGGCATGTTCATGTGAAAGTTAGGCCTATATAATAAACTTACGGGGTCATCTGCCACTGTTTCCAGAAAATCCATTAAATGACTATTTTGTTGTAGTCGAATTCAATTTATAACTTGACTATGATTCGTTGCGGGTGGCTGTTGCTCTTCGCTTGGGTTGCGATGTTTGTGTGCCCCATTTATGCATTTGCGGCACCATGGTGGAGAGCAATGGTCACCACGCTTTGAGTTGTTGTCGATGTGCTGGAAGGTTTCCTCGCCATCATGCCCTAAACGACATAATTCGAAGGGCGCTCGTTTCAGCAAATGTGCCTTGTGTGCTCGAGCCTCCGGGGCTTAGTCGGTCGGATGGCAAGAGGCCGGATGGATTGACCTTAGTGCCGTGGGAGAGAGGAAAGTGCCTGCTATGGGACGCCACATGCGTCAGCACTTTTGCTGCTTCCCATGTCACTCGCACGGTGAATTTAGCGGGGGCAGCTGCTGAGACGGCTGCTATTAAAAAACGCGAAAAATATTCGTGCTTGGGGGGTTACTTGTTTGTTCCACTCGCGGTGGAGACCACTGGGTGTTGGTGCTCGGAGGCTCAGGCCTTCTTTTTGGAGATCGGGAGTCGGCTGAGGGAGAGGGGGCTCGATCCCCGCTCCGGGTCATTCCTGGTGCAGAGGTTATCGATCGCGGTCCAGCGCGGAAATGCAGCTAGCGTCTTGGGAACCTTTGCACCTGGAATGACTCGTGGTGGGTTGTTTGACGGATGATGCGGTAAAATGTGTTTGTTAAATATAATTTATTCTACCATTTTTAGTTTTAGGGTTATGTATTTAGGTTTTTAGATTTAATTAAGTTTTATTTTAAGGCTATATCTATTTGTACCTACCTATTTTCTGTAATAATTGTAAATCTTTAATTTGACAATAAATTCTATTCTATTTATAACTAATTATTTTGATTGACTTTGATTTTGATACTCTCTATAAACTTTTGGATCGCAATTTTTGTATTGTAGCATTGTTGAAGATTTTTATGGTTACTAATCCAGTCATTTCTGAATTGCTCGATGTTATCTGTTTCTTAGCTTAATTCATTTCAGGGTAGTTCGACGGATTTAATGTTTTCGCAACAAACTCGACATCATTCTCTTGATACCAGACCGGTACTTGGCGAGCGTAGTGAAAAGCAGCTTAATCGGACCAGAAGAATATTTGATCCCTGTACTTTCATATACTAAAGCAGAACCTGCTTATGAAGGCATTCCTTCTTGTAAATCTAGGAATGTAAGTTTCCTTAAACAAAAAACGAATGGACAAATTGCTTGACAAACCACTTTTTGCCCAAATTTTTCGCAAAAAATCATTTTATCGTAGGTATTTGAACCCTATCAGAGGTTGAGGTACCTCTTGGTCGTTTAACTTCCGAGCTCAAGTTTTGACGGGAGATTCCTGAGTTTGGATGCGTTTTGGATGTATTTGTTTCATGTATATAACCAGCCGCAGTGAATGACGCTCTTTAGCTTACTGAACTATTACTACATATTCGCACAATCTCTAATAGAAATTGGTAAAATTGTTTTTTGTTTGCAAACTGTTCGTCACATAATAATTATATTATCTTTTTCTCTAAATTTTTTTATAGAAAAGAGCCAGGTTTTTGGAGCGACCATGAAATTCTTCTAAACTGTATGTATAATTCATGCGAAACCATTTGGTAGTAGGTAGTGTAAACTGCTTTCTAACTCACATCTTGTGCGGCCAATTTCATAGTCATCCAAATCCTTTGCAGATAGATTGGTCACAATTAAAACCCGTTGTTGTTCTACCTCTCATCTTGGCATTAAAATTACATAATTATAATTTATTTTGGCTCCAATTCTCAGAAGTGACGCGATAGATTGACATATGACATATGATATAAAAATTGACCTTTTTTATCATTACTTACTAACTTGTTTCCATTAGCAACGTAAGAAAGTTTCCACAAAACTCCGAATTAGTACACGTATGTTTAGTATACAGACGGCACTCTTATCATCTAGGCTTTGAGGAAAAATGACGATTAGATACTAATAATTGACTACTTACTGACTAATTTAAAAGAGCAGGTATTATTGTGTACTGTAAAAGTTTATTATATTATATTTATCACTAAAAAGAATCGATAGATCTAGTTTTTTTTTTTAAGTAAATAGGGACAGAATGGCGTTTTCTTGTTTCTTTAATACATACGTTTTTAAACGACGTATTTGCATTTTGTTCCAATTTCTTCCAAATATACTAATCTATAAAGCCGTATATACGATTTTTTTGATAGTATGCGTTCTTTTAGACTAGCAGTACAGTCGAAAATCTGGAAAACTCACTAGGATACTAATTAAAAAGGCCGAATAACTACGATACTGCCTTTAACTTAGAATCTCGAGTGCTAGATGGGCATTGTTGCTAAGCAATAAGATAGTATGTGATTATATACGGCGTTATAGCCTAGTTTAAGAGAAAATCCTAGATTAGAACACCGTATAAAGCATGTTTTACCGCTTTCTTGACTAGTAATATCTACCATTTTTGAAGCTTAATACTATGCAAAAAGGCTTTTATCGAATTAAAAAAAAACCAGTCGCTGTACAAACACACAAATAATGTCTAAAATAAGTAAACACTTATACCTACTATATACAAAAAGAAATAATGAAAAAAGTTAATCCGTTTTGTAGAAATTCAAAAAAGAAGGTTTTTTGCGATTATCTCAAAACTAGCTTTTGTCGAATAGCTGCCTTTTACCTTAGGACGGCAGAATATTTTCCAGCTAATATTACCCAGCAACCTTCAAATCAACAGTGAACATGCACCTTCTGTGCTAGCTCGATCGTAGGCCACGTCGTAGGCATTTACTGGCTGGTAGAGTTGGGGATATTGTTTAAATCTCAAGGGCTGTACATAACGTGGTGAAGCTACTATTATTTCTCTACTATAACCATCTAGAAAGTAAATAATACTAGTACACAAGTCTTAATACTGAAGTAAGTTGGTACTTATTAAACATTTCAATTTGCGCTGCATTTATTTCCTGCCTTAGGCTCTGAATCTGAATGCCATTCTGTAGGCCATGGTCGCTTTATCTTGCGGATAAGACCTTATTAATGCTTGATTTCATATTAAATAGAGGTAGTATTACTTTCTTCAGACTTATTATAATACTTTCTCAGTTACAATGAAAATAAATTCACGGTCACCATTTATTTTATTCCCTTTGCATTTCCATAATGATCCGTCCAAGAAGTTAAGTCTTTCTAAGTAACTAAAACAAAAAAAAATGTTCTTGACATCAATGATAATATTGATAATACATACATACGTAGGTACGTAAACTCACGTCCAGTTTCCCAAACGGGGTAGGCAGAGCACATGATACTGCTCAAGTAGGTACCTACTCTTTTGGCGACTAAGGGGCTGAAAAAAAACGCAATTGTGATATTACAGTGACACGTTGTGTGTGTCAACTATATAGACGCCGATCGAAACGCGTCTGGTTCTGTCGCGCCAATGCTGAAGAGCAATAGACAAAACACATACGATTTATTATCGTAAACGTTTGCCCTTGGCTACGTACCCTATTCGCACTTCATCATCCTCCTTGCGTTATCCCGGCATTTTGCCACGGCTCTTAGGAGCCTGGAGTCCGCTTTGACAACTAATCCCAAGATTTGGCGTAGGCACTAGTTTTTACGAAAGCGAGTGCCATCTGACCTTCCAACCCGAAGGGTAAACTAGACCTTATTGGAATTAGTCCGGTTTCCTCACGATGTTTTCCTTCACCGAAAAGCGACTGGCTAATATCAAATGACATTTCGCACATAAATTCCGAAAAACTCATTGGTGCGAGCCGGGGTTCGAACCCGCGACCTCCGGAACGAATGTCGCATGTACTTGCCGCCAAGCTACCAGCGCTTTCGTACCCTATTCTCACTTATTGGCCGATATATCTTTATCGCACTTAAATCCTGATTCTAATAATTCTTGAAACATTTGTTTCAGTCTCTCTATGTGGCATGCTGGGGTACCAAGAGTTCTTCCGACGCCATTGGTTCCGGAAAGTCGTCTCGTGGATCGACGAGCGAGGTTGTATCGCTGAGAACTTCAACTACGAAGCGAATCGTACTAGGTACATAGACATATTACTTATTATATTACATCGTAAAAACTTGATAAACAAGCCTACGAATAGTGCCGATTCATTAGTGTCAAAATCCCTTTGATTGACACCAAGTCGTATCGCGAAATTGCACAATAAACGTTCGACCGACATCGTATGAAATGTCTAGAATCCATATGAATTGTTATTGTTCACTACGTAAGGAAGACCTACTCGTATCTGTCTCTCTAACAGAGGAGGAGAACCCTTATGTTGCACTTGAAAAAAGGTTCAATCAGACTTATATTGACCGGGATATAGACCGTGATTACCTTTTTGTTAACACGCTTTTATTAGGTCGTCGTGTATGTAACTATGTATGTAATGGAATCTAAGGAAGCTAATTTAACCATCTTCCAGGAGTCGTAGCGTAATGAAAATTGGCAGCTATATGTAGTTCCGATGACAATACAATAATATGGTACTGTTGAGCTGATCTGATGATGGAGTCGGAAGATATGAACTGGAACTACATGATGGAACATCGTATCATAGCCGTTTTTGGGTTTCTTAGAAAAGTCTTTTAATGAACTTTGACTACAATTAGGTTTCAAGGTCTGATGATGAAGCCGAAAGATATGAACTGGAACTACATGATGGAACATCGTATCATAGCTGTTTTTGGGTTTCTTAGAAAAGTCTTGTAATGAACTTTGACTACGATTAGGTTTCAAGGTCTGATGATGGAGCCGGAAGATATGAACTGGAACTACATGATGGAACATCGTATCATAGCTGTTTTTGGGCTTCTTAGGAAAGTCTTGTAATGAACTTTGACTACAATTAGGTTTCAAGGTCTGATGATGGAGCCGGAAGATATGTGCTGGAACTACATGATGGAACATCGTATCATAGCTGTTTTTGGGCTTCTTAGAAAAGTCTTGTAATGAACTTTGACTACGATTAGGTTTCAAGGTCTGATGATGGAGCCGGAAGATATGAACTGGAACTACATGATGGAACATCGTATCATAGCTGTTTTTAGGCTTCTTAGAAAAGTCTTGTAATGAACTTTGACTACGATTAGGTTTCAAGGTCTGATGACGGAGCCGGAAGATATGAACTGGAACTACATGATGGAACATCGTATCATAGCTGTTTTTGGGCTTCTTAGAAAAGCTTTGTAATGAACTTTGACTACGATTAGGTTTCAAGGTCTGATGATGGAGCCGGAAGATATGAACTGGAACTACATGATGGAACATCGTATCATAGCTGTTTTTGGGCTTCTTAGAAAAGTCTTGTACTGAACTTTGACTATACGATTAGGTGCCGGAAGATAAGAACAGAAAAGGGGGGGGGGCTCGAGAGGGGAAGCATGAAAGAAAGATCAACGTAGTATTTAAAATAAGTTGGGTTAGCGTTTTCTTGTGACCTTTCAGAGCAAACAAAGGGGGCTCGGGGGGCAAAGCCCCCCGCATAAAAGAAAGATCAACGTTGTATTTAAAATAAGTTGGGTTAAGGTTTTCTTGTGATCCTTAAGAGTAAAGAAAAGGGGGGCTCTGGGGGCGAAGCCCCCCGCATGAAAGAAAGATCAACGTAGTATTTAGAATAAGTAGGGTTAGCGTTTTCTTGTGACCTTCAAGAGAAAACAAAGGGGGGCTCGGGGGGCCAAGCCCCCCGCATGAAAGAAAGATCAACGTAGTATTTAGAATAAGTTGGGTTAGCGTTTTCTTGTGACCTTCAAGAGCAAACAAAGGGGGGCTCGGGGGCGAAGCCCCCGCATGAAAGAAAGATCAACGTAGTATTTAAGATAAGTTGGGTTAGCGTTTTATTGTGACCTTTAAGAGCAAACAAAGGGGGCTCGGGGGCGAACCCCCCGCATAAAAGAAAGATTAACGTAGTATTTAAAATAAGTTGGGTTAGCGTTTTCTTGTGACCTTTCAGAGCAAACAAAGGGGGGCTCGGGGGGCGAAGCCCCCCACATAAAAGAAAGATCAACGTTGTATTTAAAATAAGTTGGGTTAAGGTTTTCTTGTGATCCTTAAGAGTAAAGAAAAGGGGGGCTTGGGGGGCGAAGCCCCCGCATGAAATAAAGATCAACGTAGTATTTAGAATAAGTTGGGTTAGCGTTTTCTTGTGACCTTTAAGAGCAAACAAAGGGGGGCTCGGGGGGCGAAGCCCCCCGCATAAAAGAAAGATTAACGTAGTATTTAAAATAAGTTGGGTTAGCGTTTTCTTGTGACCATTAAGAGCAAACAAAGGGGGGCTCGGGGGGCGAAGCCCACCGCATAAAAGAAAGATCAACGTTGTATTTAAAATAAGTTGGGTTAGCGTTTTCTTGTGACCTTTAAGAACAAACAAAGGGGGGCTCGGGGGGCGAAGCCCCCCCCGCATAAAAGAAAGATCAACGTAGTATTTAAAATAAGTTGGGTTAGCGTTTTCTTGTGACCTTTAAGAGAAAACAAAGGGGGCTCGGGGGCGAAGCCCCCCGCATAAAAGAAAGATCAACGTAGTATTTAAAATAAGTTGGGTTAGCGTTTTCTTGTGACCTTTAAGAGCAAACAAAGGGGGGCTCGGGGGGCGAAGCCCCCCGCATAAAAGAAAGATCAACGTTTTTTAAAATAAGTTGGGTTAGCGTTTTCTTGTGACCTTTAAGAACAAACAAAGGGGGGCTCGGGGGGCGAAGCCCCCCCGCATAAAAGAAAGATCAACGTAGTATTTAAAATAAGTTGGGTTAGCGTTTTCTTGTGACCTTTAAGAGCAAACAAAGGGGACTCGGGGGCGAAGCCCCGCATAAAAGAAAGATTAACGTAGTATTTAAAATAAGTTGGGTTAGCGTTTTCTTGTGACCTTTAAGAGCAAACAAAGGGGGCTCGGGGGCGAAGCCCCCGCATAAAAGAAAGATCAACGTTGTATTTAAAATAAGTTGGGTTAGCGTTTTCTTGTGACCTTTAAGAGCAAACAAAGGGGGGCTCGGGGGGCTAAGCCCCCCCGCATAAAAGAAAGATCAACGTTTTTTAAAATAAGTTGGGTTAGCGTTTTCTTGTGACCTTTAAGAGCAAACAAAGAGGGGCTCGGGGGGCGAAGCCCCCCTCATAAAAGAAAGATAAACGTTGTATTTAAAATAAGTTGGGTTAGGATTTTCTTGTTACCCTTAAGAGTAACGAAAAGGGGGGCTCGGGGGGCGAAGCCCCCGCATAAAAGAAAGATTAACGTAGTATTTAAAATAAGTTGGGTTAGCGTTTTCTTGTGACCTTTAAGAGCAAACAAAGGGGGGCTCGGGGGGCGAAGCCCCCGCATAAAAGAAAGATCAACGTAGTATTTAAAATAAGTTGGGTTAGCGTTTTCTTGTGACCTTTAAGAGCAAACAAAGGGGGGCTCGGGGGGCGAAGCCCCCTGCATGAAAGAAAGATCAACGTAGTATTTAAGATAAGTTGGGTTAGCGTTTTCTTGTGACCTTTAAGAGCAAACAAAGGGGGGCTCGGGGGGCGAAGCCCCCGCATAAAAGAAAGATAAACGTTGTATTTAAAATAAGTTGGGTTAGGGTTTTCTTGTTATCCTTAACAGTAACGAAAAGGGGGCTCGGGGGCGAAGCCCCCGCATAAAAGAAAGATTAACGTAGTATTTAAAATAAGTTGGGTTAGCGTTTTCTTTTGACCTTTAAGAGCAAACAAAGGGGGGCTCGGGGAGCAAAGCCCCCCGCATAAAAGAAAGATCAACGTTGTATTTAAAATAAGTTGGGTTAGGGTTTTCTTGTTACCCTTAAGAGTAACGAAAAGGGGGGCTCGGGGGCGAAGCCCCCCTCATAAAAGAAAGATTAACGTAGTATTTAAAATAAGTTGGGTTAGCGTTTTCTTGTGACCATTAAGAGCAAACAAAGGGGGGCTCGGGGGGCGAAGCCCACCGCATAAAAGAAAGATTAACGTTGTATTTAAAATAAGTTGGGTTAGCGTTTTCTTGTGACCTTTAAGAACAAACAAAGGGGGGCTCGGGGGGCGAAGCCCCCCGCATAAAAGAAAGATCAACGTAGTATTTAAAATAAGTTGGGTTAGCGTTTTCTTGTGACCTTTAAGAGCAAACAAAGGGGGCTCGGTGGGCGAAGCCCCCGCATGAAAGAAAGATCAACGTAGTATTTAAGATAAGTTGGGTTAGCGTTTTCTTGTGACCTTTAAGAGCAAACAAAGGGGGGCTCGGGGGCGAAGCCCCCCGCATAAAAGAAAGATAAACGTTGTATTTATAATAAGTTGGGTTAGGGTTTTCTTGTTACCCTTAAGAGTAACGAAAAGGGGGGCTCGGGGGGCGAAGCCCCCCGCATAAAAGAAAGATTAACGTAGTATTTAAAATAAGTTGGGTTAGCGTTTTCTTGTGACCTTTAAGAGCAAACAAAGGGGGGTCCCGGAGGGCCAAGCCCCCCCGCATAAAAGAAAGATCAACGTAGTATTTAAAATAAGTTGGGTTAGCGTTTTCTTGTGACCTTTAAGAGCAAACAAAGGGGGGCTCGGGGGCGAAGCCCCTGCATGAAAGAAAGATCAACGTAGTATTTAAGATAAGTTGGGTTAGCGTTTTCTTGTGACCTTTAAGAGCAAACAAAGGGGGGCTCGGGGGCGAAGCCCCCGCATAAAAGAAAGATAAACGTTGTATTTAAAATAAGTTGGGTTAGGGTTTTCTTGTTATCCTTAACAGTAACGAAAAGGGGGCTCGGGGGCGAAGCCCCCCGCATAAAAGAAAGATTAACGTAGTATTTAAAATAAGTTGGGTTAGCGTTTTCTTTTGACCTTTAAGAGCAAACAAAGGGGGGCTCGGGGGGCAAAGCCCCCCGCATAAAAGAAAGATCAACGTTGTATTTAAAATAAGTTGGGTTAGGGTTTTCTTGTTACCCTTAAGAGTAACGAAAAGGGGGGCTCGGGGGCGAAGCCCCCCTCATAAAAGAAAGATTAACGTAGTATTTAAAATAAGTTGGGTTAGCGTTTTCTTTTGACCTTTAAGAGCAAACAAAGGGGGGCTCGGGGGGCGAAGCCCCCCGCATTAAAAGAAAGATCAACGTTGTATTTAAAATAAGTTGGGTTAGCGTTTTCTTGTGACCATTAAGAGCAAACAAAGGGGGGCTCGGGGGGCGAAGCCCACCGCATAAAAGAAAGATCAACGTTGTATTTAAAATAAGTTGGGTTAGCGTTTTCTTGTGACCTTTAAGAACAAACAAAGGGGGGCTCGGGGGGCGAAGCCCCCCCGCATAAAAGAAAGATCAACGTAGTATTTAAAATAAGTTGGGTTAGCGTTTTCTTGTGACCTTTAAGAGCAAACAAAGGGGGGCTCGGTGGGCGAAGCCCCCCGCATGAAAGAAAAATCAACGTAGTATTTAAGATAAGTTGGGTTAGCGTTTTCTTGTGACCTTTAAGAGCAAACAAAGGGGGGCTCGGGGGGCGAAGCCCCCCGCATAAAAGAAAGATAAACGTTGTATTTATAATAAGTTGGGTTAGGGTTTTCTTGTTACCCTTAAGAGTAACGAAAAGGGGGGCTCGGGGGGCGAAGCCCCCCGCATAAAAGAAAGATTAACATAGTATTTAAAATAAGTTGGGTTAGCTTTTTCTTGTTACCTTTAAGAGCAAACAAAGGGGGGCTCGGGGGGCGAAGCCCCCCGCATAAAAGAAAGATCAACGTTGTATTTAAAATAAGTTGGGTAATGGTTTTCCTGTGACCCTTAAGAGCAAATAAAGGGGGGCTCGGCAATAAAGAAATACTTAAATTTTGTTTGAATTAGTTGAAATGTGACAATATTTTCTAATCGAGTCAAACAAAATCCAACTAGCTGAGAGCTTCAAAACAATGTATGGCGAAAGTATGTCTCTCTAATGTCTTCAAAAAGTCCGCGATGGCATATGTCTATATTGTCTATCTTTTACGGATAACTTACTAGGTATAAACATTTTTATGATAATACCGTAATAATAAGGTAGCCGCTAGTTATTATTAAGTAGCAATTAGCAATAAGTACACGTTAAGCCACAAATGGCATGTAAAATCCGCCTACTTGAAATAAATTTATATATAAATGTTAAAAGTATTTCCTTATTAATGACTAAAAAGTATAAAATAAATTAATAGTTTAAAAAACACTATAAAACACGCTTTTATAAATGCACGTAAAAGCCCAAAAATAAATTATGGATCGTTCAAGTTGTCTCTATTTGTGAGCTGAAGTTTAAAAACTATGTGCTTTTAATTATAATATTTGATTGTAAAAGCGTGGGGCGCTGGAACAGGAAAGACTTTCTTATAAACAAATACTAATCCGAACTTCCTGGCGAATGAAGTTGCATAAGAACATAACGTTTACATATGCCGCCTAAGGGTTACCAAAGAGAACCAAAGATATCTCGTCCACGAACAAGAACTCTGCATCGTGTCACTGTAGACACTTTCCCCTTTTGTACTTT
This sequence comes from Leguminivora glycinivorella, assembly GCF_023078275.1. Classification (NCBI taxonomy): domain Eukaryota; kingdom Metazoa; phylum Arthropoda; class Insecta; order Lepidoptera; family Tortricidae; genus Leguminivora; species Leguminivora glycinivorella. The sequence continues at coordinate 2,577,061 of NW_025952831.1, forward strand.
GATTACCGGAAAAAAGCGGCGTTCTAAGTGTCGGTGACTGTCGACTCTCCTCGCTACTAGCGCATATTTTGTCTGAGTTCGACAAACTGGTACCTACTTTGGGCACTGACTTTTAATTGATTTGACTGTTTAATGTAGAACCTACTAGTCATGCTGCAACTCCAGTTAGCGCGTCAATCTGTGTAACCTCCTTCCCGTAACATAGCATAATTTGATTTATCAGCAAGTTATACAAAAAGTCTTTCCTGTTCCAGCGCCCCACGCTTTTACAATCAAATATTATAATTAAAAGCACATAGTTTTTAAACTTCAGCTCACAAATAGAGACAACTTGAACGATCCATAATTTATTTTTGGGCTTTTACGTGCATTTATAAAAGCGTGTTTTATAGTGTTTTTTAAACTATTAATTTATTTTTTGTCGAGCTCCCGATATTTCGACGCAGTTGCATCACGATCACGGAAAACTGACGAAGGCGGGTGGATGTCAATGTCAAATATGCGTAGACGGCTCGCGAAAAATGAAAATAACCGTGAATTATTCAAAACTCTTAAAGGTTAAATCATTCAGAAAGGGCTTCTTAAACCTAATACACTACGAGGATAAATAATTAAAGGCCATTTTCTGGTAGACGTTTGTAGTTTGCCGCTTTTGCACTCATGGGCTGTTCATATACGTGAAAGCTTCTCTTTTGCACACTTCAGCAGACTTCAGACCCTTCAGACCCTTTAGCACAACTTGCCTTGTCACGCGCGAGTCCATACATCAAGCGTGACCAAGTATGGACTCGCGCGCGACAAGGCAAGTTGTGCTATAGGGGCAGGAGTTCTTAAGTGTAGGTAAACGAAATGAAAGGTCTGTCTTACCTACTGAAATTGTTCTTCTTTCAGGTATCTCCTAGAAAAGGAACCAGAAAAAGCGGAAAGCACCCTCAAACTATCTCGGAAGGTTCTGTCAGATCCGTGCAGCTGGCATCCAATGGCTTTAAGTATAGTCGTGTTAGCTCATGGAGTCAGACATGCTGTGCATTTTAGAGAGGTGGATAAGGTGAAGGATGAGCTGTAGGAATATATACTTTTTTATTTGACTTCTTGTGTTTTTTTACCCGTTTATGTACAAGAAACATTGTACATAATTGCGAACAGAAAAAAATGCTACTCAAATCAGGTGAAATCAGGTGAAATTACTAGGTCCATACAAACTCTCCCTTCTCTCATTTTAGGAAAGTGAGTGGTTAGAAAGAGACAAAAAGTATATGCTACTTTTTGTCTCTTTCTAACTACGTCACTCTCCATCTTGTCAACTAGGTATCTCCAATTAAAACATCACGTCTATTTGTCGCTCCGTTTTGCCGTGAAAGACGGACAAACAGACGATTTATAATATTAGTATGGTATGGATAAGTATGAAGAGGGGCTATAGGTACTAAATCAAAGACTCTACGTTGGCTTACCGGGTTTTGCTAATCGAACTTGCTGGCAAAGGCATCTGCATCGTTGGTTCTTGTGCAGCTGAACTATTTCTGGTTTCTGGTTCGAGCTGTTTTTCAATTCTTTAATAGTTAGCTCATTTGGCTGTTAAAAAGATGACATACTGATTTTATTTTGAAGTTTGACATTTATATTTATTTTTCTAGCAGGCCAGTAGCCGTGCTAGAACCAATGAGTTAGTATAGCTTGAGTAAAAAAAAAACGGCTATACCGGGTGGACCCTGTAACAAAAGCAAAAAAACTGACCAACATTTGTGTCGCTTAACTTCAAACTTGGGTAAATCCATTCCGCTTTAAGGTTGAATGTATAAAAATATAATATGATCTGAAAGATAATCAACCTTATAGCAGAATGGATTTACCCAGTTTTGAAGTTAAGCGACACATTTGTTCAGTGACTTTAAAAATTAAGAACTCTTGAAATTTCCTTTCTTCATACAAAATAAATATTAGCTTCATTGTTAGTACACCATTCGCATTGTAGGTACCATCAGCTCTTACAAAAAACTTTCAAGGGTGATGAAAATCAAATAAAAGTTAAATAAAAATAAATATTGGGGACACCTTACACAGATCAACCTAGCTCCAAAGTAAGCAAAAGCTTGCACTATGGGTGCTAAGCGACGATAAACTTACTTATAGAGATAAATACACACTTATATACAGAGAGAACATCCACGACTCAGGAACAAATATCTGTGTTCATCGCACAAATAAACTACCGGGATTCGAACCCGGGACCGCGGCTTAGCAGGCAGGGTCACTATACGCGCTAGGCCAGACCGGTCAGTTATTTTAAAAGTAGCTGAACAAAAGTTTGTTAGTTTAAGGAGAATAGAAGCTACAGTTTATTTTTTTGCTTTGGTTCGTGGGCCCTGTATCCAAAGCGGTAGGTATACTAAACACAGGGTTTTTGTTAGAAGTTAGATTACACGTAATAAATCGGTGTGCACAGCTCTCGTCCTAGACTTTACTAACAAGCAGGGCCACGCGTGGCCTCAGCTTACAAGTTAATGTCAGTTGCTAACCTTAGTTAACGGCTTTGTAACTAAAAATGCTCTGTATATACATTATATTTATACAATACACTACAATTTCTAAGCGTTTTGGATTTTTAGTAAACTAAAGATTTTAATGTGACCTTATTTAAAAGTAGCCGTAAAAAGTACCTATTGTGAATCCACATCGAAAAATCGGGAAAATATCCCCTGGCTATGTTTACTCACTGTATTTGAAGTTTTCTCTAAATCCTTAATTTTCCAAGGAAAACCTATAATATATTCGGCAATATGTAGTGAATGCTTGAGATTATGTGAGGCGATGGATGCGAGGTGATCAACTGTTCCCATATAAAATGTCTGTTAGGTGTATGCCTATTATTGTAAATGTATATGTCTACTTGTTTTTCTTGTTATGTCAGCCTAAGATACGTGACGCAATGGTTAGCTGTAAAGGCATGTAATCATGTTTACCAATAAATAATCCATACTAATATTATAAATGGGAAAGTGTGTGTGTCTGTTTGTTTGTCCGTCTTTCACGGCAAAACGGAGCTACAAATTGACGTGATTTTTTAAGTGGAGATAGTTGAAGGGATGGAGAGTTACGTAGGCTACTTTTTGTCTCTTTCTAACGCGAGCGAAGCCGCGGGCAAAAGCTAGTAATAAATAACTCAACTAAACTAAATTCACTATTAAGATACCTACTAACCTTATTTTCCTCGATGGCTCCGCTATCGAGTTACTTACCCCAACTCGATTTACCCTTAACCGTGTTTGTAGCGAGTCTGGCGGGGGTGGTTTAAAGGAGTTATTAGACGGCGAATAAGAGTGTTTTCACATTTACCGATCCGATATTGGATGTCTGTTGGAAATAACTAATAGTTACCTATTTGTTATACAAGGGGGCAAAGTTGTAGGTACTTTAACGCCGAGTGTGGAATTGAAAAACGAGCAAGTGAAAGGATTCTATAGTTGAACCACGAGCGAAGCGAGCGGTTCGAGAATCAATTTTAAAGCAGTTAATTTGACTTTATTCAAGGTCAAATTACTTTACCCACTAGTGGATAAAATGCGTTTTTACCTGCTGGTATTAATGGACAAAACACGTGTTTCTGAGCTAGTGAGGGGAAAAATATATGAGATAAGTCTTCTTCCTCAACCTAGCGTTTTCCCGGCCTAGCGCCAGGGTCCGCTTTCCTGCTCAACCTTCTCTATTATACCCGGTCTTCGGCATCCTGAGGCGTAAGATTGTTCTCTTGCTTGTCCGCTGTCACGACATGACAATAAGTATTTCAGTAATTTTAATTTGTTCATTCAATAAACCATCAATTTCCCATTAACTAGTTCATCGTTTCAAAGGCCTGTTTTTAACCCCCGACGCAAAAACGACGGGGTGTTATAAGTTTGACGTCTGTGTGTGTGTCTGTCTGTGGCATCGTAGCTCCCGAACGGATGAACCGATTTAGATTTAGTTTTTTTTTGTCTGAAAGCTGAGTTAGTCGGGAGTGTTTTTCCATGATCCATGAAAATCATAGTCTACAAAATATGTCGTGGTCGGGGGTTTTTTCAAAATTTTAATTTTGTTGTTAGGTTATAGATCTGATATAAGCTAAATAATATTTGAATTTTATGTTTTATCTTAGTTACTGTAAAAACAAAAGTTTTCCGTGATCAGGATCTTAACTGCGTAGGAATATCGGGAGCTCGACAAAAATTCATAAAATAATCTCGGCCAATATAAGTCACAGTTGCAATTTCATTAAATTGAAGAGGATGCCGTTATTTAAGTACTTACACTGCTTTTACGTAACCATGAGCCACTCCCGCTCCCCGCTGAAAGTGCCGCCCACCCCCTCTCGGTTACCTCACAGTTACCACCTGTCACAAACGCAAACAGTCGACCTGTCATATTTCACTCATACAAGCATGGTACGCGTTCACCTACACGAGCTTACGCCGTGTCTTGCGTGGGCGACGGTCGTCGTCGTGTCTCATACTTCCATATCGATAAGGTTTGATTTCGTATGCGTCGCATCGCCGTCGCGCGACCATCGCGCGACCGTCGCCCACGCAAACCACGGCGTTAGACTGTGTGCTAGGAACGCGCCTCTTTCATATATTTGATCGCCAGTGTCAGAGGTGTGCCATGAGCGAGCATATGTGACCAACTAAAAGTCACAACTTAAATAGCAAGTCGATGGCTATATAGCAGGGTCGATGCCCTGTTCGCCTTAAAAGCTTCCGTCCGCACTTAAACTGAGTGATCGGCAGGAAATTGGACACCTGAACGCGTAATCAGTTTCTTGACACCAAAATAAATGATGAGCTACAACGCGACGCTGTGTATCACTGTCACTCCATCTCGCCTTATACTTTAACCTAATAACCTAACCTTTAACAAATTTAAATTTTGATAAAAACCCCGACTTAGGGCCAGTTGCATCAACCGTGCATCAACCACATTTGACAGACACATCATCGTCACTCAGCAGACTTCAATGACACTTCTCATACAATAAAATTTAACGAACGCTTTAACGGTGCCAGACCGTTTGGTGCAACCGGCCCTTAGTGTACCGATTTCCATCAAACATCCTGTTAAGAGGATACGGCAGCGAAAATGCTAAAATGGAAAGGAGCCGTTTCAACTTGGGAATTTTAGTAAAATATACAAGTGTTATTAACTAGATTTATCGAAAAAAAATGTCCATTAAGAACAACTCAGTCAAAAGATATTTCAAAAAATCTTTAAAATCGAGGTTCCGCTCTCGACTCTTTCCTCCTTCAAAACTTAATCAATCGGAACGAAATTTGAGAATCTGAATAACAATGAAATAATCGATGTCGTACCGTTTAGCATTTTTGGTTAATTGTTACCAATCTTGAGTATCACACCTTTTTTTGCGCCACAATGAAAAAAGGCCGTTTTTGGAAATTTTTGATTGGCTCTAGAGTCTTTAAAAAGCAGAATATCAAAAAAATCAAAACGGTCCGACACAGATAAAAATAATAACAATCTGTGTTGAAAAAATCATTGGTCTATCTTAAAAAACCAGGGAGGAAATAGTCGAGAGCGTTTGTATGGAGAATTGACCCCTACCGTATCGTCTTAAATTTTATGACGATCATGATGGGAATTCTTATATTTTTGTAGAGAAACGCAAACTTATATTGTCATTTTTTTCGTGAAATAAATCATCTAATCTAACATGGCTAAGAACACTTCCGACTAATTCAGCTTTCAAACCAAAGAAATCTAAATCGGTTCATCCGTTCGGGAGCTACGATGCCCACTTTTGCGTCGCGGGTTTAAAACAGTCCTCCGGCGCGTCTGTTTGTATGCTTATTCGTGAATAACTCGAAAACTACTACACGAATTTCAAGCGGTTTTATCTGTGAAGAGTGATTCTTGAGAAAGGTTCAGGTATACCGATACATTTAAGCCGCCATCTCTGATTTTTTCAATAGAAATGCTTCCAACATCCGATATCGGATCGGATAATGTGAAAACGCACTTAGTGTTGTCAAATCTTTTCCGTTTCACCCTCAAGCCTCGTAAACCCTCGAATTGTTTATATTTTCAAACTCCTCGCTACGCTCGTGGTTCAACTTTGGAAACTTTCGCTTACTAGGGTAAAATCACGCACGAGGTTCGACAACCTTGCCCTTAAGAGTTTAACCCTTTTCCAGGCATTATATAATTTCATCGACCATCTACATGTCAACGCGATTTACACTCTAAAAAACACTGCAGCCGGCGTATCATGCTGCCAATTTTATCACTTATCCACGTGGATAAGACATCTGTCACTCTCACACTGACATACTTGCTAAAGCGTGAGGGATGCTTTATCCACGTGGATAAGTGATAAAATTGGAAGCATGATACGCCGGCAGTTCAGGGTACAAATTGTAGATTGCACTTTAACAAAGTGACTCGCCTTAACCCTTAAATGCAGTGATGTATATACATCATGTATTTTTGACTCTATTGTCAAAATTTAAATTTGAATATTTGTCAAGGTCATGCATTTAAGGGTTAAAATCTACAGTAAAATGGGGTGAATAGGGATGAGGCTTAAAATGTGATTTGCTCTGCAATTTCTTTAAAAATACTACATAAATTGTACAATTCAATTGTTATGATACACTTGTGTAAGTAGATATTTAGTAAACGTTCTTCGTCCCTATTCACCTCGGCATCCCTATTCACCCCATTTGCCGGTATGTGAAGTGTGAAATAAAGAGTATTGTATTGTATCTGTCGCTAAAACATCACTATTTAGGATTATACGTTGTATTTTGTATAAAACTTTCTAGATTGCTGGGGCCATTACGCGGATCCACGTTCGAAAGGTAAATTTGTCCTAAAGCCTAGTAAGTAAAACCCATAATAAAACACATGTGTAGTAATGCTGTTAAATGCAATTTATTCAGTTAAACAGAAACAAAATGCGGCTCCAAAGAGCTCCATCCCACCACCTGCCTCTTATAGAATACAATAAAAGTGGAAATGAACTTAACTAGTGTCTTTTGATGCATGCTATAACTATTATAGTCAATGATTGTAGTAGACGTAGTAGTATGTCAAGTATATAGGGAGGAAAATCGGACTTGCCAAGAGGATACTGGGATCGAATCCCGATATTTGTGTGATGAGCATATATATCTGTTCCTGAGTCATGGATATTTTCTATGTATTTGTATATTCTCCGTGTGGTGCGGGTTTAAAAACTTCAACAACTTGAGCAGTTTCATGTGTGCCCCTTAAGGGAATATAGGCGTGAGTTGTCTTAGTACCTGCAACACAGGCATTCTTGAGCTTTCTGTAAGACTAAGTAAAGTGTATATTCAATATTAATATACAGGTACGCATTTTTTAGACTTCACATCTCTACTACAATCAAATCTGCTATCATATAAACACTTAACTTCACAATACTAACATAGATCTCTACCAGCCACAGGGTGCCTTGAAATGCGTGCAGAGTTAGCGAATCAAAACAGACATCGGGCGAGCTCACTCCATCGTAGACCACGTCTTCGCCTCGGCTAGTTTGTGGCCATGGGCACACCTCGGACACTGGCAATCAAATATATGAAAGAGGCGCGTTCCTAACCCACAGTCTAAGCTCGTGTAGGTGAACGCGTCCTATGCTTAGTATGAGTGAAATATGACAGGTCGACTGTTCGCGTTTTTGACAGGCGGTAACTGAGAGGGGGTGGGAGGCACTTTCAGCGAGGAGCGGGAGTGGCCATACTGTACGATAGTACTCTTTATTATACTGTGCCATGGGCATAGATTAAATATAAGAAGATCATACCATCCCATACATTAAAATGCGACCGCCTAAGAACGCGCATACACTACACCACACATAGATGGCGCCACAAAAAAAATGTCTTGTAGCTTTCAATTATACTTGTAGAGGCCGTTAAGTGTCACTTTTGACATATATTTATGGTTCGAAAGTGACACTTAATCAATCTACAAATATAATCGATGGCAACAAGGCATTTTTGGGACGCCATCTATGTGTGGTGTAGTGTATGCGCGTTCTTAGGCGGTCGCATATTAATGTATAGGATGGTATGATCTTATATTTAATCTATGCCATGGGTAAGCCCATTTTTATAAAAAAAATGTTCAGTGCGCGAATTTCGCAAAATCTGAACGCATTTCTCGCTATAAATCCATAAACATGCTATAACTTTATAGTCTCAGAGCTTTAGTCTATTTGTGTCAATGTATATTCAAATACATTTACTTATTTACAACAGTTTATACCAATAAAATTTGTATAGATATGGTAACATGATTTGTCTTCACAGCACCAAATTAAATATTGACAATAAAGTAACCCAATTTTATTGAACCACTTAGTTACCATATAAGTTTGACATACATTGACACAAAATATTAGTCACATAATATTTTAAAGATTGATCAGAAATATATATTGCGGAATTTCATTAGAACTATTTTACTCATACTATACTGAACCACAGTATCAAACCAGTAATAATTCTTCTAACAAATTTTGCGCCGCGCGGTTTGTCCTTGAGTAGCGCTCGCACGCAGCGAGGTGCAGAGAGTACATGCGAAACCGGATGATTCCGGTCGCGTCAGTACGCGCCGCGCGCTACACGGCAGTGCGAGAGAGCCAAATACCGATCGTGTCGCTGCTGGAGATTAATACTGAGGCGTCCTTATACTGTGACTGAACTGTCATTGCTAACAGCGCCCTTTTGACAATAGTCATATATAATTATATATATATATATATATATCTGGTCAATCTTTACGCGATAGGCCCCTAGTGTCTATTCTAAGATGGCAATCGACAATTCCATATACAATACATTATAAGACGTGATCCTTATACTTTGCAATTAAAATAAATATATTTCATTGGTCATTTAAAACAAAAGTTTTCTATGATAGGACGTTTAAATGCGTGTATAACACCCAGTTCTCACGCAAATTCACATACAGTGACCGGTTAAAAAAAATGTAAACATAGCGAAGCTATGTATACAGCCCGGTTATATAATACATAGCGTCTAACGCGTTTATAAACATGTAGGTAATACAGCTACGCGCACTAATTTCTAACGAATTTGAATGCGTGAGGGCGTTTTCCGAAAAAAAGTGTTTTTCTAAGGTTTTTCTTACTCAATTTTAGTACTATTGTTACCAAAATTCGTATTTAAAATATCAACAATAAAATGCATATAAAAACGTGTCAATCTGGAATGATATATTTCGTAAAATGTCGCTAATAACCGTGAGAAGAAAAATCTCAATAAAATCTTGATATTTGTGACTTTGTACAGTCCACATTTTTTTTTTCAAGTAAAGTCAAGGTTTTAAATATAGATGCGGATAAAGCGCCAAAATATGTATACACAACTTTATTATATTGCTTTTTAACTACACTGAGACTTTAGCACGTCGTGCTGTGGAAACGGGAGCTAGCGGCCGTGAATAATAGAAACAAAGGCTTTTGTTTAACAGATAACAAAAAACCATCTCAGAAAATTCATACTATACTTACGCGTTAAGTTCGTGGATACATATTTTTTGGGACTTTGTCTGCAACTATTTTTTATACCTTTACCAGGACCTTCTGAAATTCGTTAGAGATTCGATGTTCCTTGACTTGAAGTTTGACACTTACGCAACCAAGAACCCTGGGCACTTGTGAACTTCGCTCAGATGACGGAGAACCCACTGGGCGGGTTCTCATCATACAAGCGGGTGGTTATAAATACGTCGGGTTTATGACGTAGTGCGCCATTTGTCTTGTTGTGTATGTGTTAAGGACCCTTTATAGTTGGAAAGCCACATGTACACTTTTTTTGGGAAACGCTCATAAAGGCTTCGACTCGCGAATAATTTTGAGGTAGAGTTCAATTTCACTAAGTCGCGATCACATTAAAATTATTCTAAAACATTAATAATACGGGTGGCCCCCATTTCACACTTTTCTGATATTTTCGCATAACCTTTATTTTAAAATATTTTGTGTATCATTAAACAACTTAAATATTAGACATTGAAAATCGAAAAAAACTTGTTCACAATAGTTATTATAATTCTAAACAAATTATTTAGAAAATTTAATTTCCCTTGTAATCTGTTATTGCCATCATTAGTTTGAACGAATTCACGTCTATTAGAAAAGTTGTTTATAGTAAAAAGGAGTGTACAAGTTTCTAATGGGTCGGCAACGCGCATGTGACACCCCTTGAGTTGCAGGCGTCCATAGGTTACGGTGACCGTTTTCCATCAGGCGGGCCGTATACGTGTTTGCCACCGACGTGGTATATTAAAAATTATGCGAAAATGATACTAAAAGTGATCATAGACAACTGAGTTACCATAGATAATATAATTAATATCGAACGCGATTTTAAAAATCTTTTGGATATGTTAAAATAGTTCTAAAACTTTTCATATCTTCCACGAGTTTTGAGCTGACGGATTTGCAAGCTTACTTACACTTTATGCTTTTAGCTCTTAACAATAAAGACATATATACCTCCGTATAAACAAGTCTAAGAAAAAACGCAACTCGGAACAGTCAAAAGATATGTACGGTCGCCTAGATGGCGACACTTTTGGTTGATTCTCGGCGAGTCCCGCTAAAATTAATCCATACTGATAATTATAAATGGTAAAGTGTGTATGTCTGTTTGTTTGTCCCTCTTTCACGGCAAAACGGAGCGACGCATTGTCGTGATTTTTTAAGTTCCACTTGAAGGGACGAAAAGTGTCATAGGCTACTTTTTGTCTCTTTCTAACGCGAGCGAAGCCGCGGGGAAAAGCTAGTATTTGATAATTGTAACACTGTCAACTGGTCAAAACAGAGGTAAAGTTTTAATCCTGTGTAAAATAAGGTAGTCTGTGCACTGTGACTACATTTTACTTTGACAATAATTCTCAATATACTCGATACTCTTTCGCTCTTACTGTGTATGAGTGCGCGTGAGATAGAATATATAAGTTACGCAGATGTTAGCATCAAGTACAGTCACCGGCATCAAAATGTGACGATTTCTATACCTTGTCACATTAACGTCTTGTTTGAAATGTCATGCGAAATTGTCAAACAATTTAAAGCGACAAGGTACAGAAATCATCACTTGTTTATGCCGGTGACTGTACTTCAGTTTATAGACATAGTAAAAAAAATGTTCAGTTCATATTGACAGCTGTCAAAAGATATCTCAGTTGTCTATGGTATGAGGAGGATCTTAATAATACTCATTGCTTGTTGCGGAAGCGTGTTTTAGCGTCTCCGTCACCCGTTAGGAGTGAGAAGGACGGCACGATGGCTAGATATGCGCGCTCGCTTCGTTCTGAAACAAAAAATAACGAGTTCAAGAGTATTAAAACCTCAAAATGGACGCCATGTTTAAAAAATAACCTAACCACAAGACTAAAATTTTGAAAAATCCCCCGACTGCGACATAGTAGACCGATTTTCATGAAACATGGCTAAGAACACTCCCGACTAACTCAGCTTTCAGACAAAAAAAAACTAAATCTAAATCGGTTCATCCGTTCGGGAGCTACGATGCCACAGACAGACACACACACAGAGAGACAGACAGACACAGACACAGACAGACATACATACAGACGTGAAACTTATAACACCCCTTCGTTTTTGCGTCGGGGGTTAAAATAAAATTGTAAGAAAAATTACATTTTGCCACGGCTCATGGAAGCCGGGGGTCCACTTTGACAACGTACGCCTTTATTTTGTTATATCGTCACTACTTTGAAAAAATCTCGTATCTCACGCTGTTCCTCAAAGTTAAAACGCAGTAAGTCTATATGCATTCCATACATACTTACTACAATTTTCTATTCATTGACAGACGAAGATACCTGTATTTACCTGTCCATTTTCCTCTGGCCGGTCGGCCCCGGCTGGCGGGTGCTGCTCGCTGAGCATACGGCACACGGGCGGCGGCGACTCGCTAGGCGGGTTCGGCTCGCTCAGGGTTCGCGCCACCTGCGGGGAAAATACCGTAACATGTTCAACATTTCTTCAATGAATATGTACAGTCAATCAATTGGAACCCTAGGCCACTCTACAACCATGTCAAAATGACAAGCAGTAAGAGATTTCTTACAACCTGATTTATAACGTCACTATGACATAGTTCTACAGTGGCCTAGGATTCCAATTGACAACGTTTCAAAATTTTCAATGTCCCTAATTCGAAAACCATTTCGAGATATACGCTTGTAGATCACATAAATATTTTTTTAAATTGTTTTTTCCGTATTCTTAGTATAAAAAAATCTTAAAAATAGTTTAAAGGGGAAGTGACGTCAAAGAGCTGATTTAGAGCTGCCACTATAACAAAAAAATCTGAAAAAAATCTTCCAGTTGGGATGTCACTCGAGTTTGACAGTGACACATATCACAGTTCGTAGCAAAGATATTAAAAATTTCATGACTTAGTCTATGGTTCGTAGTCATTCATTATTGGTTGACACTGACACTTGACAGTCAGACATACCGGACTGTTTGAGCTGACTTTTTTTTTAGAAATGATTTTGTCGTTTTCTTAGGTGTATGAAACAACACATGTGACGTCATAAAGCTGTGTCTTGACGTTTGTAACTTACGCTCTTTCTGCTCGAAGTAGTAATAAGAAGGGATTTTCTCATTAAAATAGCAGTTTTTGGAAAAATAAAAAAATACGTGTATCTTTTAGTATTGAGTTCTTTCAAACCAAACAATAAAAAGTAGTACTCAAAAATATGAAATGTTGTCAATTTGACTGTACTTAATAATTTCTAGCTAGCCTTGATGTGGGTATGTTTCACGTCAATGTCTGTCTGTGAGATGGTAGCTATTATATGTTGATGTTATTTTCCTACGCGAAAGTGAGTTTCGGTGGATCGTAGCTATGTTTGATAGGAATCGATCCAGCGTTTTGGAGAATGGCAGCTGAAGGAGCTTTTTTCACTGTCAGTTTTGGTCTTTGATAAAAAGGTTTAGAACCTAAACTTAACCTAGCTTGGTGAGACCACAGTCTCCTATATAGACCAGGCGCCAGTCGCGCGATAAATGATAAAAACATCTGGCCGTTCCTATCGCACTTACAAATAGTGCGATAGGGATCGCGCGACCATACTTGCCTGGCAGCAGGGCAATAGCCCTGGATAATAATTCTCCCAATTTTATCACTTATCAACGTGGATAAGACAAGAGTCACTCTCACACAGACATATTTGCCAGAACGTGACGGATACTTCATCCACGTGGATAATAGTACATTGTGCAACAAGGGGAGGAAGTTGAATATTTAATATTACTAACGAGAGTACGTTAAATCGCGACGGCTCGCCGGAGCGATTAAAAGACTCGAGTTAGTAATATTCATACTCCCCGAGTTACACACAATGTTTTTCATCACACTCGCAATGTAAAAAATACGTAAATAGATATAAAAAAGTTAAGTACGGTACAAGAAATTTCATTATTCCCTCGGGAGAAGGATTTTTCTATAACTCACGCTCCACCTGCGTGCAATAGCACATTTAAAGTGCGGGTGTGATGAAAAATTTTAAACACAGGCCCTCAGTACTGACAAAGTGGATCGAGTATTATAGAGAGTTACTGTTAAAGTAAAATGTGAAATGTGTAATCACAGTGCATGACTGCCATCTCTCGACACAAGCTTAAAACTTTTGAACCTCAGTTTTGACAATTTGGCCGATATTCTTAGCTTGATATGTTTTAAAATGTCAAATATTAATATTAGCGCCATCTAGCTGAGCGTACCCGAAAGGTGTAATGCCATCTAGGCCACCGTACCTTTTCTGTATGGTATTGAGGTACGTTTTTTTTCTTAGACTTTATCTGTCTATACGGAGTTATATATGTCTTTGGAGTTGGCGTTGTACTATATCGTTTGTACTTGTGAATATGTAGTCGTAAGTCAAATTTCTAGTCAATAAGAAAAATTTGCATGCTACACCCTTGGAGAAGTGTGACGATCAGAATAATGCATGTTTACCTACCACCTAATTTAATGTACAGTCAAGTGTAAAAATATGGGTGTACACATCTTACTCAAAAATATGTCCCATAGCACCTCAGTCCGGTGTAATAAGAGCGTAGTACCATATTTTTGAGTCGATTTTTCGATAATTATTTTTGCACTTGACTGTACCACATTTGTTGCAAATATTTGATTTGATTCGGTACTGACCACAGGCGGGTCAGCCAGCATGGTCCACTCGGCGTCGGGCGCGGGCAGCCACTCGACGCAGGCCAGGAACTCGCGGCCGGAGAAGCCGCCGGCCGCGTACAGCGCGCCGCCCAGCTCCGCCAGCCCCAGCCCGGCGCGCGCGCGCCGCAGCGGCGGGCCCGCTTGCCAGGTGCCTCCTGTGGGGAAATAGAATCATTTTATACCGGGTGCCCGGTAATTAATGGACAATCTTTTAACCACCGAGAGGGCACCTTATACTGGCCCAGAAAATCGACATTAAGGTTCAGTAAATGTCGCCTGGTTTTCGAGATTTTCACACTTTTTAAAAATTTAGGTAGTATTAAAATTTTAAAGTGTGAGAATCTCGAAAACCAGGCGACTTTTACTAAACCTTACAGTCGATTTTCTGGACCAGTATGAGGTGCCCTCTTGGTGGTTAAAAGGTTATCCACTCATTACCGGGCACCCTGTATACATTCAAAAAAGAGTGTGCCTAAAAGGTGGAGCAAAAGACATTAAGTCCCCATTAGCTGCAGGTTCAGTTCTCTACACTTCTGCAGCAACCGATCCACTTTAAGGACTGATTTAGACGCCGTGCGAACTCGCATGCGATTTTAGTTACATTGCGGGCTGTGAGGTTACATACAATTTTGCACCGCCATCAAATACCGCAATGTAATATAACTCGTACGCGAGTACTCGTACCGTCTAAATGGGCTTTAAGTATGAGGGCGCCTCGACACCCAATCGTGACCGCATACGCGACTAGGCCACAGGATCCGACATGTACTGTAGCTCGTTGTGACCGGGAGTGTATCCAGCCTGTTACATCATGACAAAGACCTTCCAACTATAAAAACACTAAAAAATTTGGAACTTCTTACCTGCAACCAATCCACACGTCGCATGGACGCCGCTCCATCAGAACTTCCAGCTACAACCAGCCGGCCTTGCCAAGCGCAGCCGCCCATCGATCGTCGCGCTGAAGGCAGCCAGGGACCCGGAGTCCAACCAGCCTCTTATACCATAAGAAAGATCCTCCTCCTACAAAGCACAAAGACTAGGACTTCTTACCTGCTGGTTCAGATCCTGGTAGCAGCCAATCCACGCGTCGCAAGGACGCCGCTCCATCAGAACCTCCGGCTACAACCAACCGGCCTCGCCAGGCGCAGTCGCCCATTGATCGACGCGCTGAAGGCAGCAGCGGACCGGGAGTGTATCCGGCCTGTTACATCATGAGAAGGACCTTCCAGCTATAAAAACACAAAGACTTTAAAACTTCTTATCTGCAGGTTCAGATCCTGGTAGCAGCCAATCCACGCGTCGCAAGGACGCCGCTCCATCAGAACCTCCGGCTACAACCAACCGGCCGCGCCAGGTGCAGCCGCCTTTCGATCGTCGAGCTGAAGGCAGCCACGGACTCGCGAGTCCAACCAGCCTCATATATCATAAGAAAGATCCTCCTGCTACAAAGCACAAAGACTAAGACTTCTTACCTGCGGGTTCAGACCCTGGTAGCAGCCAATCCACGCGTCGCAAGGACGCCGCTCCATCAGAATCTCCGGCTACAACCAACCGGCCGCGCCAGGCGCAGCCTCCCATCGAACGTCGCGCTGAAGGCAGCAGCGGACCGGGAGTGTATCCAGCCTGTTACATTATGAGAAAGACCTTCCAGCTACAAAAACACGACTTTAGAACTTCTTACCTGCAAGTTCAGCTCCTGGTAGCAGCCAATCCACGCGTCGCAAGGACGCCGCTCCATCAGAACCTCCGGCTACAACCAACCGGCCGCGCCAGGCGCAGCCGCCCATCGATCGACGCGCTGAAGGCAGCAGCGGACCGGGAGTGTATCCAGCCTGTTACTTAGAACTTCTTACCTGCAGGTTCAGCTCCTGGTAGCAGCCAATCCACGCGTCGCAAGGACGCCGCTCCATCAGAACCTCCGGCTACAACCAACCGGCCGCGCCAGGCGCAGCCGCCCTTCGATCGACGCGCTGAAGGCAGCAGCGGACCGGGAGTGTATCCAGCCTGTTACATTATGAGAAAGACCTTCCAGCTACAAAAACACGACTTTAGAACTTCTTACCTGCAGGTTCAGCTCCTGGTAGCAGCCAATCCACGCGTCGCAAGGACGCCGCTCCATCAGAACCTCCGGCTACAACCAGCCGGTCTCGCCAGGCGCAGCCGCCCATCGAACGTCGCGCTGAAGGCAGCCACGGACCCGGAGTCCAACCAGCCTCTTATATCATAAGAAAGATCCTCCTGCTACAAAGCACAAAGACTAGGACTTCTTACCTGCCGGTTCAGATCCTGGTAGCAGCCAATCCACGCGTCGCAAGGACGCCGCTCCATCAGAACCTCCGGCTACAACCAACCGGCCGCGCCAGGCGCAGCCGCCCATCGATCGACGCGCTGAAGGCAGCAGCGGACCGGGAGTGTATCCAGCCTGTTACTTAGAACTTCTTACCTGCAGGTTCAGCTCCTGGTAGCAGCCAATCCACGCGTCGCAAGGACGCCGCTCCATCAGAACCTCCGGCTACAACCAACCGGCCGCGCCAGGCGCAGCCGCCCATCGAACGTCGCGCTGAAGGCAGCATCGGGCCGGGAGTCCATCCAGCCTGTGGAAGAATTGTTTGAATTACAATACCTGAGAAAAGGAGATTGTCAGATAGTTAGATGTCATAGTACAGAAAATAAGAAAATAACAATAGCACTTATAAACGCAATAGCAAGTAACACAAAATGCTTATAAGCAGGGCCCGTAACTTTCATGCCGATGACATAAATTTGACGTCACGCTGCTTATAGGATGATTCAAGAGTTTTATTTAATAATTAATCATTATTCATCAATCATTTTAATCATGACTTCAAAACTAATCTAATTCATATGTGAAATAATTAATACCTACTTGATACGTGAAATAGTACATTACGATACAAGTGCGTAAAAAAGGAAGTTCGAAACGAGTGGCGATAAATTAAAACACGACCGAAGGGAGTGTTTTAAATCGACACGAGTTACGAATTTCCTTTTCGCACTTGTATCGTACGACGTTTTTCAGTACAGATGAGCCTCCGAAGTTTCGACCTGGCATATAATGAACCACTTCTCGAACTAGTGCGTAAAAAAAAGACCATCTGTACTGAAAAGTAAATTAAATTATTTGTTTATGTTTTATAATATACATTTTATTAAATAGTTTTGTTACCATATTTCAATAAATTATAAAAACAAAATAAATTGTTTCCTTTTCGTTTCACGTAGGTATCAAGCAGGTATTCATTATTCCACGTATGAATAGCTTACTTTTGTAGTAATTTGTACATGATGTAATTGATTAATGAATAATGATTAATTATTACAATAAAATTATTTGAATCATCCTATATGCAGCGTGACGTCAAACTGATGTCATCGGCATGAAAGTTACGGGCCCTGCTTATAAGTAGCTCCTATCCTGAATCATTCTAAAGGTTCAGGTCCATTCGACCAGGAGTCCATAGATCATAAGTAGTTAATGCAGTAGTGACATACCTCAGGGTCCTCCAGAGACAGTAGTTCAGTAGACGCCAGACAGCGCCACGCGTCGCACCCACCGAGCGCCCAGAGCGAGCCGCGCCATGAGACGGCACAGCACTGTGACCGCCCCGTGGTGAGCGGTCGGGCGTCCGACCACGAGTCTGTGGCTGGGTCGTATCTGAACAGGAAAAACATAAATTGAATAGGGAAATAGTGACCCTATTAGTTGGGACATTCGACGATTTGGAGTGTCCGGCTCAGTCGTTGACTACAATATGGAATATCACACTTCACACCCCTCATCAAATCTGATATGGACAGTTGGACCTTTTTATATTTTATACGGCGGTCCAGCCTCCAACGATGTACAGAATACACTACCATCGTTAGTTGCCGTTCATCCGTCTCGTTTGTAGAAAAAAATATTCACCAGAGAATAACCTAACCACATAATAAAAATTTTGAAAAAAAAAACCCGACATTCATGAAACATGGCTAAGAGCACTCCCGCCTAACTCAGCTTTCAAACAAAGCAAACTAAATCTAAATCCGTTCATCCGCTCGGGAGCTACTATGCCACGCGGCAGTCTGGTATCCGTCGCGCGCGGCTGCCACGCGAGCCAATGTTCGATAGTTTGCCGCGGTACATCTTTCTCTAGAGACTCTCTTTGTGTATAACCTACCTGTGCACAGCCTTAAGACTGCGTCCGCCAGCCCAGCCGCCGACGACGTACAGAATGCCGCGTTCGTGATCAGCCACGGCGGCCGCGTAAGACCTCGCGCCGGGTAACTTCGCGCGCGGCGCCCACTTGCCCAGACCAGTCTCTCCACCCTGACGATAAAAAGAAAAGGTCAATCACAGGTGTTACACCAGTGAATGAAAACCTCAGACACACAAACGATTTACTGTGCAAATTTTACTATGATACCACTCCCAAACACCCGAAAAAATTACTATTTCATATATCTTGACATTCGGTATGAGAATTTTTTTTGTGATTTCGGGGTTTGTCTCATAAAAGTTGCTTAGGGTACCCCCACATCTAGCGTCTCGCGAGCGTAGCGTCGAGCCAACTGTATGTCAAAGCCTGACGCCGCGTCTTTTTCCATACAGCTGGCCCGACGCTACACTCGCGAGACGCTAGGTGTGACCTATTCAATCTTTTCAATTCAGATATTTCGTAGAGTAATTATCGGCCATTAATAGTTAACCCTCACAAAGGTCAGCTGGCGCTTTCTTGGTGGGTTGAGGAATGGTAGCCACTGAAACAAGTAAAAAAGTAGTAGCGGTATTGCTCTGAACTGTATACGGGTCATTCCAGCGAAACCGACACCACAGGCATAAAAATTAAATAACTTAATTTACATTTAAATCTACATCTAGAGAATAGAACATTATGCCTAATTTTATGAATCAATGAGTTTTTCCTTTTTATGACATTTTTTTGCATTTTATATGTGTCCAAACGTACCCATAGCACCAGTTGTCTAAGGTGGCATATATATACCCTAAGTTGGCAGCGCTATTTCGCGCTTTTAATAAACATTATGGAGAAAGTGATATGTGTAAAAGAAAATATATTTAAAGCTGTTTAAACCAGTGGCAAGTAAATTTAAATTAAGTTTCATGGTTAGGATTTATTGGGCGTCTACACAATGCGTAACTCTCGTCCCGCCCGTCACAATAAAACAAAGTTTTTTCTTGTTTACCCTAAAAGTATCTAAACTCTTGATGTCTTACTTTGTGAAAGTAACAATTAGGTTGAGGTTGGTTATTTTAGCTAAAAACGCGTTGCTTTTGTGAATAAAAGTATACTTTTAACGCTTTTCCAAGTAGGTCCCACCCGTCACAGTGACGGGTGAGCAAAATGGGTTATCTGATAAAACTTGAGTTAATGAGTATAAAATCCTTCTTTTAAGTTTAGTTAAACCTAACTGGGTTATATTAAAGCAAATTATATGTCTAATATTGCTTAATTCGGTTGTGGTATTACTTTTTAGAACACAATGAATGCAATGAGGCCTATGAGTCAGGAAGAAGTCTTTTTCATTAAAACTGGTAAAATTTTTGACATTATTTCTGACCCACTGATAAAAGTATGTGGTAATAGACTGTTTGACAAGGTTTGACAATTTTCTGAACCTTTAAAAATTCAAGTTGAAAAAATATTTTTTTTGGTTTAATGCTCTAAGAAAACTACTGAAATTATTACTTGTAACATTAAATAATTAATAAAAGAGCTGATTTAAAGTAAATACAAACGAACTGTCTTTATATTTTTCATATATTTGTATACTCAAATGTTACTCGTCCCACCCGTCACAAAGCGCTGTCCCACCCGTCACAAGCATTGAGAAGCAAAATTATTTTTGTTTTACGAGTTATTTGCGTAAATTATACTAATACCTAATCTATATAATATCAGGAATTAAATAAAAAATGGTTGTTTAACAAAAGTTTCGTAGTTTCTTACCAATTGCGAATTGTGTAAGTCAAGTCGGAGAGGAGAGGCACTTTGAAGTCCCACCCGTCACACTTCTTATACCATCAATTTCTCATAATAATAATGACATTTTCATATTTTTTTTGATGGTATAGTACGCATTGATTATTCAAGTAATTGATAATGTCATATTTAATACGCTAATTGTTGCCGTTTGGCAGAAATAAAGCAAAATGTAGGCAAAAAAGAGTATAAATATCCCACCCGTCACAATGGAATGACCCTTTTGCTGGCTTATAATAATATGTATGTACAGTCAAGTGTAAAAATATGGGTGCGTACAACTTATCAAAAATATGTCCCATAGCACTTTATGTCGGCGGAATAAGGTCTCGGTACATATTTTTGAGCGGATAAAATCGATACGTATTTTTGCACTTGACTGTACCTACCTCTACTTGTAGGTGGGCGTTTTCCAAAATAAATCTCGAAAATCGAATTTCACCAGATCTGGACGTGTCTGGGCTCATTCTTCTCAGAATGACGAGCTGATTCGATCTTGACGATAAAAAAATGTGTCCTAATTTTTTTTTATTTTTACTTCACGATTTTATTATGAACTTACTACGTGCGTGACGTATTGGAAACTCGAATTTTGTATGGAAAATTTGGGACACATTTTTTTATCGTCGGGATCGAATCAGCTCGTGATTCTGAGAAGAATGAGCCCAAACACGTCCAGATCTGGTGAAATTCGATATTCGAGATTTAATTTGGAAAACGCCCACGTGGGAACATAATCAGGCTTACGTCACTCGCTCGCGGTCACGCGTTAAGTACCTACACGCTAGCCGTTCATTCGAATGAACAAGTCGAGGGGCGCCACCTGTGTAGACGTGTGGCACGTACTTACTATTCGTCTGAGTTTTACGAAGGAACTTATTAGTATTAGTTAAATAAAGCGTTAAATAAAGGTAAATATTTGTCGTTTTGCGGGCTGAGAAGTGAAGGATCTGTTACGTTAGTAACTTATTAATAATCTGTGACTTAATCATGCTAGCATGCTACGATAAAGAAAAAATGTACATGCTACGTTAAATTGATAAGTACATATTATGTTTCTTAATATATAAGGCAAAAAAATGGGTTTTCGGGCGCTGCTATACTAACAGGGATTTAACTTCATTCAATATTCCTGATCTAATATCAACTATTTACAACATCTTACTTCCTGGCCTCCAAAGCAAAAAAAAAGCAATAAAATGTTGCCATTACCTACCTATTTACATAACAATAAGCTTCAAAATATTACATCAAAGAAAATCGACAAAACTGTAACGGAATTTAATACAAAATTATTTAATATAGAATATTATTTCATACAATATATTATATTTTTAGGTAAATACGACAAAACAAGGTAAAAAGGGACCAATCTTACAATCATGTTCATGTTTCAAGGAAAAAACCACTTGATATTACAAAAATATATAATATCACTGATTTACTTTTCTCACTTTATTTTTTTCCTCGATGGGTAATATTTTCAATCATATATAGGCGTATAAAATACTCCTTTGTCTTTAATATTTCAGTTGGTAGACCCTGCCTGCTTAGCCGCGGTCCCAGGTTCGAATCCCGGTAAAGGCCTTTATTTGTGTGGTGAGCACAGATATTTGTTCCTGAGTCATGGATGTTTTCTATGTATATAAGTATGTATTTATCTATTTAAGTATGTATATCGTCGCTTAGCACCCAATAGTACAAACTTTGCTTAGTTTGGGGCTAAGTTGATCTGTGTAAGGTCTCCCTCAATATTTATTTATTTATTTACTATAACTTTTTTTTTTTTTTTTTAAGTGAAACATATAAAGTGTAATTGTATACAAATGTTAAAAATATCTAAACTACTTATAACAAACAAAACAAATTAAAACTATTCTAAAGTAAAACTTACTATAACTAACTAATGAATTTTATATCTTAATAGAAAATGTACGTAAGTAAATAATAATTAGCGTCTTTGACAAGTGACAACAAATTATATATAATGGCGATGATACCCGAATTGTACCACGTCTGATACAATATTTACTTGTTTTGATTGCTGTCATTATACAGTGTGTAACTGTGTATAGGCGAACATCTTGACAGGATCGAGTATTATAGAGAGTTACTGTCGAAGTAAAATGTGTAATCACAGTGCATAGACTGCAATCTCTCAGGCTTAAAACTTTTGAAACTCAGTTTTGACAATTTGGCCCATATTCTTAGCTTGATACTCGTATGTTTTAAAATGAAATAAAACTATGGAAACGGATTAAATCGCGTATAATGAATTTAAAATACATCCCGACGTTTCGAACTCTTCACAGCGTTCGTGGTCAACGGGTGACTGAGGAAAAATTAAAATGTGCAAAAGCTACCCACTTACAAGAAATATTAACGAACCATGACCACAAATAATATAGATTTCTAAGGCAGGTTCACACACTATTAATAAAGCTAGTAATACAATATTCAAAAAATTTTACCATTACTCTGTTAAAAAATAATTAACCAATTAATCTACACAAAATTGACAAAGAAACAAACTGCAAATGTCCAACACCATACAACACAAATGCCTCACAGCCTTCGTCGTTTTATTTCATGAGTAACTATCGCGGTAACCGAAGACAATATTATGTTTTAAAATGTCAAATATTACTATTAGCGCCATCTAGCTGAGCGTACCCCAAAGGTGTAATGCCATCTAGGCCAGGTAGGTTAGACTTTATCTGCCTATACGGAGTTATATGTCTTTGCTTGAATTTAAATTTAAATTGTATTTATACAAAATAATTCTGGCCGTAAGGTAATGCAAACACACTCGCGTTAAAGGCTCCTTGACAGATGACATTAATGGTGTTCCCATACTGGTGGTAACGCATGCCATCTCACACAGTGTTATACACCCTGTTTTTATTGAATTTCGTTAACTTTAAGGGAAGATTATTTATTTCAAATACAATCAATTTCTCTAAGAAACTAGCATCTTAACTCTTACGGTTATCGGGTTATTAAAAAAAAAAAGATAATTACTGAACACGTGTGTGACAGCCTTTACCAATTCCTAATGTTATTTGTTTGGACATGTGCCGTCAATCACTTGACACTAACTTGAATGTTATTAATGTTGTCTTTGGTTGTGTTCGGTTTGAATGTTATTCATAAGTGTCTCTCAAACTAATAAATTCATTTATTATGTATTAAAATGATGAAATTTTTTTTAGCGAAAGTGATATACAGGATGGTTCTTGATAATGAACCTAACGAGGTGTCGAATTTAACAGAAAACAAATACAACACGGTGTATAACATTCGCAACACCAAGTAGGGCGCTCTACGTTTCTGGCCTGCACTACTCCGCCGTGGCCGATGTGGTGGACTACGTTCGCCGGAAGACTGGCTACACGCTGAGGGTGCAACACCAGGGGGGTTACCATGACGTACTAAAAACGTTCAGTTTAGGTTGAGAGAAAGGGACATAGCTATAGCAGTTACATAGCTCCTTCCCTCTCTCTCAACCTAAACTGTACGGCTTTAGCACGTCATGGTAACCCCCCTGCAGTCGAGTCACTACGTGCACTTCAGGCCCCGTAGCCGAATGGCATTTCTCCGACGCCAAACGAAAGCGATACGCCGCTGGCTCTGTCGCGCCAATACGCAAGCGCGATAGAGATAGATATCTACTAGCGCTTCGTTTCGTGAGCGTTTCGTGAGCGATTGTGCCATTCGGCTAGCCACCCAGGCCCCGTAGCCGAATGGCATTTCTCCGACGCCAAACGAAAACGAAACGTAGTCCGGCTCTGTCACGCCAATACGCAAGAGCGACAGGGATAGATATCTACTAGCGTTTCGTTTCGTGAGCGTTTCGTGAGCGTTAGTGCCATTCGGCTACGCACCCAGTTCGTTCGTGGAGCAGTGACCGTGGCCGCAAGACACCGTCGCGAGCGCAGACTTCTGGCCGAAAGGTGTGGTTTTTCGGCTAGTTTAAAAATTTTTAACCCCCGACGCAAAAACGACGGGGTGTTATAAGTTTGACGTGTCTGTCTGTCTGTTTGTCTGTCTGTCTGTGTGTGTGTCTGTCTGTGGCATCGTAGCTCCCGAACGGATGAACCGATTTCGATTTAGTTTTTTTGTTTGAAAGCTGAGTTAGTCGGGAGTGTTCTTAGCCATGTTTCATGAAAATCGGTCCACTATATCGCGTCGCGTATTTAAAAAAAAAAGATTAATATGTTTTTGTTACTTATGTATGTCAGTCTAAGTTTCGTGACGCATTGGTTTTACTGTCATTTATTTATTTATTTATTCTATATTAAAAATCATAATATGTTCATAAACCAGAGTGCCATGGAACCCTATGACACTCGATTCGTGAATATTTTTACATTGAATTTATTGCGATACATAGGATAAATTAAAATTACAAATTTAAAATTAACACTACAATATTAGCGGGTAAATGTAAACGTGTTTTACTAATAAATAAATATAACATTTATAACGGCCAGTGTGGGAGCGTCGGAACTATCATCGCAATCGCAAGCATGTTTACAGTATACTGCCGTGTCATACCTATGTCATGTAACTTGAGTTACATGATATACGCGTAACAAGTTTAATTCGTGTTTTTATGAAAGTCTTTACCTACCAAGTGAAAAAAAATTCATAAATCTCTTACCAATTCCTCATACGAGCTTGTCACTAAACTCGTGTAACTCCGTTTTTGCCCTAGTGAGCTGTGGCTATCTCCCGTAACTAACAGTTACAGTAGATAGCCACGACACGCCTTTTACGCATCGAGCAATTTGGAACTCAGTTACAGTACTTAGGCACGACAGACTTAGTCTTATATTATAGGCAGTCATAGAAGACTTTGCCTTTATAGGCAGACATAGAAGTTTTTGTGGCAAAATAAAGTGATTGAAAAAATTAAATATTGACAAATATATTATTGATATGATAAGAAGCTAGCTACCGTAAACGGCACGCGGTTTTAGTCTCAGTGTAGTTAATAACCTAACCACAAAATTAAAATTTTGAAAAAAAACCCCCGACCGCGACCTAGTGGACCGATTTTCATGAAACATGGTTAAGATAAGAACACTCCCGACTAACTCAGCTTTCAGACAAAAAAAACTAAATCAAAATCGGTTCATCCGTTCGAGCGCTACGATGCCACAGACAGACATACACAGACAAACAGACAGACAGACAGACATACATACATTCGTTTTTGCGTCGGGGATTAAAAAGCAACTATCATGATAGTAAATAAGGTTCAAATCCATAAAAAGTCATTTCGGAGATCTGATAACACGTTTTGTCATCATCTTCGAAAAAAGTTAGCTAAGCAAGAGAACATGCAAACAAAAACTGGAACAGGACAAAAAACGCAACAGCTTACGAGTCATTGCTCCTTTCTTTATTATCTATCCATCCCATTGTATTGTTGAATGTGGGTTACTAGGCCGTAGTAATAAGGAGGTCACTGACCCATATTTCGCTAAACAATAGTACGGATATATAACAAAAGATTTGGGTCAACATGCTAACAAAAAAGGTGCATTGTTTATCTACAATTTAGGTCAGTAGTACTGTAATCCTTTGTTAAGTTTATGCCGTAATTTATAAGAACGTAATAAATATAAATTTAACATCATATTAAGGCTAGATCTAGATGTGATCTAGATTACATACCTATATAGTTATCTGATCAATCATTCAAATACTATATACAACGTGCTTATATTGAATTCCGACAACTTTAAGGGAAGGTTTGTTTATTAGGTCAAATACATTTTTTTAAGAAACTGCTGTGTTAACTCTTATTCACAAAAAAATATTAAATTACTGAACACGGGTAGTTCAACATTTACCACTTTCTAATGTTATTTGTTTTGACATGTGCCGTCAGACAGTTAACACGAATTAATTAATTTATTATGTATGAAAACGAAAAAGAATTTATTTTTTGTATACTGCGTGTTTTCTGTTAATGGGCCTAACTATGTGTTGAATTTAACGGGAAACGAAAAAAACACGATGTATAATTATTAATTGATTGAATTACAACATTACTACAACAATAAACTTGTATCTAAGCCAACTGAGAAAAATATTTTAGTTAACGTGTCGTGCCCAACTACTGTAACTTGAGTTACAAGACGTCGCAAAACAGACTTTGTATGGGGAGCCTGTCGTGCCTAACTACTATATAGCCTATAATTTTAAATATATCCAAAAAATATGTTTTTTTTGTGCATCTACATCAGCATTACACCTACTACAATGTAACTGTGTAGTTTTTTCTTTATATTTCCACACCAGTATTGAATGCAGATCGAATTATCAAAAAAAACTTTAAACTGATTTTACTCAAAACTATGTTTTTCGAGTTACATGAGATAGGCGTGACACGGCATAGTCAACCAATTGGAACCTAGGCCACTCTACAACCATGTCAAAATGACAAGCAGTAAGATATTTCTTACAATCTGATTTATAACGTCACTATGACATAGTTCTGCAGTGGCCTAGGGTTCCAATTGGTTGACTGACATTCTAACTGATAAAATTTTCAAAAAATAATTATATTATCTACCGAACTTATTCTAAAACGTCAGGAAACCCTGAAATATTTTCGCTACGCAGAAATAAGTTTTTTCCGTTGAGATATTTTTAGCATAACAACAGAAGCAACGAGATATTTAATTTAATGTATAAAAGAACGCTGTTTTTGTAATATCACACATGGATAAATTGACCTTGTGAAACTCGCAATTTTTTCTTTCCCCAAGAAAGCTTCGATATAGAAACATGAAAGCTACATCTAGATTTTTTCATATCATTAAACGTAGGTACTTTCTACACAAAATTGGTTTGTACTTATAAATAAATAAACTAAATGCTAACGCCGTGGCTTGCGTGGGCGACGGTCGCGCGATGGTCGACGACGACGACGGCGATGCGACGCATACGAAATCAAACCTTATCGATATGGAAGTATGAGACGCGACGGCGACGGTCGCACGACGGTCGCGCGACCGTCGCCCACGCAAGACACGACGTAAG
The DNA here is from genome assembly GCF_023078275.1 of Leguminivora glycinivorella. Taxonomy (NCBI): domain Eukaryota; kingdom Metazoa; phylum Arthropoda; class Insecta; order Lepidoptera; family Tortricidae; genus Leguminivora; species Leguminivora glycinivorella. The sequence goes on from NW_025952831.1 coordinate 2,604,380, forward strand.
TCAGCTGTATACCTCGTGATAGGATTTACATTATTTCATTGGAAACCCTATTTCAAGTAATTGTAAGTTTTTTGCAAAAAAAATACATTTTTGGCACAAGCTTTTATCGCCGACTGTACCTTTCTTTCAACAGTCATCTACTGCTCTCCGAGACGTTTATAAAAACCCCTTACTCGATGGGGATATACGACGTTTCATAACAAAGTTCCTATGACCACCTTTTGCTCCAACATCAGATCAGCTCCATGATACCATAATACTGGATTGTCACGTGTGTGCAAAATCTCAACCGGAAACCGGGAAGTGGGTCAAACTAACATACTAATATAACACGGCAAGTTAAATAAAAGCTTGTAATAAAAACAAAACAAATTGTTTCCTTCTCGTTTCAGGTTTCAAGTACTACTATTTACTACTACAGGCCCCGTAGCCGAATGGCATTTCTCCGACGCCAAACGAAAACGAAACGTAATCCGGCTCTGTCGCGCTAATACGCAAGAGCGATAGGGATAGATATCTACTAGCGTTTCGTTTCGTGAGCGTTTCGTGAGCGTTTGTGCCATTCGGCTACGCACCCTGGCCTTAGCGTCTATTTCAGACGATTTATGGTGCAATGTCCGAGAGACATCGCTTTTGATGACTAAAGAGACCTATGCGAGAGCGACACATTTTGCCACACAGCTGACAAGGGAAGCTTGCAACCGATTGCGACGTTTCGCTATGGTGTCTTCTTTCCCTTTTGTCAGCAAGTGCCGCAAACGAGGTCTCATCGACGAACTTGCGACCATCTTCTCCAACGCACTTTCGGCGCTCCGTCCGCAGTAGTTTCAAGTAGGTATTAATAATTCCACGTATGAATAGCTTACTTTTGAAGTCAATTTGTACATGATTGAATTGAGTAATGAATAATGAATAATTATTACAATAAAACTATTTGAATAATCTAATATGCAGCGTGACGTCAAATTTATGTCATCGGCATGAAAGCACGGGCCTTGATTATATGTATACATACATTGTTATATATTATACTCGTATCAAGGGCTTAACCGAGATGCGAACTCAGAACCGCGGCCTAGCAGGCAGGGTCACTAATCACTAGGCCAAAGCGGTCGTCAATAATTCGTTCGATGACGCAATAAAATAAAATGTCTGTCGGTTTAAAATCTTGATTTTATTTCAAATAGCTAATTCAATATTTAGATGTCCGTTTTTGACCCTTCAGGGGAAAACGGTTCTATTAAGCCGTTCTTGTCTCTGTACAACTACAATAGTGATACAATATTCGCCTGTATATTTAGTCCACTCAATTGAGAAGATAAACAATACTGCTGATAATCAAGTTAGGTATTAATTATATTTGACCGCGGCCAAACTATCCCCAGTATTGATAAAATTAGTTCCATTGATTAGATTGCTCTGCCCAGCATGATATTATCTTATCTAATTCGATCGTGTGGTGACGGGTTAAGAATTTCACTACCCCCTTTCCTCCCGTCTGTCTGTCTGTATATGTGTCTGTCTGTGGCGTTGTAGCTACCGAATAGACAAACCGATTTGGATTTCGTTTTGTTTTTTGTTTAAAAACAGCATTGTTTTTGTTTTCATTCCCTTCTTCCCTTCTGAATTTGTTACCACTTAGTTTTTGCATGTTTGTTGTATATTTGTGGACATCTGTTATTTGCCGTTATTGGCTATGTTTATGGTTCCTTATGTTTCACATTTCTTTTTGTATTGATGTTGATGCCCCGAATAAATAAAATAAAATAAATAAAATATGAATACCTTTGAATTTTCGAGGGATCGATCTATAGGGATCTTTTAAGTTCCCTCAGGAGAGTCCCATCATTTACTCAAGAGGGCTTTGGGTTCAACACGATTCTATTATGGAATTTAATTTTAAATTAAGAGAAGGTTGAAACAATGGTACCTACAAGCTTTTAATGAATTTATTTCTGAAATGAACTGAACGAACCTGGGCCGCGATAGCTGGAGTGGAGTGGTCTTAGTCGCTTTTTCTTTGCTGTATTATGGTTTTTGGGTTACCCTCATCGGGCAGAATAATTTTAGTCCGAAACACACTTCGCATAACATATTTCGCAGAAACACTTTCAGTCGAATGGTAATTTTGCAGAAAATTTAGTTGGCATTGTTACTACTACGCATAAGACACATGTGGCAGAATATTGTTTTACAGAAGTATGTATATACCATAATAATTTTATAGCATAATATAACATGAGCAGAATTATTACGCGCTATCAAAAAATAAAAACTGCCCCAGAGTCACCGTTAGGTACGACGACGAGCGAAGCGAGGAGGAGTGTTAGGTATCTTGCATCCCCAACACATCCAACTCACTATCAAGTAGCAAATTGCAACTTTATGCCGCATAAATATTATGAACAAATATTATCTGCAAAAGTATTTTTCGACTAGAAGACTATTATCTATGCTCATCAAGATTATGACAACAGACGATTCAGTATTACAAAAATCTGCGAAATGATTTATGCCAAAGCATATTCTGCGTAAGGTGTTTCTGCCAAACGTGACTTCTGCCAATAACACTATTATACGAATCAAATGTATGCGTAAAAAGTTTCTGCCAGATAATAGTGAACCATGGTTTTTCAATCGTTTATTTGTTATTTTAACTTGGTACTCCCTTTGGCCGTGTTTTAATATGTCACCACTCACCAGTCATTTTAAATTTCCTCTTTTCCGCAGTTGTATCGTATCCATACTAATATTATAAATGAGAAAGTGTGTGTCTGTTTGTTTGTCCGACTTTCACGGCAAAACAGAGCGACGAATTGACGTGATTTTTTAAGTGGAGATACCTAGTTGAAGGGATGGAGACTTGGAGAGTGACATAGGCTACTTTTGTCTCTCCCCCCCATTGTAGGGGAGTGGGGGTGTACGTTTGTACGGAGAATTCCCCAATTTTAAAACTTAACGCAAGCGAAGCCGCGAGCGAAAGCTAGCGTTTACTTATAAATAAATGAGTATGAATATATTAATTAATAGTTATGAGTGTGTGAGTGGTCTAGGAACCCATAACATAATATAATTTTTAAGCTCGTATAATCAACATAAATCGAGCGACTTTGGCACGCGGAGCTTCTGAAATTCTATTAGGAAATATTAGGGCTTAATAGAAATGAAGGTATTTCAATATACCGCGGGCCCTTCCTCGGGGAGGCGTGAGAATGCTAAGTGCTGTTGCGAAACTTCAAGGTTCGTGATTTCACTTGACTTACAAAGATATACGTCAAAGACATATATAACTCCGTATAGACAGATAAAGTCTAAGAAAAAAATGTACCTCAAAACCATACAGAAAAAGGTACGGTGACCTAGATGGCGTTAAGCCTTTGGGGGACGCTCGGCTAGATGGCGCTAATATTAATATTTGACATTTTAACACATATCAAGCTAAGAATACGGGCCAAATTGTCAGAACTGAGGTTCAAAAGTTTTAAGCATGTGTAAATAGATGGCAGTCTATGCACTGTGATTACATAATATTTTACTTCGACAGTAACTCTCTATAATACTCGATCCTCTTTGCCTCCTGCGCAGGGCACTGGCATAAGTGGACGTAGTTACGCAATAACGTTCCAATCCACATGAATTTGTCATTAAGTTTTAGACCTTGTATGAAAAACAAAAGTCTTTCATTTCAATGACAATTTCGGATGGATTGGAACGTTTCTGCGTAACTACGTCCAAGTGACAGACGTAATAACTGTTATGCTTGCTGTTAGGTTATGTCACAATATTTTGAACCAAAAAAAGCAATCCTTTCATCGATTTTACGGATAATTGGGGATATTTGTTAGCGTGCACAAACAAACGCAAAAAGGCAAATCAGGCCAATTCAAACGGACACTGAGGTACTATATAAAATGTAATTCCTCCCTTTCTTTCCTCCCATGAATGGTGTAAAAGTCGACTAAATATGAGATATGGGTTCAGTTGTGGTGTGGGCGACGGGTTAGCCACATAACTGTCTCTACACGACGACACGACTTTGTTATCTTATAACCTAATTGCTAAGCGCTTGGCATCCGTTAGATCGTTGGGTGGACGACATCCGCAAAATTGCGGGTCACAACTGGATGAGACTAGCTCAGGACCGGGATATATAGCGTACTAGAAGAGAGGCCTATATGCTCAGCAGTGGGCGATAAAGGGATGACATGATGATGATGATGATGAATTGCTAAGTGTGGCACTGAGGCTTGGGGGGGTTTCATGAGCTCCCTACCCCTTTTAGTAGCTGAGGCATGTTTAGGTATATGTACAATACATAATACAATCACGCCTGTATCACATAAAGGTGTAGGCAGAATACATGAAACTACTAAAGCTTCAGTGCCACTCTTGGCAAATAAGGGGTTGAAAGAAAACGAAACTGTGACATTGCAGTGACAGGTTGCCAGCCTCTCACCTACGCCACAATTTAACCCATATCCCATAGTCGCCTTCTACGACACCCACGAGAAGAAAGGGGGTGGTGAAATTCTTAACCCATCACCACACAGGACATATATGGTATGGTTAGGTTAGGTATATGTGTTATATATATAGTTACCCTGTGGCTTAGTTGCTCTGCTACATGCATGCACGAGTCCTCACAGATTGTACACTAGACATTAGACGTAACTTTTACGAATTTTATATAATAACCGCCTTATTCATAACGTTCACTAAAGTTATCAAGTCGATAAAGTTCGTTTGTCCCTTTCTATCACACCAATACTTCGGAAAGGGACGAACGAACTTGATCGGCGTAATAAATTTATCGAACGTTTATGAATAAGGGGGTGAGTTTTCGTAGTACCTAAATCTGGTATCACACGTTTAAAATGTACCATATGTCGTAAAAACTGTCTCCGTTCCATCATCACATGTTGTCAAAATAATCATTGTCGAATGATTGAATGCTATTTATAAGATAGGATTTCGATATCGCGAGCAACTGATGAAATATATTACGTCCCATTCATCCATTCATATCTCGGTTTAGAACCGATGCATCATTATTATATTACCATCAGCCGCAGTTGTCTCACTCGCCTATGTAACCAAGTGTCTAGTGTAAGTAGACCTCCAGAACCCTTAAACAGGGTGCTCGCGAGGAACCCGCATAAATAAATAAATATTGGGGGATATCTTACACAGACCAATCTAGCCCCAAACTAACGCCGTGGCTTGCGTGGGCGACGGCGATGCGACGCATACGAAATCAAACCTTATCGATATGGAAGTATGAAACGCGACGGCGACGGTCGCGCGACGGTCGCGCGACCTTCGCCCACGCAAGACACGGCGTAACCAAAGCTTGTACTGTGGGTGCTAGGCGACGATATACATACATAAATAGATAAATACATACTTACATAGATAACATCCATGACAGGAACAAATATCTGTGTTCACCACACTTTAAGACTACATTCCTCATCACATTTTAAGACTACTTAAGATGCCATATTTTTTTCTGGATTTCACCTAGTTTTAGAGATTGCAAAAAAAGAAAACATTTTTTGTTAGGTACTCAGTACAAAAAGTCTTTTTAACGGCATTGATGCGCTACTATGGGGCATATTCTCACAGTCCTCATTGATATATGTCATAAAAAATTACAGGAAAAACTAAAAAAGAATTAGGTTTATAGAAAAAAAAACTCGTTTTATGTTTCAACTTTATGAATAACGTTTACTTATTATGTGCAATGACGTCCAAAAAAACTAAAAAATATATCCAAAAAATCTCTTTGGCCAAATTTTTTAAAATCCGAAGAACATTTTTTTTTCTATTGGCCTCAAAAACGCGTGGTTAAAGTTAAATGCGGGTACCTACACTCTAATATTATGTAAAGCCTGACTATAAATATTATGGCTACGCGCCATTTTGGATAATTGCCACTAACCGTGAAATCCAATCTCAAGGTATTTAAACACTCAGCAGGTTACCAGTCTATTGTCTTATTTAATAAATTGCCAATTGAATTGAAGTCTCTCACAAGTGCTAACTTGTTTAAAAATAAATTGAAAGCTTTTCTTTTACGTAAATGTTTTTATTCTGTGGATGAATATATGTTGGATGACGATACAAGATATTAATATATTATTCTTACACTTATGACATTCCGAAAAAAAAAAAATTAAATTGTAAATTTTATTGTAAAAACCTTAATGTCAATTATGTAATTAGTGTATTTTTTTTTAATTTAATGATTATTATGTAAGAAATGTTATTTTATTAATATTTGATGTAAATATGTGTATAGGTTAAGTTATCCATAGGTAAAGTTCACACACAATTTATATTGTTATATTGAAATAAATAAATTGAATTTCATTATATTAGGACTATTTTCTTCATACTAAACTGAACTGTCACAGCATACGTCTGAATAACAGCGCCCTCTTGACAATAGTCATATATTTCTGATCAGGCTTTAAATATTCTTTTCCCCTCACTAGCTCGGAAACACGTATTTTGTCCTTTAATACCAGCGGGTAAAAACGTATTTTATCCACTAGTGGGTAAAGTAATTTGACCTTGAATAAAGTCAAATTAACTGCTTTAAAATTGATAAAAGGAGGTGAATCTAGTAATAAAGATGATTTACCACCTGTGGAACTACTGGAAGCAGTGATAAGACGCATTTTTTGCGTTGTAGTTTCCTCGCTATAGTGAGGGGAAAAGTTTTGTGTTACACACGGGTGCAAATGTATCTTACTTCTCGTGTGTTAAAAAACTCGCAAGTTCAGGATTCTATTCTCGAAACACTCGCTTCGCTCGTGGTTCAACTATAGAATCCTTTCACTTGCTCGTTTTTCAATTCCACACTCGGCGTTAAAATACAACTTTGCCCCCTTGTATAACAAATAACTATAGACCATACCAAAGACATATGTAACTCCGTATAGACGGATAAAGTCTAAGTAAAAAACGTACCTCAAAGCCCTAGAGAAAAAGGTACGGTGGCCAAGATGGCGTTACATCTTTGGGGTACGCTCGGCTAGATGGCGCTAATATTAATATTTGACATTTGAACACATATCAAGCTAACAATACCCGGCCAAATTGTCAAAACTGAGGTGTCAAAAGTTTTAAGCCTGTGTCAAGAGATGGCAGTCTATGCACTGTGATTACACATTTTACTTTGACATAATACTCGATCCTCTTAGACCATACTTATACTGGTTATATGTGAACAGGAGCAATCAGAATATAGCACAGCTGCGACCAGAAGATTTATTACTAATAGGCTTACGTTTGAATTTTGCTAATAACGATTAAATTTGCTAACATTTGTGGAAAAAGGCCAATGATTTTCCATTAGAAATTTACATAACATTTGTTGAATAGATATAAAGAAATAGCGTCGGTAGCGGTAGGTTTATTAAAGAGTAACACTAGGATAACTACTCAAAAGCTAAAAGTTACAAAATAATGAGCACACTTAAAAGTGTAACTTTGATTGTTCATTAATCATTTTAAGAAAAAGTGAAAGCTAAAATCCACTACAAACTAAAAACACACGTTCACGTAAAAACACATAGTAAACTCACACCTGTAATCCCAAAAGGGATATAAGTAGGCAGAGCACATGAAATTGCACTAGTTTCACTGCCATCCTTCGCAAGTAAGGGATCGAAAGAAAACGGGACTTTGGGGGACAACGTGAATGCTATCTAGAATGGTATTCTAAAACTTCAAATTCCATTTTGTCGGCGTGATTGATATACATATTGGTACCAAATTGCAGCTTTCTAGTACTAACGGTCACTAAGATTATCCGCAGACGGACGGACGGACAGACATGGCGAAACTATAAACTATAGTTGACTGCGGAACCCTAAAAACTTGTATGGTAGAGAATCCTGCCGGCCTAGCCAAAGTGATAATGGTTGATCGAAACACAACTGGGTGGCTAGCCGAATGGCACAATCGCTCACGAAACGAAGCGCTAGTAGATATCTATCTCTATCGCGCTTGCGTATTGGCGCGACAGAGCCAGCGGCGTATCGCTTTCGTTTGGCGTCGGAGAAATGCCATTCGGCTACGGGGCCTGGTTTTGTACTTCTGAAACACAACTGGTGTGCGCCACTGGGTATTTTCAGTGAGTTAATTTTTGTTAAAAACTTACGCTAATTGGGGGGTCCCAAATTCTGAAAATGCCCCACTACGGAAGAGCTATAAGGAGAGGTAACTACGAAACGCTTAACTACAATAATTATATTAACCCAAGCGTCGTCAAATTGAAATATCAGGGTAATTAACGCCCTAATATTTCAATTTCAAATCCCTGTCATCATCATCATAAATAGAAGCGACTTGTCAACTTAATCCTTGTGTGAATGTCACCGCTTATCTGTTATGTCACACTGTCGGAATGGTGTATTATATTGCTAAAGCTTCGGCAGAATCCCTGAATATAATGGAAATATCAAACAATAATATCTAATCCTGTTTCACGCTGCTCCATTAAAGCCAACTTGTTATATTGCCAGTTTATGGAAACAGGATGATATTCCATCCATTACATATTTACTCGTAAACGTGGTCTCTCATCATGTGATGAAAAAAGTATTCGGAAAGGGATTTTTTTCTCTGTTATGAGGGAGCAAAAGCCGTATTTTCTGTTCAAGAACTTTAGCTAGTTTAAAGTATTAACGCGATAAAATTAGTTTGACCTATTGTAATTTTATACATTGATTAGGTATTAATACTATCCGGTCCGGTAACACTCGGTGACGGGTTAAGAAGTTCACCACCCCCTTTTTTCCCATGGGTATCGTATAAGTCGATTGTGAAATATGGGTTAAATTGTCGCGTAGGGCAATGCCACAGTTTCGTTTTCATTCAACTCCTTAGCTACCAAGTTGTCCTGAAACTTGAGTACTTTCATGTTCTCCTTTATAGGATACAGGCGTGATTGTATGTATGTACGTAATAGGGAGAAATACCTTACATAAATAGATCTGCTGGTGAAGAGCTGGTGGCCCAGCGGTAAGACCGTGCGACTTTCAATCCGGAGGTCGCGGGTTCGAACCCCGGCTCGTACCAATGAGTTTTTCGGAACTTATGTGCGAAGTGTCATTTGATATTTGCCAGTCGCTTTTCGGTGAATGAAAACATCGTGAGAGGAAACCGGACTAATTCCAATAAGGCCTAGTTACCCTTTGGGTTGGAAGGTCAGATGGCAGTCGCTTTCGTAAAACTAGTGCCTACGCCAAATCTTGGGATTAGTTGTCCGGACCGCAGGATCCCATGAGCCGCGGCAAATGCCTGGATAATGCAAGTACGATCATCTACATAAAGAGATCAATGGACGTCACTAATCAGTATAACGTAATATTCGCCTTTTTGTTTTAAGAGGGGGTAGAGCAGGGAGAATTTTCAGAATCTGTCAAATTACCCCATTACACACACAAACCACCCTTCACTCACACTACCTCAATTTACTGTGAAAGGTCAGTGACCCTTAATTTTTTTCAAGAGTGTTATTTTGAGTTTGTAGTCAACTACTGACCTCCTTTGAGAAATTAAAACTGTAAAAAAGGTAGCATACAAGAAGACAGAGAAAAAATACGCATCATCTAGCTTTCCTTCTCTGTTCATGTCTCATGTGACTTAAATTTACCTAAATATGTAGATAACGTTCCTTATTCAATTGATTGTTTATCTAGGTGTATTTCAAATTACTTTGCACTTCATTTTGCGTTACTTTTCTATACTTAGATAAAAAAATCGTCAGCCTGCCTATCCCCGCAAACATTATTCAAAGACGTGTGTGAAGGGCTAAAGGCCGATACCTCCAGGCAGACAATTATGGTCGCGTGATAAATGATAAAACATCAGCCCTATCACACTATTTGTAAGTGCGATAGGAACGGCCTGATGTTATACCATTTATCGCGCGACCATGATTGCCCTGCCGGTCTTCGGAGGCCTGTGCTGTGCATTACGTATATGCGGGGTGTATTAAAGACTAACAGATAGGTACTTTATTCTTTTTGGTCGTTAGGTTTTTTATCAATTTATCATTTATTTTGATACAAAAATAAAGTATGTGTGTAAAATAAAAACCTAATGAATAGAGTACAGCTAGCAGCAGTCATGTCAGAGAAACAAAGAAAGACAGGGAATATCGACGCATATCTTATCTTATCCAATACTGCCATCGGCATCTGCATCAGACTCTTGATCTTACCCAATTTCCGAGTCCCTTCTCTTAATTTCAGTTCCTTGAGTTGAAAATGTTGAAACTCATACTTAGTATTAAATAAACCACAAATACATATAAAAATCACAATATAATTTTAAATTATGGCTTAGGCCCTGTACCAGTTGCAGTCGCCACGTCTGTAAAGCCCCTTGTAGTTTCTTTTAAATGGCTAAATACCTAGATGTCATGTCATACACATCTGTGATGTAACTGAAAATTAAACTTATGAAATTCAAAACAAGATGAATAAGAAAGGCTATGACGAAACAACTGAAAGAGACGAATTTTTTATTGAGACAACTGAAGACATGCTTACTGGATTTGACACATGATATTAAAAGGAAGACTAATGAAATTATATTTTATAACTTATAAGTATTAAAACAAGAAGAAGAATAAAGGAAAATAGAAATACTTCACTCAAGACGAGGCGGTATGGCCTATGGTCCTAGCCTGTCTAGAAGGACGAAGAAAAAAAAAAAAAAACTGAAAATTAAAAAACATCGCTCAGAGATAAGGTTCAAATTAGCATGGCAAAAAATACAGTGCAGTCAAAATACCATCAAAATACGAAAAAGCATATGTCAATGTCAATATCACTGCCGTATGCCGTATTTCAGGCCATAAGGGCTGTTTTCTCAAATATGAAAAAATCTCAAAAGCAGAACTTTAAATAGTATTTTATGCAACAGGCGTTTAAAGGAGATCAAAAAAGACGAGTGGCGTGGGTAGCCGAAAATTGTTATTAAGACGCCACGAGTATTTTTTGACTCAGTTAAACACCGTTGCATACAATACTTTTTCTACGACCATGCACTTAGTTTTTAATAGGTTTCTTGAATAACTTTCGTGAAATTCACACTGTTTCCTGTATTTTGACGCAAAGGTTTGCACTGTCAGCTCAGCTGCCCAAAGCCTTCCCGCGCACGCGCACCGTATCGTTATAAGGCGTTGCCATGGTTACAGAGCCAAACAATGCGTTTTCAGTTTTTTCGATACTGCGCGCATGCGCGGAAAGCCGGCGGACACTGGCTTTGGGGAATAGACTTTTATGAAGGGTTTTAAAGATCTATGCACGAACCTTTAAATGACGAATAATAGTTCGGGAGTAGAAAAAAGACTTTCTAGGAAAATTATTTTGAACTTGATAGGTAGAACAATTTTTAAAAGTTGTACAAAAAAAATCTGAACTAAGTTTGTATGAAAAGCATTTTTTATCTTAGATTGCATATTTTATATGCATATTATCGTAACGATTTTTCTTTCAAATAAAAAGAGAATTATTAGAATAGGTTGACGGTGTCTACCGTAAACTGGGGTTACATTGACCAATTTGGGAATTTAAACGTAACGTAACTAAGGAAGAAAAAAAATGGAACCATCAACTTTTTCAGTCTTTTCCTGCTAAAAATCTAAAAAGGTAACAAAATAAGTGATATCAGGATTATTGTTTTCTGTCACGATGCCTGCACGTATGAAATGTTTCTTTTTAACCCAGTGGTTGACTGGTAGAGAATGCCTTAAGGCATTATGTCCACCAAACTATGCTTATATTTTGACACGTTATCCGCACTGCCCACGACCATACTTACTTATTCACCGCGTCAGAGCACCATCTAACTATAAAGGTTGGTTAAGGGTTATCATAATATGTGTAGATTTCATTACCGACCACTCATAACATATTAAATCCTTATTTTTTGGTAAAATAAATATAATACGCTCGTGACAGGTCATATTTTGTTCGCAATCCGAAAGAGTCAACCCTTTTCCCTATTCACCCCCTTCCCGACCCTATTCACTCCAACGTTAGGGTGAGCGAAAATTACTAAATAAAACGACATATTAAGAGTTTTGAATGATTCACGGTTATTTTCATTAGACTTATATTGACCGGGATATAGACCGTGATTACCTTTTTGATTTTTGTCGAGCTCCCGATATTTCGACGCAGTTGCATGCATCATGATCACGGAAAACTGACGAAGGCGGGTGGATGTTAAAGTTGTATAGACAGCGCGCGATCTACCCTCCTTCGCGCGCGTCGGCTGCGTTCACTTTCAGCGTTACCACTGGTCGCGTTCACACTCGATGGTCTGTCCAAAGGTAATCACGGTCTATATCCCGGTCAATATAAGTCTAATGAAAACGACATATTTTCAAAGACAAACCGAAGTTCACACTGCCGGAAGATTTTTTGTGTAAAAAATTAGCATGGCACATATAAAAAAACTGCTATCGACGTTCAAAAGTCGGTTTTGGCCCTATTCACCATAAATTACGTTAGTTATACCCGTTCCGACCCCATGAACCCAAAATCTTCAGAAAACGATGTACTAGGTAGCCCACCCATATAACCATAATCGGTCGCCGTTCCTACGCAAATCCTCCTATTTTGTGTACACACAGGTCTTCGGGTCTCAATGCTTAGTCGCAGTACGGTCGACGTTTAGTCGCGGCGACCCAAATGGGGACGATTGGTAACAGGCACAAATGGTCACAGAAGTGACAGAAGTGTGAACTACGCGTGCACACATTGTTACCGTTTGGCGACTACTTTACCAAAATCATTCGTTCATTTCATTCTTTTCAAATGGCGACTGTCAGAGACGTCAAAGTAAAAAAGAAATAAAATCATTTGACATTAAAATGTAATGGCGTAAGAATTTGTTAAAGATAAAATATTGTTTGCATTTGTAATATAATGTGGGCTAATTACCATGGCCAATTAAATTGCTCGAGTGATTTCATAAAATAAGTCTAAATTTATCAACGCGCCATCAATTTACCTCAGTTTAACCAGTAATAATATTATTGACTACTCGGTGTTTGCGTGTTATGTATATTGATTGGTGAAGTTTTTGTGCCCCGGTGCATATACTATACTGAAATAATAAAAATAATGCCTACAAAACCAATAAAGTTGTTAAAATATGGATTAAGACGGTAATATTCCATGTAAAAAACAGTCGCCAAACGGTCACCAAACGGTCGACAAACGGTCGCAAAATGGTCGCAGCGTACACACGTGACCGAAAGCAGTGAATATTTATTATATTTTCAAAATGGCTTCATGTATTAATTTTTTCCAGGTATCCTCAAACTTAATAAACAATTAAATATGCCGTCGTACTCAGTTGCCCTCACTAAAGAAGATTAAAAAAAATTGTAACGTGCGTACCGAGCTGCTGGGTTGTAAAGGATCGGGGATCATATAATTATGGTCTTCTATAGAGCAACTAGTATTTTGCGGCATTTCACAATTGATACTTGTTGAAGTAGTCGTCATTAATATTACTATCAACATTAATTTCAGCGATCTGTACTTCTTTTGTCAAGATTTTTGTATAGATAAGTGTCTACAAATTTGTAATGTTAAAGAGACATAAATAAAACGTAGAAGAATAAATAATGTGTTTTTTTGTAACCCAAACAAAATACTTGTAGATACGAGTGCGGAAAAGAGGAAAATCGATACGAGTAGCGATAAATTAATACACGAACGAAGGGAGTGTTTTAAATCGACACGAGTTGTGAATGTCCTTTTCGCACGTATATCGTACGACGATTTCCAGTACCTAAATCTAAGCTAAGAGTTTCAACCAGACAAGAAATGAATCATTGCTTGATTTGCTCGCACTACTGCGTTAAAAAAGCAGCATCTGTACTGAAAAAAACTATCATTGCGCAACAAAAATTCTATTAATATCACAGTAAATACTCTATTTCATTTGATTCCTACTTTTATTGTGTAAAGCAACACTACACTTCATTTTTATCAATAAGAATTAAAAATTATATATTTAATACATTAAGTAACTATAAAGTGCTTATCTATTTGTATTATCATTCTGCACTTTTCTTAACTTTCCCACATTTCTATAAAATGTCGTAGAGTGCTTAAATGATCGTCGTCGTTTATTATTATTTAATTCGCTCATATTTAAATGATTCAAAGCAACCAGTCCACAACTTCACAAGACAGTTTGAGAAACCTTCGTATTTCAGATTGTCATTTGCGGATACAGTAGTTTAGGAGCAGTTCGGTAATCAGACCTACACATGTGTGTACAAATTCTGTCAATGTCACTGTCAGAAACCGTTCTGACAGTGACAATGACAGCCACAAATTCGTCCACATGTTGTTACCATTATGTGTGCAAACGTCGACTAATAAAGTGTCGTTAAAAGTCATTCTGACAGTGACATTGACAGCCACAAATTCGTACACATTTTGTTACCGTAACGAGTGCACACGACGACTACATTTTGTTATTGTATCAATACGGTCGCATTGTTTGCACGACGTTACCACGCGTTATGTCACATTTGACAGTTAGTTACTGATTTGAAGATTTTGCGACTGAAATGGTTGTATGGGCAATTTTATTTGGTATTTTGGAGGTAACTAGTAAAAATAATTTAGTTTTACAATTGTGCGAAAATAGATTCTCATTTGGTCGGTTTTTTTGTAACCTGGCCTGGTGGCCTAGTGGTAATAACGTTAGCTGCGTAAGCTGAAGACCCGGGTTCGATTCCCGGCTCAGCCACCGTGGGCCTTGTCGTTTTTTCTTTCGTGTATGATATCTATTTCAATATATGTATGTATGTATGTGAACACTTTATTGTACATAAGACAAGTTAGGACATAAAAATACAGTATAGTTATGATGTACAAAGGCGAACTTATCCCTATAAGGGATCTCTTCCAACCTTTGAGCGAATTGAAAATTTATTATTTATATAAACTTGAAAAAGAACAAATCAAAAATGATTCAATAAAATAATTTTATTTCTTCCCTATTTGTATAGTTTCATACTTATGATTTTTGTTTTAAATTAATCCGTCTATATTATAGCAACCATGGGTGATTTTTGCGGACTTAAGTAGAAACGTGGAGGTTGACAGAAGTGTGATTAACATTTCTAAGTGTTAATTTCTTGTATCTAGTCTATTAACTACGAAGCAATACATTGACGTATAAATTGCGTCCATATACAGAGAGGTCATTCATAAAAATACCACTTTAGGTAAGTTATATATATTTTATACAATGTGACAAGCATTGACCACACATCCCAATTCACCCCTCTTCCGACCCTAATCAGCCCCTTCGTAAACCTATTCACCCCCTTTGCGACCCGATTCCCCCCATTCCTGATCCCATTCACCCCTCAGGCCGCGGATATTTATTCATCCCGTAAAAATTCCCCAACACAGTTGCATCGCTTTCTTCATGAAAACCATTATAAAAATGAAAATATGTCTTATGATTTTCTGTTATACATAAACTTTAGAAGTGTATACACATTCATAAATTAACTTTTTAACAAAAAATAAAACCGCCTTCAAAAAAAGCGTGTTACAAAACACGGAGAAACTAAAAAGCCAAAAATAATAAACCTTCGAATTCAGATTTCTTATCGGATTGCAATAATCTAAACATCCAAATTATAAACAAATCAATAATTTTTGTAGTCGGTACCAGACCTGTTCGTCGCCTTGCTATTACCTGTTTGCCCCACCCAACCATACGCAGGCTGGCCCCGACTCCAAAAATAATTGATTTGTTTATAATTTGGATGTTTAGATTATTGCAATCCGATAAGAAATCTGAATTCGAAGGTTTATTATTTTTGGCTTTTTAGTTTCTCCGTGTTTTGTAACACGCTTTTTTTGAAGGCGGTTTTATTTTTTGTTAAAAAGTTAATTTATTTGTTGATTTTTAGTGGTTACTAGTGATATTATATGTATCAGACCGAATATATGTACAGTAGTGAAAGAATTATCCTTTAACTCCTAATCATTGAGGAGTTGACCTTCCATCATCAGCTCAGCCACATAAAATTATTACCATCAGGCGTAAATACTGGTGTACCTTTGAAAAATACACTAAAAACATTACATGTGCCTATAACATTTGAAGAGTTCCCTCGATTTCTCCAAGATCCCATCATCAGACCCCGACTTGGTGCCAATGGGACCATCTCGGGGTTATACCCGTTCGATCAAAAAAAAAAATTTGAAAATCGGTCCACGATTCTCGGAGATATCGAGTAACATACATACAAAAAAAAAAATCTGTCGAATTGAGAACCTCCTCCTTTTTTGAAGTCGGTTAAAAAGGATAATGAACGATTAAAATGAGTAAAAATCCAATAAATTTTAACGTCAACTTTGACAGACATGAAACTGTAAATAAAGATGTGTGGCTTGCACATTTTCACTGTAATTTTAAATATGTAACACATTTTTTTTAGTAACATATTGTGTATAATACTTTTCACTCAACGATAACTGTTATTGGCCTAAGACTATGTAAAAATACCTATGTAAGTTGAATATTTACGGCTGTTGTCCTAAATACCAATAATAATAATAATAAAAAATTTACTTACTTTTATATTCATATTATAAACAGCCTAGCCTAAGAAGGAAAATAAATACTGAGAATAATAAAAAAACATAATATATTATTTTCCTACTTTGATTGCGGAAAATAGAAGGAATATGTCAAGAAATATAATAACATTATATACCCCCGGAACCCTTTTCACCCCAAATTACGGTATTTATTTAATTGTCACTGTGTAAAATGTCGGAAAGTACGGAACCCTACACTGACGTGCTCTTGGTCGATTTTTCTTCTTAACGCTATGTAAGAGATAATAAAAAATTACACCTCCCAATTTATAATAAGTTTTTTTTTTTGCAAAAAAAATATTTATTGCTCTCCGAGACATTTTTAAAAACCCCTGACTCAATGGGGATACGACGTTTCATAACAGAGTTCCTATGATCACCTTTCTGCTCCATCATCAGATTAGCTCCATGATACAGTGAAAACTGGATAAGTGGAACCTGGGTAAGTGGAAAACCTCTTTAAGTGGACAAAAGTTCTCGGTCCCGGTCCCTTAGCAACGAATTACCTCTATAAGTGGAATTTTGAGACCTCTATAAGCGGAATCCATTTTTTCGTAAATTTCTTATTTTTACCTCTGTAACTGGAAACAGCCGTCTCCGAAACCTCTATGAGTGGAATAACTTGGCGTAATAACATTTGTATTTTTAATAAACCCGCGCAAGGAGGGTATAGTTTGTTTCGTTAACACTATGTATTTTGTATGACATTACGTCCAGTTTGGTTATTTTAGCGGTAGTGTGGTGCCGTGCTGTTATCTAACGCAATGCCTAAGCGCGCAATCAAGTGTTTATCTCTTCGAGATAAATTAAAAATTATAAAAGACTATGAAAGTGGGAAGTCGCGTGCAGATATCAGTGTCCAGTATAGTGTGCCAAAATGACAGATTATTTTCATTAAAGTACAATCAGTACGTTGATTTATTTAACCATACTCTTGCGTAAATAAATGTTGTTGATTTGATTTTGTTTCAATTTAAGTTACTTCATAACATAGAAAAGATATTATTTTTGTATACGAGTACTGTAGATTATTTACAGTAGGTACCTATTGGTTTTTGAAGTCAAGATTATATTCCTATTTTTTGTTAATTCATATCTACATAGTTACATGTTTGTATGTACATAACATGCATATTAAATAAAAGTTGATTATTTAAAACTTGATCTTTTATTTGCGACCTCTATAAGCGAAATTACAAGCATCCACGACCTCTGTTAGCGAGAGCCTCTGTAAGTGAAAAAACGTTTTATTTGAACCTGGTTGAGTGGAAAACTGGATAAATGGAAAACCTGGATAAGCGGAACTAAACAGCCGGTCCCTTGCGATTCCACTTATCCAGTTTTCACTGTACCATAATATTGCATTGTCACTTGATTTACATAGGTGTGCAAAATTTCAGCTCAATTGGAAACCGGAAAGTGGGTCAAATTTAGCTTCTACGTTTTGACTCAAACTAACATACCTACTAACAAGGCAATTTGAATAAAAGCTTGTATAAAGGCTTCTGATACTAGATTTTCAATAAGTTTACTTGTCATAATTTAAGAACAGATGAGACAGACATATCCAATGACACAAGTCTATACCGTTTTCGTGAACTGTCAAATCACCTCATACAATTTACGGCTGTAAGGCAACCAGGTAGGGTTTATTATTGCACTTTAATTACATATTAATGATTTCTAGCCCGTAAGATATATATTTGCTTTAACAATGGATAGATATTTATGCGGGTGAAAGTGTAATTTAGGTTTTTATAAAGAATCAAATATTTTTAAGCGACCCGATCAGATATGTATGCGGATAAGGACCCTCCCACATCTACCGTCTTGCGATCGTAGCGTCGGGCCAACTGTATGGCTAAGCCGCGCTGACGCGGCGTCTTTTTTTTCCATACAGTTGGTCCGACGCTATACGCTCGCGAGACGCTAGAAAGAGAGACGATGTTTTTGCCGGTCACGGAGCATCACAAATTTTTGCCGGGAACATGTCGTCATATACTTATGGCCCACTATAGAAAATCAGATATTTTTGCACGGCTGTTCATAGTCATTTATGCTGGTCACCAGCTGGTGTTCCATGAATATTTGGTTTAGTTGAGTGGAGACGTGCCATTCAAAACAATCGCTTTGTAAACAACGATGTATTTAGGTGATTTATAATTATTATTGTTTTCAACTTACGGTTACGTGTTCGCGGTATGCACAGAGTAAATCTTTAATGAAATTGAGTCATTTTTTTATATACACAATTAAATTTGAACCAGAAGCACTATACCTATACTCGCTCGCATTCCCCTTTTTTTCTATTCCAAGTAAGAATCGATTAATATGTATCTGAATATGTATGAATAAATTAAATTGTAATTGTTTACATACAACCTGTGAAGTTTGGTTGACAAAATTTGACGTTGGTACTGTCATATAATGTTTTTAAAATGACGTACTGTTAATACCAGCGTAATGAAAATGTATTCCAATGAGTAAAACAAAACATGAAACTTTTTTCAATTTAACCGAACTAGAATGAAATCATTTATACTCATTCGGTTGTGTTCGTTATTTTCTTTAATAATATGATATATTTTTATTTATTTTTTATGCACAAGCCATGCACCTTTAAATTTTAAATGAGATTGGATCTCCACCTGACATATTTGATTTACCCTATTTATTTTGAGCACAGTTTTACACTGGTATGGTTTTTCGTGTACGTACACTATTTTCTGTTAAAATATTTGTCAAATTTAATTGTCAACGCGGAGCGACCGGCGACACGTCTGCCTCCGATGAGCCGCTCACGGCATCTAATCGAAAGGAGAATTCTGACAGCAATGGCGAATGTATGGAAATTTTACGATAGTTTAAATTTAAGGTAAAATTTCTTTGTTGCCTTTGAGAGGAAAAATATAAAAAACCTCAAAACTTCTAGTCCATTTATCTGGCTTTTAGAATCACTTAATGTTATAACTAAAGTATTGAATTTTTTTAACAAAGTTTACTAAACGGCGACATACGTTTTTCTCATTTTAGGTCAACTTTGCGTGGGTTTATTTATTATACCTTTAATAATTAGAGATTCTGAATAGTCAAAAGTTGTAGACATACTCTTTAAGATAATAACTCCATTTATTTTATTTCATTTAATTTAGAAATGTGAGCAGCATTTGTTAAACGCCGAATGCACTTTTCGAGGATTTCGTACGACCCCCTCTTAAGCAGCTTACAGTCTTACAATTAGGTGCCAAAAAACTGTAGAGTTGTGCCTGCTCGTTCACTAAAAAGATCGCTTCCAACTAGTACGATCACCTTTCAGGACATCTAGGAGAGTAGTACACCGAGAGAGCGAAAGACAAATTGTGCATATAGCGTACAAGTAACGCTTGCTCGTACTAACCGAGAGCTGATCGGCCGTTTTCGCGCGCTCTCGGTCCGAGTCAGTTGGTTCTAGTTCGGTTGCGGTCGGATCACATGAATCGCTTTGCTGTCATTGTCACTCCTCGGCTCTTCGCTCCTTATGCTCTCATTCTGTTGCGCGTGTGTGAGTGTACTAGATGTACTAGAGAGCAGAATCAATTGGAAGTAGTTCCGTCTAGTTAAGTACAGTGCAGGGAATCGTGTCTTTGTACTATTAGTACATGTACTACACAAGCGTACAAAAAAGTAAAAGCTTTCCTTACAACAGTCAACACGGAAAAAACATATTAAGCTCCTTTATTTCTTTCTTCCTATTATTCCAGTGTTTTTAGGTCTGACATGAACAAATGGATGCTACGGATTACTTTGCTAAAAGATACCCAACAGAAACGTTCCTGATTTATTTGAATAAGTTTTAAGCGACATTCTATTTCCCCTCTAAAGATTCTTGAACTCGTGAGATGAAAGACATTGGGCGACGAAAACTGATCTTGTTAAAATGTTTGTCTACCTAAGTACCTACACGAGCTGAAAATTTATGACTCTGAGAATTTTATTTTTAGCAATATTGTGATACTTTTCCGTATAGTTGGGTATGGGTATTTTTTTTAAGTAAATGGCTTCAGTCCCAATAATAATTGTGACTATTTCGCCAGTGTCAAGGTGATATATGAGCTAATATTAATTAGTGATTTTGGTACGCCAAGTACCTACGACAGTGTACGCTGAGTTAGCACTTGTAAATTGATAGCTAGATTTTACAAAAGCACGTAGACTACCGGCCGTTGACGACAAAAAGGAGGCTAAACGCGTTTCGAGATTAATTCTTCATCAGCTTCTCACTACAACATTAGTTTACTGCATAATAAGCTATCGATATTACACTTAAAACAACATTAATGAGCAAAAGAAAAAAAAAATATTCACAACACGAGACCGCTAAGATGGCGCTCGAACCGGAAGTCCCGGGTTTATATTTATTGCTGAAGCTTCAGAGCATATAACAACTAGAGAGTGGATAAGAGGCCGGCAGACGTGTCGCAGACGGGACGTCGCAGTTTTTAGCGTCAGCTCATTAAGACCATTTGACAACATTTGACGTTGTGTGCGTGCGTGATGACATGACTCGCTGGTCATTCGCATGTACACAGCACAGACATGGAATTGATGCACGTGTATTTCGCAATGGGAGCGTCCATGTAGAAGTGTATTCCATACAAAGTAAGCCGCGGTCCTGGGTTCGAATCCCGGTAGGGGCATTTGTTTGTGCGATGAGCACAGATATTTGTTCCTGAGTCATGGATGTTTTCTATGTATATAAGTACGTATTTATTTATTTAAGTATGTATGTATATCGTCGCTTAGCACCCATAGTACAAGCTTTGCTTAGTTTGGGGCTAAGTTGATCTGTGTAAGGTTCTCCAATATTTATTATTTATTTATTTTAAAGTGCACGGCTTCTCCGATATCCTTCCTTCCTGATCTGTGGATGATCCCTATTAATAAGTTTATTAAAGCCTATTCCGTTTGGTTAAGCACTTCTTAAATGCTTTCTAAAATACAACGTAACAAACGAGATGATGCTAATTGGTACAAGATCAGGCAGGCAATTATGGTCGCGCGATAAATGATAAAACATCTGGCCGTCCCTATCGCACTTACTAATAGTGCGATAGGGACGGCCTGATATTTTATCGTCTATCGCGCGACCATGCTACCCGTGCAGGTGGTGTAACAGATCTTTAAAAGCCTATCGTAGATGTTAAGACAAGTTTTACTTTTAGTTGTTTATTCCCTAAAAACGCATTTGTCCATACACTTAGTATGTTTTTGGCACTTAAGCGATTTTATCGCTCCTAAGAATAATTATATAGTAACTTTTTTTTAGGGTTCTGTAGTCAACTAGGAACCCTTACAGTTTCGCCATGTCTGTCTGTCTGTCCGTCCATCCGTCCGCGGATAATCTCAATTACCGTTAGCACTAGACAAAGTGGTAAAATAAAAAGGGAAAAAATATGTTTTGTTAGGGTAACCCCGGTTACATGTAAAGTGGGGACTTATTTTTTTTTCATTCCAACCCCAACGTGTGATATATTGTTGGATAGGTATTTAGAAATGAATAAGGGTTTACTATCGTTTCTTGATAATATTAATATTTTCGGAAATAATCGCTCCTAAAGGAAAAAAAGTGTCCCCCCTAACTTTTGATATATATGGTATGTTTAAAAACTATGAATAAAATCACAAAAGTAGAACTTTAACTTTCTAGGAAAATTGTTTTGAACTTGATAGGTTCAGTCGTTTTTGAGAAAAATACGGAAAACTACGGAACCCTACACTGAGCGTGGCCCGACACGCTCTTGGCGGGTTTCGATGGCGCTTACGGCGTTATGAGCGATGTTCGTGTACAAATACGACACCGCAGGACGTAAGCGCCATTTACAACAACCTTTACCCAGATAACGTCACATATGGATGTAGACAAAGGCTATTTCATAGTAATACTAGAAAAAAAGTTTTGATTTCTCTTGTTGAATGTTGTCTTGTATGTGCTGGAAGCTACATCAGAATCGGAAATAGTAGAAACTCAGAGCCATTTCTATTGCCCTTGGTGGTACAAATGAATAATAAAATTTACATGAAAACTGGATAAACACGGCTGATCGAGCTTTTTCGTACTTTTTTATATATCAAAAGAATATCAACAAAAGCAAAAGCGCGATTTATTTTTGTGAATGTTGAACAATGTAGGTACATGAGTAAATATTAGAATTTCAAATATAGAGAGAATGGATGAAATTATTTTTAAAGTTGGACCAGGGGCGGCTCACTCTGCGATTCTATCGCCACGCTACAAGTACATGCGGGCGGCCGCGAGTTCGCGGCCTATTCAGGGGTGGCTCGCATTCCCACGGAACGCACGTTCGCACTTTCTATTGTTACTATACGTCGCGAGTTTTTTTAAAGGTTCATATGCGATATCCGCGGGTGGAATGTCTAATAATGCTTAGTTAAATAAACATCATGAATAAAATAGGACAATCTTACACTTTCTACTATCGATTATGTAATTTATGTCCCACGGAAACGTTCAATAAGGCTTGTGACGTTGGGACTTAAACAAAAATAATATAAATACTGTGTATATACCTAGAAAGGACCCAAGACTTGAATATAATTGAATAGGTATTAATTTTTTTTAATCCGTTGTCAACCCTATCGTCCGACGCTGCGCACGTGCGGCTCGTTTCTTTGTAATAATTTTGTAGGCATTTAAAAAGGCGGCATTTCGTGAACATCAAAGCAGTGGGCCTTCTGTACTTGTACTATTATGTATTCTGTGGTTGGACGAATAATGCTTTTTCTAAATTCTGTGACACTGTTATTTATTATTCGTATTAAACCTTGTTTTCTGCAGTCTTTTGTTTTGAAGGGTCGTTTTATTGAATAGCGCTTTTGTAAAAATATAACTCATGATTCACTCATAAAAGTATATGTACCTAACCCGTTATACATCATTCTTATTGAATATAAAAAAAGCATAATATGTGATCTATATTGTAACTGTGTTCAAAATGTAAAATAAGAAATAAACTAAACGAATATCGCCTACCAGATAGTGTGTTTCCTAACAGATATAATATTGTCTCATAATTATAAATTACTAGCTTTTTCCCGCGGCTTCGCTCGCTTTAGAAAGAGATAAGTAGCCTATGTCACTCTCCATCCCTTCAACTATCTCCACTTAAAAAATCACGTCAATTCGTCGCTCCGTGTTGCCGTGAAAGATGGACAAACAAACAGACAGACACACTTTCCCATTTATAATATTAGTATGGATTTCTCATACCTTTAAACGAGCAATTCTTGTATATTAATTTATTTATTTATTTATTTACCGACGATCTCGAAAACCGCTCTAACGATTTCGCTGAAATTTGTTATGTTGGGGTTTTCGGGGGTGAAAAATCGATCTAGCTTAGCCAGATCCCGGAAAACGCGAATTTTCGAGTTTTCATGCGTTTTTCTTTCGCGTTACTAAACGTAAAATATCTTATACCTTGAAACGAGAAATTCTTTATTTATTTATCCATACTAATATTATAAATGGGAAAGTGTGTGTGTCTGTTTGTTTGTCCGTCTTTCACAGCAAAACAGAGCGACCAATTGACATGATTTTTTTAAGTGGAGATAATTGAAGGGATGGAGAGTGACATAGGCGACTTTTTGTCTCTTTCTAACGCGAGCGAATCCGCGGGCAAAAGCTAGTATATATATATACCGACGATTTCGGAAACCACTCTAACGATTTCGCCGAAATGAGCCTGGTCAGAAATATAGGACTGTGAGACATGTCAAAAGAAGAGAACACTTTTAGGTGTTTATTTTTTAGTTATTTGTTACTCGGTGCTTTGGTTTTTACTATCACTTTTAATTAAAAAAAATAATGTTCAGGCATTATGGGTAATTTTGTCTCTCACGTCCAGTGTTTGAAAAGTTGCGTCACAACGTGTGCGCACATGGACCAGAACACTCTCGTGTAATTCAGCTTTCAAACAAAAAAAAACGAAATCGGCCGACACACAGACAGATAGACAGACACGTGAACCCTATAACACCCCGTCGTTTTTACGTCCGGGGTTAAATAGTCCAGCGACAAAAGTTACCCGTGAGCGCATATCCGTTAAAGAAACACTTCCTTTAACTTATTTTCCGACTCAGAATCCTTAACGGCTCAGCCACGACATTGGTCAAAGCGCGACAGCGGTGAGCGGCGGCCATACATTGGAGCGAGACACAGCGATGGGACTTTTCATTCGCACGTATGGCTGCCGCTCACCGCTGTCGCGCTTAGACCAATGTCGTGGCTGGGCCGTAAAGGAGGCTTCACTATCTTCTGGATTTTTACGACAGGCATTAATACAGGCTTTTCGGGACCGATCTCGTAAAATTTTATTTTCTGAATTCTCAGTTCAAAACGGATTTAAGCGAGCTGTTTACAATCCTAAGTACTTGAACTGGGTCGAGCTAAATAGCTGTATAAAGTTACGTCCAGAGCAAGGCTTTGTTTACACCGCCTCTGAAGCCTTGAGAGTATTATAATAGTATTTTTCAGTACAGATGGTGTTTTTTTTACGCACTAGTACGAGAAGTAGTTCATTATATGCCAGGTCGAAACTTCGGAGGCTCATCTGTACTGAAAAACGTCGTACGATACACGTACGAAAAGGAAATTCGTAACTCATGATTTATCGCCACTCGTTTCGAACTTCCTTTTTTACGCACTTGTATCGTAATGTACTATTATACAATCGTAATATTATACAAAGCTTTTCAGTCGAACACCATGTTTAGGCCACGAAGCTTGCTGAGTGGCCTAATTGTACGGTACGAGAGTGAAAAGCTTAATTATTATCACTATTGTACAATGATTTTTCTATGAGTCATCATCATCATCAATGGACGAAAAATATCATCTCGTAAAATTAATGTTAATGGCGTCGTTCACCGTTGTATCAAAATCGAATTACTTGGCAACCAATTGTTTGTAATAACCGTCTGTGATTGGTCGATAACGCGATAGATAAAAAAAACTGTGTTTCAGATGCAGAAAATTTTTCCAGGTATCGCAAATTAGTATAGAACTTAGTGAAGTGTAATGAAATATTATAGTTGACTAAGTGTCAAAGACTATCCAACACTGACAAGTCAGCACTTATAGTTTGGTCTGTGGTGTCCTAATTGACAGATTAAAGGGGAAACTACTAACCGCAATGTGTACGCCCATTTTTAACCCCCGATGCAAAAACGACGGGGTGTTATAAGTTTGACGTGTCTTTGATTGTCTGTCTGCCTCTCTGTATGTCTGTCTGTTTATCTGTCTGTCTGTGTGTGTGTCTGTCTGTGGCATCGTAGCTCCCGAACGGATGAACCGATTTCGATTTAGTCTTTTTTGTTTAAAAGCTGAGTTCGCGGAGTGAGCCGCCTCTGGTTAAACCTTACCTTTTGCAAACTCACTTCACAATGTAACTTTTCTATGATTAACAAAACGAAATGTTCCATTTCCCACAGATGTTTGTAAAGTTGCTGGAAACGCAAGCACAACCCGTATTTGAATGACAAATATTCACAGAAATGCTGAGCTCGGTCGCGAACTTGCTGTTAAAAGTTAAAGCTGACTCCACACATACAGGATGTAACTTTTATAACCGGCAATATTTTCTATGTTAAAGAAAGGAAACACATCGTCACTACTTTTAAAAAATCTCGTATCTTACGCTGTTCCTCAAAGTTAAAACGCAGTAAGTCTATATGCATTCCATACATACTTACTACAATTTTCTTTTCATTGACAGACGAAGATACAAGTTTTTTTAAAAGTAGTGACGACATGTGTATTTGAATGACAAATATGTACAGAAATGCTAAGCTCGGTCGCGAACTTGCTGTAAAGCTGACTCCACACATTTACACACACACACAGGGTTTACATACAGGGTGTAATTTTTATAACCTGCAATATTTGATGGCTATGTTAAGAAAGGTATCTTCTTTCTTGAGTTTCCCAATTTGTAAATAAAAAAATCTATGTCAAAGGGCACATCTCAACATCAAATATGATATTTCGTTCGAATCTATAGATATAATTCTTTTAGTTTTTTCTTAAAAATTCTATAAGGCGTGCACACATACACAACTGCATAGCAGTGATGTCACATGTGATCCCATAATAGATGAAATGTTAGGACAATTTTGGGTAAAATTGAGGTACCTACCACTTTTGAGCGTTTTGGGTTCTGTATCAGCTATAATATATCTACTATACGTATGATCACCTCTTAAAATAGGTATTGACAGTTATAAAAATTACACCCATGTTTACCATACCGTACCAAAATACGAAGCTATATCTCGAAATATTAACACTTTCGCTACCAAGAACCCGACTGTCGGGCACACCGCTCGTAGAAGCGTAGCCGATTACATGGGTTTCCCCGTATGTAGCGAAAATGTCGTAGCGCCGCGTAGAGCCCGGTTTCGAAAGTGTTAATGTAGGAACTTGGGAGCCATCCAGGTTGACAATAAATTACTAAATTCCTGAATAGTACAAGCACTAAAATTTCAAGCATCTACCATCTTTCATATAGCATTCCGTTCGTAACTACGAAGTTACTAGTTACTACATAGTATTGGTAATTATCTAATGGGAGACATATTGCTAGTTCAGTAGTAGTTATATTCAATACATACACCGTGTTTTATTCGTGTGAAATTCGACACCGTTATATCCTCATTGAGAAGCTGGTTGTGGCGTATTTCATAAAAGTGACAATTGTCACCCGCTAGTGACACTTCGCCATTCATTGCCTGTTTAACAAGAAAATATTAACGCTGAGTAACAATACTAACTATGTTACTTATCAACCCAGAAATAGGCACAGAATTGTCAGTGTCAAGTTTCAATGTCACTGTGGTCAAGTAGCCCACTGGTAGGTATATCGCTATAATTTTTTGAAAAAATATCCATACTAATATAATAAATGGGAAAGTGGATGTGTCTGTTTGTTTGCCCGTCTTTCACGGCAAAACGGAGCGACGAATTGACGTGATTTTTTAAGTGGATATAGTTACAGGGATGGGGAGTGGCATAGGCTACTTTTTGTCTCTTTCTAACGCGAGTGAAGCCGCGGGCAAAAGCTAGTAAATAATATTATGAAGTAAAAAAGGTCGTGAACCTATTTTAGCGTCTAATGATTTTTGTTTGCATGTTTTTTTTGTCAATTTCATTCAGTCATATTTTTAATAACTCACTAAGTAAGAGTTAAAACAAGAAATTCTTACATTTCACAACTTTCCCTTAATTTAAACGTGAAAATAACATGGTGTATAACACTCGAGCGGTAAATAGCTCTTAAGTATCTTAGGAATTCTGTTGAAAAGAAAATGAGAAAGGTATTTCGTAACGAACTAGTTAGGTAAGTACTAAAATATATGTAAGTTTTGCTAGTAAAACCACAGTAAAACAGACCACAATGAAAAAGGAAATTTAACTGCAATTCGTATAAATACATGAGCCATAATTCGTCCTTATCATAAGCGACAATCTGGTACTTTTACTTCAAAACGTCACATACATGGTGTAATTTTTATAACCAGCAATATTTCACGTGGTGATCAGTAAAATAGCATCATAGGCGATTACAGCAACAGTCAACCTTACGAGTCTTTTTTCGCTGTCACAATCCTTTTTCTTAAATGCATTTGCATCTTCTAAAGTTAATAAACACGTTTAAAAAAGTACAGGGCAGCAAATAAACACATAAAGTTGTATAGTCGTTTTCACTAAGTCGCGAATCGGAGGAAAGATTCTTCAAAATTATGTCGCTTGTATATTAACGACGAAGTAGAAATAGTTTTCTCTGCTGATTATTATGGTTGATTTCTAATAAAGTTGGAGACATCTGCACGTTTAGCACATGATTGCCGCGAGAGTATATCGCCGCGAAATAGATCACACTTCTTTTAATTGTATTAAATGACATAAGGACGGGTAGTCTATTTCGCGGCGACATACTCTCGCGGCAATCATGTGCTAACCCTACTGAGCCTTCAAAGACAAGTGTAGACTCATGTTTCGGAATACATATCGTCACTACTTTCAAAAAATCTCGTATCTCACGCTGTTCCTCAAAGTAAAAACGCAGTAAGTCTATATGCATTCCGTGCATACTTACTACAATTTTCTTTTCATTGACAGACGAAGATACAAGTTTTTTTAAAAGTAGTGACGATATGTACCTTTTTATTTACTTTTTCAATAGTGTATTAATACTCTGAATTGTTTGTTACATTCAGGCCTATATAAAAAAATGAGCTCAGCATTTTTTTTCTAAATCGTCACTTTGTAGTTGGAAGTTTTTTTTTATGAACGCGACACACTGGTAAGTTACGTTCTCCTGACTCAGCAGCTATTGTTACTGTTGGTAACAAGCATAACAGAGCATTTCTTTTTTTGTCATATTTTTTATTTAGATTTTTTTAGGGAATTTTAGGATAATTGTACTCAGAATCAGGAGTACTTTCAATCTCACTGGGAGACAAAAAGTTTCCTCTTTTGTTACCCCACACAACATGTACGGAAAATGGTAACAAAATAAGAAAAAATCATATGGGATATTTTTTAACCACTAAGGAGTTCCTAATTTAAAAACGGAAGGAAACGTACCAGAGACAAAGAACTCCAAACAGGCGAAGTGGTTCAGTTGCATTTACCTGTAAAAATTGAAACTGAGATAAAAATTATGTCGATCACAAATGCATGCTACAACTACAACTCTTGAGTGCTATAGTGACCTGTTTCACCACAGTGACAAGCCGCCCGACAGTGACAGTTCGCCGTTCATTGACTGTTCAACGACATGTTGCTGAGTAAATAAGTAATAATAACATACATACATACATACATACAATCACGCCTGTATCCCATGAAGGGGTAGGCAGAGCACATGAAACTACTCAAGTTTCAGCGCCACTCTTGGCAAATATGGGGTTGAATGAAAACGAAACTGTGACATTGCAGTGACAGGTTGGCAGCCTCTCGCCTACGCCACAATTTAACCCATATCCCATAATCGCCTTCTACGACACCCACGGGAAGAAAGGGGGTGGTGAAATTCTTAACCCGTCACCCACACGGGCAAACAACGGGGCAGTAATACCTAAAGTAAAATCCATAAACCTACGGACCAAATTGACAAGTAAGTGTGAAGGAATGTTGCCACAGTTTGGCCAGTGTCGTTCTTATCGATATTAAAATTATTATTACATCGTAGATTTAAGGTGCACCCAGACGGGACAATGAAATTGGCAATTTGATCGGCTAATCAATATACCAACTTTTTCTGTGATTTCGACAGATCAAAAGGTCTGTAGACCGCTAATTAGAGATATTTTTTTTATTTCGAAGCAGCAATAATATTATTCGAAAATTATATAGATATTTATGATATAATTGCCATAGCGTGACAGATAATTTATTATCGTCGGACATGGTATTTTATTTTTTACCTACAGGCTCGGAAACCTTTTTATGTTTTAAAACTAGTGGGTAAAAATGCATGGTATTCATCCACTACCTCGAAGATACATAGAACAAACCAAAATGTGTACCTCTTATTTGAAACTCATATACTTATTCTTGATTTAAACTTGTCTGTTGTATGTACTTTACAACTTGTCGATATATTGTTATCGACATATACCCTTCCCTATTTTAATTTTGCTGTTCCTGGTATCATTTTACCTGTCAGTCATTTGTCAATTTAGTCCGTAGGATTATGAATTTTACTTTAATAACGTTTCTTAGCAACCCAGAAATAGGCATTAGATTGTCAGTGTCAAGTGTCAATGTCACTGTGAATGTGTGAAATAGGTTTATTCACAAGAGCTGGTACGAATGGAATGAGTGAGTGATTAAAATGCATTTATGTGACAGATACGACTGTATATCCAGGTGTTACTCATTCAATTAAAGTTTTGTTCATTCAATTCTTAAGTACCAGTTTTCGTGAAGCGATATACAAATATTTGAAAACGAAACCAGTAATTCCTAATATGCTTAATCCGTTTATCCCATTAATATAAACCCAAACTCAAGGGCCCATTTACACGAGCGGGCGGTAGAAAGCACGTGCTAGATTTATAAAATTTCATATTTATGTAACTCATTGGGGTTTTATGTATTATGTCATAGATATCGAAAGTGTTTATAGAGGTTCGGCAATAAACGTGTAAAATAATAAAAACATTACATAAGAGCTTTAAAATAGTAGATCGTGCTACGAGAGAGCAATAGTTATTTGTTATACAAAGGGGCAAAGTTGTATTTTAACGCCGAGTGTGGAATTGAAAAACGAGCAAGTGAAAGGATTCTATTGTTGAACCACGAGCTAAGCGAGTGGTTCGAGAATAGAATCCTGAACTTGCGAGTTTTTTAACACACGAGAAGTAAAATACATTTGCACCCGAGTGTAACACAAAACTTTTCCCCTCACTCTAGCGAGGATACTACAACGCAAATAATTTTTAAGAAAAAAAAACCGCCTTCCTTTGGGGTTCTGGTGATAAATACTTTCAAATGTTGGATTATGTTATCAATTCGTCTGTATATTTTTTAATGTTTGTTATTCGATACCTCCGTCATTTCTGAACCAATTTTGAAATCTGGATGATTCTGAAGTACTTACAGATGAGAATGATTATCAGAACGGAACTCTAACCAGGGGCGGCTCACTCTTCATCAGCAGTTCCACTGCACCAAATGTCACTGTTCTGGACGTAAGTGCATGCTGTTCTTATAAAAATACCAAAGTCACTATAAGTGTGCCGTTCAGATTTGAGGAGTTCCGTTCTGACCATCATCAGCAATTCCACTGCACCAAATATCACTGTTCTGGACGTAAGTGCATGCTGTTCTTATAAAAATACCAAAGTCACTATAAGTGTGCCGTTCAGATTTGAGGAGTTCCATTCTGACCATCATCAGGAGTTCCACTGCACCAAATGTCACTGTTCCGTACGTAAATGCATGCTGTTCCTTTAAAAACACAAAAATCACCATATGTATGCCTTTCAGATTTGAGGAGTTCCCTCGATTTCTCCAGGATCCCATCATCAGAACTGGGTTCTGAGAAAAATGGGACCAATCTGTATGCATATACATTCAATCAAAAAAAAAATTTTCAAAATCGGTCTAGTAACGACGGAGATATCGAGGAACAAACATAAAAAAAAAAAAAAAAAAAAAAAAAACATACAGACGACTTGATAACCCCTTCCTTTGAGATTTGGAAGGCGGTTAAAAATGCGTTTATCACTGCTTCCAGTAGTTCCACAGGTGGTAAATCATCTTTATTACTAGATTCACCTACTTTTATCAATTTTGAAGCAGTTAATTTGACTTTATTCAAGGTCAAATTACTTTACCCACTAGTGGATAAAATGCGTTTTTACCCGCTGGTATTAAAGGACAAAACACGTGTTTCCAAGCTAGTGAGGGGAAAAATATATTTACAGCGAGAGCGTTTATTGAATCCAGAACGAAGCAAACATAATATTTAATCTCGAGCACAGCGAGGGATTCTAAACTGAAATCAAGAGCGTAGTTAGGGATTCAAGTGTTGATTCCTAAGGTGGAAATATATTTTTAATTGCTTTTCACATTACCTATGACAAAATGTTCATGTTTCTTAACCTAACCACAAAAGTAACATTTTGAAAAAACCGACGCAGTGGATTTTCATGAAACATGGCTAAGAACACTCCTGACTAATTCAGCTTTCAATTAAAAACAAAAAATCTAAATCGGTTCATCCGTTCGGGAACTGCGATGCCACAGACAGACACACACACATACATACAGACAAACAGAGAATGTCAATATCACGTCAAATTGCGTGGGTGTTAAAAATATTATTTACACAAAAAATATGACAGAAAACTGTCACTTTTATATCTCATAGTAGAGAGAGGAAATTATGTATTTATCTGAAAAATCTATTTAGTAGTTTTTTTTATACCACGTCGGTAGCAAACAGGTATACGGTCCGCCTGATGGAAAGCGGTCACCGAAATCTACGGACGCCTGCAACTCAAGGGGTCTCACATACGCGTTGCCGACCCATTAGAAACTTGTACAATCCTTTTTTGAAGAACCCCATACTGTAGATAAATAAAATAAATAAATAAATATTGGGGGAGACCTTACAGATCAACCTAGCCCCAAACTAAGCAAAGATTGTATTATAGGTGCTAGGCGACTATACTTAAGTATATAGATAAATACATATTTATATACATAGAAAACATTCATGACAGGAACAAATGCCCTCACCGGGATTCGAACCCGGGACCGCGGTTTAGCAGGCAGGGTCACTACGCGCTAGGCAAGACCGGTCGTCAATAGTAGTTTGCTACATTCTACGCCAAAGACGTCGCAGGCAAAACCTTGTATTTATGATTCACATCCGAGCTAAAACTGTCAACTATCTTCAAATACCAAATCGGAATAGTCACAGAAATAACATTCGTGAATTTGCTAAACACACCAGCCTGTACCAAGAGTTTTAACGTTTTTACGTTACTTGATAGCGTAAACGTAAAATAAATGTTGTAATTTTTATAACCGGCAATATTTTCTCTGAGAGGCATTTGTGTTGTATGGTGTTGGACATTTGCCTCCTCTTGACTCGCGTTTCACCTGTGACAGATGACTGTGGCAAAAGGTGTCGTGCTGCCATCAGACTACTAAGCCAGCAAAGACGATGTACCGGCACCACACCATAAAATCCTGTCTAATGATGGTAATTTTTTTGAATATTGTATAACTAGCTTTATTTGACGACCGGTCTGGCTCAGTCGGTAGTGACCCTGCCTGCTGAGCCGCGGTCCCAGGTTCGAATCCCGGTAAGGGCATTTATTTGTGTGATGAGCACAGATATTTGTTCCTGAGTCATGGATGTTTTCTATGTATATAAGTATGTATTTATCTATTTAAGTATGTATATCGTCGCTTAGAACCCATAGTACAAGCTTTGCTTAGTTTGGGGCTAAGTTGATCTGTGTAAGGTGTCCCCCAATATTTATTTATTTATTTATAGTGTGTGAACCTGCCTTAGAAATTTATATTATTTATGGTCATGGTTCGTTAATATTTCTTGTATGTGGGTAGCTTTTGCACATTGTAATGTTTCCTCAGTCACCCGTTAACCACGAACGCTGTAAAGTGTTCGAAACGTCGGGATGAATTGTAAATTCATTATACGCGATTTAATCCGTTTCCATAGTTTTATTTCATGAGTCACTAACTATCGCGGTAACCGAAGACAATAATATTTTCTATATGTTAAAAATAATAAAATGTTAGGTACCTATCTTTATTATACTACATACATACATACAACAGCGCCTGTATCCAATAAAGGGGTAGGCAGAGCACATGAACTACTCAAGTTTCAGTGCCACTCTTGGCAAAAATGGGTTGAAAGATAACGAAATTGTGACATTGCAGTTACAGGTTGCCAGCCTCTCGCCTACGCCACAATTTAACCCATATCCCACCAGTCGACTTCTACGACACCCACGGGAAGAAAAGGGTAGTGAAATTCTTAACCCGTCACCACACGGGCGGGGTTTTATACCACTTCGGTGGCAAACAAGCATACGGTCCGCCTGATGGGAAGCGGTCACCATAACTTATGAACGCCTGCAAAACCTAAACTTTACCCCGTTAATTCTGTCTCAAAAATACGTGAAACTAGTCGATCTAGCGATTCCAGCTATTTGAAGCTATTTGGTATCGAAAAAAGTATCTATGTACAATTTTTGAATATGTAGGAAAACGTTGGATATAAGTAAGGGTGAGCAGCCAAAGTGCTAGGCGAATTTATCAATGATAATTTCTTAATGAAATTTTAAATAAAAAAGTAAAAATAAAAATAAAAAATAAAAATAAAAATAAAATTCATTTATTTCGCAGCTCACTGTGCAGTTATTTTTATGGTTTTAGGTTATGTATCAGCTATATGATGACCTTCTAAAGTCATCCTCCTTGCGTTATCCCGGCATTTGCCACGGCTCATGGGAGCCTGGGATTCGCTCTGACAACTAATTCCAAGATTTGGCGCAGGCACTAGTTTAACGAAAGCGACTGCCATCTGACCTTCCAACCCGAAGGGTAACTAAGCCTTATTGCCCGGTTATAAACATTACAACCTGTATATGCATTTTTTATTCTAATAAGTAAACTTGAGGGTACAGTTATTTTCATTTTCTCTAACCTCTGGCTATTTATT
The DNA here is from genome assembly GCF_023078275.1 of Leguminivora glycinivorella. Classification (NCBI taxonomy): domain Eukaryota; kingdom Metazoa; phylum Arthropoda; class Insecta; order Lepidoptera; family Tortricidae; genus Leguminivora; species Leguminivora glycinivorella. The sequence goes on from NW_025952831.1 coordinate 2,639,325, forward strand.
TATTTTATTTATTTATTGTTATTAAAATACAGTGACAAACTTATATCTAACATAATATATAGTCCCACAAAACTCTGGAACAGAACGAGTTTGTTTGTGGGATCAACAGTCTCTCAATTACATAAACTTAATTAGATTAACTTAAAGAAAAGTCGTTGAACTTCTTAAATAATAGATAAGCAATATAAATTATTGTAATATATGTAATGTTTTTTAGCATAGTTTTAAATTTGGGTGCTTTTCACTTCGGATGGCTTCAGGTATGCTATTGAGCAGATATGGAATACGCTTTTTTAGCGATCTGTCACCAAAATAATTATGAATTCTAGGCACAGATAGCTTATCTGTAGCAACCGACTTAGTGTCTGTGCCCTATAGGATGTATTGGCGCATTAGAAGAGTTAGGGGGGTTTTGCACTAGACAGCCATGGTTATTGACTGCGAGCAGGTATTTATGTTTAAGGCTGACTGGTAATATTTTACATATTTTGAAAAGTAACCTATAGTTACGTATACTTAGACCTGATTTAGACGGCGTGCGAACTCGCATGCGATTTTAGTTACATTGCGGGCTGTTGAGGGTACATACAATTTTGCACAGCCATCAAATACCGCAATGTAATAAAACTCGTATGCGAGTTCTCGTACCGTCTAAATGGGCCCTTACTATCGAGTGACGTATACTTTAAATGTCAGTCTCGTGGTAGTGGATCACCTCTAACCTCAATAAAGGTTTTGTTTGTCATACCACATCTCGGACACTAGCGATCAAATATATGAAAGAGGCGCGTTCCTAGCACACAGTCTAAGCTCGTGTAGGTGAACGCGTATCATGCTTGTCTGAGTGAAATATGACAGGTCGACTGTTCCCATTTTTGACAAGCGGTAACTGTCAGGTAACTGAGAGGGGGTGGGCGGCAATTTCAGCGGGGAGCAGGAGTGGCCATACTGTACGATAGTACTCTTTATTATACTGTGGTCATACCGCGAACGATGACGTGGCACTGACGTCGGATCGATCGTAGTATAGTATAGTCATCATACACCTTAGACGAATAACTAGGGGAAGAGTTGTAACTCCATACATTAGTAAATGCGGGTTATTTGTATACAGGGTGCTCGCGAGGAACCCGTATAACTTGAACCACGCGTTTCTGAGGCCAAAAGAAAGAAAAAATGTTATATGAATTTTAAAATTTTTCGCGAAAAAAAAATTTTTTTTTTTTACTTTTTTGGACGTATTTTCACATATAAAGTAATTTTTGTCCATGAAGTTGGCAATTAAAATGAGTCCCTAATTTATTTTTCTAAAAACCAAATTTTTTTTAAGATTTTCTTGTCACATTTTGACATCTATCAATGACTACTGTGAGACTATGCTCCACAATTACACATCAGCGCCGTTAAGAAGACCTTTTCTACTGAGTAACAATACGGAAATGTTTTTTTTAATTGGCAATAACTCTGAAACTAGACGATAACTAGAAAACTTTATATGACATTTTAGTCTTAAAATGTGACCAAGAATATGCCGTTAAAGATTATATGGGTTCCTCGCGAGCACCTTGTATATGGGCGACTGCTTCCAAATCCATCCAGCCTTGTCCACTTGAGCCAGCCTCCTTCTCCACTGACCGCCTCCACGTGGTACAAGGCCGTCCCGACCATCTACTGCCAGGTGCTTGCCAGCAGAGACCCTGCTTGGATAGGTGTTTGTCTGCTCTGCGTAGCATGTGGGCCATTTTTTTTTTCAAAGTTGTCCACCCCACTTTTTTTTGGATTTGGAAATTTATATGTGGTTTCCGTTTAGGATTGCGAGCTCTTTCAATCTTAATAGGAGAAAAAAAAAATGTCCCAAGGTTTTTTCCCCATTCCGTTACATTTTTCTCATACATTTTGTATGGCGGTAACGGAGTGGAAGATTTGAAAAATGTATGGAAATCTTGGGACATTTTTTTTCTCCTATGAGGATCGAAATAGCTCGCGATTCTGAGTATGAATCGCGTAAAAAATGCCTATATTACAAAAAAAAGTGGGGTGGACAACTTTGAAAAAAATGGCCCATGTGCCCTATCCATCGCTACTTCCGTGGGCGTACCTACTGTACGACAATACTCTTTATTATACTGTGCCTGTAGAGTGGTCACTCTATGGCTTTATTGATCTTATAATAGGCACTATTGTTTAATTTCTTGGTTTAATTTTACTGCGGCTTTATATAAGGTTTCACTGATTGGTAGAGTTTAATTTCTAAGCCACTTGGGGTTTCCTATATAAAGTACTTCGGAACTAATTAATAGCAATGAAAGACCATACTCAAAGCTTACCTATACAAACTATGTACCTAATTGTATACTATGTTATAAGTTTCTAGTGAAGGCGTAAAAATTTTCCACCCCCTTTCCTCCTGTGGGTGTTGTTGAAGTCGACTATGGGATATGGGTTCAGTTTTCATTTCATTTAGTCATTGTAGAGTCATGAACATACATTAAAATGCAGGTGTAATGCAGTAGGTAGGTCAGTTCATGCTGACGCCCTGTGAGTGTTATTTTTAAACCTCTCTCCTAAAAAGTAAACATTTTGCAGATCTGGCGTTATTTGACCAAGGCAAAGACATATGTAACTCCGTATTAGACAGATAGTCTAAGAAGAAAACGTACTTCAAAACCATAATGAAAAATGTACGATGGCCAAGATGGCGTTACACCTTTGGGGTACGCTCAGCTAGATGGCGCTAATATTAATATTTGACATTTTAAAACATATCAAGCTAAGAATATGGGCCAAACTGTCAAAACTGAGGTTCAAAAGTTTTAAGGGGCTACTAAAGGAGCGACTGACAGCTCATAGGCTACGCTTGTCAATTTCCTCAGCCCCCGCAAGCACGCACACATGAAGCGCCGAAAAGGTTCAAAAGTTTTAAGCCTGTGTTGAGAGATGGCAGTCTATGCACTGTGATTACACATTTTAGTTTGACAGTAACTCTCTATAATACTTAATCCTCTTTGACGAAGGTTACGAGTTGAGCCACTGACTCTTTGATCAATTGAGAAACACTTTTAGGACCAAAGTTGCCGGCCTGTCACATGATAATTTAGTTACCGACGGGACAAAGTTCGCACAAAGTAAAGTTTAAATGTCAATAAACGCCCACGGGTGTCCTGACCGAAGTGACAAACGTTGACGCTACGTGGCGCTCGAAACGCAGTAACTCTGTCGTGCCACGACAGAAGCACATCTCGGACACTGGCGATCAAATATATGAAAGAGGCGCGTTCCTAGCACACATTCTAAGCTCGTGTAGGGGAACGCGTACCATGCTTGTATGAGTGAGATATGACAGGTTGAATGTTCGGGTTTTTGACAGGCGGTAACTGTGAGGTAACCGAGAGGGGGTGGGCGGCGCTTTCAGCGGGGAGCGGAAGTGGCCATACTATACGATAGTACTCTTTATTATACTGTGACAGAAGGGAGAGCTGCTAGCCGAATGCACAAACGCTCACGAAAAGCTTACGATAATATCTCTTTCGTATCTCTATCGCTCTTGCGTATTGGCGCGACAGAGCCAGACTACATTTCTGTGGCGTTTCGGTGGCGTTTCGCATCGCAGTAATGCCATTCGGCTACGGGGCCTGGCTACGATACGTTTACGAAGCGTAAAAGCAATCACATGTTCTCTAAGTACCTATGGATATCTAGTACTGATTTATGAAATAACATTTATCGGCTTACTTTAGATTGAAAACAAACAATTAATATTGTACAACTATAAATAAACTTAGAAATAAAAATAAATAAAACTAAAGTTGACTAACCTAAATTCATACTAATATTATAAATGGGAAAGTGTGTGTGTCTGTTTGTTTGCATGTCTTTGAGGGCAAAACGGAGCGACAAATTGACGTGATCTTTTAAGTGGAAATAGTTGAAGGGATGGAGAGTGACATAGGCTACCTACTTTTTGTCTCTTTCTAACGTGAGCGAAGCCGCGGGCAAAAGCTAGTAAAAATAATGTTAACCTAAATCGATAAACGAAAGCCCTAAATTTGTACTAACATAAAAAGTCGCCTTTCGGCAATTTTCCGTAGATCTGATGCTGGCAGCATTAGGTGCCTCGCTGAATGGCAATACTTATGCCGCTTATGCGCTGAGCGAGAAAGCTGCCAGCTACTACGGTCCCCGGTTGAATCTATATTTTCTTAGATATAATCTAGCTATCAAAGGTTTATTTATTATAATTATACTCGATTCAAGGAAATTAACAAGCACCCCACTTGCAAATAGTATTTTATACAATCGTGATATAATACAAAGTTTTTCAGTCGAGTACCATGTTTAGGCCACGATGCTTGCTGAGTGGCCTAATAGTACGGTACGAGGGTGAAAATCTTAATTATATCACTATTGTATAATATAATAGTTTTTCTATGAGTCATTATCTTCATCATCAATGGACGTAAAATATCATCATTTAAGTTAAAATTAATGTTACTTAATACCGTCGTTCACCGTTGTATCAACATCGAATTACCTGGCAACCAATTGTTTGTATAACCGTCTCTGATCGCAATCTCAAATTAGTATAGAACTTGTATGACTATTTTTAAATTTTTTTCAGTTAAGTAAAGTGAAGAGTAATGAAATATTATAGTTTATTAAGTGTCAAAGACTACCCAACACCAGAGATTATGGATATAGTAGATATGTCCACCCCATACAAAAAAATGCGACCGCCTAAAAGCACGGCAAATGTAGATGGCGTTACTACAAATTTCTTGTTGCCTTGAGATCACTGTTAGATGGCGTTAAGTGTCACTTTTGAAACATAAATCTTTAAAAGAATATAATGAATTTTAGGACTCGTAACGCCATGCATGTACTAGATTGAAAGTTAGTTAATATTTCGCCACCCTTTCTATCGCTTAAATAGCTCAGTTATAGTAGCGTAAGACGATGGACGCGGCCCTGACGTCGTGGGTTCGATCCTCGGTAGTGAAAACCTTTTTTTTTTCTTTTTTTTAAATATTTTATTATATCGCAAATTAGTATAGAACTTAGTGAAGTGTAATGAAATATTATAGTTGACTAAGTGTCAAAGACTATCCAACACTGAAAAGTCAGCACGTATAGTTTAGTCTATGGTGTCCTTAATTGACAGATTAAAGTCGACGAGTAGAAAAACTTTATTATGTAACCGGATTTGCTTTCATGAATATACATGTGATGAAATAAAAGCGTTCGTTAGGGCGAAAAATATAACTTTGTGGGCTTGGACATTTCAAGAATATTATATTACTGTATATGCGGTTTCCGTTCATAATTGCTTGTTAAGGCTTTTGAAATTTTAAAGTGTAGTTTAATCAACTTTTAATGAATGTTGTGAATTTGGCAGGCAAGTATGGTCGCGCGATAAATGGGGCATTTTGTTCAAAGTTGTCCACCCCACTTTTTTTTTAGATTTTGATTTTTTTATGTGTTTTCCACTCAGAATCGCGAGCTCTTTCAATCCTAATAGGAGGAAAAAAGTGTCCCAAGGTTTTTTTCCCATTCCGTTACCACATTTTCATACATTTTTTATGGCGGTAACGGAATGGAAGGTTGGAAAAACTGTATGGAAATCTTGAGGTATTTTTTTTCTCCTATTAGGATCGAAAGAGCTCTCGATTCTGAGTATGAATCGCGTAAAAAATACCCATGTTACAAAAAAAGTGGGATGGACAACTTTGAAAAAAGTGGCCCAAATGATAAAACATCTGGCCGTCCCTATCGCACTTATAAATAGTGCGATAGGGACGACCTGATGTTTTATCATTTATGGCACGACCATACTTGCCTGCCTGGTTTGTTTATATCAGTTACGAGAAATACTTTACTTACACCAATACCCTTGGTGCCGTAGCCGAGTCATTTCCCCGACGCGAAACGAAAACGAAACGCCGCGAAATGTAGTCTGGCTCTGTCGCGCCAATACGCAAGAGCGATAGAGAAAGATATCTATGAGCGTTTCGTTTCGTGAGCGTTTCGTGAGCGTTTGTGCCATTCGGCTACGCAGCCAGGGCCTTTATATGTAGTACAGTCAACCAATTGGAACCCTAGTCCACTCTACAACCATGTCAAAATGACAAGCAGTAAGAGATTTCTTACAATATTGTTTATAACGTCACTATGACACGGTTCTACAGTGGCCTAGGGTTCCAATTGGTTGACTGTACATCCAACATCAGAAGTAGCACCCCAAGTGCGAAAATTAGCACATTACGCAATACGTTTCCTACTAACTCAGAGAAAAGTAAAAAAACCGGCCAAGAGCGTGTCGGGCCACGCTCAGTGTAGGGTTCCGTAGTTTTCCTTATTTTTCTCAAAAACTACTGGACCTATCAAGTTCAAAACAATTTTCCTAGAAAGTCCCCATAAAGTTCAACTTTTGTGATTTTTTTCATATTTTTTAAACATATAGTTCAAAAATTAGAGGGAGGGGGGACGCACTTTTTTTCCTTTAGGAGCGATTATTTCCGAAAATATTAATATTATCAAAAAACGATCTTAGTAAACCCTTATTCATTTTTCAATACCTATCCAACAATATATCACACGTTGGGGTTGGAATGAAAAAAAATATCAGCCCCCACTTTACATGTAGGGGGGGTACCCTAATAAAACATTTTTTTCCATTTTTTATTTTTGCACTTTGTTGGCGTGATTGATATACATATTGGTACCAAATTTCAGCTTTTTAGTGCTAACGGTTACTGAGATTATCCGCGGACGGACGGACGGACGGACGGACGGACGGACGGACGGACGGACAGACAGACATGGCGAAACTATAAGGGTTCCTAGTTGACTACGGAACCCTAAAAAATATATGAACATTTTTTTTATTTTTTTTAATCTCTTAATAAGATCAAAATAACTTATGATTCTGTCTATATCTCACAGATCCACTAACGTGAAGTTTATAAAGAAAACTGTTACAAATTTTGCTTAATTTGACACGGTGTTTTTAATATGTGGTACTGCGATTAAACAGTACAATTTCTACCTTTATTAAACGCAGTTTTGGTGTCGAGTTTCTTTGTTTATGGCTAAAAACTAGGGCTGTCACACAACATTATTTATTTCTTCTGTGCTTACTATAAACACCGGTGTGGATGGGTGGAGTCCCCGGTTTGTAACAATTGTGGCGAGACTGCACAAACAATCCAGCACATAATAGAGGATTGCCCCGTGACGCGCTATGCCAATGGACCTACAGAAGACCTGATCACCCTTAGCGACGAGGCCAATAAATGGCTGATTGGACTTAATTTTAACCTATGAATGTTTCTGTTCTTTGACATACGACTAAATAAATAAATAATAAATTTCTTTAAAATTATTTATGATCTCGTGCTTTGTACACTTTTTTAAAATCGAAACATGGTCGAACGCGATTTACTAACGTTATTTTATCTTTTTCCCAACGTTTCGCCCAGTAGGCCTAGTACATGATTGTCGCGAGAGTATGTCGCCGTGAGATAGATCATACGTCTTGTTCTAACTGTATTAATGACATAAGGACGGGTAGTCTATCCCTCGGCGACATACTCTCGCGGCAATCATGATCTAACCCTGCAGGTTGCACTGGCCGTAGAGGTTGCGGAAAACTGACGTCCCGTCCCAGAAAATCGTACATCTCTGGTGACACTTTGGTGGGACGTCGGTCTTCCGCGACCAAACTGTGTGTGACTTCAAAAACTAGTCCTTTAGGTTTAAAATCGCCAAATTTAAAAAATAACGATTTTCTGGCGATTTTTCGACTTTTGACAAAGTTGCCTTCGCCGCTCGAGGTCACTTTGGATTTTTCATTAGGCAAACATCATAAAAAGTCTCCAATAAATAAGAACTACCGGACTTGACGCATACTGCCCCACACTTTCAGGCGACAAAGTTACTGAACTAACTTGTACTATCAGTATGTTATCAAATGGCTATTCCTCGTATATATGCCGTCAAAGGCAAGAAAAGTTTTGTAATTAAACTTATAGTTGCGACAGCCCTAGTTACGTTAGCTTAATCATACAGAGCGGGCTTCTAGCCAAAGTGACAATCGTTGACGCTAGGCGCCGATTGAAACGCAGTGTGGCTCTGTCGCGCCACTACAGGCCCCGTAGCCGAGTGGCATTTCTGCGACACCAAACGAAATGTAGTCTGGCTCTGTCGCACCAATACACAAGAGCGATAGAAATAGATAGGTATCTGGGCGTTTTCCAAATTAAATCCCGAATATCGAATTTCACCAGATCTGGACGTGTTTGGGCTCATTCTTCTCAGACTCACGAGCTGATCGCATATCCCGACGATAAAAAAGTGTGTCCCAAACTTTCCATACAAAATTCGAGTTTCCAATACGTCACGGTCGTAGTAAGTTCATACCAAAATCGTGACGTAAAAGAAAAAAAAATAGGGCACATTTTTTATCGTCGGGATCGAATCAGCTCGTGATTCTGAGAAGAATGAGCCCAAACACGTCCAGATCTGGTGAAATTCGATATTCGGGATTTAATTTGGAAAACGCCCATCTACGAATGAGATATTATCGTGAGCGTTTACGGTTACGCTCACTAAAGACTGGTGAGAGGTAGCTACGATACGGTTACAAAGCGTAAGTGTGACGTTGGCTAGGTACCCTGATGTGACATGGTAAGCTGCTCATATTACGGCTCGGAGTTCGAACAAAGCCTACAAAAAGATTTTTCGCTGCAATACCTCGCGAGATTAGGAAAATAAGTAGACTTACTAGGTTTCATGCGGCTGATATAGGTTTTGATCGGTAAAGGAGCCTTTTTTTGTCGTTTTATAACAAAAAAAAAATTCTCGCGTGTTGTACTACATAATTACAATTTCAGTTTTAAAATCCTTTACAGGTTAAGGGCAATAAACTTATATCTTTTTTTTTAAATAAACCTAGCCGAATATCGGATATAAATTGATAGAATATTTTTTTTATGACTTACCCACTTAAGTCACTTTAAATATAATATTGTCTTCGGTTACCGCGATAGTTACTCATGAAATAAAACTATGGAAACGGATTAAATCGCGTATAATGAATTTAAGTTTAAATTTTAAATATATTAATGTATTTTAATTTCATATTATCGAGTGACGCGCGCGCAGCGATCGGTACCGGTTGTGTGCGCTATGGTTAATATTTAATCGCCTTGTTCGAGACGAAATTCGCAAAAATGACGAATGTGCTTAAGTGTAACGCGTGTAACATCGTTATTGATGAACTGTTGTGCTATATACAGAATAAACTGTCGGTAATAGATGACGACACCTTAGTGCGCTTGTGTAAAACGTCGTTTTCCAGCGAAGAAATTAAAAAGTCGAAATGTTTATTGTTTGAATCTGTGTCGACTGATCAACGTAAAATATCGCGAAAAAACAGTGGCAAGGAAGTTCGAGACTTGGAGGACATTGTGGGATTATTGCGATCTATTGAAATAGATAAAGTGCCCGTGTTTGTTGCCCGTAAACTCGAGAACTTACCACCGATAACGGTCGATCATTTAGATTGTACCAAGCTGTTAAAAGACCTCGCTAAGGTACAAAATGACATTGCACTAGTAAAATCGTCTTATGCTACAATGAGCCAACTTGAGGACCTACGTTTCGAGTTAAATAACGTTAAATGTGCGTCAATACCGCCAATATCGCAATTTCCGTTCAGCAATGTGAATGCGAGACGGGGAGCGTGGATGTACGACAGTGGTCCAGTTGGGCTATCCCATTGTTCCACAAACTCCAAAGAAAACTCGCTTATGTCTCAAGTGTCGCCTACTATACCGCTAAGTAATGATAAGAGCATAAGTAGTCGTCAGATATCCTTGAGAGAAAAGAAACAATCTCCAATTAAGAATATTGAAATAAATAAATGCCCCAATAACAACGAAATTGCAATTTCGAATCCGTTATTATCCGTTGAGGTGAGTCATCCGCCTCAGACAGAGATCGTGGTGCCATGTACTCCAGCGGAAAATGATTGTACGACTACCCGCACCGTAGCGGCCGAAAACAACAGCCACCCGCGCGACCTCGACAATAATAGTGAAAGTGGGGACTGGATTGTAAAAACATATAAGCGTAATAAACCAAATTACCGATATGCCGGAAAACGAGGTTTAGCATGCGATGCGGAAAACAGCGCTAAGTTTAGGGCAGCCGAGAGAAAAATACCAATTTTTATCTCGAATGTAAACAAAGATTGCCTTGAGTCCGATATTATAAACTATGTCAAGGACAAAACACAGGAAATCATAACGCTAGAAAAACTAAATATTAGAAGAACGTCCCATATGGTCCAAGAGCTGGCAGGATTTTGGAGTAGGTCCTTGAGGCAACCTGGAAAGGTGCTCAGATGCTTCTCTGATCATAGCCAACATCAGGTCTGCAAGTCTGGCAGCTGGGGAGCGGGGCTTTATCGAGCTATGAATTTTTAAAGATTTAATTTTTTGAGGCCCAAAAAAGGTGTTTGAGGCAACCTGGAATTATTAAAAAGTGAAAATAGAGTTCCTCAGAAGTCGCATAGTATTTATGCCAGATCATTTGGCCGGGTCCTTCACCGTGCCAGAACGGTACAAAGTGGTAAAAAAAATAATTCCAAAAAAGGTTCTTGAGGCAGTCTGTCATTTTTACCAGTGAAAGATGAGGGTCTAAATAGCCATGGAAAAATAATGCCATGACATGAGGTGGGGTCCGTACCCTGCCATTCGATCTTGAAAGTCAATTTTTTAGTTTTTCGTAAATAACTCGTAAACGGTGGCCCACAGCAAAAAAATATGTTAAACAGAAAATATCTACATAAAATTTCCTACAAGAAAGGTTATGTACGTTTTTTCGATAGGATCAATATATAAATGGATAATTTAGTAAGAAAGTTTTTTTTAATCGATTACATGCTCCGTTTTTCGTCAATACCTCGTAAACGGTGGCCCACAGCAAAAAATTATGTTAAACAGAAAATATCTACATAAAATTTCCTATAAGAAAGGTTATGTAACTTTTTTCGCTAGAATCAATATTTTAGTTGGAAAGTATTTTTAAATAGATTACATGGGCCGTTTTTTGTTAATAACTCGAAATCGGTGGCTCACAGCCAAAACTAATGTTACACAAAATTAATCTACATAATATTTCCTACAAGAAGGGTTCTATAACATTTTTCGCTAGAATCAATATTTTAGTTGGAAATTATTTTTAAATAGATTTCATGGGCCGTTTTTTGTTAATAACTCGAAATCGGTGGCTCACAGCCAAAACTAATGTTACACAGAATTAATCTTCATAATATTTCCTACAAGACAGGTTCTATAATATTTTTCGCTAGGATCAATATTTTAGTTGGGAAGTATTTTTAAATAGATTTCATGGGCCGTTTTTTGTAAATACCTCGTAAACGGTGGCCTACAGCTAAATAAAATGTTCACGAGAAAAAAATCTACATAAGATTTCCTACAAGAAAGGTTCTATACGTTATTTCGCTAGAATCAATATTTTAGTTGGAAAGTATTTTGAAATGGGCCGCTTTTTGTTGATAACTCAAAAACGGTGGCGCACAGCAAAAAATAATGGTATACAGAATTAATCGTCATAATATTTCCTACAAGAAAGGTTCTATAAGATTTTTCGATAGGATGAATATTTTAGTTGGAAAATATTTTTAAATAGATTTCATGGGCCGTTTTTTGTAAATACCTCGTAAACGGTGGCCCACAGCTAATTAAAATGTTCACAAGAATAAAATCTACATAAAATTTCCTATAAGAAAGGTTCTATACGTTTTTTCGCTAGTATCAATATTTTAGTTGGAAAGTATTTTGAAATAGATTACATGGGCCGCTTTTTGTTAATAACATCAAAAACGGTGCTCCATTACCAGAAATAATATTAAACAGAAAATAAATAATCTATATAATATTTGCTACAAGAAACGTTATGTAAGATTAATTTTTTTTTATTAAGCAGAAACGTCTGCTAACGATTCTAAACATTTTTATACGTCACCCTAAGACGTGTAAAAAAGGAAAGGCATGGAAAGATTTGCGAAGTCCGGCGTGGCTTCCGTAGCTCAATTGGTAAGAGCATTGCACGGATTGCAAAAATGGTGCGGGTTCAAGTCCCGCCGGAAGCGTAAATTTTTCCATTTTTTCCTTTAATATAAAAATGTTATGTAAGATTTTTCGTTAGGATCAATATTTTAGTAGGACAGTATTTTAAATAGATTACACGAGCCGTTTTTTGCAAATAACTCGAAAACGGTGGTCCACAGCTAAATCAATCTTCAACGGGAATAACAAACATAAAATTTGCTACAATAAAAGTTTTGTACGTTTTTTCGCTAGGATCAATAATATTTAAATAGATTTATTTATTTTATTTATTTACACAAAGAAAATTACACAGTATGACAGTATACAAAACTAAAGCACCGTGAATTTTACATAAACATTACAACAAGTAGCACAAAATTAAATATTAAATAAACAGCAAAATCAAAACATTACATACCATAACATAACTAATAAATAACAGATGAAGGCCTAGCATCCAATCCCACACAAAACCTCATGCATTCGTCACGTATAAACGCCCATCTGCTCGCAAGAATATCAACATTAGGTGCCACGTCTAAAAACTCATTCACTATTTACAGTGCACGAACTAGCGGTCACTTGCGGCAAAACACGGTTCGAGCGGCCGGCACCACCAGTAGGGGGTGCCTACATTCACGAAAAGCATATTTCGTCACAGAGGGAACAAATAGACGGACCAGCTGGGATACTAAAACCGGGCAATCTGACTCCCCCTTCAAAATACCACATGCAACAGACATCAGCACGACATTACGCCTAACTTCTAACGAGAAGAAACCCAACGTCCCCAAAAGGAATTTTGTTGGGTACAAGAATCGGTAATACCCGTACATTTTTTTATAAAAGAAACGCAAAAATATTTTTGGACCTTTTCGAGCAGCAGGATGTAGAGCGCTTCATGGGGATTCCAAACGGCTGAGGCTGTCTCAAGCTTACTTCTCACGAGGGCAGTATAAAGAAGCTTTATGTCCCTGGGATTGTCAAATTCTTTGGCGTTGCGGACAACAAACCCAAGCCTGCGGTAACAGTCTGCAGCAAGCATTGTCATGTGCTCATGAAAGTTAAGGTGGGAATCTAAAACAACCCTCAAGTCCCGTATCGATGTGACACGGGCGATGGGTTTCCACCCCAGGAGATACTGCCTACACAGGGGACTACGCGCTTTACAAAAAGTAATAACCGCACAGTTGTCAACATTGAACTGAAGTTTCAGAAGTTTGTTTACAAGACTTAATTCATAAACCCGATCAATATCACGTAAAGATTGTAAGTCAGAATCTTCCTGGACCCTGAAAATTAGTTTCAGGTCGTCAGCATAGAGTAGGCATTGCGCATGCTTAGGCACCAAGGCCAGATCATTGACCATAACACCAAAGAGCAGAGGACCCAGAATAGAGCCCTGACTGACCCCGGAACGGGTGGGGTAGGCACTCGACACAAAGCATCCGTGCTGCACATATTGCCGTCTATCACGTAGATAACTAGCAAAAAGGCAAAGCAGTTTAGGCGAGAAACCAATTCTGCATAATTTGCTTAAGAGTACGTCGTTATCTACGCGATCAAAGGCTTTTTTGAAATCAAAGTACAGCACGTCCACCTGCATCCCTCTATCTAAGTAGCGCGAAACGGAATCAACTAAGGTTAAGAGGCCTTATTCCTAAAGAAGAGCGGTTTTTGCAAAATGTAACATTTTTCATTCAAAACTATAAAAAAAAACCGGCCAAGAGCGTGTCGGGCCACGCTCAGTGTAGGGTTCCGTAGTTTTTCGTATTTTTCTCAAAAACTACTGAACCTATCAAGTTCAAAACAATTTTCCTAGAAAGTCTTTATAAAGTTCTACTTTTGTGATTTTTTTCATATTTTTTAAACATATGGTTCAAAAGTTAGAGGGGGGACGCACTTTTTTTCCTTTAGGAGCGATTATTTCCGAAAATATTAATATTATCAAAAAACGATCTTAGTAAACCCTTATTCATTTTATAGATTAAATACCTATCCAACGATATATCACACGTTGGGGTTGGAATGAAAAAATATCAGCCCCCACTTTATATGTAGGGGGTACCCTAATAAAACATTTTTTTCCATTTTTTATTTTTGCACTTTGTTAGCGTGATTGATATACATATTGGTACCAAATTTCAGCTTTCTAGTGCTTACGGTTACTGAGATTATCCGCGGACGGACGGGCGGACGGACGGACGGACAGACAGACATGGCGAAACTATAAGGGTTCCTAGTTGACTACGGAACCCTAAAAACTGATAATGTTCCTAAAAGAACATATCTTAAGCTAGTTAATCATAATATAATATTTTAAAATATGTCTTTTTATACTTAAAAGAAATCAGTTTTTTCGGTACACGTTTTCAAATTTCGTAGTGGGATCACTCGTTTAGAATCGTGATTGTGCTGTTAAATATGTTATTTGGGGTAATAAATGATCACAATCCTATTTGTTATAATATCCAGTATGGGAAGCATGGTCGCGCGATAGACGATAAAATCTATCGCGCGACCATGCTCCCCGTGCTGTACGAGGTAATCATAGTTTGACATTTTAAGATTTATTTGAAATGGTGGATAAATAACCTTCCGTATCTTCCCCATTTTTTCGATAAAAAGAGGTTTACATTATGTATTTTTCCTGCGATTCCTGCATTTATTGTAACTCTTAAATAATATTATCCTAAACTCGAACTTCTTGTTGACATATAAGAAAAAAATTATACATATAGGACATACCTTTCTGTCGACAGTCATTTTTTTAAAGCACCTGAAATTCGAATAAAATACACTGTGTTGATACGGGCCCGCTCACTCCGCTCAGTCTGCGCCGAGCGCTCGTAGACAACGGACTTGTGTTCGATCGTCCGGCGCTCCTTGCTTTCGTAAGTAGCTAGTTCCGAGAAATGCTGTATAAATAAATAAAAAAGCCTTTTATTTCTTGCTCATCAATCAACGGAATGTCAATACAGTGTCATTTAAAAGAATATACATGCATTACTTAGAATAAAAATTGTTAATATGTCATGTCATTATTTTTATAAATTCCAATTTAATAATAAATCTAAAACTAAGTATATTCCTATTTCTACGTAGCAAGAACCCCTTCTCGGGTAAAGGCCTCCTCCAGAGAGTGCCAGTTGGATCTGTCTTGCGCTGGTAGAGTCCAATTTGAGCCAGCAATTTTTATAATGTCCTCAGACCACCGCATGCAAGGCCTTCCATCTCTGCGTTTGCCCATTGGTCCGGGCCATAGAGTTATTTGTTTCGTCCATCTCTTGTCAGCCATCCTTGCGACATGGCCTGCCCACTTCCACTTTAACTTTCTTGCGTAATCTAGTGCGTCTATAACATTTGTTTTCTCTCTTATATGTGTGTGTCTAATTTTTTGTATTTTCTTTATGTTTGTGATACTGCGTTCCATGCTTCTCTGACAATTTGTTATTTTTTTCTTTACATAATTTGAGAATTTCCAAGTTTGTGCGCCATATGTGAGAGACGGAAGCAGACAAGAATCCATTATCTTCTTTTTAAAGGTGATTGGTAAAGTTTTACTCTTGAGTACTTGTTTATGACTCCAAAATTTATTCCACGTAATCTTTGTTCTTCTCTCCACTTCGTGTTCATAGTTGCTTTTATCAAAAGATATTTGTTTTCCAAGGTATATAAATTCCTTTACGTACTCTATTTCAATACCTTCGATAATAAGTGGGATTTTGCTACTATTTGTCATGATTTTTGTTTTATTGAAATTGATTTCAAGCCCTGTCTCTCTGCTAGCTATCTGTAAGGTTCGTATCATGTAGTCTATTTCCGAGAACCGTTCAGAGACAAGCAGGATGTCGTCAGCGAATCTGAGGTGGTGTAGGTATTTACCATTTATTCTTATTCCCATTTGAGTCCAGTTCAGTTTTCTCATTATTGATTCCAGCACTGCAATAAATAGCTTTGGAGATATTGGATCGCCCTGTCTCACGCCCCTTTCAATTTGTATGGGCGGGCCGGTCGTCTCTAAGTGCACTCTACTTATACTATTTCTGTACAGGTGTTTTAAAACTTCAATATAT
Source organism: Leguminivora glycinivorella (assembly GCF_023078275.1). Lineage (NCBI taxonomy): Eukaryota > Metazoa > Arthropoda > Insecta > Lepidoptera > Tortricidae > Leguminivora > Leguminivora glycinivorella. Next base: position 2,655,535 of record NW_025952831.1, read on the forward strand.
TGTGACTCTACGTGTTGAGATTTTAGTGATTCCCATATAGACGAGTGTGACAAGGTATCGAAAGCTTTTTGATAATCTATAAAAGCGATATATAATGGTCTTCGGAACTCTTGATATTTTTCTATAAGAAGCTCTACTGTGTGAACATGGTCTATAGTAGAGAACCCGCTTCTAAAACCAGCCTGTTCAATTGGTTGATTCTTTTCTATTGATTTGCTTATTCTCTTATCAATTATTGAGGAAAAGAGTTTGTACAAGCTGGGAAGTAAACTTATGGGTCTATAATTTACAATGTCTTCAGGGTCGCCCTTTTTGTATAAAAGAATGATATTCGACTCTGACCATTGTTTAGGTGTTTGAGCTGATTTTATTACCATATTAAAAAGATGTGCAAGCGGGTGAGCTAGATACGTTACAGCGTGTTTGATTGCCTCGTTGGGTATTCGGTCAGGTCCGGGACTCTTTTCTAGTTTTAATCTCTTAATTTGTTGGATCACCTCTATTTCGTTGATCTCTTCTATAGCGTCTGTATTGTGGTTTAAGTCCGGTGCAGAAACATGGTCATTCGGGGGCATTTTTTCTTTGTAGAGTTCTTTATAAAAGTTGCTTGCTACCATTAAAATGTCGCTTCTTTTTTGAGTTGTTTTTCCACAGGATTTGACACCCTCTATCCAGTTTTTGTGGGTTGTCAGTTCTTTATACGCTTTTTTGATACTGCCTGATTGAGCAAGATGTTTTGAAATAATTTTCTCTCTATGTGTTTTATAATCTTTTCTTATATATGTTCTGGTGAGCTTATAGAGTGCGCTTAATTCTTTCTTAATCAGTGATGTTTTTGGCTTGGTATTTTGTAATTCTTGCCTGCGTTTTATTAATAATTTTGTACGGTCTGTAATGATAGAGTTAGAGTTAATGGGTGCCTGTTTCCTTGCTTTGTGTGCTTTTTCAAGGCTTCGTTCGATGGCGTTTACAATCCTGTCGTGGTATTCTTGTACTGTCGTGTTGGCATCATAGTCATAGAGGTCGGATGTAGCATGTTCTAACGACTCTATGTATGTATTTATTTCTGTCTCGGTTTTTAATGAGCTTTTGGGTAGACGGTTATAATTGATTCTACTATTTTTGTTATGCTCGAGTTTTACCGTACCTCTGACTAATCTATGGTCCGACGGATAAGCAGTGTTAATAACCTCGACGTTTAGAAACCATTTTGGTCTATTTGATAAGATGTAGTCTATTTCGTTTTTTGTATTTCCATCTGGGGACTGCCACGTCCATTTTCGATTTTTTCTCTTCTTAAAGAAAGTATTCAATATAGCGAATTTGTTTTCCGACGCGAACTGAAGTAACTCATCGCCTCTATGATTTCTTGATCCATATCCGTGTTGTTTTGTTATTAGGTATTCTTCGAGCTTTGGTTGGCCAATTTTAGCGTTGAAGTCTCCCATTATAATTACATGTTTTCCTGTTGATTTCAATGCCTCGTAGATTGTGTCATAAAAAAGTCGTATTTCTTCGTCTCTTGCCGATTCAGTTGGCGCGTAGACTTGAATAATGTCAAGTTCTAGATTTCCAATTTTCATTTTTAATAGAGCAACTCGTTCAGTTAGTCCTGTAAAGCTTTGTATGGAGCTTTTGAGCGATTTCTTTATGATAAAGCCAACGCCATATTGTCCAGGTGTGGTACCCATCGTGCAGAGGATAAATTCGTTATATTCTTCTATTACACAGCCTGTTCTTCTGACCTCACAGATACCCATTATATCGAAATTTATGTTTTTTATTGCGTCCCATAATTGTATTAGTTTCTCGTACGTGGATAGCGTTCTTACATTATACGTTGCGATGTAGAGCTTGTTAGAGTCGGTTTTCTCTGGAGGGTTTTGGTCGTAATCTCCCTCGGTGACCAGCCGGCGTGGGAGATGTTGTTTCGTTTGTTTTAGCGCTTGATTTGGTGCTTGAGAAGGGGTGGCTAGTTGCTAGGAGGGAGCGGTAGAGTTTTTATTTACCAGAAAATTTAGTATGCCTGGCTTTACAACATTGTTATCTGGGGGTCCCCGTTGTTTTTCATTAGCCATAGAAGTTTTATTTTTCTTATTTAATTGTGTGTGTATACTGGAAGATGGATCTTTTTGGCTCAATGAAACCTTTTGGGGAGATAAGGAGCGGTTTCTTTTATTCTTATATTAGAAATGCTGTATACTGCGACTTAACAAATCTTGATCCCGTGGGTGGCAAACAGGCATACGGTCTTATATATAGCTGCAACCCCACTGATTTCTAACCTCTCCCTATATCTGGAGAACGGCTAAACCGATTTCGACGGTCGAAGTGTCTTTGTATAGAGGGAGCGGGGAGACGTGTGGAAAAAATATGGAATCTGGTCTGCGACTCTTGGGTCAAAAAATGTTGGACGGCCTGGCTAAACGGGGGAGATATTGGGGGGTGCTCGACCAAATGTCATAGAAGACCCTGGGCAGTTTTTGAGGCCGCCATTTTTTTTTTCAAAATGGCCGACTTTTTTTTGTAGATTTTTCAAGTTTATCCTAGAGTGCTCAAATTTTGGTCATAGAATCTCTCTAGGGTCTAGATTAGAATGATATAAAAAATTTTTGAAAAATGCTACAAATGTGAAAAAATTTCCACTTTTTGTATGGCAACTTTTAAACCGTAAGAGATAGCCGGGGGGTGCTCGATCAAATGTCATACAGGAGCCCGAGTAGAAAAAAGTTGCATCAAAAAATTCAAAATGGCCGACTTTTTTTTTTCAAGTTGGTCCGAGCGTGCTGAAATTTTGCATGCGGCTGTATGGGCCCCTAGAATACAAATGTCAAAAAAATTTTTTCGAAAATCCAAGATGGCCGCCGTTATGGCAAAATAAATTTTTCAAGTATTTTCGCGAACCCGAAGGGCGAGCTTCAGGGTGGGAGGCCGAAGGCCGACCCCGCGGAGGGCCGCAGGAACGGAGCTCACCTTTAGGCTCCCACCCGGGCCAAATCCAAGTAATTTCACTGCGGGCATAAAGTGCTCCCATACAATTTCCTTACAAAAGTGTCTTAAACAAGCGTAACCGGCGGGCCGAAGGCCCGACGGTGGAGCTTCGAGCCGAGCGAAGGCCGAAGGCCGAGCTCCGCGTAGGGCCTAAGGCCCGGAGCGTCCCTGATCGACTCGCCGGCGGTCCGGGAAGTTGGAAAAATACTTTCCAACTAAAATATTGATCCTAGCGAAAAATATTATAGAATCTTTCTTGTAGGAAATATTATGAAGATTAATTCTGTGAAACATTAGTTTTGGCTGTGAGCCACCGATTTCGAGTTATTAACAAAAAACGGCCCATGAAATCTATTCAAAAATACTTTCCAACTAAAATATTGATTCTAGCGAAAAATGTTATAGAACCTTTCTTGTAGGAAATATTATGTAGATTAATTCTGTATAACATTATTTTTGGCTATGAGCCACCGATTTCGAGTTATTAACAAAAAACGGCCCATGAAATCTATTTAAAAATACTTTCCAACTAAAATATTGATCCTAGCGAAAAATCTTATAGAACCTTTTTTGTAGAAAATATTATGTAGATTAATTCTGTCTAACATTATTTTTGGCTGTGAGCCACCGTTTTTGAGTTATCAACAAAAAACGGCTCAAATATCTATTTAAAAATACTTTCCAACTAAAAAATTGATCCTAGCGAAAAAGTTATATAACCTTTTTTATAGGAAATTTTATGTAGATATTTTCTGTTTAACATATTTTTTTGCTGTGGGCCACCGTTTACGAGGTATTAACGAAAAACGGAGCATGTAATCGATTAAAAAAAACTTTCTTACTAAATTATCCATTTATATATTGATCCTATCGAAAAAACGTATATAACCTTTCTTGTAGGAAATTTTATGTAGATATTTTCTGTTTAACATATTTTTTTGCTGTGGGCCACCGTTTACGAGTTATTTACGAAAAACTAAAAAATTGACTTTCAAGATCGAATAGCAGGGTACGGACCCCACCTCATGTCATGGCATTATTTTTCCATGGCTATTTAGACCCTCATCTTTCACTGGTAAAAATGACAGACTGCCTCAAGAACCTTTTTTGGAATTATTTTTTTACCACTTTGTACCGTTCTGGCACGGTGAAGGACCCGGCCAAATGATCTGGCATAAATACTATGCGACTTCTGAGGAACTCTATTTTCACTTTTTAATAATTCCAGGTTGCCTCAAACACCTTTTTTGGGCCTCAAAAAATTAAATCTTTAAAAATTCATAGCTCGATAAAGCCCCGCTCCCCAGCTGCCAGACTTGCAGACCTGATGTTGGCTATGATCAGAGAAGCATCTGAGCACCTTTCCAGGTTGCCTCAAGGACCTACTCCAAAATCCTGCCAGCTCTCCGTCTAATAATGCATTCATGTTTTTTATATCGGAAAGCAAGGAGTCACTGTTCCTGAATGCTAACATATGGCCGCAGGGTATAATATTTAAACGATTTGTGCACTTTAAACAAGGCACTACGAGCAGAAAGTTATCTGTTGACGGCTCACAAAATAACATTCGAAATGGAAAAAACATATAACCAACAATGTGATAATGACAGTGCAGTTATACAGTTAGTTAGTTTTAACTGCAAGAACGTAAAGCGGTCAGTTGATACGATAAGACAATTATGCCAGTCTTCATCTGTCATCGCCTTGCAAGAAACATGGTTACGGCCTGACGATATACAATACTTGGCTGAAATAGACACAAGATTTGGATATACTGGAACCTCAGCGATTGACACTTCGGCCGGCATTCTTCATGGTAGACCTTATGGAGGAGTTGCGCTACTGTGGAATAAGAGTGCGTTCCCCAATGTGTCTATCGTACAGTGTGATAACGCGCGCGTAAGTGCCATAAAAATTAACCTACCTAGTGAGTCCATACTTGTGTTCAGTGTTTACATGCCTACGGATAAAATGGCGAATTTAGTGGAATTTACGGATTGTCTTAGTCTGGTGAGTGCTACTATTATTAATGAGGATGTCCGTTCGGCGTACATACTAGGAGACTTTAACGCTCACCCGGACGAATTATTTTATAATGAAATGATGATGTTTTGTTCTGAACAAAAGTGGACCTGTGCTGACATAGATAAGTTAGGATTAGGATCAAATACCTACAGTTTTATCAGTGAGGCTAATGGGTCTAAGCGCTGGCTAGATCACATTCTGACAACGGAATTTGCTACAAAAACAATTTTAAATGTTAGCTTTATATATGATGTAATATGGTCAGACCACTATCCTCTATGTGTTAAATGTAACGTTGGTAATATTGGTTCAGAGTTATTTTACGAATTAAAATCTGTCACTAATAAGGTTATTTGGGGGAAAGAAAACCCGAACAAGTAGATATGTACAATAAAATTTGTGATGACAGGCTTAGCCAAATTGATTACTCAAATGATTTTGAAATTTGTTGTGACCGTTGTTGTGATAATGACAGGCATAAAAACCTTATAGATGAAATGTATGTAAATATAATAAAGGTCTTAAGTGACGCGGCCACTAGTAGTTATACTTTGAAACGTGTCTTTAAAAAGAAACCAACAGTGATTGGGTGGAACAAACATGTCCGCGCGGTGCACTTGGAGGCTAGAGATAAATTTAAGTTATGGGTATGGCATGGAAAACCTAAAGCCGGACATGTCTATGATGACATGCGAAATAGTCGTAATGTTTTTAAAGAGCGCCTGAAGTGGTGTCAAAACCATAGCGAACAAATTAAAATGGACATATTGGCAAGTCATCATAGAAATAAAGATTTTCGTAGCTTTTGGAAATCAACTAAGAGGCTAAATGGCAAGCCGAGTCTTCCGGCAAGTATAAATGGCGTTAGCGATCATATCAGTATTGCTAGTATATTTAAGTCTCATTTCACCGTAACATCGCCTTTGGTGGCATCGCCGACAAAAGGTGATGAATGGCCGCGTGGACAGGAAGTTAAAGCTAAATTTGATGCCAGCGACGTTCATGCAGTAATTAACTCAATGGCTCGAGGAAAATCTCCTGGACACGACGGTCTTAGCATAGAACACCTTAGACATGCTGGCTCACACCTTCCTAGAATACTGGCCTTATTATTTAATCTCTGCATCAGCCATTCTTACTTGCCGGATGCACTCATGAAAACTGTAGTTGTGCCAATAGTTAAAAATAAAGGTGGCGATATTAGCGATAAGACCAATTACAGGCCAATTTCTTTAGCAACGGTGATTGCTAAGGTACTTGACAGTCTGCTTAGCACTCAGCTTGACAAACACCTGGTTCTTCATCACAACCAATTCGGTTTCAGGCCGGGGCTGTCAACCGAAACGGCAATATTGTGCTTGAAGCAGACTGTCAGGTATTATACGGATCGAAACACGGCTGTGTATGCTTGTTTTCTTGACCTCTCTAAAGCGTTTGACCTGGTTAATTATGATATATTATGGCAAAAGTTAAAAAGCATCAATATGCCTGCTGAACTTTACCACATTTTTAAATTCTGGTATGTTAACCAGGTCAACGTGGTGAGATGGTCAAACGCATACTCAGATCCATACAGGTTGGAGTGCGGGGTGAGGCAGGGGGGTATTTCCTCACCCAAGCTCTTCAACCTGTATGTAAATGCATTAATAGAGGAGCTCAGCAGCACTCATGTCGGCTGCCATATAGACGACGTATGTTTCAACAACTTAAGCTACGCTGACGACATGGTGCTGTTGAGTGCCTCTCCGTGTGGCCTGAGGCGGTTGCTTGGCATCTGTGAGCAATTTGCTCGTAGTCACGGCCTCGTCTACAATGTTAAAAAAAGCGAATGCATGGTCTTTCAGGTCAGAGGTAAAGACCTGCCACCTGTTCCTCCTATACGTTTGTATGGTACTCCATTGAATAGGGTAGAATCTTTTAAATACCTTGGCCATGTGGTTACCTCTGACTTGAAGGACGATGCTGATATTGAGCGAGAGCGAAGGGCGTTGTCTGTTAGGGCAAACATGGTGGCCCGCAGGTTTGCTCGTTGCTCCGCTGAAGTTAAGTTAACTCTCTTTAGAGCCTTCTGTACAACTTTCTACACGAGCAGCCTGTGGATCTCCTATACCCAGAAACAGTACAACGCCCTCCGTGTACAGTACAACAATGCCTTCAGGATGCTGATGGGACTGCCCCGCTACTGCAGTGCATCAGGTATGTTTGCTAATGCTAGAGTAGACTGTTTCTACACCACGATGCGGAAGCGGTGCACATCCCTGGCGCGTAGGGTGCGGGACAGCTCTAGCGGCCTCCTGAGGGTATTTGCGTCAAGGTTTGACTGTCAGTACATCAATCATTGCCATATGATTCATGTACTGACAGGCAAGCCTATATACTGTACATAAATGTGTCTTTTATGTTATGTCCTGTCCTGTTTTATATCTACTAACCATAGCTGCTATAATTATTTATTACTAATTACTAACACATGTTTTGTTTTGTAAATTTTGTGAATTTTTTGTATATTTTAAATGTATATGGACCTGGTCTGAAATAAATGATTATTATTATTATTATTATTATTAGTCTCGGGTCTTTAGCCCGGTCATTTATAAGGCTCTTTATTTATTTTCTTTCTTAGGCTAGGCTGTTTATAATATGAATATAAAAGTAAAATACAAAAACACATACAAAACAATATAAAACACATATAAACACATTATAAAAAACCTAACCTAGGGTGCCGCCAGCAGCGGGGCAGGGCCCAAGCTGCCGGTGGTTAGGGCTGCAGAGAGAGGAACCGTCGAACTATCCGCGCTGTGTCCAAGATCACCGCCTTCTGCATCTGGCCCTTGATCCAGCCACCTAGCGAGAGTCTCTTAAGATGTTGGTCGAGACTCTTCGCTATGAGACCGTTCGCTGAAACGACTATCGGAACAATGATCGTTGATTCAACATCCCACATGGCGGTTATCTCGTGAGCCAAGTCTAGGTACTTACTGGACTTGTCCTTCTCGGCTTTCACGAGATTCTCATCATGGGGGATGGTGATGTCAACGAGCACTGCCCGGCGTTGCAGTCGATCTATTATCACAATGTCAGGTTTATTGGCTACAATAGTCCTGTCAGTGATAATAGATCGATCCCAATAGAGCGTGGCACGACCATTTTCGAGAACTGGCGCAGGTAAGTACTTGTAGTACGGTACTTCGCGGTCCACAAGGCCGTATTGAAGAGCAAGTTGCTGGTGAATAATCCTGGCTACGAGATTATGTCTGTGCAAGTACTCGCCGTTAGCAAGATGAGAACAACCGGAAATAATATGCCTGAGTGACTCTCCGGGACGGCGGCATGCCCGACAAATGTCGACCGTACCGTCCTTCAGGATATATTTCCGGTAGTTGTTCGTCATCATAACTTCGTCCGCAATTGCACAGGCAAAACCCTCGGTTTCTCCGAAGAGGTCCCCGAATCGTAACCAGTTCACCGATGCGAGCAGATCTACATCGGGTCCCGTGAGGGCCTTGTAGAACCGCCCGTGTAGCTGCTTGCTCTCCCATACCGCCTTGCGGTCCGCAGTACTTAGTACCACAGGTTTGCGCCAGTTCTGTTTCGCCAAGGAGAGCGGCGTGAGGTTTCCGTCCACTGCCACCACATCACGATGCATCCCGCACTCGTTGTTAAGGAAGTAATTCCTGAGATTGTACACCTCACGGTTGTGGAGATCTTTGGCGTTTAGGAAGCCTCGACCTCCGCACTTCCGTGGGATGTACAATCTCATAACAGACGAGCGCGGGTGTAACATACGGTGTGTGGTAAGCAGTGAGCGGACCCTCCGATCCAGGGCGTCCAGCTCAGTCTGGGTCCACCGTAGTATGCCAAAGGAGTATATGAGTAGAGGCATTACCCAGGCGTTAAAGGCGCGCACTTTGTTGCCTCCTGACAAAAGACTGTTAAGGACTTTTGTCAGCCGACTGAAAAAGCGCTCCTTCACCGACCGTCTAATGCCAACATCCTCAATACCCAACGACTGTGACATACCAAGGTACTTATAGGTTTCTGATTCAGAGATAGATCTGAACGACATCGTCTCAGAAAGTTGTAAATTTTCTGAATTTACAACCTCCCCCGCTGCACATGCATGACCGCACACTTATCGACACCAAACTCCATTCTGATGGCGGTGCTGAAAACTTCTGTGGTTTTCAATAGCACCATCAGGTCTTGGGTGTTCGGTGCAAATAGTTTGAGATCGTCCATGTACAGAAGGTGAGAGATGACTTCACCCTCTCTCCGAAGCCGGCAACCTAGCCCAGAATCCTTCAGCAGCTTGCTGAGGGGATTCAGAGCTAGGCAGAACCATAATGGACTCAAACTGTCACCCTGGAATATTCCTCGCTCAATCCTTATGAAGTCCTGCGGGCCAGGGGAGCCATCCCTGCCTCCTGGTTGACGAAGGACTGTGGTCCACTGCCTCATACATGCAGCCAGGAAGGATATTAAAGCTGCATCAAGTTTATACAGCTCCAATACCCTTCTCAGCCATGAATGAGGCACCGAATCATAGGCCTTCTTATAGTCAATCCAAGCGGCCGAAATGGCCCCCTTGTTCCGTCGAACTTGTTGGCAGATGGTCATGTCTATGAGGAGGAGCTCTTTAGTACCACGGGACCCAACCCTACATCCATTTTGAGCGGGAGCCAGAATGTTGTTAGCGACAATATGCGCGTTAATTTTTGCTCTCAAAATGGATGTAAGGAGCTTGTAAAGTGTAGGCAAGCACGTGATGGGTCTGTAGTTTTTTGCTTCCGTGGTACTACCGGACTTATAGAGCAGGAAAGTAACACCAGTTGTTAGGGAAGGTGGGAGAGAACCAAGATCGAGGGCTTGTTGAAATTGCGTTGCCAAACGCGAGTGCGAGCATCGAAACCATTTTAGCCAGAAGTTGTGCAATCCGTCCGGTCCAGGACTTTTCCAGTTCTGGGCCGTACGGGTAGCACAACTTACGTCGTCGGGGCTGATGGTGATAGCCCCCATAGGCTCGATGCTCTCGCACTCGCGTTCGACAACGGTCATCCACTCACCCTCCGTGTGTTCGACGGGCACCGACTAGATGCTACGCCAGAAATCAGACATGGCAGTAGCATCCGGCAGCCGCACGTCAGACACACGAGGGTCGGTTTCCTCCCACCTTATTATTATTATTATTATACGCGATTTAATCCGTGTCCATAGTTTTATTTCACTTTAAATATGTTTCAAAATACATTTTCAGAACAGATGGTGTTTTTTTTACGCACTAGTGCGAGAAGTGGTTCATTATATGCCAGGTCGTAACTTCGGAGGGCCACCTGTACTGAAAAACGTCGTACGATACACGTGCGAAAAGGAAATTCGTAACTCGTGTCGATTTAAAACACTCCCTCGTTTCAAACTTCCTTTTTTTTCGCACTTGTATCATAATGTACTATTTTAGCTCTTGTGTGTAAGCGTTTGGACAAGTTTTCTTCATACAATTAATGATAGTAATAATAGTGACCTTTAATAATAATAACAGGCCTTTGCATCTATAACAGATGATTCAAGCAGCATCCTTGCGACACTTACGTTCGTGGCTGTATAGCCCAATTCGAGAGAGGATCCCTCGTCCGCACACACGACAGGTGTATGCTCCCCCAGATGGGCGGGGGTTAGAGGCCTGCTCGTGACGCCTCATGCGTTTATCATTCAAGGAGGAGAACCAGGCGTTGTCGTGCTTGGATTGACCGTCATGGACAACACGGCGCCACGTGGGTTGGTCTTCGGCCAGCCGCTGCCACTGGTTGCATGGAATATCAAATGTGACCATGTCACGCTTCACGCAATCTTTAAAGCGCAGCTTTGGCCGTCCGACCGGTCTCTTTGCATCTGCAACCTATCCCAGCAGGATTTGACGTGGTAAACGAGTCTGCTCCATTCGATACACATGCCCGAGCCACCTCAGTCGCCTCTTCTTTAGTATGGCTGTGATACTAGGAAGCTGTGCCTCGGCTAGAACAGACTCGTTTGTCACGCGATCCTTCCATGTGATGCCCAGTATGCTCCGCACACAGCGCATGTGAAAGGAGAACAGCCGGCGTTCTTGTTTTGCGTACGATGTCCAAGTTTCCGCTCCGTACAGAAGTGTACTTAGGACACATGCTTGGTAAATGAGCATTTTCGTTTTTACCGTGAGATGTTTATTGTCCCAAGCCCTTGTACGGAGCCTCCCGAACGTTGTGGCCGCTTTGCCGATGCGGGAGTCGATCTCCGCGTCAAGCGAAAGATTGCACGACACAAGCGAGCCAAGGTAGCAAAACTTGCTGATCACCTCTAGAGGTGCACCGTTAAGCACGATAGTTGGCTGTTCTGAACATCCTTGCGCTAGTATGACGGTCTTCTTGGCATTAACCGACATGGAAAAGAGGTCGCACGCTTTTTGAAATTTGTCCATGATGGTCTGCAGTTGAGACTCACTGTGAGCGACGAAAGCAGCGTCATCAGCAAAGAGAAGGCTATCTACAAAAAAGTCCTTTCTATGTCGTTTGGACTTAAGCCTAGCAAGATTGTACATCTGACCATCGGCTCTTGTATACAGGTGTATCCCCTGTAGATCATCTCCAAAAGCAACCTTCAAGAGTACAGAAAAGAATATTCCGAAGAGAGTAGGTGCCAGTACACAACCTTGACGAACGCCACGGCGTACGTCGAAGGGAGCCGATGTTTCGCAGTTGTGAAGGATTGTGGCTTCCATACCAGTGACCTTTATGCTTTTAATTATCGTACTAGAAGCTCAGGGTGCGTAGCCGAATGGCACAAACGCTCACGAAACGCTCACGAAACGAAACGCTCGTAGATAATCTATCTCTATCGCTCTTGCGTATTGGCGCGACAGAGCCAGACTTACTTTCGCGGCGTTTCGTTTTCGTTGCGCGTCGCAGAAATGCCATTCAGCTACGGCACCAGGGATTTATAGTTATTTTAAGATATAACCAAGGAACTAAAATCTCGAAAAGATTTAAAGAAAACCGGTCGGATCAGAATATTAATCTACCGCAGAGATAAAAGTCGTAACTTTATTCCCAATATGAGAAATGAGTATTTTTCGTTTTCGTTTTATTATTTCACCAGTGGTTGGCTTGCTGCCAGAGCTGTTAAAATCTCCATACAATGACACGGTCACTATGCTAGTAATTCATTCTAGCTTTATGGCGGCTAGTTTTACGAGTGCTCCTTTTAATCCGGAGATCGCAGGTTCAAACCCCGGCTCAATAGTAGCGGGTGATACGACGCACTTAAAAAATATGACATCCTGAATAACAATAGAATAACTTTTCTACACAAAACCATACTGTACTCTGATAGCTGTCAGGGGTATCCGACATGGCTAAAATGATTCATCCGATATCGGATTGTGGAAAGCGCAGCGAGCACATATAAAGCGCCATGCATTGGCATTATTAAATTTTCGTTCTTGGGTTGCCTACATAAATTTAGTAATAACGATTTATTGTATGCGTAGAAAAAGACGTATAACATCATTTAAATCTTACATTTTACATCTTTCCTAGTTTCCTACATCCAATACCGGGTCGGATAATGTGAAACGCTCTCATGGTCTTGTCTATGGGCTGATGTGGGTCCCCCCAATTATAGCGTATAAGTTGTTAACAATAAATTAACACGCTGTCAATTTTGTGACGACAACCAAGCATAAAATCTGTCTGAAAATTTGCTTTTTTCGCATTTTTGAATGTAGATTATCGCTTAAACAAAATTTTTATTGAAATTTCATACTTAATTATCGTCACAAAACTGGAAGTGAGTTAATTTTTGTTAACAACTTACGCTAATTGGGGAACCCCGTTTCTAAATTGCATTTATAACGTTTTAGTTAAGTAATGTTATCCTCAACTCAAACACAGCTGAAATTTAATTATTCATTGAGATTTACGACTTAATTATAGTAAACAAGTACGAAATTGAATAATACATATGTGAAACCTATATGAGATGTGTCATTAGTTCCGTAGAAAATAATTTATTCGGCAATAAAGTTTTGGCAAACATGGTTAACGATGTTTCTTGGCCGAAATGGTTGACCAATAAATTAAATTAATAACGTCATCGAATACTATAGGTTTACTCGTCGAGATCGTTTTTTAGCGGTAAGGCCGTCTGTTTTTAACCCCCGACGCGAAAACGACGGGGTGTTATAAGTTTGACGTGTCTGTCTGTCTGTCTGTCTGTCTGTGTGTCTATCTGTGGCATCGTAGCTCCCAAACGGATGAACCGATTTAGATTTTTTTTGTCGGATGCTGAGTTAGTCGGGAGTGTTTTTAGCCATGTTTCATGAAAATCGGTCTGCTAAGTCGCGGTCGGGGGTTTTTTCAAACTTTTAATTTTGTGGTTGTGTAAGTAAGTATTTTGTTTGTAAGTAGTAGGTCTGGTATTATTTTTCTATTTCAAGTAAGCTATTTATTTGATTGATTTAAGAGGATTTATTTTGTTGATTTAAGAGGATTAAATTTCTATAGTGTGGTTTTAATAATAACCATAACCTGAATGGGTATATATTCCGCCACTCGTCACGGCTTTGTGTATGGGAGCCAGTCGCCCCATAATGAGTTACTGCGTTTTTTAAAACGTGACGAGTGGCAGAAAACGGGGAGGGGCATTCGCCCAGCAGTAGGACACATTATAGGCTATAAAAAACCTAAGATTAGATTTAGATTTAGATTTCTTTATTTCATGATAAAAATTACACTATAAATTTGTTACATGCCAAAGTTATGTTTATCTTCTCATCATATATTGATTTAAACTAACACGATTTGCACTCATAATTTTAGAACAAAACGGGACATAATCGCGTAATCATTTACCTACATTTATATTTGGCCCGACGTTTCGAACATCAGATTATATTCGTGGTCACGGGTAGACTGGCGACCCAACTAGCAAAAGTCGCGCTTAGAACGATCTCAAGACTAAATTTTTTTGGTTTTATATTGATTCTATATCATCGTATAAACCTGGATTTGGGCACAATTATAAGCGTATTTATTTTAATATCGTTCTAATATCACTTTTATTGCATACTGTTTGCTTTTACAGTAATCATGCCAAAACTAATTTAAGCTTCCTTAGGCTAATATCGCTTTCAGGTAAGTATTTTATAAGCCTGCATAGGCTTATTTTGGTCCAACGTTAGACTCTTATGAGCCTAAACAAGCTTATTTTGATTTTTGTACAATACGGTATTTGAAACATTCTAAGGCTATCTGCTTGGTCTGTAGCGTGATAAAAAAATGTTGTGACAAAACAAACACTGAAGGTACAAATTACTATTTAGTAATACTTATATAAACTTATAATAGCGTGTTTCTTATCCTTGGTGCTTCTTCATATTGCGCAGTAAGTACTTGGGAAATATTATTTACAGTAAAATGGACCCTTATTTACACTTCAAATTTCATGCGCCCACTCTAATAATAGTATTTTGTATCCTCGTTAATTATTTTATTTCTATATTTGCAGTAAAAAGACGCCATTGTTATAGTTGCATTTTCTTAGTGCGCTATTAGACTATTATAAGATCATTTACTTAATATTAGCATTCTTGTATACCAATGATACGGCCATGTTTAATTAATTTAGGGTTCCTTGCTTTACCTATATAAAACCTCATTTTCTTAATCTTGACCTGATTTTATATCACTTGACCCTACAAAAACAAATATACTTATTGTTTTTACTTTTTATTCAAATGGCAATGTTGGTGATGTGAAATGGTTGTATACTTACAATTGTGTTCCCAAAATCGATTTAAGGTCTAATCACTTTATATTGATCTCATCTATTGTTTATTTAAGTATGTTTATTCTATATCACGCTAATATCGAACTAAATTACTGCCATTGATCTCATAATAGCTTTAAATAAGGTCACAAAAAGATGCACTATTGTATTTTTATGTTATGCTGATATTAGTCTGAAGTTCTTACAAAAACATTTATTAAGGCTATTATAACATCAAATGATCCAATATCACTCTAATATCTTACTAAACTACTGCTATTGATCTTATAATAGTTTTGAATAAGATGAAAAAAGCATGTACTTATAGTGTTTTTATGTTATGCAGATATTAGCCTGACATTCTTACAAGAGCATTTATTAGGACCATTATAAAATCAAATAAACTTAGAGAAGGGGACTATAAGAACATTTACTCTCAAGAACAAAAGATGGCGCTGCCGCGCGCCTGCCAACATTGAAAACCGTGGCGTGTACTATATAAATTATTTTAAATATGTAAAACTATCTGTGAGCATGGAACGAGGCAAAATGAGATAGGTTTATTATCGTCGTGTCTAAAAACAACAATAATCACAGTGATAAAAGTGTAGCCTACCAGTAACTTTCAGAAACAAAAAGTGGTGTCGTGAGATGGAAAAACAGTGCAAACTTACCGTCATCTTAAAGGAAAGTTGATAATTCCTAGTGAAATGGACACTTGTGCGGAAAGAAGTCACTATAGTATTGTGGTGTAAAAACATAGAACGTTATGATCGTCGAGCGCTCTAAGTGTTAAGATTACTTGTAAACCTAAGTTTTTATTAGAGTGCGTTACACTTACACCATCACAGACACTGCACTATGGTTCCACCAAATGTTTTTTAACTTGAACTAATTCCCGCATTAAAACCGAATGGTTCTGGAAGTGTAATTAATTTGTAGTTATGGTTTGCAAACATTAACTTTTTGTGCGGGTGAATCCTGTTTCCTGAGATACCGTCCAGTTCGGCGAGCCTAATAGTAGCACTAGTGGTATACAAGTGCATATTTCGTCACGTCGTTTACTGCGAATATGGCCTAGCGGTAC
Organism: Leguminivora glycinivorella; assembly: GCF_023078275.1. Classification (NCBI taxonomy): domain Eukaryota; kingdom Metazoa; phylum Arthropoda; class Insecta; order Lepidoptera; family Tortricidae; genus Leguminivora; species Leguminivora glycinivorella. The sequence continues at coordinate 2,671,439 of NW_025952831.1, forward strand.
AGCAGTCGTACGTAAACTATTGATCTAGCGCGGCGGTGTGGAAGAAACGCGGGTTCGAATCCGGATTTTGACAAGCTTCTATTTTGCATTTTTATTTTTATTTTCAATTTTTTTTTTTTCTTTTGTGATTGTTTATTATTAAATGGTTCTGGTTTTTTTTACACATGTACTAGTTTTAATGATTGACGGATAATATTTTTAATTTTTTTTTTAAGTATTTTAATGTAACTGATTTGACACTGAGATTTGACTGACACTGAGATTTGACATATTATTATATCATTATTGGAATTAAGAAATATTTTTAAGTAGGTAGTTACTGTATTATTTTCTTGTAAGAGCCGGCAACTCCTTTTTTGTAAACAACTGCTTAGTGTATGTCTTAAAAATATTGAATTGACATTATAGTTTTTTTTTTGTGATTTTAACATTATTTATATTCTGGGGTTTTTTTTTTGTAGTCACACTTTATTGCTTGTAATTTTTTTTTTTTTTTTAATCATATTTTGATGTTCCGCATGATTTTTGTGTAGATAGATATATGTTTTTATGGTTTTACTTTTAAATACAAGTTTGTTTTATCATTTCTTGTAACACTGATATTTTGTTTATATTATAAAATAAAACGCACACACAATGAGCAGCCCCTCAAAGACCACTTGTCCTTACTGTCCTGGATCGCCAAAGCTTTATGTCGTAGGGAGAGGGCTCAGTGTGCACATTACTCGTGCTCACAAGGATATTGTAATACCGCAGAGTCTAAGCGTTCAGATAACTCCAGGCCCGAACCCTGTAGCACCGCTGGGCTCTCCCGGTCAAATCGATCCTTCGCAGTTACCAACCATTCAGGGTCCAGATTGGCACAAATTGTCGGAATTTAAAACCAAAGTCAGAGTTTTGAAGCACATTCCAAAGGGTGCTAGAACGCTAGTCGCCGGGAAACTGTGTGACATAATAGACAAATGTGTGCAGTCTAACAGCGAGGAAGATTGGTATTCCTTATTGACGTTTGCGTATACTGCTTTAAGAGTTCCCGAGAGCGGTACGAAAAAATCGCTTACTAGTAAAGTAAAAGAAAACTTACACAATTATACTTTATGCTTCCCAGACGACACTACACGTAAACCGAGGCCATACTACAAGCTTATAGAAGGAAAAGTAAATGATGGTGACTTGAGAGGTGCGGTTCGCCTTCTATTGTCGGACTCATCGTTAGCTCCCAATAACGATGACACTATTAGGTCTTTGCAGGAGAAACATCCGTCCCCGTCTAGACCGCTTATGTTCCCTCCTGAGCCTGACGGGTCTGCTACTTCAATCTCAGTTACGCCAGTTGAAGTGAGGGAGGCGTTAGGCTCCTTTTATAATGGTTCCGCAGCGGGTCTTGATGGGTTACGACCACAGCACCTCAAGGAACTGACGTCATCTTCTGCCGGTAGTAATGGTCCACGTTTAGTTGACGTCATTACAAATCTGTCCAATTTTCTGCTGAAGGGTTCACTCAACCCCGCTGTCTGCCCCTACTTATATGGCGCTTCTCTTTGTGCTCTCTCGAAGAAGGATGGCGGAATTCGGCCCATAGCCATAGGCTGCACACTGCGTCGCTTAACTGCTAAACTGGGTTGTCGTTTAGTTAGGGAGGCAATGGCCAGTTACCTGCAGCCAGTACAGGTAGGGTTTGGAACTGTTCAGGGGTGTGAGGCAGCAATTCACGCCACTAGAGCTTTTGCGCTTGAGAATGAACATAAGGATGCGGTTATTCTCAAGATTGACGTCAAAAACGCTTTTAACAGCATAGAGAGGGACACGATTCTTGAGGAGGTAATGGACCGAGTGCCGTCACTGTATCCGTTCCTTCGTCAGTGCTACCATACATCCACTAATTTATTTTACAACGACATTTCGATTGCTTCTCGGGTCGGAGCTCAGCAAGGCGATCCTTTAGGGCCCTTGATATTCTGTTTGGCCATTCAAAAGGTTATTGCTTCGCTGAGCTCTCCCCTGAATGTGTGGTATTTAGACGATGGGACTGTTGGTGGCCAGCCGCAGCTGGTGTTAGAGGACTTAAAGAAGCTGGTGCCAAGTCTGAAAGCAATCGGTCTGGAGATTAACCCTAGTAAATGTGAGCTGTTTAGTTGTGGTACTCTTGACAGTAATTTGATGGCGGAATTTGAAGGGTTATTGCCGGGTTTGCGACTTCTGGATAGGTCATCCTTGTGCTTGCTGGGTGCACCCATTTTTCCGGAAGGGATTAGCTGTGCTCTTGAGGAGAAAAGATTGGCTTTTGTTGGGGCTCAGGAGCGTTTACAGAATTTATCAGCGCATGTAGCGCTTGTCCTGCTGCGGAGCTGCTTAGGAATGCCACGCATGTTGTACATCCTAAGGACTTCTCCTACCTGGCTGTACGAGGATGATGTTCTAAAATTGGATGATACCATTAAATCTGCGTTGGAGTCTATTATCAATGTGCGCCTGAGCGATTCGCAGTGGTGTCAGGCTTCCCTTCCGGTTCGTCATGGTGGGCTGGGTATACGGCGCTGTCGGGAAGTGGGTGTGGTGGCGTTCCTTGCTTCGGCTCATGGGACTGTGGGGCTTGTTGCTCGCATTTTGTCCTGTAATGGTGACAATACCCATGTACCTTTTGTAGCTGAAGCTTTTTCTAGGTGGTCCACTGTTTGCCAGAGTAACGAGCGCCCGGATAACCTCGGCTCCCAGAGAGCATGGGATGATATCTTGTGCAAAGAAATTTGTACAACTTTGGTGGGCAGCGCGGCAGGATCGGACTTAGCGCGTCTCAAAGCTGCAACGAGTCCTGAATCCGGAGCGTGGCTCCACGCTTTACCTTCCCCTCAGCTAGGCACCATGCTGGATAACGATTCTTTGAGAATAGCGGTGGCCTTGCGGTTGGGTTGTAAGGTGTGTGAGCCGCACCGGTGCATTTGTGGCGTCATTGTCGAGGAGGATGGTCACCATGGGCTTAGTTGCCAAAGGTGCGCAGGGCGTTTTTCTAGGCATCACACGATTAATGACGTGGTTCGCCGGGCTTTGGTGGCAGCCAACATTCCTTGCGTGTTAGAACCTCCAGGGTTATCTCGCACGGACGGCAAGAGGCCAGACGGACTCACGTTGGTTCCGTGGCAGAAGGGTCAGTGCCTATTGTGGGACGCCACGTGTGTGAGTACTTTTGCTCCGTCCCACCTTGGCCTCACAATTAAGTCTGCTGGGTCAGCTGCAGAGTTTGCAGCTAGACTCAAGCACGCAAAGTACAGCGCCCTGGAAGCAATGTACAAATTTGTGCCACTTGCTGTGGAGACGGCGGGACCCTGGGGAACTGAGGCTAAAGCCTTTGTTAGGGAACTTGGTCGCCGACTTAGGGATAGGGGCTGCGATCCGCGTTCCGGGTCGTATCTGGTGCAGGGGATTTCATTGGCTATACAGCGTGGAAATGCTGCTAGTGTGATGGGAACCTTTGGGCCCGGTACGACTCGGGCGGGTCCTAGTTAGTTTGCGCGTATGTTGTTGTTGCAATAACCCACATATGGGTAAATGACGAAGCCTGTTGCGGATAGCTTTATTGTTTGTGTGTAAGGACGACGCCTGTTGCTGATTTATGGCTGTAACCTCATGACGAAGCCTGCGTTGCGGATAATGGGTTGTAAAATATTTAGTGTTATTTTTGTCCAATAAATAATTACATATAAATAGTATTTTTGCAAATTAAAGGTTCACTTCACCCTTGGCGTGTCTGTAAATTAATATAAAAGACTTGACACACGAACGTCGCAGATATCCAAATGAATAATAAAGTCATTTCTCAAGATTAGGCAAGTGACACGAAAGCGACACGCTATCAACACTGAGTTTTAAATACAACGTCTAGTCACGGTATGAATTTCTGTTGTATATTATTTATTTATTTATTTATTTATTTATTTAAACTTTATTGCACAATATAAAAAAGTACAAATGGCGGACTTAATGCCAGATGGCATTCTCTACTCTCTATTATTCGAGTATGATCAAATTTTGTATCATATTAAAGAGCTCGGTGACATATTTTCTATAAATTCATCATGGTATGATAAAGTAATTACCAAAATAGTTTAAATAGCAAGCAAATTCTCTATTCAGGATGAACTAATTGAGGCTCAGGTATCTTGAGATTCAGGCAATAATGTCTTATATTGTTTATTTAATTCATTTTACTGTTACGTAATACTAATTTATATAGGATTTACACTATTTACAGTCTTCATACTAAGAATCTTATCTCAATTTTTTAGCGCCACCTATTAAATAATATCATAACTGATGATGCCTACAAATTTTTTTTTCAAGATGATGTTAAAATAAAGAAATATGTCATTTATTCTTATAAAAAAAAAAAACACGCAAAAATATTTGGGGAAAATATGATTTTGGCCACTTCCAGGCTGGGAAACAGCGCCATCTAGTTTTAAGCCTAAAAGGCCCATACATTTCAGGGGTACCCTTTTTGTATGGACTTTGTCAGTCCCGTATTAAATCGTCGTTGCCTATGTTACATAAGATAAGAAGATAACACATAACTGCCGTTGGCAGCTTGAAGTGACAGTTACAAACCATCCCTAATTTCAAAACCACAAGCAAGACAACTCCAAATTGTCCTTTAGTCATTAGCCAAAGCCTGCGACATTCCACTTGAAAATTGTTCTGTAATAGCTTAGACCATAGATTAAATATAACAAGATCATACCATCCCATACATTAAAATGCGACCGCCTAAGAACGCGCGTACAGTACAGCACACATAGATGGCGCCACAAAAAATGCCTTGTTGCCATCGATTATTTATAGATTGGCGTTAAGTGTCACTTTCGAGCCGTAAATCTATGCCCGTGTGATGACGGGTTAAGACGATACGGTAGGGGTCAATTCTCCATACAAACGCTCTCGACTATTTCCTCCCTGGTTTTTGAAGATAGAGCAATGATTTTTTCAACACAGATAGTTATTATTTTTATCTGTGTCGGACCGTTTTGATTTTTTTGATATTCTGCTTTTTAAAAACTCTAGAGCCAATCAAAAATTTCCAAAAACGGCCTTTTTCATTGTGGCGCAAAAAAAGGTGTGATACTCAAGATTGGTAACAATTAGCCAAAAAATCTAAACGGTCCGACATAGATTATTTCATTGTTATTCAGATTCTCAAATTTCGTTCCGATTAAGTTTTGAAGGAGGAAAGAGTCGAGAGCGGAACCTCGATTTTAAAGATTTTTTTGAAATATCTTTTTACTGAGTTGTTCTTAATGGACAATTTTTTTTTCGATAAATCTAGTTTAACACTTGTATATTTAACTAAAATTCCCAAGTTGAAAGGGGGGCTCCTTACCATTTTAGCATTTTCGCTACCGTATCCTCTTAAGAAATTCACTACCTCCTTTCTTCCCGTGGGTGTCGTAGAAGTCGACTGTGGGATATGGGTTAAATTGTGGTAGACGAGAGGCTGCCAACCTGTCACTGCAATGTCACAATTTCGTTTTCTTTCAAGCCCTTTTTGCCAAGAGTGGCACTGAACCTTGAGTGGTTCATGTGCTCTGCCTCTGCCTACCCCTTTATGGGATACAGGCGTGATTGTATGTATGTATGTATGTAAATCTATGTCAAAAGTGACACTTAACGCCTAATTATTGAAAGCTACAAGCCATTTTTGGTGGCGGTCGCATTTTAAGGTGCTAATTCCGAAAGTCGTATAATTACGAAAGTCGCATAAAAATCATCATTATTTCCATCATATCAAGATTCCCCTGTCGGAATTACCAGAGCATTTCTGTCATTCGGAATTACCCTAATACACCTTATGGGATGGTATGATGTTCTTATATTTAATCTATGCTTAGACGTCGTATCTACAGCAATTGCCTGTCTCAGCGAAATGAATGCGTGAATGACACATATATAAGGTCCTAATTTATTAGTTGCAGATATTCTAACACATGATACTTTACATTAAAATAATTAACTTTAAATATAAATTAAGAAATCTTACCTTATATAAGGTCCTAATTTATTAGATGCAGATATTTTTACAGCTGATAGTACTCGGTCTCTGGAGTATATTAAACCGTGAAACATTATAGCTTTTACGATGTTTTTTTGGAGAAAACGGAAAAACAAATTTGCTACGTAAAAACACACTGTTTATGTGATTATTAAATGAAAACTCATTGAACAGATTCTAGTACCTCTTTTACGTACCACTTAACTGTAACTGGCCACTTCAATGACATGTGCAGTTTTCCCGCCGAACCTTTACGACATTTACAACAAACAATTGTTGACACGACAGACAGTGTTATTGTGACATGTGATAATGCACATGATGATTTTTTTAGACGAAATTATAATTAATTTTTTTGTTAGGAAAATGAAATCGAAAAATTTACATGAAAAGATTTCTTAATTTATATTTAAAGTTAATTATTTTAATGTAAAGTATCATGTGTTAAAATATCTGTAACTAATAAATTAGGACCTTATATATCGTTGTCTGAGTATCTACAACATAGACATACAAAATAGAATTAAGCTGTATGCACAGTGAGCAGCGACATCGCATGGAGAACTATGAACGGATTCATTAATAAATTAACCATACACTTTTGCAGCTACATACCTTATGTTATCCTGTACACTCTCATGAAACGTACCGTATACTGAAAGATATTGATATAGTTATTATATTAGAACTTCAATTAGTACCGTGGTATCGCATTTCTCTTTCATGAAAATTACATGGGAAAATTATGATTTTTTTTTTAACAACTATCTGTCATATAAATATGTCAAAATGGAAAAATGTTGTCATGATGACGTCACATACGCATCATCAAGAAGTTTTTACAATTTAATAAGTACGACGTCTATGGGATATGGGTTAAATTGTGGCGTAGCGAGAGGCTGGCAACCTGTCACTGCAATGTCAGTTTAGTTTTCTTTCAACCCCTTATTTGCCAAGAGTGGCACTGAAGCTTTAGTAGTTTCATGTGTTCTGCCTACCCTTTTATGGGATACAGGCGTGATTGTATGTATGTATGTATGTATGTAATAAGTACCAAAAACGAAAGTCTTTCATTTTGCTTGGAACAAACCTTTTCTCCATTATCATTGCTTGTCAAGCAATCGAATCACAAAAGGGCCAAGATATGTTGTCAGCAATTTTAATAAGCTCCCTCCTCTGCAAGGGTTAAATAAACGTCATATTTCGTCAAAGTTTGACGTTTGAAATAACATTTGCAATGGAGAGCCTGTCAAAATCGTTAGCAACTTATTTTTTTACAGACCCCTAAGTAAACGAGTTAGCACAGAATATATAATAGTACAAGTACAGAAGGCCCACTGCTTTGATGTTCACGAAATGCCGCCTTTTAAATGCCTACAAAATTCTAACAAAGAAATGAGCCGCACGTGCGCAGCGTCGGACGATAGGGTTGCCTATGGATTAAAACGAATTAATACTTCAGATGAAATGTATGCTATTATATTCCAGTCTTGGGTACTTTCTAGGTATATATATATACAGTATTTATATATTTTTGTTTAAGTCCCAACATCACAAGCCTCATTGAACTTTTCCGTGGGACTTAATCAATAGTAGATCTGTGTAAGATTGTCCTATTTTATTCATGATGTCTATTTAACTAAGCACCATTAGCCATTCATACGCGGATATCGCATAAAAAACTTAAAAAACCGGCCAAGAGCGTGTCGGGCCACGCTCAGTGTAGGGTTCCGTAGTTTTCCGTATTTTTCTCAAAAACTACTGAACCTATCAAGTTCCAAACAATTTTCCTAGAAAGTCTTTATAAAGTTCTACTTTTGTGATTTTTTTCATATTTTTTAAACATATGGTTCAAAAGTTAGAGGGGGGGGGACGCACTTTTTTTCCTTTAGGAGCGATTATTTCCGAAAATATTAATATTATCAAAAAATGATCTTAGTAAACCCTTATTCATTTTTAAATACCTATCTAACAATATATCACACGTTGGGGTTGGAATGAAAAAAAATATCAGCCTCCACTTAACATGTAGGGGGGGTACCCTAATAAAACCTTTTTTTCCATTTTTTATTTTTGCACTTTGTTGGCGTGATTGATATACATATTGGTACCAAATTTCAGCTTTCTAGTGCTTACGGTTACTGAGATTATCCGCGGACGGACGGACGGACGGACGGACGGACGGACGGACGGACGGACGGACGGACGGACAGACAGACATGGCGAAACTATAAGGGTTCCTAGTTGACTACGGAACCCTAAAAACTCGCGACGTAAAGTAACAATAGAAAGTGCGAACGCGCGTTCCGTGAGAACTCGCGCCACCCCTGATTAGGCCGCGAACTCGCGGCCGCCAGCATGTACTTGTAGCGCGGCGATAGAATCGCGGAGTGAGCCGCCCCTGGAGTTAGTCTATCTTACCGTCTTACCAGGTCTTACGTAAAAAGTAGATATAAAATGATTTAAAAATTTAAACTGGTTCGGAAATTTCATGCCCAGTTTTATTTTAAGGCCGACACTTCTTAACCTTACCACGGCCCTCAATATCCAGTATAACGCCGTGGTTTGCGTGGGCGACGGTCGCGCGATGGTCGCGCGACGGCGATGCGACGCATACGAAATCAAACCTTATCGATATGGAAGTATGAGACGCGACGGCGACGGTCGCGCGACCGTCGCCCACGCAAGACACGCGTAATGAATAAATGAATGAATGATCATTTATTTGCATTAAACAAGTACAGTTATTTTGTGTTAGAATGTTTTTAAAGTATTTATTAAAATTGTTACACACACTGACTCACCATAATCCATTTAAGAATTTTGTTGCATTAAACAAGCACAGTTATTTTGTGTTTTTAACATATTTATTAATTGTTACACACATTGACTAAATATATTTGACGCCGACGCCACAGAATACATATAAGTACCCGACGCTCAGGAAACGCCAGCGTGTAGTGGCCTTAAACAGATCGGCATAAAATAAAACGACCCATCACACGACTGGCACGGCCCACATATTCAAACACCAAGGTGGCATAAAAAGGGTCCCGTCACCTCGTCCCAAAAGTTTTAAATTGCCTGCCAATGAGCAAACTCTCTTTCAGCTACATTTAACTGCGATACAACAGCAATTAATCCTAAATGGCATTGAGTAGAACCGCACAAAGTAATTTCAATTTGATTACTGCACTGAACTTTCGGCACTTTGAACAGTGCTTTAACTTTCAATTACGTTATTGTACACGCGACATAGTTTGGTCATAGCATACATAAACTAGATACAGTTGCAAGTTGATTGGCCAAAAAGTGTGTCCACCGGAGAGGACAAAGCTGGGGCTGGTGTCCCGTCATGGGGGCCATGACCCCCTGGAGCATAAAGAGACTGGGAAAGAGAGACCAGTGGCCCATTTTTCGAAAGGTACAAGGCCTTGTATTACAAGTGTGTTTCCATGACAACCCATACGATTTGACAGTTCGCGCACTAGTAATACAAGGCTTGTACCTTTCGAGAGACGGGCCCCAGATGTAGACAGATGAAGATGATGATATAAGGTAGAGATCAAAGGAGAACTAGGTGTCTTCAGAAACTAGGTAAGAACAGTCTAAGAGTGTTGACCGGTGTAGTGTAAGTATTATGCCTTATTACATGTATACTCTCTATGTATCATTAGTCTATGATATTAGTATATAAGAGCTGTATCCACCCATATATAGTATTGTAATAAACGTCGTAAAGGTAACTAGCCGTTTCAATTACTTCCCACATCGCATGGCGACCCTGCCAGGATATTGGTTGAAGGCCGCGAGATTTTAATTAAGTTTTAATGGACCTTAACCGTCAATAAATCTGTGGACAGCTAGCTATCATTACGGGGCACAACACTCTCAATAGACATATGAAGATTATAGGTATCAGTAGTGAGGAATCCTGTCCACACTGTGGTAAGGAGGAGACAAGCTTACACTTACTATCAAAATGTAGCATGTACGCGGCAACGCGATATGATACATTCGGTAGAGACAGTCTGAGAGAAGATGAACTCAAGGATGTCGAACTTAAAAATGTCCTTCTGTTCTGCAGGAAAACAAGAAGATTAAATTTGAGGAGAGAAGTGTGGGAGGGCAGCCGGGACAGTAACCTGCAACTCTAACTCCAGGGAATTGGGCTGAATGAACGCATCATGTGATCGACAGCCCGCCTGTTTCCGACCAGGCGTCCCTACACTACATCGACATCCCACTGGAGCCTAGGTTAGCCATACAAATAGACCACGTGACCCTCCACCCCCTCCTGGGGCCTGGGCATTGACCACCCTCCTGGGCACGAAACCTGGGACCGCGCTTGCAAATCAATCAAATCAAAATTAAAATCCCTCATTGTAACACTAATTCCACTCAAAGCAATAAAGACGAATTTTATCGTCAATAATAAAACAAATATAGGCTTCAATACGCATCACTAGGATCGAAGGCCCGTTACAGGGATCCGAGAGATTCGTATTATAGTGGTTTATTTACTGCGAGGGCTCTGGGATTGTAAATGGCTAGATTAATGTGATTTTAGGACTATAAATAGATTTTGGGTGGGTTGATAGTACAGTAATAGAAATTGCTTGGAAAAACGACTGGCATTTAGAAAATTTCACCCTTTTTCGTACAACATGGACGACTAATTATGCCAAAGGGTTTTGATACCTATACCAGTGACCCGTGTCAAGGATTATTTATATAGGATTTACAATCTTCAAACTAAGAATCGTTATTTTTTTCTTAATATCGACAAGTTTTTTATTTCTTATATTATACAAATAATAAATAAATAATTTTACGGTGTACCAAATAGAACAAAGGCTAAAGATAATGCCAGAATTAATTCATATTTTTAGAACAGTCCGTTTTGACGTTTTTTGCCCCGGACACGTAAAAACGCACCTCCTGAGAAATGTCCTAATAAGGTGGCGCCATCTGTCATACTATCGTACAACTTACATTTTTTAACGCCACTTATTAAATACTACACTGATCATGCCTACAATTTTTTTTAATGTGCATTGATCTTATATTATGATATTAAAATAAATAAATATGTCATTTGTTCTTATAAAAAATAAAAACACGCAAAAATATTTGGGAAAAATATGAATTTGACCACTTCTTGCTGCAAACAGCGCCATCTGGTTTTAGGCTTTTTTGTATGGGCTTTGTTGCCCGTAGTAAGTTTTCCTTAAAACATAAAACATATGACATCGTATTAGACTTTTTATAAGCATACGAAACTGAGTACTTTTACTATACATAATGTTCAAGTCTCAAGAATCACAGGTGATATCGAAACACGAAAGCTAGATAAGATATTGTAACGTTGGGTACACTGTTCAGTTTTAGGGCGAAAGAACGCATATTTTTTTTTTTTTTTTTATTATAGGACAGTGAAGAAAAAGGACGGCATGTTGCCTATGATCAAAATGTTTATGATTTATATCTATGATTAATTTTGATTTAGTTGTAATGTATATAAATATTGTCATGATCCTTTGAACTTGTAAAAAATCATCAATAAATTCAAAATGTGAATTTAGTCGAAAATTATGTTTTGGCCGACTAGCCGACTAGTCGGCCGACTAATCGGCCACCCAAGAGCCGACTAGTTGGCCAAACCAATTGTCGGTACATCCCTAATTTTGATATGTTTTTTTTGACATTAAAGATTTTTGAATTGAATTGAATCGTATTTCTATGTTAGTGGACTATCGGCCTCAAGAAGAAATGTTTATTATTAATTTTTTATACCACGTCGGTGGCAAACAGCCTGATGGAAAGCGGTCACCGTAACCTATGGACGCCTGCAACTCAAGGGGTGTCACATGCGCGTTGCCGACCCATTAGAAACTTGTACACTCCTTTTTTGAAGATCCTCATACTGTAGTTCATCGGGAATACCTCGACATAGCTCATTCCACAGCCGGAGCGTTCGTGGGAGGAAATTCCTCTGAAACCGCACGGTATTTTGAATTCATCAATAGAAAATGTGACAGAAAGTCTTGGAATTCAATTAATTATACTAACGCCGTGGCTTGCGTGGGCGACGGCCGAGCGATGGTCGCGCGACGGCGATGCGACGCATACGAAATCAAACCTTATCGATATGGAAGTATGAGACGCGACGGCGACGGTGGCGCGACGGTCGCGCGACCGTCGCCCACGCAAGACACGGCGTAACACAGAGCTTTTCTAAATGTAAATACTTACCTATGTTATTATGAGTACCCATTTTATCTAATAACTGCACATTTTACAGCGAACAAAAAATGAGACACTAATATTATATTAACAAAAATATGACCCATTTAACCGTAAATAATAAATAACATGTTACAGCTTATTTTCATTTCCACAGAACATTTATGTAAGGGATCGTCTCAATAGAGAACCGCCTAGCCAACGTGACAATCATAGAATATATTGAATAGTATGGTATAGAGTTATCAGTCAAGATTAAGTTACGAAAACTTTTTATGTGACTTTCCATACCTAAAGGTGCCTTATAACACATAAAACATTTGGACCCATTAGACATGGAACGCCACATATTTATGGCGGGATTATGACGGGATTTTTAAAAAAGTTTCATGTTTTCATTATGAATCTGAGCAGAAAACGAACTTATTTTTCAAATTCCATAATTAAAATCAAAATTTACAACTTAATTTCATATAATGCCGTTCGCTAGTTTGCAGGTGGTACAGCGACATCTAGCGAAACATTTGGGCATCAATTATACATTTTACGACAAGTAGTTAGCCAGTTTGCGGGGGTAACAGTGACATCTAGCGAACAACTTGCTATTTACGGCATATAATTTTATATGCCATATAGGTATCTTAAGTACATCGGATTTACTATTTCCTTTGACTGAAAACACCGTGGTGACAATCGTTGGCGCTAAGTGGCAATCAAAACTCTGTCTCTCTACCGCTCCACTACAGAAGAGCGAAAGGGACAGCTAGCTACAATACGACACGCTTACGGCTCAGCCACGACATTGGTCTAAGCGCGACAGCGGTGAGCGGCGGCCATACGTTGGAGCGAGACACAGCGATGGGACTTTTCATTCGCACGTATGGCTGCCGCTCACCGCTGTCGCGCTTAGACCAATGTCGTGGCTGGGCCGTTACGAAGCGTAAGCGTTTGTGGCTAGGTCCCCGAGGGTTCTAACCCTTTGACTGACTGCGATGGAAGCCACTAGCCGTGAAAGGTTAATAAAATCGATGTTGTTACTATCCCATTCTACGAAGGGTTAAGCAATAAAAATAACATTTTTATGTGTGACTGGATGGGTTACAATCTTAATTCACTTTACGATTCGAAAAGTTAACTTTGGGGTTGCAACTTGATTGATTTCGAAAACCATTGTTGTGAAAAACAATGTAAAGGCGATTCAGTCGTCGACGGTACCACTGAATGAATTAACTTTCCTACAAAATCCTATAAATATTATTAAGGTAGGGTAATATTTAACCTGTGTATCGACCTCTAACTTCACTTTTCATTGTATGTATTGTTTACATCAGTTCACTGTTTCCTGTGTGGCTTGCACGCTTTCACTGTAATTTATAATAACACAGTTTTTTCCTTAATAATATAATTATTATGTATAATACATTTCAATCAACGGATAACTGTTATTGGCCTAAGACTATGGTTGCAAAAAAACGGTTTTTTTTCTGGCTTGAAAAAAAAAACATGAAAAAAAACCTTGAAAAAAACAGTTTTTTTTTCTAAAGTATGAAATCTCAAAATTTACAAAGCAGTTAATACTTTTATACGGTTTTTTAGACTTAATGTCAACTATTAAACGATTTTAATCAAATAACTTTAATTTCTGGTCTTAAAAAAGTAACATTTACGAAATCTGTAGTTGGTAGTTATCACTATTTACTGTTGGCAACACCACCGCCTCTCCACGCTACACGCAGCATCGGGGATTCCCCAATAAACGTTTGTATACTGAATGTTAGTCGAATTAAAATGTATGTTTTGTTATTGAAACAAGTTACAAGTCACGAAAAACCGGTATTGTCGAATTATTTGTTCATCTGAAAAAAAAAACCATATTTAGAAAAATAACCATGGTGCTCTGTTTTTTTATGTTTTTTTTTCATAATTCTGAAAAAAAAACATTTGTTTTTTTTTTCTATTTGCAACCCTACCTAAGACTATGTAAAAATACTTATGTAAGTTGAATATTTACGGCTGTTGTTGGTCTAAATACCAATAAATAAAAAAACGAAGTTTGACAGCACTTCAGTGGCCTATTTAACAACAGTGTTTATTGTGGCAAAAGTGACAATTGTGGCCGATATTCATTGCCTGTTCAACAATATTGACGCACAGTAACATTGCTACTTATCAACCCTTAGGCACAGAATTGTCAGTGTCAAGTGATAATGCATGAATCTCTTGACTCATCATAATCCTCCTTGCGTTATCCCGGCATTTGCCACGGCCCATGAGAACCCAGGGTTCGCTTTGACAATTTTGACTATCAAATTAATTTATTGATAAGAGTTTTGAATGATTCACGGTTATTTTTATTAGACTTCTGGTGAATCGGTGAAGTCAGAATTGAACAAACGTAGTGACACTGTGACTACTGTGAGTGTAGTGTGTTTGGACAGACCATCGAGTGTGAATGCGACCAGTGGTAACGCTGGAAGTGAACGCAGCCGACGCGCGGGAAGGAGGGTAGATCGCGCGCTGTCTACGAAACTTAGACATCCACCCGCCTTCGTCAGTTTTCCGTGATCATAATGCATGCGACTCGTCGAAATATCGGGGACTCGACAAAAATCAAAAAGGTAATCACGGTCTATATCCCGGTTAATATAAGTCTATTTTATTGCTTTTTGTCAACATGAATTTAGTCAAGAGACGACTATAAATAAAAAATATTGTCAAAAAATATTACAACACTTGTTTACAAAGAGTCTGGACATCGTGTAGATTAGATTAGATTAGATTAGATTTCTTTATTTATTTCATGATAAAAATTACACTATAAATTTGTTACATGCCAAAGTTATGTTTATCTTCTCATCATGATCGTCAAAAATTACATTATGAATTGAAAATAATAAAATGAATAGTTTCTCCCAATAAGGATCGCTGCAGGAGGCCTTGTTTTTGTAAACAAGGAAGTTCAGTTCCTCTTTTAATAAGGCTCAAGTGCTCACTAAGCTTGTAAAGACCAGAGGAAAACCCTTCAAAGTTAATATTGACATCCTGATAAATGTATACTTCCTATTTTTATCCTTTTCGAATGGTTAAAGTGCCGAAACGGGAAGTAACGGGAGAGGAAAACTGAAAAAAGTGGACTGTGTGAGACATGATGTGAAGCGAAATCAAATTAATTATAAGACGATGGGCGATAGAGATGTAACGTACACTAGGCACTACTAATATACTATTATTCGACCTTTTTTTAAAAATTATAAATGGGCTTACTCTTGGCCACAGACTAGCCGAAGGCAAAGACGTGACCTACGATGGAGTGAGCTCGCCCAGAAGATACCTGTTCACTCTTGATTTGAAGGTTGAATTATAAAACGAAAATTATAAGTACAATAAACGTAAATGGACGGAGTTTGGGGCACAGACCAGCTATTTTTTTTTTTGGCCTCGAAATGAGGCGATTCTGAAAAGAGCACTCGTTTTCTCAACGCTAATATTAATATTTGACATTTTAACACATATCATATCAAGCTAAGAATATGGGCCCAATTGTCAAAATAGGTTTAAAAGTTTTAAGCTTGTGGCGGGAGATGGCAGTCAATGCACTGTGATTACATATTTTACTTTGATAGTAACTCTCTGTAATATTTACTTCATCCTCTATGTAAGTGGTAAGTAAAAGGAGCAAGTAACTATTAACTTTTTTTATATTGACTACAGAATTGACCCCTGTAGGCCAGGGGCCCGTTTCTCGAAAGGTACAAGCGTGGGTACAAGCCTTGTATTACAAGTGCGCGAATTGTCAAATCGTATGGGTTGTCATGGAAACACACTTGTAATACAATACCTTTCGAGAAACGGGCCACTGGTATAAAAATGTCTAATTAAGATATCTAAAAAGTAGAATACTAAAATATGTTAACAAATCTTCATTCCATTTAACACGGATGCAAGAAGAATTTAAATATTTATGTAACACTCAAATCGAAATAAATTGTATATGTTTAACAGTAACTCAAAACAATAAGAGTATGTTTACATACAACTCAGCAAAACGGTTGCTAGCGCAAATACGCTGATTGAGAGATTTAGCGTACGTGTCAAAATATTACCAGAGAGTAAAGAGAATCGAGTATAGAGGTTTATTATTAGGTTAAATGTTCATATTACCATTATCTGGCATAGGATTTAAACATTTAGCACCTTCGTTGACAATTCGGCTCATATCTACTATCTACTACATTTATGGCCAAAGACATAGAAGACATAGTCTAAGAAAAAAACGTACCTCAGAACCATACAGAAAAAGGTACGGTGGCCTAGATGGCGTTACACCTTTAGAGGACGCTCACCTAGATGGCGCTATTCATATTTGACATTTTAACACATATCAAGCTAAGAATATGGGCCAAATTTTCAAAACTGAGGTCCAAAAGTTTTAAGCTTATGTCGAGAGATGGCAGTGTAATGCACTGTGTTACGTGTTTTACTTTGACAGTAACTCTCTATAATACTTGATTCTCTGATATGGTGTACCTATTTCACGACAGTGACATTGACTGACACTTGACTGACAATAGGCTAGTTTCCTACTAGTCAAATCAGCTTCTTTTTAAAAACTGTCAAAACGATTTGCTAATATGGAATTATTATGAAATACTGGGGAGTGACGTCACGGTCAATTCATTTACTTTATATCTTTCTCTTTGACTTATTAAATAGAAATGATGTTTAAACGTAACTGCTGACCATATTTTTCTTCTATGTGGTGCTTTATTTCGTGCACTGCATAAAATATTTTATTTTAAGTATAGCAAACTAGCCAATTATGTGCCTATTTCTGGGTTTATAAGTAACATTATTACTCAGCGTCAATATTTTCCTTGTTAAACAGGCCATGAACGGTAAAGAGTCACTACAATTGTCAATGTGGTGAAACAAATCGAACAAATATCAGGTGCCGTAGCCGAATGGCATTTCTGCGACACGAAACGAAAACGAAACGCCGCGAAAGGTAGGGCGTCATCCATATATTACGTCACAGTGTAAGGGGGGGGGGGGGGGTCATACTAAATGTGACAATCCCTGTTAAAGGGATACAAAAAAGCGTGACATAGGGGGGGGGGAGGGGTCCAAAATTTGGTGTGACGTAATATGTGGATGATCCCGTCTGTATCTGTTACGCCAATACGCAAGAGCGATAGAGATAGATATCTACGAGCGTTTCGATGCAATTCGGCTAATACGTACCCTGATTTGTTAAAATTGTTCAATATAATTAGAGTCGATATCTATCCGTCTATCAACCAAAGGTACTATTTAGTTCTATCTTAACGAGCATAATATTTTTTTCTCAATGTTTCCGAGGTACGTTCTTCTCAGTCTTTATTTATCTTATACAGAGTTATATTGTCTTTGCAGAAAGTAATTTTCTGAACGTCGTAACAGGTAAAACAACGAGAACTTATACTTTATTTTTATAACGTATGGTTTATAATGTAATAACTCATAATTCGGACTTATTTATATTTCAAGGTTATGATTATTGTGGCTTGTGTGATCTACTGCTCCAGATATGTGTAGACAAAATATACAAGGTGTAAAATAAACACAGTAAGAACTCGATAATCCGTACACAGACTAATCTAATGTCGCGGTAATCCGAACAGCCGAGTGACCACCTAACCTAGTTTTTATTGTGGTTATTTAGTTTTTTTTTCAAGGTTCTAACGTTTCTCCTTGCTGTTTAGATCCACCAGTTTAATTTTTTTTTTTTATAAAATGGATCACTTTTGATATTTTTAAGAAGTATGTCTTACCAAACAGCAGGTATGTGTTGGTAGATTGTTTCTTTCTATGAACAGGGTACCTAGCCAAATGCACAAACGCTTAGGATAATTATTATCGTTATCGTAGCCTTATCTCTATCACTTTTCCGTGTTGGCACGATTATCGGTTGTTTTTTGCTTAAGATAAATGAAAATCCCAAAATTGCCAATAAGGCTGGTTATTTTCTGCTATTTTGGATTTTACCGACTTATATTTTATTTCCATTATATAAATTCGACCGCTCTGTCAGTCCAATAGAGTCAGTATTTGTGAAGTTCAGATTATCGGGGTTCTACTATAGTGATGGGGATCCGCTTAAGGGCGTTTTCAATATTACAAAGCAAGAAAATGTTTGGTCTTTTTATGGAGGGTTGACCGACCCGAATGGATAAGCTAATATTATTCCACATTGAAAATAAAAAGGTTATTAAAGTCGCCAGCCCCTTAACCTTTTGACCACTTATAAAGTATACGAATGCTTTCGAAAATTGCACGAAGATGAGTTGACCAAGTCACTCCATTTTCTTTAACATATAATAGTACATTACGATACAAGAATAAAAATTGAAATTAATTTATAAATGTATATTAATTTGTAATGAAAAATGTATATAATGTAAATAGTTAGATTTAAGATTAATATTTGCATGCCGCCCTTGGCTAAATATGTGATACCGACTGCTGATTTATATTCTGTCCAACTTTATGTACCATATTTCAGCAAATAAATTATATTCTATTCTATTCAAGTGCGTACAAAAGGAAGTTCGAAACGAGTGGCGATAAATTAAAACACGACCGAAGGGAGTGTTTTAAATCGATACGAGTTATGAATTTCCTTTTCGCACGTGTATCGTACGACGTTTTTCAGTACAGATGAGCCTCCGAAGTTTCGACCTGGCATATAATGAACCACTTCTCGAACTAGTGCGTAAAAAAGCGACCATCTGTACTGAAAAATATTTTTTTATTATTGGTCACTATAAGATATTGTTAGGTTAACTATAAACTACGTAATAACTTATAGCACAAGGTCGTTTAAGTAGGGACTGAAAAAATTAACCCACTTGGTATTACATGGATCTGCATAACTTTCTACGCCAGAAGAACTGAGTTGCGAGACTTGGATTTTTTACAAGTTTTGTTTTTGATGAGATATAACAATTTTATTGCACTGCACAGTCAGCAACACACCTATGAATACAGCCAAAGTGTCAAAAATGTGTATACAGGACTTTATTGGTACATTAAGGTCGTGTATACATATTTTTTCCACTTTGGCTGTATTGATAGGTGTGTTGCTGACTGTACCGCAGAATGTATGCCCTCTTCATCCACACATCATCAACAAAGTTCCCTCTCTATCGCTCATATTGCGAGACAGAGAGTTGAATTTGCCACGAACCGTTAACGAATGTACTATTAGAGGATCTGTTTTTCCAGCTAACTATAAGACGTAGGTATTGACATCCGGCGGATATCCGTCGCATAATTGAATGAACTAGCTTGACAGAAAATTATAACAATCCATACTAATATTATAAATGGGAAAGGGTGTGTCTGTTTGTTTGTCCGTCTTTCACGGCAAAACGGAATGACGAATTGACGTGATTTTAAAACTGGAGATAGTTGAAGGAATGGATAGTGACATAGGCTACTTTTTGTATCTTTATAACCCCCCACTTCCCTGAAATGGGGGGTGGAAGTTGGTATGGAGCATTCCGCAATTTTCGAATGTAACGCGAGCGTGCATTGCTTCTGCACGGTTATAGTTTTTTCCCCTCACTAGCTCGGAAACACGTGTTTTGTCCTTTAATACCAGCGGGTAAAAACGCATTTTATCCACTAGTGGGTAAAGTAATTCGACCTTGAATAAAGTCAAATTAACTGCTTTAAAATTGATAAAAGTAGGTGAATCTAGTAATAAAGATGATTTACCACCTGTGGAACTACTGGAAGCAGTGATAAACGCATTTTTTGCGTTGTGGTTTCCTCGCTATAGTGAGGGGAAAAGTTTTGTGTTACACTCGGATGCAAATGTATTTTACTTCTCGTGTGTTAAAAAAACTCACAAGTTCAGGGTGCGTAGCCGAATGGTACAAACGCTCACGAAACGAAACGCTCGTAGATATCTATCTCTATCGCTCTTGCGTATTGGCGCGACAGAGCCAGACTACCTTTCGCGGCGTTTCGTTTTCGTTTCGCGTCGGAGAAATGCCATTCGGCTACGGCACCAGGATTCTATTCTCGAACCACTCGCTTCGCTCGTGGTTCAACTATAGCATCCTTTCACTTGCTCGTTTTTCAATTCCACACTCGGCGTTAAAATACAACTTTGCCCCCTTGTATAACAAATAACTATTCTGACATCGATGACAAATCTAGTCATAACAATTTTATTTAGGTATCCGTCCGCTAAAAAGAGATCTTTCTTTATATGACATTTATTTACCTACTCTTTATGGTTCAGTTCGAGTTATAAATTACTAGCTTTTGCCCGCGGCTTCGCTCGCGATAAAAAGAGACAAAAACAAGCCTATAGCACTCTCCGTCCCTTCAAATATCTCCACTTAAAAAATCACGTCAATTCGTCTTTCCGTTTTGCCGTGAAAGACGGACAAACAAACAGACGCACACACTTTCCCATTCATAATATTAGTATGGATAAATTGTATCTTAAAATGAGTGCTGTCTACATTTTGCTATTATTTAACCTTCCGTTAGTTCACGCTTGATGTGAAACCATTCATTTTAAATACAGTCAAAAACAACGAATTAAGAGGATACGGTAGCGAAAATGCTAAAATGGAAAGGAGCTCCCTTTTCAACTTGGGAATTTTAGTTATATATGCAAGTGTTATTAACTAGATTTATCGAAAAAAAATTGTCCATTAAGAACAACTCAGTCAAAAGATATTTCAAAAAAATCTTTAAAATCGAGGTTCCGCTCTCGACTCTTTCCTCCTTCAAAACTTAATCAATCGGAATGAAATTTGAGAATCTGAATAACAATGAAATAATCTATGTCGGACCGTTTAGCTTTTTTGTTTAATTGTTACCAATCTTGAGTATCACACCTTTTTTTGCGCCACAATGAAAAAGGCCGTTTTTGGAAATTTTTGATTGGCTCTAGAATCTTTAAAAAGCAGAATATCAAAAAAATCTAAACGGTCCGACACAGATAAAAATAATAACAATCTGTGTTGAAAAAATCATTGCTCTATCTTCAAAAACCAGGGAGGAAATAGTCGAGAGCGTTTGTATGGAGAATTGACCCCTACCGTATCGTCTTAAACGACACTATTAGGGCGGTTAAATCGATATTGCGTTTATAAATCATCAAAACTTTAAACCAAAACGAATTAATAACATTTTTATGGCGTTTAACTCGATTTTGCGATTTAGAAAATACGCTTATTATAATTTGTAAAAGTAAATTTGGCGTTCAATTCGTTTTTACGTAACGACTTAGTACACAGGACCATACAAATTTTAACGTGTCGCTTGATTCTACCCCTTAAAATAAGGCTGTAAGCATGATTTTTCAACAAATAAATAGTCAATACTATAGATTATCACATTTATATCCGAACTGCATTCATAACTTTTTTTTCGGATTTTGGCGCTTAGTTCGCTATTCCATAACACCGTCCAAATACCCTATTGTGTTACTAAAGTGACTAGATTTATTTCTTTACGTATGCATACATTTTCAATATCATCAAATACTGGCTAAATCCATTTGTTATTTAATCAATTCATCTCACATTATGATCCTCCTTTTAAATAATAAAATTGTGCTAAAATATTGATATTTTATACACCGTGTTTCACTTAACACTAAAAACCTGAAAACTGTTTGTTCAGAATCGAGAGTAGAATCGATTGAGCTATATCTTGATGGGGGTAATATTTTTTGTTTTAATTTGTATTATTAGTTATTGTTTACGTGCCCATTCTACAAATTCGTAATACAACATTGTGCATATCATATTGCAGGTTGTATACCTTTTCAGTATTTAAGGATATTAATACTGGCTGGTTACTTGGACGATTATTTTTTCCGCTACGAGATAGACGTTGTGCGTCAGTTTAATTTTAAAGTTGATCATAAGTCATAACAAATTGAACTCGTACCTAATTACAACCTTGTCATTTTGAATGTTAGGTTTAAATTTGCTTACTGCGTCACCTGTCCAATTTGAAGTTTACTGTGACACAGGTTAAAGTGCTTTACAGTGACATAGCTGTCTATTGGTAAACCTTATGTCGTTGCAGTAACATACACAATTAAACAGTTTGAAGGTTTATGATGGTAGCTAGCAATTATTTTATTGAGTGTAGAGTTAAAATCCGAGTAGAGCTGCACAGAAAATTAAAAATTCAATTTAAAAAAATAATAATCATCAGATTAAAAAATGAACATTGTAGAGACGTTTAAAAAAATAAAAATCAGTTGGGGTGTCTGAGGTTTTGAGTGATACCGGAAACAAGGTGTATAATGTTTTTTGAAAAAACTTTCTTTATTATTAGAAAGAAATACATACTACAAATTATACTATTAAAATTATACTAGACTTAGAAAACTAAAACTAAACCTATCTAAAAAAATAAAAATACCTAAAAGTCTAAGCCCTGGCTTTTCGGCAAGGTGCCCATCACGCAGGCAGCATTCCCGCGATGTATTGCAATATTCAATATTATAAACTTAATAGCAATATACGGGCACAAACACTGTTATCACTATAAAATGAACAAAATAATGAACAATAAATAATACAAAGTATACAAACCCATTAAAATTAGCATTGTAGGTATAAAAATAGTACATTACGACCCAAGTGCGGAAAAAGGAAGTTCGAAACGAGTGAAGATAAATTAAAACACGACTGAAGGGAGTGGTTCAAAACCACACGAGTTACGAATTCCCTTTTCGCACGGATATCGTACGATGTTTTTCAATTCAGATGGCCCTCTGAAGGTTCGACGTAGGCACAGAAAGTACTATTTGTTGCATTAGTGCCATAAATACCGCCATGATTGTGTACATGTAGAAAAAACACTTAAAAAATAGCAATAATTTAATAGTAAATTATTACAATTTTTTAAAGTTAATTCTTATAACTACAATGCTTATTTTAATGGAATTGTATAATTGTACATTAATCTATACTCTGTCAAACAAGTCTGTCAGTAAATAATAACAAAGAAAACTATATGCATCCTTTTTTTTGGGGTGCCAGAGAAAAGGATACCTATAGTTTTCTTTGTTCTTATTTACTGACAGACTTGTTTGATAGAGTTTATGTAAAATACCATTTCTAGTAACCGCATTTCTTATCGCCGTTCCGTTAAATTAAAACCTTCCTCCTGCATAATGCTTTCAATTAAAACTCGTTTATTTATTTTCAACCGTTTTCCGAGACCAAAGACATTTCAATCCACTCTACAATACAATCTGCATCTCAAAGGATTTCTTTCTTTCTTGCCTTTTCTTTTGAACACTTACAAATTTTCTCACAAAAATCTTCAAACTTTAAAACGTTTCTTACAAAAAATATTAACTCAAATATCCGAACTAAAACAAGCATATTATTAACGTTATTATTTACTTACTAGTTTTGGCAGCCATTCAAATATTTCAATTAACTTCACAACACTCACTAAACAATTAGTAACTAGCAAAACATGAAATTATTTGTATATTTACACACAGCACACAGCGTCGAAATTTTAAATTTCGAATTCGAGTCGGTTAACTTTTTAAAACTTTTTTTTCGAAACCGCGCGGCGCGCGTTGGTACGGCGGAGGCGGGTAGACGCGTCAGTTTACAGAGCTCGACTAACGCGCCTTCGTTGCTGGCCGCTACTGTACTGAATGCAATCTTTTTTTTTCACGGTCTAGGGCAGATTCTAAATGTGAATTTTGGTTTGTACTCATTTTTCATCAGTCATCACCTATGATTATAAGAGATCTTATTTCATGCAGGTGTACTGGAGAACAAAGACCGCCCTATATTTTACAGGCGACAGTTATAAATTGTGAAAAAATATACTACTTAATAATATCATCATCGTCATTAGTATATAGTGTTACCTGCCTTGCTCGTTTTCTATTTTTCGCATTTGTACCAAATAACTCTTTAACATCATTGCTGGTAGATTATAAGTACCTATCAGACCATACGTTTCTACATTTTAGAATAAGTACATACTTAAAAACGTCACAGAAAATTTATGTAATTTTGACTCTAGTAATTAACAGTTTGGGAACGCTCTTGATTTTCTCCATACAAATTAATGTAATTTTCCTGATATCGATCAATGTATGTAAAAGCGTCAAAAACTCATAGTCACTATTAGCACAGTATAATAAAGAGTACTATCGTACAGTATGGCCACTCCCGCTCCCCGCTGAAAGCGCCGTCCACCCGCTCTTGGTGACATCAATGTTACCGCCTGTCAAAAACGCGAACAGTCGACCTGTCATCTCACTCATACAAGCATGGTACGCGTTCACCTACACGAGCTTAGACTGTGTGCTAGGAACGCGCCTCTTTCATATATTTGTTCGCTAATGTCCGAGATGTGCTTACTAGGCTCTTGTACTACTCAAATCGAAAAATCGCTGATTATGATTCTATCATCTTAATATCGATTTCATGTATTGAATTACATATTATAAATCAAACTATGAAAGTACTTAAATACGAATCTTACTCTTATTTCAATGCATAAATAAGTGATGATTTTTGTACTTCGTCACATTTAACATCTTGTTTGAAATGTCATACGAAGTTGTCAAATGATTTAAAGCGACAAGGTACAGAAATCATCACTTATTTTTGACGGTGACTGTACTATCTATTCTGCCGTATTCGTACACTGCCCCATCGGGCGATTCTGGCTCGCATTGCTACGAAGCAATTAGGTGCGTTAGGGTGGAACAACATGCGTCACTTTGTGTGCGATAGATAAGTTAATTACTTGATATGACAAGTTGACAACCCTAAATAGTCGAAAAGGATATCGCCATGCATTAGAAAAGGACAACACGATTCGACCATTATAATAAAATAAAAAAATGAACCGATGTCAAACTACAGTTTTGTAGGAAGTGTCATTTCTGTGCAAGATCTACGAGTAGATAGATGCCTCTGTAAAATAGAACATTACGACACAAGTGGGGGAAGAAGGAAGTTTAAAACGATTGGCGATAAATTAAAACACGACCAAAGGGAGTATTTTAAATCAACACGAATTACAAATATCCTTTTCAGTACAGATGGTCGTTTTTTTACGCACTATTAGTTCGAGAAGTGGTTCATTATATGCCAGGTCGAAACTTCGGAGGCTCATCTGTACTGAAAAACGTCGTACGATACACGTGCGAAAAGGAAATTCGTAACTCGTGTCGATTTAAAACACTCCCTTCGGTCGTGTTTTAATTTATCGCCACTCGTTTCGAACTTCCTTTTTTACGCACTTGTATCGTAATGTACTATTTCAGTACAGATGGTCGTTTTTTTACGCACTAGTTCGAGAAGTGGTTCATTATATACCAGGTCGAAACTTCGGAGGCTCATCTGTACTGAAAAACGTCGTACGATACACGTGCAAAAAGGAAATTCGTAAACTCGTGTCGATTTAAAACACTCCCTTCGGTCGTGTTTTAATTTATCGCCACTCGTTTCGAACTTCCTTTTTTACGCACTTGTATCGTAATGTACTATTTCGCACGTGTATCGCGTACAACGTTTTTCGGTACAGATTGTACTCTTGCGGCAATCTAGGTCTACAGTACAGATAGTGATTTTTTTACGCACTAGTGCGAGAACTGGTTCACTTCTTGTAAGGTCGAAACTTCGTAGGGCCATCTGGACTAAAAAACGTCGTACGACACACGAGCGAAAAGGAAATTCATAACTAGGGTCGATTTAAAACACTCTCTTCGCTCATGTTTTATTTTATCCCCACTCGTTTCGAACTTCATTTTTTTCGCACTTGTATCATAATATACTGTTACAAATTACAAAGTGTTTACAAATAAACACGGTAACAACCCTTACCCTTGATCCAATATGCTATTACGCTGAACTTATGCCGTGTCTTGCGTGGGCGACGGTCGCGCGATGGTCGCGCGACGGCGATGGGACGCATACGAAATCAAACCTTATCGATATGGAAGTAGACGATGCGATGAGACGCGACGACGACAGTCGCGCGACGGTAGCGCGACCGTCGCCCACGCAAGACACGGCGTTACAAAGACGAAGGCAATTATTTATTTTGTTAAAAAAAATGGCATAAAATACAGTGTGCGCTAAATAAATAATATCAATATACATCGAGCAAAAAGTTTAAATTAAACCAAGATCAGCAAACCATATTTAATTCCGAACCCATATCTCCAAATCCGACAGTTCATATAAGAAAAGTTTTTATAAAATATCTCGTACTTTCCGAGATTTTCGGGATGAGTTCGATGTAGTGATGTGCCATTTCCGAAATGTTCCCGAGAACAGAGAAATCTATCGAAAACGTTCTCGGAAATTTCCGGAAACGTCACGTAGCACCATTGTCATGGTCAGCTTTTCCCAGCCCGGCAAGGGGGAAAGTATGGGAAAGCACCAGACAATAAATTTACACAAAATGAGTCTTAAAACTTTGGCGGATCTTCCGCCACGAAAAAGAAGCAAAAAAAGGTACTTAATAAGGTGCACTACGATTTCCTCAAGATTTCAGGTCTCTAATTGGGTGGAAAGAAAACGGTTAGATTGTGACACACTATTTTATTGTCTAACGGACACAAAGCAAGTTATAACCAGTAAATCATTATTCTAAGCTTAAGCTAGCACCTTAATATGTATTGCCAGACGGTAGAGCTGGGCCGTGCAATAGTTCAAATTCTAAATGATTTACAAGCGTTCCTAAGTTCTGTTAGTCCCTAGTTATCAGTGCCAACATAGATAATAGGAATTCTTCTTAACTAAACTAAGTAATCTTGCCTTCCAGGAAGAAAGAAAATGACACCAACCTTCAAGCCAGAAGTTACCGCTAGTACAATGTGTAAGCCCTCCTTCTGCAAGCTGAAGCTGGTCGCCCCAGGCGCTGTGCCACAATGAAGCACCACCGCAACCGACGCATCAGCAAGTTGAGAGCATCTTCTTCACCTGGAATAGGCTCGACCCCGGAAACAAGCTATCGCACCATTCGACGCTTGTGGTAAAATTTGAGTTGCCGGACAAACCGGCCCCCTAATTGTAATTTTAATTATAGTTAAAGTTATAATTATAATTCCCAGTCAGCTGAAAAGGAAAACAAGACATCATTAGAAAAGTGAATGTGGTCTAACCTATTAAATGTGGACAATTACTATTCTGATTTCCTTACCAGCTGGAACTTGAGAGAGCTCATTTTCTCAGCTCTGACGACCCTTCCCTCCACATAGTCCACCAGAAGACTGGAAATAGACACACGTGGTCAAATTAAACTGAGGCAAGGATCAATATTGTGATCAACCTGATACACCCATAATATTCTACTTACAATTCATGGTGGGAAAATATTCCTCCAGAATGCCCTTAGGCTACACAAGGATTGACCGCCAGCACTCCATCAATCTGATCACTTTTTGGATCGAAGATGAAACTCGATAAATAAAAGCAGGCACTGGAGGCCTGAACAGGACCGGAGACAGCTAGCAAGTGCCGGAAATGATCTCAGGAGCCCTAACGACCTTGAGAGGCTTGGGGATAACATCTAAAATGACCACCTCAGCAGTCCTCTGCAGAAATAAATTTCAACCAACTGAAAATCCTAGTGCACAAAATTCCATATAATTTTCCAACAATAAAGTGACTATTTTCTGATTTATTAATTACATTTAAATTGTTAATTCTAAATAATTAAATATTCTGAAAATTGTGCATATTTGTATTCTGGCAACACCCTTTGTTGACAGCTGATTCTGATTGGATAATCGAACTGTCATCCAGTATCGATCCAGTTGCTAGATCACATAAAGGCTTTGCTATGCGCAAAAAGTAATTACGTTCGGGACAAATTTAAAACTGCCGTTGTTAAATTGTTAAGCTAAAATGTGCAATGTCACAATACCCCTCTCCCTGCTGTAGCGTTTTACCAAGGGTAAAACGCTCGCTGTCCTCAGCGACTAAACTAACAATGTGTCACAAAAGAAATGAAAAAATAAGAAAAGAAACGAACACACCTCGACCATACCGAGTATGGGAGAAACACACAAAAGTAAACCTGTGATGCCGCAGGTTACGAAATATTGCCAAAAGAAATGCCAAAACTTACAACCTCACAAAACCATACCAAAAAAACCATCCCTCTAAAACATCCTTAAATTTTGAATTTTATAATAGTCTTTCGAACCCACGCAACACTAAAACCAGTGTGGCATCCGAACCATTCGGAAAATTCCCCACTGCCAAATGAACCAACAAACCAGTAACCATATCCTTGGTTTTACCAGCACAACTTCACAGTTGCGCTGGAAAAACGCAAAACCAACCGCCAGGACCGATGATCAGCATTCCTAAAAACAACTCTACTAGACCGGGCGAAATTAAAATCATGCAATTTTTACTGCTAGTTTACTCGATAAACTAGAGTGGCTTAAAACGAAATCTCATTCCAAATTCCTAAATTACATAAATGCTAATCCTAATTAGCTAAACCAAAAATTTATATTTCAAATTACTAAATTATACATCAGCTAAACCCAGTTAGCTGAACCAAAACTGTTACGTGCCTGTTACCGTGAGCTGAGAGGAACATAAACCGGACCAAATTCAACACAACGAAACGCCAACCAACGTCCGTGGTATGCAGTGCGCACTGCACCCTGTCATACCCCAAAATAAACCCTCTCCCTATCACATCAAAAAAACTAGCCTTCAATCCACACATGCACGGGACACTGCAGAGTATTGGCTACACAAAAAATAACAAGCACGATAACCACAAAATTCTGCGTGACTTCGCACGACAGCAAAATTGTTCACATTAAAGACTTCGCTCCAGACCAAAGTTGAGCTATATGGTTGCATAGCACCATTCATACATCTCTCTCAATTCGTTGCATACTTCCTCTTACATACTGAGTGGTGAAACAGCCGTACCTGTTCGCCACGTCGCTAGCAGTTGGTGATTAAATATGACTTTGCAATATTTAACACTATTGCTAAAATACAACCATACTATCCAGTACAAGCTCCGTTGGTTCGTCAACGGTGGCGGTGCGGCGAGGAGTACCCTATACCCCGGGCCGCACGTCCACCGATCACTTAACCGGTAGCTGTTACCTTTCCCTTCAGGTCTTTAATGTGCCATGATCCTATACAGTGACCATCTAAATTTTCTAACTCGTAGACTAAAGGCGACAATACTGCCTTTACTCTACACTTAACATATTTAGGGGCGAGTTTCGCCATCCTAAAATTCTGTGCATCACTCTGCACGTAATTCCGTTTCCAAACTAGATCGCCTACTGAAAATTGTTCAGGACGTCTTCTCAACTTATAGTACCTAGCATTTGTCTCGTGTGCTTTCAACAACCGTAACCTAACCTGATGGAAAATATCCTTCAGTATCCCGAAATTACCCGCATATTCCTCCCTAGGCATACCTGGTTCGTAATCTTTATCGACATCTTTGTAAAACGATCCGTTGATTACCGGTTCCCTCGCATGTACTAAAAAGAAAGGAGACTCGTGTGTGGTTTCATTCACCGCACTGTTTATTGCAAACTGAATTTGGTGCAGTTTTTCATCCCAAGTTCTATGGTTCTCTTCTACATACGAAGCTACCGCTGTCATGACCGTTTTATTATAACGCTCCACCAAGTTTACCTGAGGAGTATATCGAGGCCCGTAAAAGACTTTAGGTACGTTGTAACGCTTCATCAACTGCCTAAACTCCGATCCCGTAAACTGTACTCCGTTATCAGTAATTACGGTTTCGGGTACACCATGCTTTAAAATCACATGATGCTCGAAAGTCTTCGCCACCAACGCGCTGGTTGCGCGGCGAAGCGGAAACAGAAGCGTATACTTTGAGAAGCAACACGTGACCACAAACAAATAAGTAAATCCTGCACGAGAGCGCGGAAGAGGACCTACCAGATCAATGCTCAAAACTAACATTGGTCGATCACATACTTTTGGCTGACCCATCAGACCCGGAGTCGACTTCTGTGAATGTTTATAGGCTGCACAGGTATCGCAAGCCTTCACAAAGTCGACGACGTCTTTGTACATACCTGGCCAAAAGTATGTCAACGACAACCGCCTGTGAGTCTTAAAAACTCCAAAATGAGCTGCGGTTGGTTCGCAATGATTGGCGTGTAAAATAGCCTTCCTATCACCCTTACGCACTACCTCCTTCCAGTCAAATTCTCGCAAAAGATTGTACTTATTTTTACTTAAACGGTACAATTTCCCTCCCCTTATACAATAGTTTGGGAAATTTGCCGGAAACGTTTCACAACCCTTAAATGTCCTGTCATACCAATTATCGACCACGTCGCTAGGATTCACCTGGTCCACGGCGTCAACCTTCATGAGCCTGGATAACGCGTCAGGTACGACATTGTCGGAGCCCTTCCTGTGCTCAATATCAAAATCAAATTGAGACAGTCTGCAACCCCAACGTGCCAACCTCCCCGATGGATTCTCCAGGTTCATGAACCACTTAAGTGACGCGTGATCCGTGATCACCCTAAATCGACGCGAGCCGAGATACGCTTGGAACTTCTCAACCGAAAACAAAACCGCAAGAGCCTCTCTTTCCGTCGCGCTATAATTTCGTTCACACTTGTTCAGAGAACGACTAACGTACGCAATCGGGTGCTCCTGCCCTTCAATAGTCTGCGAGAGCATGCCTCCAATACCATAAGAAGATGCATCAGCGTGTACAGAAAACGTTTTACTAAAATCTGGGACCGCTAAAATCGGAGCTGACACTAATGCATTCTTCAATGTATTGAAGGCGTTGTCGGCCTCATCAGACCACTGAAAAGGTGGGGCATTCTTCCCTTTGGAAGTTAACTTATTCAAAGGCGCTGCTATTGTTGCGAAGTTCCTAATAAAACGGCGGTGCCAAGAGCACATGCCCAAAAACGTCTTAACCTCACGAGAAGTCGAGGGAATGGGAAAGTTCAAAACGGCTGAAACCTTCTCTGGGTCAGTCCTTAAACCTAATTCGTCAACCACGTGACCTAAATACTTAATGGACTGCCTAAAGAATTTTGACTTTCCGAAATTGATCGTTAAGTTCGCCATTTTCAACTTTTCCAACACACGGTTCAACAAAAGTAAGTGAGTCTGAAAATCTGACGAACAAATGACAATGTCGTCTACGTAACAGAACACCATGCCATTTTCTATGTCACTGGTCATGTTGTGGTCAATGAGCTTGTCCATAAGACGCTGCTGTCGCGCACTGGCACCACAGAGCCCAAAAGGCATGACCTTGAATTTATATAATCCACGGCCAGGGACACAGAAACTGGTTTTCTCCTGCGAGCTTTCACTAAGCGGAATCTGCCAGAACGACGAGCTTAAGTCAATGGACGACAAGTACCTCGCTTCCTTTAAACTATCTAAAATCTGCGGAATATATGGAATGGAATACGAGTCGCCCTTTGATACCGCGTTTAATTTCCTACAGTCTAAGCAGAAACGCCAGTCCCCGTTAGGTTTCTTCACTAAAAGTGCCGGGTTATTCCAGGGACTTTCGCAAGGAGTTACCACATCTAACTTCAACATTTTATCCAATTCTGAGCTTAAAGCCGCACGCTTCTCAGGAGAGAGCGGATACTGTCGCGTTCTGATAGGTTGGGCATCGCCAGTATCAATCACGTGTTCGACTAACGACGTCCTACCTAATCCCCTTTCTTCGAACGAGATCTTTTTAAACTTCCCTACTACTGAGTCGGCTAATTCCTGCTGCGTTGAAGTTAAATTTTCGTAAGCCTGAATGGTGTTCACCGGTTGAACCGAAATACTTGATAAACTAAAATATTTGCTGGGTCTTGTCGTGTAGTCGATGCTCTCAAATAATTCTGGCGCTAAACCGAAAGCAATCCAGAAATCCACGCCTAAAATAACGTCCGAGACAATACTGGGCACAACATAAAATTTAATAACTTTCGTAATGTTTTTAAAAGTTACCGGCACAAAAACATACCCTATTGACTGGACTACGACGCCATTTGCAACACTACACGAGTCCGACTCCATTGGTTGCAGCTCACATCCAAACTTAACAAAGTCTTTATAAGATTGCCTGCCCAAAATTGAAACGGCGGCACCTGAGTCTGCTAACCCATAAATGTCAAAATCACACACCTTAAATTTCAAATAAGGCCGAATATCACCTTCCCTAGGTGCAAAGAGGACCGTAGCAATAGATTTATAACTGAGGAACTTTTTCATGGCATCACTCAGTTTTGTCGGAAAAATACTGCTACAATCCGGCCCTACTCGTTTTTTGAACGTGAATCGGAACGTTCCTCCGTTTGACGTTCATGTTGAGTTTGACGTTTGGGACAATTCCTAACCATATGACCCGCTTGGCCACAGGAAAAACATGAATAAATGCCCTTCGATGGTTTCCCATTACATTTGCGGAAGTTATGCGCAGTGCCACCGCATTTATAGCAAACTGGACCTGCAGCAGCGTTCTGTGCATGTGTGGATTGAGTGGACGAGCGTTGAACGTTCCTAACCGCATTGCCCTGTTGAGCCTTCGACTTTGCCTGTGATTGCGATCTAACAAATGCCTGTGAACGCTTGCCATCACTAACATTCACCGCGTTCACCTGCTTAGCCTTCCCTTTGTACGCAAAATCACTGCTAAGAGTCTGTGCCGAACCAGCTTTACCGGGCTCAACAAAGTACTGTGTGCGCTGTGCTGCTTGCTCCAATTTCCTACAACAATCCTTCAACTCCGCTATCGAGGCTATATTTACTAAAGCAAGCTGTTGTGAGAAGCTAGGCCGAATGTTATTCATCAAAATCTGCAACTTCTCTTCCTCGGGCAGTGGATTCTTCAAGCGACCAAAAAGACAGGACATAATCGCAAAATAAATATGAACTGGTTCATCTAAACCCTGTGTCCATGCAAGAATCTCACACCTCAACCGGAAATCAAAGTTTGCAGGCTCAAATTCATCTAACAAAATGGCTTTTAGATCATTCCAAGAAGAAACTTGTTCCTTGATACCTCTGTACCAAAGTAAACCTTGATCAACAAATAACTGCGCGGCTGAGTTAAACAAAACCACATCTGACACACCATAAGCCAGCTTGAGTTCATCAACTCGCTCTAAGAAGGACCGCGGATCAGTGCTGCCATTAAACTTGACACCCCATTTGGCAACATTCTTATCTCCGGAGCAGTGAACTTGTAACTCTCTAGTTGGGACCGCTTGACTTGACTGAGCTAACACCGACACACCCTCACTAGAAGTACTGCTCGTCTGGCCTACACTGTCCAACTGTGCCAACAAAGCATCAAGCCTACTGGAGAACTCAACCTTCAAAGCCAGCTTCGCCGGATCTTCTTCAACCTGAACCCGCAGAAGCCTGAAGTACAGATGATTACCTAAAGCCTTCGACCTGTTCCCAGAGTATCTATCCTTCGACTGAACAAATTTTGTGACTAAGGATGATAAATCATTTAATTTATCCGAAATAATCTTTAACTCTGAGTCAGGCGCTAACTCGGTCTCCAAAATCTCATCTGGCCGACATTCCCCTACTAAACTTCTCAACTGTTTCCTAAGACCCTCTACTGTTGATGCTGGTGTCTCTGATCTTATTATTACTTCATAAATTAACTCATCGCGCAGCAAGGAATGAAATTGCACTGAAGAAGCCATTGTATAAGTCCAAAACTCAAAATATTAAGTATGTTGGCAACTGACTTACAATAAATATATATTGTTACAACGATATACCAAGTGTTTTATTTGTTTTCAACCTTTTCAGATAAATGTAAGTATATTTCCTTTCTTAAATGATTTTCATTAAATGCAGTGAAAACAAAGTGAAATGTAAGTATTAGTGAGCGAACAATTTTCAATTGTATGAAGTAAAAATTTCTAATACAAATGTTCCTGTTCCAATGTATGTATGTAAACACTCTTAAATTGCAAAGCGTTCCAAAACTAAATGGTAAGTATCTGTTCAAAAGAATGTTAAATTTGTTCACACAATTTTTAAACTACTGAATTGTTAAGTTACACAAATATACACTGTAATTTACTCAATTTTAGTTGATAATTTAAAAGGTATTTAGTATGGCTTTAATAATGAAAATTTTGATTTAAACCACTCACAATGTCAGTTACCCCTAATGTATACAATGCCTTTAAATGGAAAACTCAAAAGCTTCCAACAACTTGCCCTTAACTTAATGTCAAAAAGTTACAACTCAATGGTGATACTCTCAAAATATAATACTCAAATGTTACTTCAAAATTCCAGGTCAAACAGCAAAATAAATCCTAAAAGAATGTTTTTTAAATATTATACACAATAATCTAGGTCACAGCCTTTAAATTACTAAATACATGCCACAAAAAGTAACTAAATAGTGCTTATTAGTTTGACACCTTCCTTCCTGAAGGAAATGTCAGCACAAAATCAAAACTTCAACAGAAGGTTCAAGCATGTGAATAATTCTAAGCTTTGCAAGCCAATATCAAGTTTGTGCAGCAAAAATGGGCAAAATAACAATGTAAGCAAGCTGAAGCTGCACCCAAGTGATAATGAAATGCGCACAATCAAGACACAAGCTCAAAATGAAACTCAAACGTGAGTATGAACACAACTTTCACTATTACTATGT
Organism: Leguminivora glycinivorella; assembly: GCF_023078275.1. Taxonomy (NCBI): domain Eukaryota; kingdom Metazoa; phylum Arthropoda; class Insecta; order Lepidoptera; family Tortricidae; genus Leguminivora; species Leguminivora glycinivorella. The sequence continues at coordinate 2,706,429 of NW_025952831.1, forward strand.
ATGGCACTGAAATTTTCTGAATTCCTGAGGAAAATCTAAGCTTTTCTAAACCTGGGCGCCAATGTCATGGTCAGCTTTTCCCAGCCCGGCAAGGGGGAAAGTATGGGAAAGCACCAGACAATAAATTTACACAAAATGAGTCTTAAAACTTTGGCGGATCTTCCGCCACGTAAAAGAAGCAAAAAAAGGTACTTAATAAGGTGCACTACGATTTCCTCAAGATTTCAGGTCTCTAATTGGGTGGAAAGAAAACGGTTAGATTGTGACACACTATTTTATTGTCTAACGGACACAAAGCAAGTTATAACCAGTAAATCATTATTCTAAGCTTAAGCTAGCACCTTAATATGTATTGCCAGACGGTAGAGCTGGGCCGTGCAATAGTTCAAATTCTAAATGATTTACAAGCGTTCCTAAGTTCTGTTAGTCCCTAGTTATCAGTGCCAACATAGATAATAGGAATTCTTCTTAACTAAACTAAGTAATCTTGCCTTCCAGGAAGAAAGAAAATGACACCAACCTTCAAGCCAGAAGTTACCGCTAGTACAATGTGTAAGCCCTCCTTCTGCAAGCTGAAGCTGGTCGCCCCAGGCGCTGTGCCACAATGAAGCACCACCGCAACCGACGCATCAGCAAGTTGAGAGCATCTTCTTCACCTGGAATAGGCTCGACCCGGAAACAAGCTATCGCACCATTCGACGCTTGTGGTAAAATTTGAGTTGCCGGACAAACCGGCCCCCTAATTGTAATTTTAATTATAGTTAAAGTTATAATTATAATTCCCAGTCAGCTGAAAAGGAAAACAAGACATCATTAGAAAAGTGAATGTGGTCTAACCTATTAAATGTGGACAATTACTATTCTGATTTCCTTACCAGCTGGAACTTGAGAGAGCTCATTTTCTCAGCTCTGACGACCCTTCCCTCCACATAGTCCACCAGAAGACTGGAAATAGACACACGTGGTCAAATTAAACTGAGGCAAGGATCAATATTGTGATCAACCTGATACACCCATAATATTCTACTTACAATTCATGGTGGGAAAATATTCCTCCAGAATGCCCTTAGGCTACACAAGGATTGACCGCCAGCACTCCATCAATCTGATCACTTTTTGGATCGAAGATGAAACTCGATAAATAAAAGCAGGCACTGGAGGCCTGAACAGGACCGGAGACAGCTAGCAAGTGCCGGAAATGATCTCAGGAGCCCTAACGACCTTGAGAGGCTTGGGGATAACATCTAAAATGACCACCTCAGCAGTCCTCTGCAGAAATAAATTTCAACCAACTGAAAATCCTAGTGCACAAAATTCCATATAATTTTCCAACAATAAAGTGACTATTTTCTGATTTATTAATTACATTTAAATTGTTAATTCTAAATAATTAAATATTCTGAAAATTGTGCATATTTGTATTCTGGCAACACCCTTTGTTGACAGCTGATTCTGATTGGATAATCGAACTGTCATCCAGTATCGATCCAGTTGCTAGATCACATAAAGGCTTTGCTATGCGCAAAAAGTAATTACGTTCGGGACAAATTTAAAACTGCCGTTGTTAAATTGTTAAGCTAAAATGTGCAATGTCACACCATAGACGAAAAGTGCCAATTACAAAAAGATAGACCTAAGCCCCCCTACAACTCAGCCACCAAACTCACTTATAACTCAGCTGGCCAACTGTATTGCCACACGTGCCAGCGAGTATTTAAAAACAAGTTTGGCCTAGCCAGCCACATTAGAACACACGCTATCACTAGGAAACGTTCGGAAGTTGAATTTAGAGTCGCCGCCATCGAAAATATTCCTCCTCATCGTGTACATATGAAATTATGTATAACGACATGTTTATTCAGTTAGTAAAAGAAATAATACAAATATCTTAGAAATTTAAAAGTACACACTTTATAATTTTATAGGTTTATATTAAAGAAATACAATAATTGATTAAAGTCCGGCAGTCAAAACTCACAGAAACATTATTTGAAGCAACGAATGTAAAAACTAAAAAAAAATGTGCGTTGAGTCCCTCCGCGCGGAAGTAGTGAAACTTCGTATAGGTGATTAACTTAAGAAAGTCACCTGTTGTATGTGTGTGTGACGTATTCGAATAGAGCACACATTTAAAATTAGTAATACAAACAAAACAAACGCCTATTCGAACACGTCACTCACGCATACAACAGGTGACTTTCTTGAGTTTTTCACCTATAATGTGCTGCTTTACAAATTTCGAATTGGCAACACGGAGCGTTAAACATTAACGCTATCAGTAGGAAGTTACACTGGAAGTTTCACTTCAATTGGAAGTCGCATTAGAAGTTCCGCTTCAAAAACTATTCAATAACTAGGTGTGATCGTGGCCAAACGTCTACCTATTCATACAAAAAAATGTTTCTATTTAAAAATTACATTTTTTTTTGGATTCAGAGAGAACGTTCTCGTGAAAGTTGCAAATTCTCTGGAAACTTAAAAGAAATTCTCAGAAACGAGTTCGGCTCCTCACTAATTCGAGGCGTTTATTTGCCATAAGCTTAAGTAATCAAGATTTCTAAAGTTCTCAAGTTACACGTTTTTACCCCCTTGGGAGCGTTATATTGGAGGCTTGAGAAATTGTTTCTTCACGCGAATTAATGTTGTAATTTATCACCTTAAGCGTTACCACGAGCTTAATTGTACATAATATATTAGTATGAGGTATAATTAGAAATTTTAATCAATAATATTTTTTATTTTCAAACTTATTTTTAAATTTGCTTCATCATCATCCTCCTTGCGTTATCCCGATTTGCCACGGCTCATGAGAGCCTGGGGTCAGCTTTGACGACTTATCCCAAGATTTTGACGTAAGCACTAGTTTTCCTATTGCCACCTGACTTTCCATCTCGAAGGGTAACTAAACCTTATACGGTTAGACCGGTTGCCTCACCACGTTTTCCTTCACCGAAAAGCAAATTGGCAAATATCAGATGACGACCTTTACGGCTCAGCCACGACATTGGTCTAAGCGCGACAGCGGTGAGCGGCGGCCATACATTGGAGCGAGACACAGCGATGGGACTTTTCATTCACACATAATATTATTATTATGGCTGCCGCTCACCGCTGTCGCGCTTAGACCAATGTCGTGGCTGGGCCGTTAGGTCGTTTACGCAGTTCCAGGCAACTAGGTATTTTAGTCACAATCGTTTATCAGCGTATCGTAGCTTTCTCTGGCGCAAAAGGGCCAGATTGCGTTTCGGTGGCCACGAATGTCAACAATAGGCGAGACGACTAAAAAAAACTAATTAAGTAGTCCGTCAGTTACATTATCAAAGAATTTTAGACACCTTTTTATTCTTTTTTTTTTCGTACGAAAAATGACGACGGTACAGTGCGTTGAAGTTTCGCGTGACGTCACGACTAGGTATAATTTTTACTTAGAAGTGACGTCACAAGCCCCACTAAGGAACTTTGACGCTCTATATCTTTGTATTTTTTTATTAATTAGAAAAAGTGAAAAATACGTATCTAGTATTTTTGGACGATCTAACTGACGGGCTAAACATAATGCATTTTTTTTATGTAGTCGTCATCCCTATTGTCACTATAACTATGCCAGCAGAACGGAATATTACAATCAATCGAACTCTGCCCAGCCAGTAAGTAAAAAAAAAATTTTGAAAATCGGTCCACGATTCTCGGAGATATCGAGTAACATACCTACATACAAAAAAAAATAAAAAAAAACATTCAGTCGAATTGAGAACCTCCTCCTTTTTTTGAAGTCGGTTAATAAAATAGTGCATTCTCAGTAGGTACATACCACGGACAATATATACACCGGGACTGACAAAGCCAATACAAAAAAGTGTACCCTTTAAATGTATGGCCTTTTAGGGATAAAACTAGATGGCGCTATATCGCGGCCTGAAATTGGCAAAAATCATATTTTCCCCAAATATTTTTGCTTTTAGTTTTTATAAGAACAAATGACATGTTTCTTTATTTTAATATCATGACATCGTGTCAATACACATTTTGAAAAAAAATATATTTGTAGGCATCATCAGTGTAAAATAAATAAATAAATAAATATTGGGGGACACCTTACACAGATCAACTTAGCCCCAAACTAAGCAAAGCTTGTACTATGGGTGCTAAGCGACGATATAAATAGATAACATACATACTTATATACATAGAAAACATCCATGACTCAGGAACAAATATCTGTGCTCATCACACAAATAAATGCCCGGGATTCGAACCTGCACTGAGAGAAATGTGCATTGTGAATTTAACAAGTTCGACTTGTTGCGGTTTATCCGTTTGAATCAGCCAAACGTATGTTTAAAACAATATGTGTCAGGTTGTTTTTATAAAATCGACTTGTTGATTCAAATATATTGCCGATTCAAATGACAAGTAGCTTGTTGTTTGAACCAAAGAGCACGTAGGCGCTATTTTAACCAAAAAACTTGTTGAACGAACATGAAAACTGGTTGTATTTTCTCTCAGTGTGGGACCGCGGCTCAGCAGGCAGGGTCACCGACTGAGCTAGACCGGTCGTCAAAGTGTAGTTATGATACTATCGCTAAAAAGTTAAGGTACGATTTTTAGTATAATTGTCAATCCTATATAAATCATCCTTGGTACATACATTGTTGCTACATAGTATACATTGTGGATATGGTTAGCGCAGGAATGTTTTTCTGACTTCCAACGCAGTTACAGAACTTTCAAACGTGTACTGGAAACCGAGCGGTATTCGAGCGCTCCTTTAGCTCAAATATTTCTTTGTGCATTAAGCCCCATTTACACGATAAAATTCCGAGTTTCGTTACATTGCGGTATTTGAGTGGTTATGTAATTGGAACCTCAACAGTTCGAGCATGCGAGTTCGCAAATGGGCCCTTAGGCACGTACGCGGATGACAGCTAACTGATATGATACCAATATAATTCTAATAGGAAGAACGAGGCACATCTTTATGTATGTAAAGCTGTGTGCAGCGCCACCTATTTGTGTCATTTTCCAGGAAAACATCCCACTTTGTTGCTTACCTTACGGGGCTCCACACGATATTTATCGATTTTTGACAAGTTTTGAGTTGAAACTCCTTGCACTACAGATAGAATTATAAAACCAACGGTCATCGGTTCTTCAATCTTTTACCTCTATTCGTAAGAGCCATATTTTGAAACAAAAAGTAATACTGACTTATGTTTTTATGAATTTTTTTAACATGGTCTAAAAAAATACCGTTATCGAAATTTGATTTTAAGTATTGAAGGATGTAACATACATGAAATTGACATGTTTGGATTTGCCTTAGCCCTTCCTGAAAATTCAAGAGAAATTTTAATTTTAAACTAATTAAAACAAAAGTTATGACCTAAAAACCAGTTTTTGGCCCTAAAATTGTTCAACTTTAATGCCAAATATCGCAGAAACAATGCGCTGTGAAGTAATTACGAAGGTCATTGGCGCAGGGAACGCCCTTAAAGATGTTGTGACCGGTTACTCGTTTATACGAGCTTTAGCTTTATAGACACAAGCAAATATCGTCCATATGTTAAGTGACAAAGTGGGACGTAAGTTTCACTAAATTTCTTTATATTTCTAGTTTTATGACTGAGAATCTCTTGTGAGCAAACTTCAAATCGCTAACAGCGTACTTCACTTCGTCAATAACGTCAAATTTCATGTCATTTTCCCTTGGTGCCTAGCGCCATCAGAAAGATTTGGAACTATAGTATAAAACTGCCAGCCGAATACTTACGACTCTTCTTACCGTTGTTATTTTGATTTTTCTCTTATTAATTGTAAGAATAGGTTATAAAATTGTAAGAACGCCTTATAAAATTATACAAGCAACATTGTTATTTGTTTTACAAGGGGGCAAAGTTGGTTAACTGCACGTGCCATTGGTAAGGTTTCAAGGCACGCAGGTTGAACAAACTTTGTCACTGAGTGAAACACAAAAATTTCGCACCACCAACACTTACAAAATACTGTAAAACATAAAACTAAATACAAATACATAACCTACATAAAATCACTGCTATAGCCCCAAAAGGGGTAAACACTACTCACAGACCAACCCCTATAGACATCTATTACAAGACGACTCGCGGTCGCCAGCCTTCCTAGTATTTGCACTGATATAAGCGCGGGCGCTCGCCGTGCCCGATCAGTATCGACCAAGTAACAGACCCGAAAGCAGCGCGTGTTTTTCGCACAAAAAAATTGGAAAAGGGTATTTTGATGCCTTAAAGATGTCCACCTGTAGTGTGAAATGGTGTGGAAAGGTAACAAGAAGCTCAAATTTAAAAACAGACGGCATTACATTCCACAAATAAGTCATATTTATAATTTATTCAGAGCCGGCATAGGTCAACTTACATTGGCCACTTACGCGTCAGTAGAGGGACAGTCATACTTCTGTCCCTTTTCATCTGGCGCGACTGCCCGCCGTCCTTGAAACGGCCAATCACAGCGCGCTTAACACATTCCCCGCCCGCTCCTCGCACCCCAAACACTGGTGACTCGTATCGCGAACCAAATATACAAGACTGCCACTCTATAGGAGGTTCTCTGTGACACTACTTAACTACAGTCTTTGGCCCATCGGCGAAAAGTCGAGAGAGTGTCGGTGTTTTACAGGTTGCACTTCGGGGAGTGTGCTCAAGAGCTACACGAACTTATTCCACCGTCCCCATTTTACCATCAGACTTCTTAGACGCACGGCCGTTTCCATCCTTACTTGGTAGATATTTCGCGAAATCGCACGAAGCGATTTGCTTCTTCTTTTCTTATGCGCATTGCTAAGGAGTGTAATTCCTTGTCGGCGGTTGTATTTCCGAGCTCATACCACCCAGCAACCTTCAAATCAAGGGTGAACAGGCATCTTCGGGGCCAGCTCACTCCATCGTAGGCCACGTTTTTGCCTTTGGCTAGCCTGTGGCCAAGTGTTCACTCACTATACTGCACTGCACTTCCTACCTTTTGTAAATAAACACTTTCTTGACAACTTAAAACTCGTTTATTCCATAATCAAACTAGCTACTTATAGTATTGCAGAAAAATCTTAATAGCGTGAGGCAGCTTTTATATGACAGTTTATCAGCGACATCTAGTGGGACATTTGAAAGTATAATATTACATTTAACATTATCGGCCCCCAAGGACGACTTGTCCTTCATAAAGATCCATGTAAACAAAACAAAGCAAACTAGTGAAGTAATAACATGAATCAATAGTATTAAGATTAAATTGCGTAGTAATACTCAAGTAGTTATTCTTCACAAAACTAAAACACATTAAATTCTTAAAACGATAGTTAAGAATCCAGAGGTAGAGGACAAATTTTAGCAATGGGTCTGCGAACAGTACCATTCTTTAATTTCAACGTAACTACTCTTGTCAAACCATCTCTACCAGGATGCTTATCTATGATACGACCTAACAACCACTTTCCGGGAGGGAGTCTTTCATCTTTGACCAAAACTACTGTTCCAATATCAGGATCAGGATTAGTCACGGTCCATTTATAACGGTTTTGTAGTGTTGTTAAATACTCAGAACTCCAACGAGTCCAAAGCGATTGCAACATCCTTTGGAGCAATTGCCAACGATCTAGACGAGATACGGGCACAGTTGTGAGACTTTCTTCCGGAACAGTGATAGGAGCTTCGCCTATAAGAAAATGTCCCGGTGTAATTGGAGAAGCATCATCAATCGAATTGCTGATGGAAGTTAAAGGCCGCGAATTAACACAGGACTCCACTTGAGTCAACAGTGTGGCATACTCTTCAAAGGTCAACAGAGTCTGCCCGATGACACGCTTCAGATGTGACTTTATCGACTTCACGCCGGCTTCCCAGAGTCCACCAAAATGTGGTGAGCCAGGAGGAATAAAGTGCCATGTGGTTTGATCATTTGCCAAAACCTCAGATATTTCTCCAACTACTTCTGAGTTCCGATTCCTAAACATAGTGTCGAGCTCTTTAGAGGCTCCAACGAAATTGGTACCACAGTCGCTCCACAGATCACTACAATGACCGCGTCTAGAAGTGAAACGACGAAAAGCAGCAATAAAAGCAGCCGAGGACAAGTCACTCACAAGTTCTAAGTGAATGGCCTTAGTCACGGTGCACACAAACAAGGCAATGTAGGCTTTACATGTACGTTGACATCTACCAGGGTACAATTTTAACTGTACTGGACCAGCAAAATCAACTCCACTTTTGCGGAAGGGCTTATCTGGCGTTACACGACACGCAGGTAACTGACCCATCAATTGGTTGATCGGTGTTGCAGACTGTTTGAAACAAGGAATACATTTATGAATATGAACCTTCCTAACTAAATTCTTAGCACCGATTATCCAATATTTGCTACGAATTCCGTTCAGAGTCAGTGTAGGACCTCCGTGCAAACAATGAATATGAGCATCATTTACAACTAAAGAAGCGAAATGACATTTCGAAGTTAGAACGACAGGTGATTTTGTATCAAAGTGTACATTAGCATTACGTATACGTCCGGTAACTCGAATAATGCCATTTGTATCAATAAATGGGACAAGTGAGGTCAAAACATCAGATTTCGGAAGCATTTGGCTTTTTCTCAGCATATATAACTCTTCCTGAAACCAAAATTCCTGAGAGAGTCGAATGCAAACTTTGGTGGCATATCTCAATTCAGTAACTGTAAGATGCTGAGGAAAAGTCTCCGACACTGTCTGATTATGTTTTGCATCAACATGTGCTTTACACAGTTTTACAAACCGTAACAGGTACGCTGTAACGCGAATCAATTTAGTGAGAGTAGAAAATCTAGCCAAATATGTAAGTCGGTCATCACTCTCATTCGATACACCAGCTTTAAGTGCTACTATCTTACTATCATTTCCTTTCGAATTTTCTTTGGCTTCGAGTTGTGTTGTTGGGATGTCGAGAGAGAGCGAACGACAATCATCAAAATCATTCATTTGGTGAAGTATAGTAGGTCCGCGCCACCACAATTCACAGTCTTTAAAAAGATCGGGACGAATGCCACGCGACGCAACGTCTGCTGGGTTATCAGCCGATTTGATGTGGTGCCACCGGCCACTACTTACATTATTAATAGTCTCAGTGACTCGATTGGCTACGTACGTTTTCCAAATGCTAGGGTTTCTTCGAAGCCACGCTAAGACAATCATCGAATCTGTCCACGCAAAGACACAGTCCTCTGGCAATTTAAGACTGTGCTGAACGTCTTTGAGTAACTTCGAGAGCAGTACCGCGCCACACAACTCCAATCGTGCGACTGATACTTGTTTCACAGGTGCCACCTTTGTTTTAGCAATGATAAGTGACACGTGGATTCCGCGGGGCGTGATTACTCGCAAGTAAACAACAGCGGCGTAAGCTAGAGGCATCACTGAACCCATGAATTTCCACTCTTTCCTTGCCGTCAAATTGTGTGTGAACCCAACGATCTAAATACAATGTCGGCATGTGACAGAGCTGGTCCCTGTAGTTTGACCACTCTGTGGCAAGTTCGAGAGGAAGTTCATCAGTCCAACCTTTACCACTCAACCAAAGTTTTTGCAAAAACATTTTTGCAGTGATAATCACAGGCCCTAAGAAACCTAAAGGGTCATATGATTTAGCAATGTCCGACAGTACTGACGTTTTGGTAAAGCGTTCTGTGGGTTCTGAAATATCTATCTTAAGTTCGAAAACATCTCGATGTGAGTTCCATTTGATGCCCAAAGCTTTGATGGTATCATCAAGTTTGATCTCGATACTTGGTTGATTAGTTTTTTCTGAGTTTGGTATATTCTTCAAGACGTCAGGACTGTTGGATGCCCATTTGTGCATTTCAAATTTACCTTTAGCCATAGCTTGTGTGATATGACTCTGTAACTTAGTGGCTTGTTCCACGTCATTCGCACCAGTGAGTAAGTCATCCATATAAAAGTCGTTGCTTATGACTTCAACTAAGTCTGGGAATTTTTCTTTTTCATCTTGTGCAAGCTGTTTCAGTGTGCAAATAGCGAGGAACGGAGCACATGATGTACCGTACGTCACAGTCAACAAACGCTTCTCGATAATTTCATCTTGTGGGGATGCACGCCACAATATGCGCTGATAGTCTACATCTTCTTTAGCGACGAGTATTTGGCGGTACATTTGCTTTACATCAGCAAGCAAACAAATCTTGTGAGTACGCCAACGAACTATGAGATCTCGTAAGTCTTGCAGTAGTGGTGGTCCGATTAGTAACTCGTCGTTCAGAGATGAGCCATCTGAGGGCTGTGCTGTTCCATCAAAGACCACGCGAAGCTTGGTTGTGGTGCTGGACTCTCTTGTCACAGCATGATGTGGGAGATGGTAGACTTTGTGAGTTGGCTTATGTTGTGGGTCTACATCTTCTAAGTGATTCAGCTTCTGATACTGATCAATGAAGTCGGCATAATCCTTTTGGAATTTAGGCTTGTTTGCAAATCTCTTCTCCATGTGCATCAGTCTTTGTAGTGCGATTTGTCGAGAGTTGCCTAAGTTCTTCTCATGATCATCTTTAAACGGTAAACGTACGACGTAACGACCATCTTCTTGTCTAGAGTGAGTTTCTTTATAGTGTTCTTCACATTGTGTCTCAAGATGTGTCATCAGTTTCTCATGTGGCTTGTACTCTTCAGTCTCCCAGAATTTGCGGAGGAGTTGATCTACCTCGACGAGTGCGTGGTGAGCTACTATATTGTGAGGTGGTAGATTACTTCGTGATTCTGATGCTCCAGAGACAAACCATCCGAGTTTCGAGTTTTGTGCTATAAGTTTGTCATCGTTGTATTTGTGTAGTCCGTCTAGCAAAATAAATGCATAGACCTCGGCGCCCAGTAGAACATCAATAGGTCCCGGTGATTGCATGTGAGGATCCGCTAGTTGCAATTGGGAGAGGGCAGGCCATTGTGAGATGTCAAACTCCTTTGAGGGTAGCCATCCATTAATCTTCGAGAGTACGTGAGCGTTAACTTGCATTATATAGTGAGTGTCTATTGGTGAGTAAATCTCTAAGTTAACGACGTGTCGTGGCTGTGAAGATTGGTGCTCTAAACCGGTGATATTAGCTGGCTGTAAAGTCTTCTTCAGGCGCAGCAGTTGCACAGCAGACTCTGTAATGAAAGTCCCTTCTGAGCCTTGGTCAATAAGGGCTCTGAGTTGTACGAGAGAACCACTGCTATCCTTCAGATATATCTGTGTTGTGGCTAGTATCACTTGTTTGCCTTTTTGTGAAACCTTCAGACTTGTGAGTTGCTTGGTTTGTGCGTCATTAGGTTCTGTGAGTGTCTCCATTGTGACTGTATTCGCAGCTAAACTCTGGTGGTGCAATAGCGTATGGTGTTTGCGATTACAGGTTCTACACGTTGTGGCTTGTCTACAGTTCCGTATGGAATGTCCTTTGACAAGGCAATTGAAGCATAAGTTGTTGTTCTTTACAAAATCTTTGCGTTGGTCTATTTCTAGTTGTGCAAATTCAGTGCAGTGACAGATGTAGTGACTTTTCTTACAATAAGTGCATTCCGTATCAACTTCAGTGGTGAAAGATCTCACACTCTTTACTTTAGGTGCAGTAGCTGATTGTTGAAATGTGATCTCTTTTTTCTCTTTCTTTTGTGTCGCTTGTACCATTTCCATTGCTCTGAATCGTCCCTCTAAGTATGATGTGAGCTTGTTAAAAGTGGGTAACTCTGTTGATGACCCAAGTGATTGCTCCCAAGCTTTGTGAGTTTCACTATCTAACTTGGATACTACAATATGCACGATGATCGAATCCCAAGTAGTTGTGTCAATCTTCAAATTCGCTAGACTACTAAGATGGTTTGTAGTATCAAGAAGATCCTTGAGGCCTTTCGAGCATTCGTTAGTGAGTTTCTTCTGACTGAGCAGGCGATTCAGTACGGTATTAGCTATCACTCTATCGTTGTTGTAGCGGCAAACTAAGGCGTTCCAAGCCTTCCCATAGTTGGCAGCTGTGAGTTCGAAATGACGGACGACTTGTTCTGCTTCACCCTTCAAGCTTGACCTCAAGTAATGATGCTTGTGTACGTCACTCAGACCCGGTTCATTGTGTACCATCGACATAAACAAATCCTTGAAGTGCATCCACTCTTGGTAATCACCAGAAAACGAAGGAAGGTTTATCGGCGGGAGTTTACTCTTCGTGACAACTTGGGGTTGAGCTGCCTGAGACACTTGAGGTGAGGCACTATCTTGGGTTGTGACAGGTTCCGTCAGTTCCAACAAACTAGTTGTACGGAGGACGTTGGGAAGGATGTGAATCAAACAAACATTAGGCTCTAACTGAACTGTATTGGGTACAAGGCATGGTTATATAGAGTACATAAGGTTGAGTATACAATGAATATATGTCTTACCACTACACCTCCCATGGGGAAGGGAAAAAAAAAGAAATACAATTCCTTTTTTTTTTTATACGAGTCTTAGATTTAATTACTTAATTACCTAGTAAAGTTATTTTGACATTAATGTATTCTTTCTTAGTTACAATTGGTCACGGTACATTTTTGTACGATTTTTGTGTATGACATCAAGTCTTCCATCTTTCGTTATTTGAACATTAGGAGAGATATCTTTTACTACTTTAAATGGTCCGGAATACAGCGCATCCAATTTTGTCCCTGTTTCATTTTTTACTAGTACTAAATCACCTGTTTTATATGTTATAGGATTTACATATGAATCATACTTTGTCTTTCTTATATTCTTACTTAAAAGTAAATTTTCTCGTGCTTCGCTTTGTGACAATTGCAAACGGTATTTTAATTCGCAGGGATAATTGTCAAAATTGTAAAGGGGCTCAACGTTTGATGTAATGTTACTAGGAAGTGAGCATATTTTTCCAAAAACTAATTCGTAAGGGGTAAACTTCGTTTCAGAGTGTACTGCCGTATTATAGGCAAAACACCAGAAGGGCAGCCACTGGCTCCAAGTTTCTGGGTGATTTTCGGTTTGTATCCGGAGAAAAGACTTCAAATGTTTATGTGTTACCTCAAGTGCGCCAATTGACTGGTGGTGGTATGCTGTCGAGGACAACTTCTTAATCTCTAGCAACTTACATGTTTCTTGGAATATAGTCGACATGAATTCTTGACCTCTGTCTGTGGCTATTTCCTTTGGTACACCGTATCTAAGAATAAAATTACAAACTAGGGCTTTTGCAACTTCTGTCGCCTGTTTTGTGTATAATGGAATTGTCTCAATATATTTCGTCAGTTCACATTGCAGTGTTAGTATGTATGAGTACCTATTATCGTCTGTTTCTAACGGTCCCACTAAATCGAGGTAAACCTTTTGAAAAGATGTTTCAGCTGTAGTAGTCAGTGACATAGGTTCTTTTACTGGCAAGGAATACTTATTACGTTGGCATTGATCGCATTTTGCTACGAATTTTTTTACGTCGTTATCAATGCCGGGCCAGTAGTAATATTTTTTGATCTTATTAATCATTCTCTTTACACCCGCGTGTCCACTGCTGGGCAAAAGGTGGAAGTCATTGATAATGACACGTTGGTCATCTTTATCAAATACCTTTGTTACATTATTTAGAACACATAGCCTAAGCCCTGAATTATGTTCAGTTTTGGTCATTTCCTCTGCCAGTTTTTTAATAAAAATATCGTTGTCATTATTTTTAACTATACACAATTGACTTATGTTTTCTTTCATACACATTTCATTTAATTCCTTCACAAACTCCGCTCGCGTTATTAGCGGTAATGAGTTGTAGTGCTTTATGTAAATGGTTTGTTTATGGCGAACATAACATAATGTTTTACTTTCATTGGTAATTATACCTTTTTTCCTCATATTTTCTATGCCTATAGCGTCACTGAAAACTAACTCTACCGATTGTTTTGGCTTAAAATGAGTACTTACTACTTTTTGATTCGTGCTATCAGACCTAACATTAGCGTGCACTATATCTGACGGTGGACACATATTTGCCAACTTACGTGCCTGTGCCCTTGTCATGACGTGAATGTCATGAAATTCTTTTAATTGTTCGGATGTTACAGTAATACGAGACAACGCGTCCGCAGCCGCATTATTTGTGCCCTTTACATATTCAACTTCGAAGTCATATTCTTCTAAAACCATTCTGAATTTCATTAATCTACTAGATGGGTCTCTTAGATTAAACAGATAGATTAACGGTTTATGGTCTGTTTTTATTTTGAAAGCTCGTCCGTACAAATATGGACGGAAGTGTTTGATTGCCCATACTATAGCCAAAAGCTCTTTTTCTATAACCGGATAATTTTTTCTGCTGGATTTAAAGTCCTACTTGCAAAAGCTACTGGTCGTCCATTTTTGTTCGACAATATAGCACCGATCGCTTTATTAGACGCATCGGTTTGCACTATAAACTGATTTTCTTCTGTTAAATTTGGATAATCAAGAACTGGTGGAGTTACTATATGTTCTTTCAATGAATCAAATGATTTCTGGCAATCGTTATCCCAAATAAATGGTGTATTTTTCTTACACAAAGCATTCAAAGGCTGCGCTATGGCTGCAAAATTATAAACAAATTTCCTGTAGTAGTTAGTGAAAGCTACAAATCTCTTAACCTCTTCTGTATTTTGTGGGCGCGGATAATTTTTCACCACATTTATTTTTTCTGGATCTGGTAATATTCCTTCGTTTGAAATGACGTGACCTAAGTAAAGTATTTTCTTTTTTAGAAAATCGCATTTTACTGGATTCAATTTTAATTTAACCTCCCGCAATCTTTCGAATACACTCTGCAAATTTTTGTTATGACTTTCTAAATTTCTACCAAATATAATTAAGTCATCGAGGTAAATTAAGCATTTTTCATAATTTAGTCCAGCTAAGGCGATATTCATCATACGCGAGAAGGAACTGGGGCTCGATTTTAATCCTTGTGGCATACGAGTCATTTGATATTCCCCTGAGGCGAATGCTGTTAACTTTCTACTATTTTTCTCAAGATCAACATTGTAGTAACCCTGATATAAATCTAAATGGGTGAAATATATGCTTCCAGATAATGATTCCATGATTTCAGTAATATTCGGCAGTGGAAATTTGTCATCTTCAATAGTATTATTCAGTTTTCTATAGTCTACTACTAGACGCCACTGTTTTTTGCCGTTTTCGTCCAACTTCTTAGGGACTAATAATATTGGGCTAGACCATTCGCTTTTACTGGGTTCTATTATACCTTCTTCAAGCATTTTATCTAATTGACGCCTAACTTCTGCCCTTTGAGAAAATGGTAACCTATAAGGCTTTGTGAATATTGGCTGGGTATTTGGTTTCAAAGTAATGGAGTGTTGATATATGTCTGTGGTAGTTAGAGAGTCTCCAGGTAAATGGAAAATATCCGCATATTTTGCACATATACTCTCGATTGTCAATTGTTCTTCTTTATTGAGGTGGCTTAGCTTTAGTTTTTCAAATAAATGTTTAACTCTATCAGCATTTTTTGTTACGTTACCAAAAGCGCATAAATCGTAGCCATTAAGGTTATGAATCGTGGGTGTTATGCTTTCCAATGATATAATCAGTGTCAGTAACATTTAATATTCTTATCGGTATCACTCCATTGACGGGTGTCGCAATTGAATTTGCTACGTATATGCCTTCTTGTATTGTGTCTGAACAAACTACACAATCCTCGTTAAATTCTGTTTCTACATAGTGTACTGATTCGCACCTTTTGGGAATATTTATTGCTGTATTACAGACTGTCGTTATAGGTATAGAAATAAATGTTTCAGCATTTATTTTTAATCTTAATTTATTATATTCGAAATCTATATTAGCTTTATACTTCCTTAAAAAGTCGCGACCTAATATGCCGTCCGATTCCACCGGCAATGTTCTGAATACGTGGAACTTATGTTGCACATCCCTGTCTCCCAATTTGAGAGTAAGGTAGACATATCCTATCGTTCCTGCCCTTTATGACTATGCTCTCAGTGTGGATTGGAATTTTGTGTTTAGCTACATGTCTATATTTGATAGCAGACAACGATGCCCCAGAATCTGCTAGATAGGATACTGACGAAAGGTGTACGTAACAGTCGCTGTCAGTGGCTAAAATTGTATGTTCTGGTTTAGTCACGAAAAAACTGATTTGGGACTTCCGGTACGAGGTTTGCATCGTCTGAGTTATCATCCACCGGTTCGGTCATAATGTTAAGATCATGTTGAGGACGCGTTCCTTGATAGCGTTGGGTATACGTACCTCTGTTTGGGCGGGTCTGCAGATTCTGAGCTCGTGACGTAGATGGCTGTGGCTGTCGTCGCCATTCGCGACTTTGATTCGAATATTCGTAGCTGCGGCCTCTGGAACCGGAGGCAACCCTGTGGCCGCCCCCCCGGAATCCCCTGTATCCGTTCCTATTACCTCTGTCTGAATAGAAATAGGTATTTTTATACATACCCATTATTTCTCCCGATGTGACAGTTGTGCCCATTTCTTCGTCCTGAGCGCCTTGAATCGCATCCTTGAGGGAGGTATAATTCCTTGCTGAAATTATTGTGCTTAATCTACGGTTCCGTAAGCCGTCGGCAAATTGTTTGATTGCATATTTCTCATTAATTGGTTTCAAAATATCGTAACAAGTCGTGTTCCCATCGGCTTGCGTAACCGTAAGGTCAACAAATAAGTTTGTCAACTCCTTCCCGTAGTCTAAATCCGATAAATCATTTTGTCTAATTTTTTGCATCCTACTCTGGATAGCCGTGGCTGCCTTTTTTGGCAATAATTCTGCCCTCATGTCCAAAATCAAAGTTTGTACGGTGTCATATTTAGTCTTCATTTTAAGTTTGGCAGCCTGCGACAATCTACTCTTTAAAACGAAGTTTATTAAATTTTTCTTACACCCAGAGTCAGTGAGAATTGAATCATAATATTCAATATTATCTATTAATTGCTTAGTAGCATTTTCTTCATCTGTCATGCATGGCAGAAGGCTCAAGGCCGTCTTTAAATCGAATGTCGACATGGTTATACTATTTATCTCGCTGGCTCCGTTCACTGGAATATCCTTACATAAATTTACTATCTCGTCATATAATGATATTATTTTCTCGTTAAATTTCTCCAAAACGGGTAAATCTTTCCCGCTTATAATCCCTGAAGTAATTTGAGCGTCAATATCTAATAAACTCGTAGTATATCGCTCATATATCGCGTGCGCTTCGTTACTTTTTTTTTGTAAGATTTGACCTGTCCTTCTGGATGGGCCTATTTTAATTAGGTACGTCCTTACGTCCCTCAACTCATTAAACAGTAATTCTAAGATACTTGCCATAAATATATGATCGATATAATACTAATCAATCGAACGTCTTTAATTGAAAGACATTTAACATTACAGTGCTATATATTCCCATCGGGGTGAGTTATAAGTAACTTTCTAATCTACTTACAGTTTCTATGTTGCACTTTCATATTTACCATTTAGCACTATCACTTCACTTTATGAAAATGGAATGCAATTAAGTTCACTTAACTCCCGGATCAAATTAAAGTTCATCAAACGTTGAGCACTCAATGAATCATTCGGTGACCATTTACGGACGCGCGGCAAACATCGGGCACGAGTGGTGTCGTATGGCGGCGGTGGCGCGTGCACTGTACCTACTTTCGTAATTGCAAGTTCAATGCTCCATCCCTATCAAAAGATGTAGACTTGTAAAATGTTTCAAATTTGAAATTTAGATTCCAACATTCTTATTCACTTCTTAGAATCACATTAATCACCGTATTATACCCCTGGCACTCTTGGATATAGTTTTGGCTGAACGCCGTCACTGCCTGCGGGGTCCGCTGGTGCACGGCGAAATACTGATCTCCGTAAGGTATTGCGATGAATTTCTCGCGTTATCCATCCCACGTGGCACTTCCGATACAGCTTGATAATGGAGTAGAGTAGACCCAAAATTATGGATAACACTATTATAGACAACAATATGTTAGTTGTTGTAATGTGAAATTTAAGTTCTTCAACGGAAGCGTTGTTATTGCCTCCCGCGGCGTTCTGCACCACTATTGTTTCTTCGGACTTGGATTGCTGCTTTCCCATTTTGCTGGTATATTTATCGAATGCACACACACGTCTGTCACTTTAAGATCACAAAACTGAATTTGAATCATCGTTACTTCGTAAGTGATCTATGTATCCGCCTATAGATAGAGAACGGTCTCATATCCGTATTAGGCACGACGCGTGGTTCCGAGAGGGTCGACAACCTGTCACGGTCGCCATGTACGGAGGACGTTGGGAAGGATGTGAATCAAACAAACATTAGGCTCTAACTGAACTGTATTGGGTACAAGGCATGGTTATATAGAGTACATAAGGTTGAGTATACAATGAATATATGTCTTACCACTACATAGTCTTGAACTCCATATAGAAATCTTCCACATTGTTATAGAGCGCTTTCAATTCCTTTTTCTCTTCGGCGTCTTCTGAAGACTTGAGGAATTCTCGGTGTTCAGTAAGGAATTGATTCCAATACTCTTCAAGCGACTCTATGCGTATTTTCAAGTAACTCTGTGAATAACGCGTTGAAGAAGTTTTCTTGTGGTTAGTGTAAAGTCTTTTAATCTGACTAAACAGTTCTTCTTGTGATGCTATGTTAGCCATTGTTGTTTAAAATTTGCTAAGTGTTTGACAGAATTCAAAGTCTATAGTTATTCTAAGTTAATTTTGAACACAATTTTTCAAAGTCATTTTTCACCCGAAATTACGTTAAGTTTGTTGTTTAATTTTCACGGTTTTTTGACTAAGTGTTTTTTCGACGGATTTTTTCTAAGTCCTAAATTCACTCGAAATTGCACTAAGTCTTTTTTCACGCGAAATATTCTAAGTCTATGTTACCGCGAAAATTAACTAAGTTTTTGACACTTCACTTTTATTTCCACTGTCACTGTACTCACGATTATCCAGATTCCGAAGGACCAATGTTCACTCACTATACTGCACTGCACTTCCTACCTTTTGTAAATAAACACTTTCTTGACAACTTAAAACTCGTTTATTCCATAATCAAACTAGCTACTTATAGTATTGCAGAAAAATCTTAATAGCGTGAGGCAGCTTTTATATGACAGTTTATCAGCGACATCTAGTGGGACATTTGAAAGTATAATATTACATTTAACACCAAGAGTAAGCCCATTCATATTAATAATTAAAAAAAAACAGTACACAAGACACACCTCAACTTTCATTATCATTCATAGCAATTAAGGGGTTGAAAATCGAAATCGTGACATTGTGGTGATATCCCCCAGTCGAAATCGAAACCTATGACACCCACTGGAGGAAAAGGGCGAGGTGAGTGGGGGTAGTAAGCTAGAACTTCGGCGTTTTCGTCACTTTCCATCAGGTGCGACTAAGGTCAATCAGTGGCCAGTTTATAAAAAAAAAGTAAGAGATCTTTACGCGTGTCGCTCTTAATATAACCCGGAAGAAAGCTTATATTCGGACCTTCTATTAAAGTTCAGGTTTATTAATGAACAATTAATATTACGAGTAATAATTTACAGTTATAGTAAGTTATAATCTCAACCGACCTTGTCCCTTCCTGTAGAATCTCGTTAACGACCTGTGATTAGGGGTTGCAGGGCCGGATCCAATCACCGGATCCGGAAAAATAAAAATAGCAAATTATGCATCATTCGGATTACCGGATCCGGCACATTTTAGTCGCTACTAGACCAGATCCGGAAAAAATGACAGGATCCGGTAGATTACAAACTATACACATAAACACAGCACGTTATACATTTTCAATAACATTACGGCCACGAATCAAAGATGTGATTTGAAGGGAACTTATGAGTAAAAATAATAAATTAAAACAATGTTTTTTTTTTTTTTATACCACGTCGGTGGCAAACAGGTATACGGCCCGCCTGATGGAAAGCGGTCACCGTAACCTATGGACGCCCGCAACTCAAGGGGTGTCACGTGCGCGTTGCCGACCCATTAGAAACTTGTACACTCCTTTTTTGAAGAACCCCATACTGTAGTTAATGTTTTTATTAGTTCAGTAATTGTGACAAAATATAACAGAATAGATATCGTAGGTATTAAATTTCCTTTTTCTACTCCCGAACGGTTATTCTTCATTTACAGGGTCATGCGTAGATATTTAAAACCCTACGTAAAAGTCTATTCAACAAAGTCAGCGTCCGCCGGCTTTCCGCGCATGCGCGCAGTATCGAAAAACTGAAAACACATTGTTTGGCTCTGTAACCATGGCAACGCATTGTTATCACGATACTGCGCGCGTGCGCGGGATGGCTTTGGGCAGCTGCGCTGACAGTGCAAACCTTTGCGTTAAAATACAGGAAACAGTGTGGATTTCACGAAAGTTATTCAAGAAAACTAATAAAAACTACGTGTATATGGTCGTAGAAAAAGTATTATCGACGGTGGAAAGGAAGAACCCCTTAAGCGACATTTAGTGAATTGTACAGGAGAGTGTTTCAAAGTTTTCTTTTTGAGAAAAAAAATCATAACTTTTTTCCTATTTGAAATAGGTAAATGAGTTCTTAAGACGATAATCTTATTTATTTTTTCTCTATTTTATGAAATAAACATTTACCCCAAAATCTTACAGGATCCTGAAAATGTTGTCGCTTAATTGAAAAGGTCCTCAAAATATTCCCGGAAGAACCATTTAAGCGACATCATCATAGTACTATAAAACTCACTGAAGCCACTTACCTTCTTTACCTTGTCTCTAAGATATTCAATTAAGCAACAGTCGTATGGGCAGTTAGTACGTGCCAATTTGAAGTGGTATACCAGAAATTTGAAACTAAATCGACACTTTTTTGTGAATTATAACGCTAGCTTTAATATTTTTTTAAACTATTTCATATATTTGAAAAATTTAGAATATATATTATTTGCAGTTAAAAAAACGCTATATTGTGCGTTAAGGAGAAAAATAAAATACTTAACGAAATTAACGTGTATTTTATTTTATTAAAATAAATCTACTAAATAACTCTTAATTAAGTATGCACTTTTTGAGATCACAATCATTTTGAGTTTATAAATTATTAAGAATAAGTAGCTAGCTTACTTATTACATACCTAGTAGGCTTGTGTCGTTCACGAACTATTAACTGTTAGGAATAAAATCCCATCAATGACCGAAATGAACTGAATCTTTCCGTGCTCTGAGAATCGGTCTTTGCTCATTTAGTTCAGTATAGGATCGGCGAGCACGAGCGGTTTGGATCGAGATTATCGAGAACGAGCGTGTGACTGCGCCGACCGAGAGCGAGAGCTACTTAGCAGAGCTACAAAAAAACGTCAAGTTTTCATATTAAACTTCGGTTACTTACAACCTTTTGGCCCGGATCTTACTATCTGTGGACTATTTTGACACTATTCGGTCCCATTCGTTCTGATCATTCCGACCGTAGTGGTCGCTGGTCTGGCTGAACTAAATGAGCAAAAGACCTAAAAGAGCGAACTAGGTCGTGGGAGCGATTGAACGAGATCGGAGCGCTCCGATCAACGAACGAAACGGCACAAGCCTAACGCCGTGTCTTGCGTGGGCGACGGTCGTGCGACCGTCGCCGTCGCATCTCATGCTTCCATATCGACAAGGTTTGATTTCGTATGCCACGGCGTAATACCTAGTCGAATCAGGCAGCGATCGGCGACACAACCGCCGCACTCCGGTGTTCGTCGCTGACTGAAGCGACCCACTGCATTCCATTGTATAAGTAAAGCACCATTCGCGTGAAATTCGCGCCAAAAATTGTTCACTGTACCGACATCAAATAGATTAGAGCAACACTTTAACCGTTATCATACCATTTTCAATCTCCACTTAACCGACGTATCGCATTTATAAAGTATACTTTAAGCGACAGGTTCGGCCGCGGTAAGGAGTGTCGCTTAAAGCAAATAAATAACAACGTAATTGTTCGTAACATTCATTTAACCGACAATCGTTTTATTAAGCAGTTTTTAAGAACCACTTAAGTACAGAATTCAAGATATATGTGCCCGGAATAATCAATTAAGGGACATTACATCGGAAACGAACTCTTTTTAAAAATAGTTTATACGACTGTGGTAATATTGGAGTGGGTTTTAAGTGACACAGATAATATTTTATTCAAATTGTGTGTCGCATAAGGGGTGGTTTTTCAAATTCAGACCTCATTCGTGAATTACTTTAAGCGACATATAAGTCATCGGATCGCCGTGAAACCCAATTCAAACGACGCAGAAAAAAACGCTGATTCCAATGATATATATAACTCATTTTCGACCAAAATGTCGCTTAAGTGGTTCTTCCTTTCCACCGTCGTTATATTATTATTAATAAGGCTAAAACTATCTCGTATTGCGCAATTACTCTTTCCGAACGGTCGATCCGGACTTGTCCGGATTTCAACCAAAATTCGGCCATTTATCGCCGGATCAAAAACATATCCTGTTTAAAATCCCTAACTTCGACCCTAAACAGAATGTTGTAAAGTACTTAGTTTCATTATTAATTTACAAACTACAGAAATATACGGTAATCTCCGGTCTCGTTTTTGAACTTTGGCAAAATGGGTTTTATAGAAATAGAATAATACAAAAGAATAGCTCAAAAAGCGGCTAAGCTAAAATGGGACTGGGCTGGCCACGTCTGCCGAATGCCGGACGACTTGTGGGCCAAGATAACCACGGAATGGGAGCCCCACGAGTCAAACCGGGGAACCGGCAGACCACGTCGGCGATGGCGGGATAACTTGGACTCCTTTTTGAAAGATTGGCCAGATGTTGCTCCAAACAGGGATGAGTGGAAAAAGAGGGGGGAGGCCTTTGCCCAGCAGTGGGACACATTAGGCTCTAAATAATAATAATAATAGAATAATACATAATTACTGTGGGGACACACAAACATTCAAGACTCAGAAACAAATACTCGTGTTCATCACACAATAGTACATTGTGCAACAAGGGGAGGAAGTTGAATATTACTCACTAACGAAAGTTAGTTAAATCGCGACGGCTTGCCGGAGCGATTTAAAGACTCGTGTTTGTAATATTCATACTCCCCGAGTTACACACAATGTTTTTCATCACACTCGCAATATAAAAAATATGTAAATAGATGTAAAAAAAAATAATTACGGTACTAGAAATTTCATTATTCCCTTGGGAGAATGATTTTTCTATAACTCACGCTCCGCCTGCGTGCAATAGCACATTTAGTTTGCTGGTGTGGTGAAAATAAATGTCCTTACCGGGATTCGAACCCAGGATCATCGGTTTAGTAGGCATGGTCACAACCGATTACGCTAGACAGGTCGCCACACAGTTTTTAAAATTATTAAAATTACCCTCGTCCCCTCGTCAAATTAAGTGGAATATGGGCAATTTAGGGGAATTCAATTTTCTCCATTAGAGGGAAATAAAAGGTACGTTTAGTTTTGTAAATTGGTCCAATTATACTTGGCGATTTCCAGATTAGCTTTCCAAAAATCCTTGAGGATGAAGAGAATTCTGGGGGTGTACATAAAGTAGTTTATACCACAAATACAGTATCAGGGCATTTTCAAAAATTGGGACCCAAAATTAGTGAGAATTGTTAAGAAAAATTAACTCGATGTCAGTTTTGTGACGACAATTTTAAGCGCATAAAATATTTATTTTCTTTTGTGTTAATTACATAAACAGTAAACAATAATCTACATTTAGAACATGAAAAAAGTTGGGTTTTAGACAAATTTTATTCTTAATTTGATTAACTCGATGTCACAAAAACTGACGTCGAGTTAATTTTTAGGGTTCCGTACCTCAAAAGGAAAAAACGGAACCCTTATAGGATCACTTTGTTGTCCGTCTGTCCGTCCGTTCGTCTGTCAAGACCCTTTTTCTCAGGAACGCGTGGAGGTATGAAGCTGAAATTTATATCAATTACTCAGGTCTACTGTCCCTTGAAGCTGTGAAAAAATCAAACTTCTTAGCCAACGCAATCAAAAGATACAGCCGTTTATGCCGCAAATTTTCGACACTTGCAAGGGAATCAAAACCTACAGGGTGCTTCCCGTAAACTCAGAATCTTGAAATTTGGTACAAAGCAACGTCTTATAGCATAGATAAAGGAAAAATTACGAAAACCATAAATTTTTAGTTACATCACATAATATATTTTTTTTTAATAATTTTAACCTTACTACCCATTTCCTCATAAACGCGTAGAGGTATTAAATTGAAATTCATACCAAATACTCAGGTCTATAATACCTTTAAGCTGTAACAAAATCAAACTTCTATGTCAACGCAATCAAAAGAAACAGCAATTTAAGCTGCATATTTTGAAACTCGCAAGTACTCGCAAGGGAATCAAAACCTAAAGGGTACTTCCAGTCGACCTAGAATCTTGAAATTTGGCATGAAGCAACGTTTTATAGCACACATAAAGGAAAAATTCCGAAAACCTTAAATTTTTAGTTACATTACAAAATATATATTTTTTAATAAATATAAACTTATTACTTTTTTCCTCATGAACGCGTAGAGCTATCAAGTTGAAATTCATATCAAATGCAGGTTTGTACGGAACCCTCGGTGCGCGAGTCCGACTCGCACTTGGCCGGTTTTGTTAACAACTGTCACTAATTTTGGGTCCCAATTTCTGAAAATGCCCATGAACTGGGTATGTAGGATAAGGATTATGATTACTTCGGCTAAAAATTGTTCACCCAATTTGACAAAATCAGCCATCGGCTTGCAAAAGTCATGTACATTCTGTTGTTCATGTAGGGTTGCCAGATCGAATTACCCCAATATCGGGATAAAAGGTAAAGTTCCGGGATTTCGGGGCTTTAGTCGGGAAGTGTAAAATAAAATCAAATTAAAGATTTTTAAAGCGATACAGCGGTACCGATACGACCAGAGTGTCACGCACGCACACAACAACTTTATGCTCAACTGTCTCACATCCATTGGCAGCTTGTCCGCTAGTAATTATATAAGTGTAACAAGACCTGGTCTGGTGTCTACTGAATAATATGAGTCTCAATGCTGACAAATGCTTGTTTATGAAATTTACTAGAAAAAGGCTACCCATTTGCTCTAAATATAATCTCAATAATGTTGTGCTGCGGGAAGTATCTAATGTTAAAGACCTTGGGGTTTTCCTGGACTCTAAATTAAACTTTATAGATCACATTGACTCAGTTATCAATGATAGTAATAAAATGCTTGGTTTTATAAAGCGTATAGGCAAAAAATTCAAACGAATTGAAACATTTCAAACTCTTTTCAATGCCCTTATACGTTCTCGTCTTGAATACTGTTGTCAAGTTTGGAATCCTGGCTACTCAGTGCATATTAATCGGCTGGAAAAAGTTCAACGTTCTTTTACTCGATATTTGGTGTTTAAGATGAGAAACCAGGGCACTCGTAAGAAATTAACATACGAAGAAAGACTCCAAAAATTCAAAATGTCATCCTTGCAGCTTAGGCGATCCTATCTTGATAAGGTTATGTTACATAAGTTGGTTAACGGTAAAATCAAGGAACCATACCTGTTGGAAGGTTTAAACTTTACAGTACCGAAAACTAGCACGAGGTCTTGTTGTCGTCGCACTATTTTTCGTCCCAGTTCTACCAGGACTAAACTAGGCGGGTCACTTCCGGTCCATAGAATGCAAGTAACTTGGAATAATGTGTCTCTACAAGAAAACTTCGAAATATATATATTTAGTGATTCTATACAAAGTTTAAAATGCCGAATACTCGAGAAACGGCTATAATTCTTGAAGTACGAGTAAATTAGTAGTTTTTTTTTTCTTTTTTAACTGCTTGTAACTCACTTGCTAAATTGTAATCATTAGGTATACTTAATTATAGTTTGTAATATATTTTAGCTAGGTAGTAGTGTAAAAGCCTCGAACTGTTTGAATGTTGCTGCACGCCTGTTATTGGTGCATAAATATTATGGGTGTCCTCTATTGTCACATTATTCTTTGAATTGTTTATGTACTGTTGGTGTGTCGTTTATAAAAAAAAAGAAGGTGCGTTTAAACGGCGCGGAGCCGCCGAGCGCGCCCGAAGATCTCCGCGAGCCGAACGGATCAAATAAAAGGCCGCGTCCGCGCCGCATCAAATGAGTTATATAAGTAGTTTGAAATTAAGTATATTCGCGTTCCGGACCCTTACGTAATATGTACAGGTAGATCCAATCCTCTTGAACGCAAAATTTGACCTGAGCAAACATCAAAAACAAACATTGCAAGTTGAATTTACGCTACGTGGTGAAATGACCTCGACCCCAATGGCACAGTATAATAAAGAGGACTGTCGTACAGTATGGCCACTTCCGCTCTTCGCTGTCAGTTACCTTACAGTTACCGCCTGTCAAAAACGCAAAGAGTCGTCCTGTCATATCTCACTCATACAAGAATGGTACGCGTTCACCTATGAGCTTCGAAGGTATGCTAGAAACGCGCCTTTCATGTATTTGATCGCCAGTGGCTCACGAACGCCAAAGAGACTGCAATGCCGAAGTAAGTTTGGAGCGGTTTTGTATTATGTCCGATACGATCCCAAATCGAGGAAATGTGGTTAGCACTATTTCATCACTCAAAGGACTCACACAATATAATTCAAACACTGCCAATTAGACATGGAATCTTGTTTCAAATTTTTGATCAATGTCCCTCAGGTTTTTAGCCACCTTTCTTCAAAGGCCAACAAGCGATAAATGTCCAGGGTACCTAACCAACGTGCAACGTCACAATAGGGATGACGACTATATTATAAAAAAAGCGGCCAAGAGCGTGTCCAAGAGCGTGTCAGGCCACGCTCAGTGCTCAGTGTGGGTTCCGTGTTTTCTAAACTACTAAACCTATCAAGTTGAAAACAATTTTCCTAGAAAGTCTTTATAAAGTACTATTTTTGTGATTTTTGGACACTTATTTTTCCTTTAGGAGAGATTATTTCCGAAAATATTAATATTATCAAAAAACGATTTTAGTAAACCCTTATTTATTTTTAAATACCTATCCAACAATATATTACACGTTGGGGTTGAAATGAAAAAAAAATCAGTCCCCACTTTACATGTAGGGGGTACCCTAACAAAACATTTTTATTTTACTTTTTATTTTACCACTTTGTCGGCGTGATTGATATACACATTGGTATCAAATTTCAGCTTTATAGGTATATGCTTACGGTCACTGAGATTATCCGCGGACGAACGGACGGACAGACAGACATGGCGAAACTATAAGGGTTCCTGGTTGACTACGGAACCCTAAAAATGGAATTCTGTTTAGTCCGTCAGTTAGACCGAAAAAATAGGTGTCTAAAATTCTTTGATTATCTAACTGATGGACTAATTAGTTTTTTTTAGTCGTCTCGCCAATTACTTCCGCTTCGCAACCGTATAACTATATCTTTCCCTATCGCTCTTCTATAACGGCGCGGCAGAGCCAGACTGTTTCGATCGCCACGACATCCTCCTTGCGTTATCCCGGCATTTGCCACGGCTCATGGGAGCCTGGGGTCCGCTTTGACAACTAATCCCAATATTTGGCGTAGGCACTAGTTTTACGAAAGCGACTGCCATCTGACCTTCCAACCCGAAGGGTAACTAGACCTTATTGGAATTAGTCCGGTTTCCTCACGATGTTTTACTTCACCGAAAAGCGACTGGCAAATATCTTGTAGGGGGTAGGGCATAGCGAATGATATTCCGCTTTGTGTGGTAGGGCACAGCACAGCGGATATCATCTCGCTCGAATCTAGAGCAGAGCGCAACTGGGGTAGTACCTCCGCCTTACAGAAGACCGCAGCCAAATAGCACTAGACCCTACTCATAGTGTTGTGTTCCTGCCGGTGAGTAAGGCTGCCAGAGCTCAACGAGGGTGCGGTGTGCTGATGACGGGAGGACTTACGGAACTGACTTATTCCGTCTATTGTCCTTTGAGTCATCGGCAACCCGAACCCTCCTTGGAACTTGGACACTCCTTTTTACTGTGTATTTAATACACAGCAAAAGAGAATGTATTAGTTTCTAATGGGGTGACAACGCGCTTGTGACACTCTTTTAGTTGCAGGCGTCCAAAGGTTACCGCTTTCCATCAGGCGGGCCGTACGCTTGTTTGCCACCGACGTAGTATAAAAAAAAAACATTTCGCACATAAGTTCCGAAAAACTCATTGGTGCGAGCCGCGGTTCGAACCCGCGACCTGCGGAACGAAAGTCTATCGCCACGTATTCGACGATTATCACTTCGGCCAGGCCGGCAATATTTTTTTCTACATCAGTAAAACCAAATCGCCTTCCTATGTACACCCATTGTTTTCATACCCTCGTCACTAACGCTCCAATTGAGATTCCAAACAGCAGATAGGATTTATTTATAGTTTTTATTTTATTTGTGGCTGGTTTACATCGGCGAGTAGGGATAAAAGTGCCAATACCTGAGCTTCTACTACTACTACGAGTATGAGTATTATGTTTAAATACGTTTCTCGGTAGCGTAAACGTCGCATACGCTACCGAGAATAGTTATTTGTTATACAAGGGGGCAAAGTTGTATTTTAACGCCGAGTGTGGAATTGAAAAACGAGCAAGCGAAAGGATTCTATAGTTGAACCACGAGCGAAGCGAGTGGTTCTAGAATAGAATCCTGAGCTTGCGAGTTTTTCAATACACGAGAAGTAAAATACATTTGCACTCGTGTGTAACACAAAACATTTCCCCTCACTATAGCGAGGAAAGTACAACGCAAAAAAAGCGTTTATCACTCCTTCCAGTAGTTCCACAGGTGGTAAAACATCTTCATCACTAGATTGACCCACTTTTATCAATTTAAAGCAGAAAATTTGCCTCTATTCAAGGTCAAATTACTTTATCCACTAGTGGATAAAATGCGGTTTTACCCGCTGGTATTAAAGGACAAAACACGTGTTTCCGAGCTAGTGAGGGGAAAACGTATTTAAACATCAGACTCATAGTAGTAGTAGTAGAGACGTATTAGTTCAGTCATTGGTTTGGTTGTATTTCTTATTCTCGTCGTAAACTGACTTTAGAAATAAACTCGAAAGAGAAACATGTCTTATTGTGTGAATTTGCGTATAGCCTGTTATGTATTTTGTAAAACCCTGAGGCTTCTCGAATTTCTGTGCGATAAAATAACATTTTTACCACACCAACAGGTAAAGGCTTACTTTGCTATTCCAAATGGATTATGCGACGTTCTTGCCAATGTCACTGCTTCCTATTTGCAGGTTCTGGACAATCTGCATTCTACGCAATTAGTATTTCTGATAAGGAGGGTGTCCTGCCGTTTCGCCAAAAAACGTTTCGTCAAATTTCATTTCCCAATAATCATATCGCAAGAGTTTCATTTCCCAAAGTATTGTTTGGCAAAGGTATGTTTCGCAATGAATTTGTTTGGTCAAATTATCATTTGGCACAATTTTACTTAGTCAAATTTTATTTAGACAAAACTTTATTTCGCAAACGTTTTTAATGGCAAAACTTATATCCCAAAAACATGTTTGGTCAAAATTTCACATCGCAAATTTCGAAAATATTTAGGCATTTGCATTTTCATTTCTACGGGATTAATTTAATTTACCGAAGATTTTTTTGCCAAATTTAACTTGAAAATTGTCAAATGATAATTTCAGTTTTATTCCCAAGGCTTCAGTTGGACAAGAAAAGTTTGCTCAACTTTATTTTTGTCAAATTAATTACTGGACAAAATTATTTTGTCAACTATTTTTTTGTCAAAAAATGTTTCTACAAATTACACCATGCAAAACCACGTTTGACAATAAATATTACAAGGCATAAATGTAATGTAATAATTTTATTAGTATTGTAACAGAAAACTCGTGTGCGACAGGGTCAGTTTAGGTGCGACGATGAGCGAAGCGAGGAGGAGCGTGTTAGGTTGACAGTGAGCAAACCGGAAATGGCTTTTTAAAAGTAATTAAAAAATAATAGAACATAATGGTTTTGAAAACATAAGGTTTCTTTTTAATAAAATGTATCCGGACATGTAAGTGAAAATGTCATCCTTGACATTTGCAGCAGAAGGAAAAAAAGTACGACATACACATTTTTTCACACAAATCTTGGACACAAAGTATAAAATCAACAAACAAATTTCTAGTGCGCCATTTAATTACAATATATTGGGAAATGGAAATTTTGCCTAACAATACCTTTGACTAAATAATATTTGGTAAAATGAAATTTGACCAAGTAAATATTTTGGGAAACAAATACTTGCCAAAAAAAGTTTTGCTAAATGTCAATTTGCGATAAGTTGTTTTGCCAAACGTTTATTTGGGAAATGATAATTTGGGAATAATAGGGTAAACGCAGCTATTAACGCTCCATCGAAAATCGGAAGGTATTACCGATCTAATAAGTAATTCGACATTTATCCGTTGCCACTAGTAACGTGAGGGTAGGTAGGTAATTTTCTAAAAGCGTTTATTTCTTGAGTATAGGGTAGTGTTACATTAGTTTGAGTGGTAGTTCGAGAAATCATAATAATACGTCAATCAAGTCGTGGGTACCGAAGAAGAAGGACATTCCATACTGGCGCTTGCACTTTCAAGTAAGGATTTGACTTATCTGGCTAAGACGTTTATGTTAACAATTGACTATTTTATATTTACTTTTGTTGTTAATTATATTCAGTCATTTATAAATTATAGATTGGTTATCACGATTTGTTAAAAAAACATCTATTAACATACATAAAACATGAAATTAAATTTGGGCGGTGATAGCTTCATCAGTTTTAGTAGTAGCAGCTATCAACGACCCATAGGTCGGTAATGACTATAACGTCATGTTAAGTTTTTTCTTTCTTTTACAATATTATTCTTTAGAAACATAAGTATGTTTATAGATTATTTGAGACCCAAATAATAGTTTTTTTCAAAAAGCTATTAACGACATACACATTTGTACTTAGTTTTCTTCTTTTGACGTTGTAAAGTTTACTAAAATAACAATATTTTTGGAAAACGGATATTGTGTAAGACATTGTTTGTGAAGGAGTTTTATCCATAAAAACTGATTTTATGTCAAACATTTTGAATATCACGTAATAACAAAGTGTTTAGTAGCCACAACAATAATAAAATAACAATAATAATGTTGTTTAATATGGGTCGGTCATACATTTTACGTTAGTGCTTACATATTCTTTCAACGACTCATAGAAATCGCTATTATAAACCATGAGAAGGTATGACCGATCGTTCCTAAATAAGTAGGTTATAATATTAAGGATATTATTAAAGGATATTATTAAAGCCATACAATTATTACAAACATACAAGTTTTAACAAAAATGTGGCTTTGGTACCAAGAAGAGTTGCCTAATACAGCCTCTTGGGTTGTGCCTCTCTTTCAGCACTGTAGGAAAAAATATCACGACAAAAGTTAAATTTGTTTTACAAGGGGGCAAATTTGTTGTTTAACCGCACGTACAAATATTGATACCTACTATCTAATAATGATACTCGAGCAAGCTAAAGACTTCAATATTGATCCATGAGCGTAGTGAGTGGTTCAGAATGTAGCATCTGAGGGTTGCGAGGGTTTCAAGATACGAAGGTTAAACAAACTTTGCCACCGAGTAATTTATAAAAAAAAATCTCACACAAATGCGAACAAATTAATGGCTGTTAAACATCAAACTAAATTTAATGAAATCCATCAATTAATTCATTATCAAATTTCAATTTTATGACAATGCTGAACATGTTTTTAATAAATTACCCGTTACCTGCGGACTATGCCACTATACTAGGTGTTGCTGTACTGTGTACTCGCTGGGCGTTCAGGTAATTACTCATACTTATAACACAATCGGTAATAGCTGCTTAAAAATCGTTGATAGCTTCATATGCATTTTTATGGATCGCTAATGATAGCAATCGACTCAGTAATTTAAAAATAGATTTTTAATATCATAATGTTTAATTTGAGTACAAGTAACACAATATTTACCTTTTTTAATTATCATAGTATCACATATAATAGGAAAATAAAATGTTTGAACAACGTGTATACTTAATAATTAGACCCGATTGTAAAATTGCCTTAAGGGGGGCGTTAATAGCTGCGTTTACCCTAGTTTGGGATGTGAAACTTTGGGAAACGTTTTTTGGCGAATCGTCAGTAAACCTATAAGGAGATTTCTGCGTTTCTATGTGTGCGTGTTTGCGGGGATTGAGGAAGCTGAGATTATGCAAAACGAGATTGTACACAAGTAATGACTGTGCATAAAATGGAATGAGGTGAAATACTATTGGGTCGAATTCAGATTGCGTACAATTGCGAATAGGAAGAAAGTATACTGTACACAAATAATGACTGTGCACAATAGCGCATGAGGCGAAATACCTATTGTGTGGAATTCGAATTGCGTAGAATTGAGAATAGGAAGAAACTATACTGATACAAATAATGACTGTGCACAATAACGAATGAGGTGAAATACCTATTGTGTCGAATTCGGATTGCGTAGAATTGCGAATAGGAAGAAACTATTCTGTACACAAATAATGGCTGTGAACAGTAGCGAATGAGGCGAAATACCTGTTGTGTGGAACTTAGATTTTTCGAATCCTGGCTCAATGAGTTTTTCTGAACTTATGTGCGAAATGTCATTTGATATTTGCCAGTCGCTTTTCGGTGGAGTAAAAACATCGTGAGGATACCGGACTAATTCCAATAAGGCCTAGTTACCCTTCGGGTTGGAAGGTCAGATGGCAGTTGCTTTCGTAAAACTAGTGCCTACGCTAAATCTTGGAATTAGTTGTCGCAGCGGACCCCAGGCTCCCATGAGCCGGGATAACGCAAGGAGGACGACTTCATTCCTCCTCGTTTATTTCTATGTAGGTATGTCAATGCGATAATTATTCTAAAAATTCGAAAACTCTTGATAGGGGTTCTGTTTCTTCATGTTGTTTATTCACAGCATCTCTATGGGTTTTACCTGCCATATTTTTTCAATACCTAATAATCATTTGCTTGTGTTAGTTATACACTATTTTGAAATAGATAGGTATTCAAGATTCTTCAAATGGGGCGTTTCGATGAAATTACACATCTAAAGCAGGTTACAGAACAGTTACACTTATATTGACCGGGATATAGACCGTGATTACCTTTTTAACCGACTTCAAAAAAGGAGGAGGTTCTCAATTCGACTGAATTTATTTTTTTTTATTTTTTTTTTTGTATGTATGTTACTCGATATCTCCGAGAATCGTAGACCGATTTTCAAAATTTTTTTTTTGATCGAACGGGTATAACCCCGAGATGGTCCCATTGGCACCAAGTCGTGGTCTGATGATGGGATCTTGGAGAAATCGAGGGAACTCTTCAAATGTTATAGGCACATGTAATGTTTTTTGTGTATTTTTCAAAGGTGCACCAGTATTTGCGCCTGATGGTAATAATTTTATGAGGCTGAGCTGATGATGGAAGGTCAACTCCTCAATGGTTAGGAGTTAAAGGACAATTCTTTCACTACTGTACATATATTCGGACTGATACATATAATATCACTAGGAACCACTAAAAATCAACAAATAAATTAACTTTTTAACAAAAAATAAAACCGCCTTCAAAAAAAAAGCGTGTTACAAAACACGGAGAAACTAAAAAGCCAAAAATAATAAACCTTCGAATTCAGATTTCTTATCGGATTGCAATAATCTAAACACCCAAATTATAAACAAATCAATTATTTTTGGAGTCGGGACCAGCCTGCGTATGGTTGGGTAGGGCAAACAGGAAATAGCAAGGCGACGAACAGGTCTGGTACCGACTACAATTTGGGTGTTTAGATTATTGCAATCCGATAAGAAATCTGAATTCGAAGGTTTATTATTTTTGGCTTTTTAGTTTCTCCGTGTTTTGTAACACGCTTTTTTTTTGAAGGCGGTTTTATTGATTTTTGTCGAGCTCTCGATATTTCGAATCGGTCATGATCACCGTCAATATAAGTGTAGGACGTAATCAAAATAACCGTGAATTATTCAAAACTTAGGTCTAAAATATTTAGGGATTTTAACAGAATAAAATTAAAATTTTGAAAAAAACCCCGACCGCGACATAGTGGACCAATTTTTATTAAACATGGCAAAGAACACTCCCGACTAACTCATCTTCCAAATAAAAAAAACTAAATCGAAATCGGTTCATCCGTTCTGGAGCTACGATGCTACAGACAGACACACACAGACAGACAGACAAACAGATAGACAGACAGACAGACACGCCAAGCTTATAACACCCCGTCGTTTTTGCGTCGGGGGTTAAAAAAAGTAGGCACATTTTAATCAGTGATGTGCAATATCACCAAAATAGCCCAAACAATGGTTTGGTAATTTGTAACCACCGTTCGTTATCTCTAATAATAAAACGCCTGACGTCTGTCTCAAATCTTATCTCTGCTATGGCTCGTTTGGCTTATGATTAGGCCACAGACCACTTTACTACTAAACATTAGACCCTTGTTTTTGACACTTAGAATACGATATTCTGTAAACAGTTATGGCGTCTGGATAGTAATGGGTTAACCCGAAGTTTACTCACCATAAAATGACAGTTGATAGCCCACTAACCTCGCGTTAAGCGGGTGGCAAAATACTGAACTGATTAGTTGAACTGGTTAAAAAGCGTTTTATCCCTTTCTCTCAAAAACATAAGTCAGCGTGGCAGACAGGGACAAGTCAAGACACTTTATTAACTAATCAGTTCAGTAACTTTTTTTATGAATAAGGGGTTAATATGTCGCTAATCCTGTGATTCATGTATAAATACAATCTACATGTCACTATCCACCGTAAAGGGCAGTAATTTTTCCAATTTTCATTTTATACGAGTAAATACTTAATAGTTTGTAAATTTTATAAATACTTGCAGAGATTCCGAAGATAACCGTGGTCGTATGCCACAATTATAAACTTTAAGGTAAGTACATATGTGGCATACGACCACGGTTATCTTCAGAATCTCTGCAAGTATTTATAAAATTTACAAACTTATTATAACATTGAGTTTATGTATTGAAAAGAATACACAGCTGTGAATTTCATGCATGATAATTTCATAAAACAATTCTATTTTGTTTCATACTTTTTAGAGCACATTTTATAGTAGTCGGGTTTTAGTTTTTGAACTTATTTTTTATTGCCGTGTTAAGTAGGTACACAGTATTTTTGAAAATGCCCATAAACAAAACAAAAACATCTGTAATCGATCGACGATCTTTAGTTTGCTTTGTTTAGGCCTGATACACTGAGAGAAATTTGCATTGTGAATTTAACAAGTTCGACTTGTTGCGGTTTATCCGTTTGAATCAGCCAAACGTATGTTTAAAATAATATATGTCAGGTTGTTTTTATAAAATCGACTTGTTGATTCAAATATATTGCCGATTCAAATGACAAGTAGCTTGTTTGAACCAAAGAGCACGTAGGCGCTATTTTAACCAAAAAACTTGTTGAACGAACATGAAAACTGGTTGTATTTTCTCTCAGTGTAAGGAGTCTATTGGGTAAGTGGTGCATGGTGAGGAATGATATTGAACCTACACAATTTATAATTAAAGGACACAGAGAGCTTTACTCTCTACTTAAGGGTTAACGACCACTTGTGTCGCCCTAGCGACAGCGGTCTACGGGTTAACTCGATTTGCTTATTGTGGGTATATCCGGAATTCCGGATGTCTAGGAGGCGATTGTCAACGGAATCTAGAGAAGTTTTGTCAGAAGATTAATAAAAATAATTTAGGAGACAACCGGAACAACACGCGCGCACGCACACACGTAGCACATTTTTGTCGTATGTGTACTTATGTACTAACAAAAACACTCTTAACTAACCATCGATATACTTTACGCCTCTGTAATAGGGATTACAAATGTACAGCTAAGTGCGTTTTCACACTATCCGATCCGATATCGGATGTCGGACCGATATCCCCTACATTACGGGCGCCATCTTGGATTTTTTCCATTGAAATCCCTCCGACATCCGATATCGGATCGGATAATGTGAAAGCGGCCTAACAGTGTTGCCGATAGTACTGTAGTACTGACGTAGTCATTCCAATGCCTTAAAACTGCCTTCAAATCTGAGAATGTCCTAATACATCCCAGAAATATAGTTTTACAAGCTTTTTGCCCGCGGCTTTGCTCGCGTTAGAAAGAGACAAAAAGTAGCCTGATGTCACTCTCCATCCTTTCAACTATCTCCACTTAAAAAATCACGTTAATTCGTAGCTCCGTTTTGCCGTGAAAGACTGACAAACAGACACACACACGATTTCCCATTTTGAATATTAGTATGGATTGGCAATTAGCATTAAATAATTAGTTTACAACCAAATATGTGACGTTATCTGGGTAAAGGGGCCTCATTGTCGATGGCGCTTACGTCCCGCGGCGTCGTATTTGTACACGAACGTCGCTCATAACGCAGTAACCGCCATCGACAATAAGGTCCCTTTACCTAGATAATGTCACGTATCAGCACCGCAGGCTTCGTCAAGAGTGTACAACCATAAATCAGCACAGGCGTCGTCCTAATAAATTAAAGACTGCACATTTTGACTCTTGGAGACCCTATACATTTCGGACATAATGTCATGTCCGAAACGTCGGGTTAAATATAGACGTAAGTTTTTACGCGATTAAGTCCCGTTTTAATTTAATAATATGAGTGAAGATCGTGTTAGTTTAAATCAATAGACCCTATACATCTCTAAGAAGAATTAGATTAAGTATACATGTTATCTTTAGTTATGACATTTAGAATCATTTGCACCTCTAAAGTAATTGTATATTTTTTTTAACCCCCGACGCAAAAACGACGGGGTGTTATAAGTTTGACGTGTCTGTCTGTCTGTCCGTCTGTCTGTCTGTCTGTCTGTCTGTCTGTCTGTCTGTCTGTTTGTCTGTCTGTGTGTGTGTCTGTCTGTGGTATCGTAGCTCCCGAACGGATGAACCGATTTCGATTTAGTTTTTTTTGTCTGAAAGCTGGGTTAGTCGGGAGTGTTCTTAGCCATGTTTCATGAAAATCGGTCAACTATGTCGCGGTCGGGGGTTTTTTCAAAATTTTAATTTTTTGTATTTGTACATCTTATTTTAAGTGTAGTTTTAGTTTTAACTCGACATTTAGAGACCTTAAACATCTCTAAGTAATTGTAGTAGAGTTATACTTTAGTTAGAACTTAAAATTATTTTTATTAAAATTATCATTTATAATTTCAATTATATTTTAAATCTTTTCTAAATACGTACATATGTAGGTATATGACGTGCAAAAGTGCCCCTGTGGCCTATATGCTAAACGAGACATGTTATCCTTCCTGATCGATCCCAACGCTTGAGAAAAGGAGGCTGAAGACCGCGACCACTGGAGGAAGACCCTGGGCCACGGAGTTGCTGCTCACGATGAAGTATGGTTCAACCTCCTTCACAATAGGCGAGAACTGAGACACCAACGCGCTGATTTCCCACCTTCGTCACCTGGCATCCTGCCAGTTGTGCGGCCGCGGCTGCCGCTCTCGCATCGGACTTACCAGTCATTTGCGTAAGTGCCGCAATCTTACGAACGCTGCTTAATATTTACATCATACAATAAAATTGATGTCGTCGGCGGTCGGCCATACGTCACTAACGGTCGCTCCTCGGTAAAAACAAAATCTTATAGTTAAAATGGTACAAATAGACAGTAGTGAAGTAAAAAGCCTACTTGTGAACCTTTTACAGCCACTCGAGCAAAAAGTGAGTGATTTAAGTGCGAAATTGCAAGAAATATGTAATGAAATGTGTGCAATAAAATCCGCAATTACGAAAAATAATCCCGAGAGCTCAAATAAAGTGACAAAAAACACGGTAGATAACAGTGCAGCATCGACGCCCGGCAGCGGCCACTCCACACCATCTAGCCGTCCTGCTCCCGCCACCGCCTCGGCGCCGCGCAAGCCGCGCGCCTCCGCCGTGCGCACGAAAGAGAAGCTTGCAGCGATGACGAAGAAACCGTCGCAATTCAAACGGTTGCCACCTAAGAACGAGAAATTGCAAATACCGACCGCCAAACCTGAAAAATGTGTTTCAAACAACAATAATTTAAATACTGACAATGCGAATTTAAATCTGCTGGAAATACACCAAGAAACACAAAACAATATTGTACACGACACAACTGACGACGACCAGTTGGAGATTAAAACAACTTCCCTGACTGCGCTG
The DNA here is from genome assembly GCF_023078275.1 of Leguminivora glycinivorella. Taxonomy (NCBI): domain Eukaryota; kingdom Metazoa; phylum Arthropoda; class Insecta; order Lepidoptera; family Tortricidae; genus Leguminivora; species Leguminivora glycinivorella. The sequence continues at coordinate 2,744,769 of NW_025952831.1, forward strand.
ACAACTGATCAAGAATGGGAGATGGCGACCAGTCGTAAACAGCGTCGCCGCAGCCGCAAAACTATTCCTTCATCAATCAAAGGATCCGCCACAGATACAGAGCTCGGAGGAGTCGAGATACTCAAGTACGTACACGGGTGCTTTTTTAAAAAAGACTCAACTCCTGAAAATGTTATCAGCCATTTAAAAAGTGTTCGCGACGGTTACCACTACACAGCCGAGTTAATACCTGCAAAACGGGATACTTATAAATCGTACAAAATCGGCATACCTCTCAGTGTGTATGAAGACTTTCAAACAACAAGTGCATGGCCCTTGAACACTTGTATTACTGAATGGCAGCCGTTTCTCCGACCCCGGGAGACCAAGTCTCCCAGAACCAGCTATAAACAAGACGCCCGCAACACGGGAAAATAAAAACACATGCGAACCACAGTCGATAGGTATCGTACACCAAAATATCAACAGACTAGCCAATAAAACCTATAGGTTAGAATCGGAACTCCAGTTACGTGACCAAATTGACATACTATGCCTAACCGAACACTGGCTCCAAAGCAATCAGATACCTACTGTAAACATATGTAACTACCATCTACGTGCGCACTTTTGCCGGCCGTCCAAGACTGGAGGAGGAAGCTGCATATATGTTAAATCGGACATTCCCTGCATGGAAAGGAAAGAGATCACGGACTTATCAGTAGAATGCCACTTCGAGGTATGTGGTGTTGAGTGCATAGGACTAGATCTTATAGTGGTATGTGTGTACAGACCGCCAAGTGGTGACGTATTATTGTATTTCGACATGTTAAGTAAATTATTGAATCTTAATTCCATTCAAAATTATAAAGTTATCTTAGTTGGTGATATAAATATTGACATACTAATAAATAATTCTAATGCAAAATATTTGTTAAATATTCTTAAGCAATGCGGCCTTAGGCACTTAGTAAATACACCTACCAGAGTAACTGATACCACTGCCACTTGTATAGACCATGCTTACTCCAATATAATAAAATCTAATATTAAATCTGTGTTTTGTTATAATATGCACCTATCTGATCATTTGTGTATTCACTTGATAGTTAAAATTGACAAAAATCCTACCTCGCAAAGTTGTCATGTACTAAAAAGAACAGTAACTGCGCAACGTAAACTAGGCTTCACACAATGTTTAGAATCGTATGACTGGGATTCAATACTAAGGAAGACAATATGTCCTAGTAAACAAACAGAATTGGTCATGAATGTCATTAAACATTATTATGAAGTTTATTTCCCGTTGAAAAAACATTGTGTAAAGAATAATGTAAGTGTGTGGGTCAATGATTCCATTAAAAAACTTCGCAAACTTATGTACAAAACTAAATGCACATTATCGTCGAACCCCGATAACGCTGAGGCCCGCGCCAGCCTACTTAACTTAGAATCACAATACTGGTCTAAATTAAAAGAAGTTAGAAGTAGTTTTATTAATAACACGATATCAAACAGCGGTGACGATATGTGTAGGAGCATATGGCGTGTTATCTCCGCTGAGACATGTAAAAACAAAAAATGCAGCGCACTAGATGTACTTATCAGTAAATCAGCTGGCGATTCCCCCGCCGCCCGCGCCGCGAACGCCGCCTCTCAGCTGAACCGGTATTACATAGATACGAATGTCAACAATCAACCGCCGTGCGAGAGCGCCGCGCTTGCATATCTCTCGTTATATTTACCTGTTGCACCGAATTCATATAATTTCGAACCCTTTACGCTTAATGAAATTATAGTTGTATGCAAACGGATAAAAAGGAAACAATCGAAAGATATTAACGATATGTCAACTCGGACCATAGATCACCTACCACCGACCGTTATTTCACTGTTACTTCTACTGTTAAATAATTGTATGCAAGCGGGTACTTACCCCGTTGATGTATTAAAACAAATTAAAGTTCAGCCCATATATAAAAAGAAAGGTGAAATGCACTTGCCAAAAAACTATAGACCGATATCATTAATACCTATATTATCAAAAATCTTTGAACGTTTAATTAGTGACAGAATAATGAAACATATGATGTGTAATAATCTCTTAAACCGTCAGCAGTTCGCTTACCAGCCGGGGCGGTCTACCACAGACGCGGCGCGCGAGGTAGTGGAGCGAGTGACGGCACACCTGGAGGGCGGGCGGCAGGTCGCAGCGGTGTTCTGCGACCTCTCGCGCGCCTTCGAGATGATCGACCATTCGCTTCTTCTTGCAAAGCTCGCATATTACGGCTTCACAGGTAGTTTCCACAGTGCTATTGCGTCATTCCTGGGAAATCGAAAGCAGCGCACTTTCGTTCTCAACATGGGGTCCGATCTCGAACCGATTGGGGACTGCGCTGTCCCCCAAGGATCGGTTATGGGAAACAACCTATTTTTAATTTTAATTAACGATATTACGACTGCTTGTAACGACCCTGAGTATGTGATCTTTGCCGACGACACGTGCATCATAGTTCACGCTGATGATACAGTGGCCTTGAAATTAAAGCTGAGTCTAATCATGGAACAAATGTCTCAATGGTTCTCTTCAAATGGCATGTTACTAAATGTAGAAAAAACAAATATCATACATTTTAGTTTAAAAAAGAAACATAGCCCTCTAAATATAACCACAAAAAACACCACTGTACCTCAGGTAGACTCAGCTAAGTACCTAGGCTTCGTAATCGACTCCGGGCTGACTTGGTCGCCACACATCGACTATATATGCGACAAACTGTCCGCAGCGTGTTATGCACTGTCAAGACTCGCACCTACTTTATCTCCCAGTAACTTGAGGAAAGCGTACTTCGGTTACTTTCACTCCATCTTAATTCAAGGGGTAGATTTATGGGCAACGTCTACAAATCGTGACAGGGTCTTCAGAATTCAAAAGCGAGCGTTGCGCATCATAGACCGAAAACCTGTAGACCACCCCGCTAAAGACATATTCAGAATCCATCAAATCCTTACCTTACCTAGTGTTTACATACTAACTGCGTGTACATACATTCGTAGCAACCTACATAACTATAAAACATACGGAGAACCTAGCCAAAGGCCCACACGAAGCCGGCACTTGTTGATGCCCCCGCGCAGGCGTCTAGCAAAGGCGCGCGCGGCTCTCGGCGTCGCGGGGATCCACTTATATAACCGTGTTCCTCAACACATTAAAGACCAAGCCTCTAACGCCTCATTTACAAATAAGCTAAAAGCCCATCTTATTGACCTTGCGTGCTACAGTGTAAGTGAGTTTCTGCAAAAATATCACTGACCCTAACACTCTAGACCTATGTAAATAAAAATAATTATAATAACCATATGTATAAAAATCTATGATGTAATAATTATATAAATTTATTTTTGTTATGTTTACTAATTAATTTCAAATTTTAATTTTAATTTATTATAGTTTATAGTTGACGACATGTAAATGAGATGTACATTTATTAATAAATCATCTGAATCTGAATCTGAATTTAGTTTTATTTACTGTCATACTGTGTAATTTTCTTTGTGTAAATAAATAAATAAATAAAAATAAATAAATCAAACATGGTTAAGAATAATCCCGACAAGTTTTATTCAGGTTTCTAACAAAAAATAAACTAAATTTAAATCGGTTGATCCGTTCGAAAGCTACGATACCACAGACAGACAGATAGGTTCGTCAAACTTATATCACCAAGTGGTTTTTGCGTCGGGGGTTAAAAATGAGATATAAGTTCAACGTGTCTGTCTGTCTGTTTGCCTGTCTGTCTATCTGTCTGTCTGTCTGTCTGTGTGTGCGTCTGTTTGTGGCATCATAGGTGCCAAACGGATGAACTGATTTAGATTTAGTGTTTTTTGTTTTTAACCCCCGACGCAAAAACGAAGGGGTGTTATAAGTTTGACGTGTCTGTCTGTCTGTCTGTCTGTCTGTTTGTCTGTCTGTGTGTGTGTCTGTCTGTGGCATCGTAGCTCCCGAACGGATGAACCGATTTTGATTTAGTTTTTTTTTGTCTGAAAGCTGAGTTAGTCGGGAGTGTTCTTAGCCATGTTTCATGAAACTCGGTCCACTATGTCACGGTCGGGGGTTTTTTCAAAATTTTAATTTTAGCCGAATTAGTCGGAAGTGTTCTTAGCCATGTTTAATGAAAATCGGTCTACTATGTAGCGGTCGGGGCTTTTTTTTTTTTTTTCAAAATTATAATTTTGTGGTTAGGGGGGTGAACGAACGAAATTTTGATATTGCAGCAACAGGTTTTGTATAGAACCCATATCCTACTAGTATTTTTAAGACCCTCACGGGAGGGGGTGGTGAAATTTTTAACCCGGAGCAAACATAAAGTATTCTAAAACGTATTAAATTCATGGTAGGAGCTCTAGCTGATTACTAAGCTGACTCTCTGGAACCATTGTTAAGATGCCTGTTATTGTATTGTAATCTCTCCTGAGAAATTGGTAAGGATTAAGTACAAAAGGCGTCCTGAAGGGGAAGGTAGATTTGCTATCAGAGCAAGTGTTAAGTTAACATTTAGGCATTTTGCCTAGTTATTAGGGACTTTAAATTTATTTTCATATATTTTTAAATTTTTAGGTAAGTATTACTTTTAGTTTTGTACTTCGTTTACGCATTATATTCTTCTTCTTCTTCTAGGTAAGGGGCTTTGTAAGGCTTCAGGGCGCCTTATGTATCACAGCGACCATTTCTGATCTATTGTGATCGCCACCTACTACAACTCTCGATCAAGTCCTATAAATTCAAAGAAAGTAGTATCTTTTTGAGATCGAGATACCTCACATCCTCTGGGTGAATTTGGTAGCTGCCCAGAATCATGTTACGTGTGCGCATTAGAGAGGGGCACTCTGCCAGGCATTATATTATTTATTTTCATTTATTTTTTAAATTTTTAGGTAAGTATTACTTTTAGTTTTGTACTTCGTTTACGCATTATATTGAGACATGTTCTTTTCTTTAGTTAAAATAAAATTTTCATCATCATTATCATCATCATTTCAGCCATTAATCGCCCACTGCTGAGCATAGGCCTCCCTTCGTGTACGCCACTTATCCCGGTCCTGGGCTAATCTCATCCAGAAGTGCCCGGCAGTTTTTCGAATCTCGTCCAACCAACGAGCCAACGGATGACAGGCGTTTCTACATCCGATAGCGGCCACCTATAAAATTTTATAGGGTCTTTACTCTTAGAGACCATATACACCTCTAAAGGCAATTAGATTAAGTAGCTAGTTTAAGTTATGAAAATCAGTAGAGTATTTTACACCTACATGTACCTAGTTTGTATTTCTTTATATCATGTAAAATTTTCAATGTAATGTTGAGATTGACACATAAAAGTAGGTATAACTAGGCCTAATACTTGTTAAATGAATGAATTTGTGTTTTTTTTGTGAAATAGGCAGCAAACGAGCAGACGAGCCGCCTGTTGGGAAGCAGTCATCGCCGCCCATGGACATAAGCAACATCAGGGGAGCACATGCGTTGCCGACCTTTGAGAACCCTAAACCCTAGTTAGTTTTATAACCGACTTCAAAAAAACCAGGAGGTCCTTAATTCGACTGATTTTTTTTTCCTTAATTGAAACGCTGTTTCATTTCTACTGTCATTATCGATTTGTTTACTATTGTCATTAAGATCTTTGTGAAGTCCATTCCGTACCAAAAAACAAAAATAAAATCACAGAGCAGTGAAATAAACGGGACTCTTCAGGCCATCAATTAAGCTTGGGAGAGTTGCCAAATTGACGCTTGAAACGAGCTTGGATTGCTCCGCCGCTGGTACACATACATAAAATAACGTCTATATTCCTAGAAAGGGTATGCAGAGTACTTGAGGTTAATTGTCCTAATTTTACATAAACTGTCCCAAAATGGACGACCAACCTCCGTGCTGCGCGCCGCGCGCGTGCTGGCAGCCTGGCCTTTATGTGATGTGACCGGTCATTTTTTTTTGTAAATTTTTTCTCAGTTCTGTCATGTCAATGAGCGAAAAATTGTTTATTATGCACACTTTTGTAAATAATTTGTTTAAATCACGTTTATTTCTAAATATCCTGTGCTTCTTATGTGTGTATATACCTAATGTGATGTGTATAAACTGGACATATAAATTTTTTCAGTGTTTTATTTTTACCGTTGGCGGCCCGATCACCTACAGGAGGTAAGTCTACTTCTTCTTCTTCTTTGTCGTATCCTCATGGCTGAGGGATATGGCGAATGTGGACACTCTTATCAGTGGTCTCCACGCCACTCGATCCTGGGCCCGGTGCATGCTAGCCTGCAAAGTGGTCTTTGTCACAGACGTTATTCTGTCTGCCCAACGTGTACCCATGCTTCCACTTCTTCGTTTCCTTGTCATGCGTCCCGTGATTGCGGTGCGGTCCTGCTCAGATGGCCAAAGAAACCCAGCACAAGTTTATTTAGTTTCCGACAATATGTTACTGATATCCAGCAGCTCAATTATGGTTTTAGAGGTAAAAAGCAGAGATTATGGATATAGTAGATATGTCCACCCCATACAAAAAAATGCGACCGCCTAAAAGCACGGCAAATGTAGATGGCGTTACTACAAATTTCTTGTTGCCTTGAGATCACTGTTAGATGGCGTTAAGTGTCACTTTTGAGACATAAATCTTTAAAAGAATATAATGAATTTTAGGACTCGTAACGCCATGCATGTACTAGATTGAAAGTTAGTTAATATTTCGCCACCCTTTCTATCGCTTAAATAGCTCAGTTATAGTAGCGTAAGACGATGGACGCGGCCCTGACGTCGTGGGTTCGATCCTCGGTAGTGAAAATCTTTTTTTTTTTCTTTTTTTTTAATATTTTATACCCTTTTCAACCATCTCCTTTTAAATAGTGATTTTTTTAAATATTAGATTCACAACCCATTTCATTGAAATTTTGTTAGACACATGTAATGCAATAAGTTTAAAAATTGTCTTTCAGTATTAGTATTGATGGAAGGTAACCTAAGGTTCAACATCGTACCCATCGTACCTACTAACAGCAATACTCTGTCTTAACTAACCATAGACGTTATGCTCTTGTAATAAGGATTACAAATGTACAGTGACAGTTGTCCAGTTGCATGTACCACATTGAAAGTTAGTCTAGATATATTAATATCGACAATTACAAACCGTCAGCAGATGTTGCTTTATAATATAATTAATAAATAAAGATTTTTTTTTGAGTGTAGGTGGATATTGTCGATTTTGGTTTCGCTCAAGAACCTTTGCGAATACGTTACAGACTAAGGTGTAAATTATCTACGCATTTTGTTATGAAAAACGATACAATATACGGCTTAAACAAAACGCGGAATATAAATACATAACAAAAATTGCCTTGTGTTGCTTAATTCCGTGATTAAATATATGTATGTATTTACAAAAGCTTTGCCGCCATCCACGTCTTACTCAGCTTTAACATAAGACTGAAAATCACTTAAACATTAGTCTTTAGAGTCAAAATCTTTTTACTATTTTTACAATGAATGAATGACAAGTCTAGCTAGGAGGTTTTCCACGAACACCATCAGAGTTTGCGCTATGTGGCTATATATGTCACTCTATATGCCTGGATAGGAGTAAAAGAGAAAGATGTCCGCAATGTGTTAACCCAGGTGACAGCAGTAAGCCCTCAGTACTAGTACTGTCACTGGCTGTCATGGCCAACCTACTGCGTTTCGATACTGGTAAAATATCGAAGTATCATTCATTATGTTCTTTTTGTATCCAGGTTATTAATTATATACGAATATCAAAATATCAAAATGATGATAATTGATGAATATCAAGATGATTTTTAGTTTAAAGCAAGAAGATAAAAATATTTTCAGAAATATGTACCTACTCTTTTTATATAACAAAACGCATCCATCAGTCAAGCGCCGTGTATAGCCATCATCTTCTATTTCTGAATTGATTTTTAATAATAATTTACTAAGGTCTAAATCAGTTTACGACCAAACTAGAGTTATGCGACGTTGCAGTCAGCAGTCTGGCAACGTTGCATTTTGAAGTAACAAAACATTTAATATTCATTCAATTTGTCGTGAAAAGTCTTCATGACTTACTACTCATATTATACCTATAAGTTACCTAATTTCGTCACTCTGATTAAGTAGAAGTTTGGTGTGGCGGTCAAAGATACTGCTTTTTAGCTGCGATAACTTGAGCAGCAGACGAGGTTCGAATCTCACCGGGGAGACCTTGCTTTTTTGTGAATCTTTTTTTATTTTTTTATTTAATACTTTGTGTTTGATTTATTTTTATTCATTATATTTGATGGGAAAATAAGTACTAATATTTCATATCTCAGGTTTGACATGTTTTTACACCCCGAACTACCAATATTCCATGTTTTATCAATCTGGACCAACACTTAGTATGGTAATGAAAAATCTTTTCAAAGAATTTGGTGAATAAAATGGGCCTATTAATATAATTATTGTTTTATTCCTCAATAATATACAATATCTCATCATTTTGACAACTTTAGTCTCATTCTGATCATAGTGCCGTCTGACTCTGTCGTGCTGAAATTATGTAGTTGTTTGTGGTAAAACATTTTTATACTACTAAAAATGAAATAATCAGAAAGTAATACTTCCGTCTTAGTGCGTTATCACATTATCCGATCCGGTATCAGATGTAGGACCGATATCGATATCCAATATATTTAAGCCGCTATCTTTGATTTTTGCCTTTAAAATTCTTCCTTCATCCGATATCGCAGATAGGATAATGTGAAAACGCACTTAGAGTTGTAATATTTTACCTAGCATATTTTGGTTTTACTGGAATGTACGTTCAAGATAATTCAGAATTATCGTTAAAACTTATGCAAAAAAATCAAAAACCATAAAATTAAAATAAAACACAAAAAAAACTGTTATCTTCATGTTTCGGGATGTGATCCTGGATTGAAAACCAAACCAACTTCAACCTGACCAAACGTATCTTGTGGCACGAAAAATCTACTTTCACTAATGTGTCAGGCGTTATTGAAAAGTTGTTATTAAGTTGCACCTGTCAAATGATTGAAGAGAAAAACGTGAGACGGATGTATGGGATGACAAGTCTGTACTGTATTGGCAAGGTGCAGGGTGCAAAGCGGGTGGAGGCCTGGAGGGGTAACTAAAAGGATGACAGCGCTCACCAGCGCTCACTATGGCCAAAATTGACATTCCTGTCACTGACTTACGTTGTCAAATCCATATTGCAGTAAACATTTTCGAGATAAATTTAATATGGGCCTAGTAAAATTTGTTATGGTGAATTGTAATAACACCAAGAAAAATAGCGACTAAATTCTAGCTATTTAGCAAGACTATAGTGGTGGAAACGAAACCACCGTTTAAGTGGATAATTGCCGTAAGAAGAAAAGTGTCATCTAACCTCTGATTATTTAAAGTGCATAATCATTTGATACAAGTATTGAATTTACGGTGAATTTATAATGCAAACTTTATTGGAGGTAGAAAAGCCGATGTGGAAGCCAATACCCAGATATTTGCAAAAGCGGTCTATTTGAGAATATGTTCCTTAAAATCATTTGAGTTGTTCCCTCATGTCTGCTCCTGTGTACACATCGAAACGGATTGACAAAAATGCGTAAACATCGAAGTTTCAATTCAATGGGATGAAGGAGCATGAAAACAAGAAAAGCAGAAGCAGGCCATCCACTAAAGGCTTATCACATTTTAAATAAATTTCCTGAGAACTTATTTCATCGCATTGATGACTATATATTTGTTGTGATATGGTAAACCTCTAATATTTTCAAGTAAATGAAACAAGTTTTTGTAATGTATATTATAATTAAAAGTTATTATAGCTAGTTTCTTTTTATTTTACTATAAACCCTGTACCCTGTCCCTGAATGATATACAATAGTACCTACAGTTAGCCTATGAAAATGACATATCAACAATTTCAAAAACCAATGATTTATTTATACTTTATTGCACATAAGTTCAAATGGTGGAATAATGTCTTCAATCTCTAGAAAATTCCCAGCTAGAACCAATTTCTTGCCTTTATTCATTTACCGATATCGCATATATTATGTTTAAGTCGCCATCTTTGATTTTCGCCTTTGAAATCCTTCCTACATCCGATATCGCCGATCGGGTATAATGTGAAAACGCACTTAAGGTTGTAATATTTTGCCTATTCTGGAATGTACGTTCAAAATAATTAAGAATTATCGTGAAAACTTACGCAAAAAAAATCTAAACAAATAAAAAACCATAAAATAATAATAAAACCCAAAAAACTGGATATCTTTACGTGTGTCTCCACCGAGGCTTGAACCAGTGACCTCTGGATTGAAAAGCGAACGAAGTTCTGATGAGACCATAACGTGCCATGACAATTTGCCCGAAATTCGGTATCATCTAGCTTTCGCTACATGTCAGGCATTTCGATGTTCCTGCATAAAAATAAATAGTTAGTCAGTTCCATCTGTCAAATTATTGAAGAGAAAAACCTGAGACGGATGTATCGGATGACAAGGCTTGCAAATTTATTAAATATAGATATGTGCCAAATGGGACTATGAGCGACATCTATCCATTTCCGCTGCAAACAATAGTTTCGTTTTGACAGTCGCATTTTGTGGTACGGGGTGGCATAGTCTGTATATATGTAGTTTGTGATCTTGATGAAATCCTTCCATCTATATTTTTCTATTCTATGTTTGGTGTGACTATTAGTTTCTTGCTCCGTGGCATCCAGTGGCGGCAAAACCTACCACTGTCTCATGACTCTCATGAGTCATATGCATTTATGCAAGCATAGGAAAAACGCATCTCATTTTGAAAATAAAACCACAATTAGGAGCGATTTATCAGTCTACTAAAATGTTATACAACATAATGCAGACTTCTGGCCGAAGGGTGTAGTCTTTCGACGGTTCCGGGGCAACCTGCCGAATTCTGCTCCCGGACAGATATGTGTTGATATTTTCTTACTTTTATGTGTTTATCTTTTTAAGATTTTATGTATTTTAGTTACTCAGTGCTTTGGTTTTTACTGTCATACTGTGTAACGTAGGTATTTGGAAATAAAATAAAAATTAAATATTTAATTGGTGAAAGACAATAAATGTGTTCAGCAGAACAAGATTACGTTTTCAAATTGACATGTGTTTTTTCTCTGCCTTGCTCATATGTCAGGGTTTTTCGCGATTTGGTGAATATCGCAACTAACGCCGCAAACAAATTGATCTACAAGATTATTGTCTACTGATTTTCCGAACTCACAATGATTCGGCAGGCGCTAAATTATATAGACCATAACTTAGAAAGACGGAAAATAAATTTATTAAAGACCTTAACAAGATTCCTTATATTTATGATACACATATATTAATAGGTTTTAACGTCAATGAAAAGGTCTGTCCTCAGACTTTTCACAAGTTACCTACCAAGGGCCCATTTCTTAAAACGGAAACTTACAAGTTACAAGGGGAAGTCCCTTTCCAACGTTGACTACAACTTGTAAATTGTAACTTGTAGCTTCGAGAAATAGGCCCCAGGTATCTTGACGCTGGTCTTCCGTGGACACCTGTCCAAGCTATCGCGTCAGTACATATATTTAAACAAAATAAATACTTACTTACTTATTACTTTGTTGGCGCGACGACCCAAAGTGAGTCTTGGCCTCCAACACAAGAGCACGCCACTTTACGCGGTCCAGAGCGACCTCTCGCCAGCCCTCGTTAACGCCGAGTTCACGGAGATCTGCTTCCACTCTATCTGCCCAACGATATTTAGGATGGCCAGCGGGACGGCGTCCAGTTGGACAACCCAAATAGGCTCTCTTGACTGCCCGATCCTCACCCATCCTTATAAGATGGCCAAGCCAGCGGAGACGATGTGCCTTGGTCTCACCTAATATATTCGGTTCGGCTATAAGATGTTCAATTTCGGCATTTTTTCGGATTCTCCAACTGCCATCGTCTCTTTTCACGGGTCCCAGAATCTTCCTGAACACCTTACGTCACAAAATAAATATTTATTTTTATTATTTAGCTAGTCGGCCTAGACGAAGTAACAAACGTTGACGGTATGTGGTGATTGAAATGCATTCTGCTACGATACGATGGTAAGCGATTGTGGTAACTGCGTCTTAGGAAAATGTTTACTTCGACCGTACATTCTACCTATTATTAAATAAAATTTTCTTCTGTTTTGGTTAATTAAAAAAAATAATATTGGGGGACACCTTACACAGATCAACTTAGCCCCAAATTAAGCAAAGCTTGTACTATGGGTGCTAAGCGACGATATACATACTTAAATAGGTAAATACATAGAAAACATCCATGACTCAGGAACAAATATCTGTGCTCATCACACAAATAAATGCCCTTACCGGGATTCGAACCTGGGACCGCGGCTCAGCAGGCAGGGTCACTCACCACCGACTGAGCCAGACCGGTAGTCAATCAATTAATCAGTCAAAACGACTGGAAAAGCGTCTCTTTTGTTCAAAAGAAATGAAATATCCTTTGAAAATCATGACGATATCACGCGTTGATCGCGTCCATCATACGCCCACATTTATTAGGGTTCCGTACCTCAAAAGGCTAAAAACAGAAAGAAAAAAAGACTAAAACAGAAACCTCATAAAATCACTATATTTGTCCATCCGACATCCGTTCTCCTGTCTGTCTGTCAGTCAAAATCCTTTATCTCTGGAACGCGTGGAGATTACAGATGTCGGATTGAAATTTAAAAATACATAGTTTAGGTCTACATTCCTTTCAGGTTGTCTGCTCGTTTGCCTCTTGTCTCATAAAAAAGGCTGCTGTGAGGAAAAAAATCTTAACTAAGTTGACGCAAAAAGGAAATAGATTACTTTTAGCAAAGAGGATCGAGTATTATAGAAAGTTACTGTCAAAGTAAAATGTGTGATCACAGTGCATAGACTGCCATCTCTCTACACAAGTTTAGAACCTTTGAACCAAAAATGTTTAGCTTGATATGTATTAAAATGTCAAATATTAATATTAGCGTCATCTAGCCGAGCGTTCTCCAAAGGTGAAATGCCATCTAGGCCACCGTGCCTTTTTCTCTATGGCTTTGAGGTACGTTTTTTTCTTAGACTTTATCCGTCTATACGGAGTTACATATGTCTTTGGTTGTAGTCACAAACATTTAATATTTTCTACAGTTTCAGGAGGATCACAATTTATAGAATTTTAGTAATAAAATTGAAAAGAAAAAAAAATTGTTTATTTGTCAAGAGAAAAATTGTTTATTTGTATTTTTTTTTTTTTATTATGAATGCGCTTAATCTTGACCACAGACTAGCCAAAGGCAAAGACGTGGCCTACGATGGAGTGAGCTCGCCCAGAAGATGCCTGTTCACCCTTGATTTGAAGGTTCTAAAAAATGTATTCGTTTTATTTAATATTTTTTTAATTCAAAATAAATTAAAACGAAATTAAATTTGTACGGAACCCTCGGCCTTCTGACACTTCACACAGCCTGGTTTTAAAAGTGTTACTGTTTTAGTGTACCTACTTTGTTTAGTGGGTGTGTCTGCTGTCAGTTTTTTCTAGCACGCACACATAATTATATTATGTTAAACACATAGTAGCGCACTGTTATGATTTAATAATTATTTTGACCTAAATTAGTTGTATCACGCGGGTTATATTTTCGTCTTTTCTAATATTTCGACTTATCCATTCCATATCATAGCAATTTTTTGCCGATACAAAAATTCGGATTAGTCGCTTTTCGGTGAAGGAAAACATCGCGAGGAAACCGGACTAATTCCAATAAGGCCCAGTTTACCCTTCGGGTTAGGAGGTCAGGATGGCAGTCGCTTTCTTAAAACGAGTGAGCGATGATGATGATGGTAATAAAAATTCGGATTAGGTAGTTTTTTGCGGAATATATAATAGGAAATAGTATGAATATAGGAACAAATTAATGATTAAAACTATGATTTTTAGGTTTCCGTACCTCAAAAAGGAAAAACGGAACCCTTATAGGATCACTCGTGTGTCTGTCTGTCCGTCTGTCACAGCCAACTTGCTCCGAAACTACCGAACCGATTAACTTGAAATTTGGCACACGTATGTAAACCTGTGATCCAAAGACGGACATGTAATTTGAATTAAGAAAAATTCAATTATAGGGGCCACTTTTGGGGGGTAAAATTGAAAATTCAAAATCAAAGTTTCTAGAACTATATTGTGTTACATATCAAGTGAAAGAGCGTTTTATAAGTATTTCAAAAATATTTTTTTTAATAATTTTTAGTAAAGTAATTTAAGAAAATAGGCAAAAAATGACCCCCCCCCCCCCCCCCCTTATCTCCGAAACTACTAAGCGTAACATTTTCTAAAAAATACATGAGATAGTTTTCAATCTATAGATTACAGGAAAACCTATTAGAAATCTACAGTAAAGCGTAAGTCGGACTTGAAAGAAAAAAACTCTAAATACGAATTTCACTCACTGTCGCTGCAAGGAATTATCAAATCTCTCGAAATTATGTGAACGCGTTTGAATATCCATACTAATATTATAAATGCGAAAGTGTGTGTGTCTGTTTGTTTGTCCGTCTTTCACGGCAAAACGGAGCGACGAATTGAGGTGATTCTTTAAGTGGAGATAGTTCAAGGGATTGCGAGTGACATACACTGAGAGAAATTTGCATTGTGAATTTAACAAGTTCGACTTGTTGCGGTTTATCCGTTTGAATCAGCCAAACGTATGTTTAAAACAATATGTGTCAGGTTGTATTTATAAAATCGACTTGTTGATTCAAAAAATATATTGCCGATTCAAATGACAAGTAGCTTGTTGTTTGAACTAAAGAGCACGTAGGCGCTATTTTTAACCGACTTCAAAAAAGGAGGAGGTTCTCAATTCGACTGAATGTTTTTTATTTTTTTTTTATTTTTTTTTTGTATGTATGTTATTCGATATCTCCGAGAATCGTGGACCGATTTTCAAAATTTTTTTTTTGATCGAACCGGTATAACCCCGAGATGGTCCCATTGGTACCAAGTCAGGGTCTGATGATGGGATCCTGGAGAAATCGAGGGAACTCTTCAAATGTTATAGGCACATGTAATGTTTTTAGTCTATTTTTCAAAGGTACACCAGTATTTACGTCTGATGGTAATAATTTTATGTGGCTGAGCTGATGATGGAAGGTCAACTCCTCAATGGTTAGGAGTTAAAGGATAATTCTTTCACTACTGTACATGTATTCGGACTGATACATATAATATCACTAGGAACCACTAAAAATCAACAAATAAATAAACTTTTTAACAAAAAATAAAACCGCCTTCAAAAATAAGCGCGTTACAAAACACGGAGAAACTAAAAAGCCAAAAATAATTAACCTTTCAATTCAGATTTCTTATCGTATTGCAATAAGCTAAACATCCAAATTATAAACAAATCAATTATTTTTGGAGTCGGTACCAGCCTGTGTATGGTTGGGTGGGGCAAACAGGCAATAGCAAGGCGACGAACAGGTCTGGTACCGACTACAAAAATAATTGATTTGTTTATAATTTGGATGTTTAGCTTATTGCAATACGATAAGAAATCTGAATTGAAAGGTTAATTATTTTTGGCTTTTTAGTTTCTCCGTGTTTTGTAACGCGCTTATTTTTGAAGGCGGTTTTATAACCAAAAAACTTGTTGAACGAACATGAAAACTGGTTGTATTTTCTCTCAGTGTAGGCTACTTTTTGTCTCTTCCTAACGCGAGCGAAGCCGCGGGCAAAAGCATATAAACTCATTTCTGTTTCGTCAAAATATCGATTATTCGCAAAAATGACTTAAGTTCCTACTAAAAAGGAGGCGCTTAAGCCCTTCTTGTAGTGTACGGAACCCTTGCAACGCGAGTACAACTCGCACTTTGCCGGTTTTTTTATTTGTGTGCCGTGTATGAAGGGATATTCTACAAATGATTTAAAACATTTCTAAGTAGTTTAATCAGCTAGTTTTCTCTAATAGTCTAAGCAAATAAAGTTGTATATTTTATTTTACGATTGCAGATTTAACTAGGCTGTAAAGTTTTAATTTATTCCTTCTTCAGTTTCTGTTGTAAAAGCGCGTAATAGGTGTACGATGTTTGAACTACCTGGAATTAAAACAATTTTATTACAACCATGAAAGAATAATTTATAATTATAAAATGAGAAAGGTTTTTCAAAATGCGACGACATGGCTCGGGAACAAAAATTATGTGCGTGAAGTGCATAATTATATTTTTGTTCCCGAGTCATGTCGTCGTATTTTGAATGATACCTTTCTCATTTTATAATTATAAATTAGTTTAAATCAAAGTAAAAAGATCAACTAAGTATCTAAGTTAGGCGAGGGCCTTTTTTGTGACCCTCAAATAGGAAAACAAAAGTTGATAACAAAACCAAATAAATTTTATTTTAGTGCAGGTGCGCAAAGACAGGATACTGATAGTGTTGTGTTCATGCCGGTGAGTAAGGCTGCCAGAGCTCAACGAGGGTGCGACATACGGAACTAATTTGTTCCGTCTATTGTCCTTTGAGTCGTCAACAACCCGAACCCTCCTTAGAACTTGTACACTCCTTTTTGCTGTGTACTTAACACATCACGGGAGTGTACAAGTTTCCAATGAGTTGGCAACGCGCATGTGACACCCTTGAGTTGCAGGCGTCCATAGGCTACGGTGACCGCTTTCCATCTCAGTGGACCGTATGCTTGTTTGCCACCGACGTAGTATTAAAAAAAAGTTATATTTAAGGTGCTCAGTCCTAAACCTCTTCAATTATAAAGGAAGCCAGTGTAAGAGCGTGATCAGCCCTCAAATACACTCTTGAAAGTTGAAGTGTTCACGCGCTGTTGAATTTAAATCGGTAAAAAATAATCGACCCGGTCGGCAAGGAATTTCACTGCTCGGCTTTGCGCATACCTACGTAAGAAAAGAAGAAGCAAAGCACTTCATTCAATTGGTGAATTATATACCAAGTTGCCCGTGTGGTGACGGGTTAAGAATTTCACCACCCCCTTTCTTCCCGTGGGTGTCGTAGAAGGCGTCTGTGGGATATGGGTTAAATTGTGGCGTAGGCGAGAGGCTAGCAACCTGTCACTGCTATGTCACAGTTTCGTTTTCTTTCAACCCCTTATTTGCCAAGAGTGGCACTGAAACTTGAGTAGTTTCATGTGCTCTGCCTACCCCTTCATAGGATACAGGCGTGATTGCATGTATTGTATGTATGTATATATATACCAAGTGAGGTGGAAACCGTGGAAACCGGCCGTGCGACGAGCGTCTAGAAGTCCGATGGTAGAATGGGCACGGTGGAATAAGCTAGCGACTTTCCGCCGATGGGTCAAAGACTTGCTTAGTGATAAGTAAATGATTAATATAGTGTTGTGTTCCTGCCGGTGAGAAAGGCTGCCAGAACTCAACGAGGGTGCGGTGTGCTGCTGGTGAGGGAAGGGCCTACGGAACTAATTTGTTCCGTCTATCGTCCTTTACGTCGTCGGCAATCCAAACCCTGTGTACTTAACACAGCAAAAAGGAGTCTAGGTACAAGTTTCTAATGGATTGGTAACGCGCACGTGACACTCCTTGAGTTGCAGGCGTCTATAGGTGACGGTGACCGCTTTCCATCAGGCGGACCGTATGTTTGTTTGCCACTGACGCAGTATAAAAAAGACGAGTGCAAGACATACGTACAGCGGCCGCAGTAGGTAACGAGATCCTAAACATGCCCCCAGCATTGACGACCAGGGCTCGTTGAGCGCGCAGCGCAGTCAACAGCAGAACCTTGCCGGTTCTGACGTCCCCCGACCACTCGGGGTATGCTGCGTCAGATATCTGCAAGCTCTGGAAAAGATTTACATGTCTTTATTGGGGGTGTTTGGACCTTAAGCAGAAATAGAACTGGGCAAGCCGTCTGCCGTATGCACTCACCAGAGACTAAAATAAGCAAAGTATGGGTGCCGCAAGACGGGAGAGAATCTGGCAGGCCCAGGCGGAGATGGCGGGATGACCTGGACGTGTATCGCAGCGATTGGCCGGAGATCGCTCATAATTGGGACGAGTGGAAATTGAACGGGGAGGGTTTTTCCCAGCAGTGGGATACAGTCTAAGCTTTTAATAATTAAAGTTATTGTTTTAAATTTTATTGCACATTTAAAAAGTACATGCGGACTTAATGCCTTTAGACATTCTCTGCTGATCAATCATGGGGTAACAACCTAACCTTCCGTGCCTGTTTATGTTTGTTTGTTCAGGATAAAAAACCGATCAAGTGCGAGTCGAACTCGCTTGAAATTTGACAATATTTGCTACTGAAATGAAAAAATATAAGAGCTTTAGTCGAAATCCAAAGCCCTTTGCGATATAAAAGCAAGAAAATGTTTGTCTTTCCTTGATAGTATAATGTTTATATTGTAAGGATCTTGCTACCATTTTTGTGATTTAGGTACTTCTCTGCTAAGCCGGGATTAGTCGTTCGTAGCCTGATCCCGTAAGGACAAAAAATTATACAGTTTTTGGTCAAAAAATTAAAAAAATGTGCTAACGACACTCATACCTTATTTATAAGCACATCTGCTGGGAAGCAGTACATCAGGAGTTCCATCATGACACACAGTAAGTAAAATATCATGGTCATCATCTCCACTGGTTCCTGTGTCTGAGAATGAAGCAAGCCATACAAATTAAAGACATAATGCAGAAACTCACGCAAGTATTCCTAAAACGGGCAGAGTACATAAAACTGCTCAGGTTTCAATCCAATGCCTCTGGAATAGCCTTGTTTCCTATACTTAAAATAAAATATTTTATGCAAAGTACAAAATAAAGCATCATATAATTAAAAGAAAAAAAATTAACCGTAGTTATGTTTAAACATAAATTATATTTAATAAGTCAGAGAGAAAGATATAAAGTAAATGAATTGACCGTGACGTCACTCCTCAGTATTTCATAGTGATTCCATGTTAGCAAATAGTTTTGACAGTTTTTAAAAAAAAGCTGATTTGACTAGTAGGAAACTAGCCTATTAAGGGGTTGAAAGAAAACGAAATTGTGATATTGCAGAGGCGCACGGACTAAGTTTTCAAAATTGTCGATTTTTAGGGTTCCGTAGTCAACTAGGAACCCTTATAGTTTCGCCATGTCTGTCTGTCCGTCCGTCCGTCCGTCCGTCCGTCCGTCCGTCCGTCCGTCCGTCCGTCCGTCCGTCCGTCCGCGGATAATCTCAGTAACCGTTAGCACTAGAAAGCTGAAATTTGGTACCAATATGTATATGAATCACGCCGACAAAGTGCAAAAATAAAAAATGGAAAAAAATGTTTTATTAGGGTACCCCCCCTACATGTAAAGTGGGGGCTGAATTTTTTTTTCATTCCAACCCTAATGTGTGATATATTGTTGGATAGGTATTTGAAAATGAATAAGGGTTTGCTAAGATCGTTTTTTGATAATATTTATATTTTCGGAAATAATCGCTCCTAAAGGAAAAAAAAGTGCGTCCCCCCCCCTCTAACTTTTGAACCATATGTTTAAAAAATATGAAAAAAATCACAAAAGTAGAACTTTATAAAGACTTTCTAGGAAAATTGTTTTGAACTTGATAGGTTCAGTAGTTTTTGAGAAAAATATGGAAAACTACGGAACCCTACACTGAGCGTGGCTTGACACGCTCTTGGCCGGTTTTTGTAATCACAATTGCAATTACACAGATAATCTAATGGCCTAAGACCCTAAGAGCCCAGAGCCGCCAGACCTTCCTCGTTTTCTCAAGGATGAAGCTTTGGGATATTGTATAGTTCGTATCAACGTTTAAGTTAGTTCGGTCTGGCGGCTTACTCCATAATTACATATCATTTACATTGGCGATTTACAAAGGCCAGGCCCCGTAGCCGAATGGCATTTCTCCGACGCCAAACGAAAGCGATACGCCGCTGGCTCTGTCGCGCCAATACGCAAGCGCGATAGAGATAGATATCTACTAGCGCTTCGTTTCGTGAGCGTTTCGTGAGCGATTGTGCCATTCGGCTAGCCACCCAGGTCAGAAGTACTCGAAACCGACGAGCGTGTATGAGAAACGTTATGAAAGTGTGTGAAGCGAAAGTGATTTGTCAGGATCGTAGTAAATGAAAATCCGTGATCTCTGCCTACCCCTCTGGGAAACAGGCGTGATTGTATGTATGTATGTATGTTACATTGGCGAACAGCCTCCACAAACTAAAAATCAATAATAAACTTTTTCCTTGAATTCTCGCTAACAGGTGAGAGTTTTTTAAATTTTAGGGCCACTTGCACCAACGGAAATGAAGCGTTAACCCGAGGGTTAACCCACCATTTTATATGGAATTTGACAGATGACAGCCCACTAACCCTGAGTTAAGTGGTTGGTGCAAGTGGGCCTAAATGGGCTTACTAGCCACAGACTAGCCAAAGGCAAAGTCGTGGCCTACGATGGAGTGAGCTCGCCCAGAAGATGCCTGTTCAGTGTTCACCCTAGATTTTGAAGGTTGATTTAAGATTTCATGATTTAATCGAGATTCCTATCCTTGCTAGAATACAATACTTACAATGGTTATTTTATAAACAGTCATGCATACGACTATGCTGCTGGTCACACATTGACAGAAAATCGGCATACCGAAGATCTTTGCGATTTCTTCGACGTACCTGCAACAGTCATTTCCAAGACTCAGAAATATCCATTGAAATTATAACCATAATTTATGGCCATAATTTATTCGTACACAGTTGAAGGCTAGGGCAAAAATAAGGCATAATTAAAAAGTTTACATAGGTACATACTAGTAGAAGGCAGATTTATAGTTATTAATGAACCATATTATAACAAACTAAAATTTATTTGGAATATCTTCTTCAACCTAGGGTTTTCCCGGCATAGCGCCAGGGTGCGCTTCCCTACTCAGTCTTCACTTTGCCCGGTCTTCGGCATCCTGAGGTGTGAGATTGTTCTCTTCCATGTCCGTACGACGTCCAGCCAGCGTTTCTTAGGCCTATCGCGGCCGCGTGCCCTTAAGTTTATTTGGAGCTTTTGCCCGTGGTTTTGCTCGCGTTAAATTCGCAGATTTCGGAATGCTCCATACAAACTTCCACCCCCATTTTAGGGAAACGGGAGGTCAGAAAAAGACAAAAAGTAGCTTATGTCACTCTCCATTCTCTCAAGTGATTTTTTATGTGGAGATAGTTGAAGGGATGGAGAGTGGCACAGGCTACTTTTTGTCTTTTTCTAACGCGAGCGAAGTCGCGGGCAAAAGCTAGTACTTAAATAAAAATGTTGTCTACTAACTCAATGATCCGTTGATGAAACTTAACGCAGAGCACCGCTTTCTTGTAGCAACAATCTTTGTCTGAAAGAAAACATATACCTATTAACTGTCTAACTAGGATTATTTAGATTTTTTTTTTAAGAATGGCTTTTGCTCCTCGCTATTTTAAGCCAGGTGGATTCTGCCAATGTCGTGGTGAGGAGTGAGGACTTTTGACTTTTTTTTTTTAGAATTAGTCCAGCCTAGCCGAAGTGCCAATGGGTGGATTTCAACATACTCGAAATTTGCCTAATTTTGGTGGATTTTTTTAGTTTTATAATTTTTGTTGAAATTATGTACTGATGTTACATAAATAATTATAACCAATATTATGTATCAATGACCTTTCATTATAATAAGTAGTTTTAGAGAAATTACGATTTCAAGGACATGGTCGCCACCAAAATTGGTCTACCCACAAAAATAAAAAATAAAATCAAAAATAAAGCCTTTTATTATTTTTCTATTATTTTCTACTTGAAATAATAAACTTTTAACATGTAATAAATACTTTTCAAATAGAAACAAAAACGTTACTGCCCTCAATTTGTTCACGACCCACCAAAATTAGATATTTTTGTGTGGCGCGGACCAATCCAGCAAGGTATGACACTTGTGTCATGTCTAAATGCAGGAACGAACCTGAATCAAATGGTCATGTTACGACACGTTTGTTCGTCTTGCTGCGTCTCGTTTAACCATAAAAATGATTTCAATACTTACCTCCAAAATTGGTTCTTTCCCCCGGACAACTTTTGGTGCTCAGTTATAAGTGTCAAATTGTATAATAATATTGACTTATGTCATCTTATAGTATATTATATAACGGTAACGTTATGAAGGCTATAAAAGTTGAGTACCGCGGTTAGGCCACGAAGGCTTGCCGAGTGGCCTAAGTAAGGTACGAGACTTTTATAGCCTTCATAATGTTACGATTGTATACTATACTTTTTCTACGACAGCCACATACATACCTATTCGAGAATAATAAAATGGGTTAGTTACTTACTTCATATAATGAATGGGAATATTTGTGTGGATCGTCGTAGCATTGAGTATTCTGTCCACAATGTTGATGGCGAGAAATTGTTGCACAATTCTTCAAAATATGCCAACAACGCCGTTTCAGAGAAAGTTGAAACATTTTTTTGCAATTTCCATGTCAAAACAATCATAACATTTTTGGTACGCTTTATCTGACTTTTCATGTAAGAAATTGTCAGTCACTTTGAGCGCCCATAGCCTTGATTTCTTCGGAAGTGCATTTTTCACCAGAATCACTCATAATTACTTATGTTATTGCACAATAACGTCAAATTAAAACAAACTACACACCACCGAAATAGTTCAAATAGTTTCGTGATAAGTTTACAAATGTCAAACATACCATAGACAAGAGAAATAGAAAATAAGCCGGTTTTCAATTACGAAAAATGTGGTTGCGTTCAAGAATATTTAAATGTCGAATGTAAAATTATTGGATAAACTTATGATTTTTACCTTTGTTTTGCAATATCTAATATGTAAAACGCATTTAAGTTTATTTTTTCATCTTGATTTAAATTATGAACCTAAATATTATATTATTTATTAAAAGTTACTTATTACTGTAAATGAAAACATACCTGATAAATGGAAGTTGTGCTTTTAAAAAAAAATTAACAGAACTCCTATATTCATATGATTACTGCTAGCAGTAATCCTATGAACCAATAGACAAATAGACTTTCTCATCGTTACTCAAATGAACTTAATTTGGATACCGCTGACAATAATCTAATTGACAGATTTAAGTGCTGGAGTAGAAAAAAATATACCTAATGTAATAAAGAATGAAGTTATGGCAAGTCTTCTTTATAGCTGCGGATTTACTGGATTTACCATAGCAATAATCCGCTAAAAACAGGCTCTGGACGCTACACCAAAATTAGAATTTCGATGGAAAATTATTTTTAAATAAATATACATAACACTTGTAACAATTTGCAATGTTGCCGAAGGTAGTATTTTAGGATTGGTTTTCATAAAAAAAATAAAAACCCGGAAACAATTAGCCCACACAATGATTATCAGCTCCGCCACAAAAAAATCACGCTGAGAAATTCACCCCAATCACTGATGCTATGTCGCGATCGAAACGCAGTCTGGCTCTGTCGCGCCACTACAGAAGAGCGATAGGGAGCTAGCTTTGATATATTTACGGAGCGTAAGCAATTGTGACATTCGTTACCAAGTTGCCTCACTATGTTTTCCTTCACCAAAATGCGACTGGCCTTACCTAACCACAAAATTTAAATTTTGAAAAAGCCCTCGTCTTTATGTATTGGACCGACTTCCATCAAATACGGCTAAGAACGCTCCCGACTAATTCAGCGTTCAAAAAAAATCTAAATCGATCGATTTAGAGAGCTACGATGCCACAGACAGACACACACAGACGAAGAGACAGACACGTCAAACATAACACCCCATCGTTTTTGCATCGGGGGTTAAAAATATCAAACGACACATTTCATAAGTACCTATTTGATTTTGTTTCTTGTGGATTACTTGTAAACTATGTGAGGTGTGAAATAAAAAGTATTGTATTGTATTGTATAAGTTCCTACCCTGTTTACCATCACCCTTGAGATCCAACAGTTGCTCGTGAAGCAAGCCGACCTGCGTTGACGCCAGCGTCAATACTCCAGAGACGAGAAAATTCTCAGCGGCGTCACCCACGCCAGATATTACGACGCTTAGCGAGGTGTAAAAGTACATCACTGCGAATCTACTTACAACAAAAAAATCTAGTTAGAATAAGAGTTTAGTTACTATTTCCTTTGAGCAAAATTCGTAATTGCATGAACAAAAATCAAAAATAACTTGCGAATGCGTTATACCCAAAATAGTACTGAAATTCTATCAGGATATTTAAAGAGTTTTTTCCAAAAAAATTGCCAGTATTTTTCACAAGCTAACGTATAACGTCAAAACCTTATGGTAAAACTTTAGTTCCTATCAAAAACATCAAGGTCATCTCGGCAACGCCACCAAACCTGCTGTGACATCCTATTCGATTTTGAAGCCCAATTGGTAGTATAGTCAACCAATTGGAACCCTAGGCCACTGTAGGACTATGTCATAGTGAAGTTATAAATCAGATTGTAAGAAATCTCTTACTGCTTGTCATTTTGACATGGTTGTAGAGTGGCTAGGGTTCCAATTGGTTGACGTACATTTCGCCAACAAGTCATGTGGTATGCATAATCTGCTCTTCAGCTTGTTGTTATCTATTTTCAACAAGTTACTACACACTAAAGTAGGCTATTTTCTATTTTACATGTATTGCCCTTTCACGTCGAAAGGAAACGTGATCTTCAACGGCAGCGTCAGCACGTCCTTCAGAGCCGGCACCACGAACCAAAAGACGGCGGTCACACCAGCAGACACCAAAATCAGGTTTCCAACCAATCCCGTCAGTTTTACTGCTCTTTCCAGCTGCGCTTTCAGCTGCGGCTCTGATGGGGTGAAAGCTGGACCTGTAGGCAGTGATATGGGCAAAAATAATTGAATTACAAAATTTAATTACGGAAATTAACGAGTTCGTTTGACTCCTAATGAATCCCATCACCAGAACTCGAGCTTGAGCAAATTGTGACTCAACATGCTTAACAAACATAACAAAGAGAACAAATCTCCTAACACGAACTATGCGTCGTTAAGGAGTGCCGTTCTGATCATCATCAGCAGTTCCACTCCATCAAATGTCACTATTTGTAATGTAAATTGTTGATGTTATGATCATAATACAAAAGCCACTAAAAGTGTGCCGTCAGATTTGAGGAGTTCCCTTGATCTCTCATAGATCCCAGTACCAGAACTCGAATTTGACCAAAATGTGACTTGAAAACTCAAGCTTACAAACTTTTCATTGAAAAATTAAGCATACAAACATAACAAAGAGAACAAATCTCCTAACATGAGCTATGCGTCGTTGAGGAGTTCCGTTCTGATCATTATGAGCAATTCGCAATACCAATATAGGTATATTATACACATACATAGTTACGTATATAGAGATATACGTACTAGGAATATAAACTAAAACAAAATGGCATATTTATACAAAAAACCGGCCAAGAGCGTGTCGGGCCACGCTCAGTGTAGGGTTCCGTAGTTTTCCGTATTTTTCTCAAAAACTACTGAACCTATCAAGTTCAAAACAATTTTCCTAGAAAGTCTTTATAAAGTTCTACTTTTGTGATTTTTTTCATAATTTTTAAACATATGGTTCAAAAGTTAGAGGGGGGGGGACGCACTTTTTTTTCCTTTGGGAGCGATTATTTCCGAATATATTAATATTATCAAAAAACAATCTTAGTAAACCCTTATTAATTTTAAAATACCTATCCAACAATATATCACACGCTGGGGTTGGAATGAAAAAAAAAGTCAATCCCCACTTTACATGTAGGGGGGGTACCCTAATAAAACATTTTTTTTCCATATTTTATTTTTGCACTTTGTTGGCGTGATTGATATACATGTTGGTACCAAATTTCAGCTTTCTAGTGCTAACGGTTACTAGTTGACTACGGAACCCTAAAAAGGCGCTGATGGACCTTCGTAATTTTTCTTGAAAATAATTTGATTTGCTCTTAGAGCAGCTACCATAAATATGTTTCTGGGAATGCGAGTTCATACTAAATGCTAATTTGGGCGCGTTACCATCTCCCAAGGCGATGAGGCGTTTTATCCTCTCCTGCCTGACAATGATAGTCATCAGCTTTACAGCTTGCACGAGATGTGACATCAGCAACACGGCCGCGTCTACCATGCGCTCTGAATCGTCACGGTGCTGGAAGCAATAACCACAAAATTATAATTTTGAAAAAATCCCCGACGTTGGGGACTGATTTCCATCAAACATAGCTAAGAACACTCCCGACTAATTCAGCTTTCAAACAAAAACAAAATAAATCGGTTCATCCGTTCGGGAGCTACGATGTCATAGACAGATACAACACAGGCAGAGAGACAGACACGTCCAATTTATAAAACCCTGTCGTTTTTGCGTCGGGGGCTGAAATATGTAGGTCTATGTGGCGATGACACAATAAATGTACACAATGCGAACTACTCTCGAGTCGGCAACTCGGCACTTCGTTTTCCACTACCATGGTGAGCGGGTCAATCGCAAAGTACTCGAGTAAAATATGAGTTTTATTGATCACCCCTACAGCACAACGAAGCCTCAGCATCACATTCTAAAAGCAGGATACATCCAACGTCACAATTGCTTACGCTTCGTAGATCTCTCTATCGCTCTTCGGTCAGAGCCAAACTTTCGATCACCACGTAACGTCAACGATGTCACTTCGGTTAGGCCGAATGGTCTTCCAGGAGAATGGTAGTGGAAAATTAAAGAAAAATTTCAACGGAAGCGAATCAACTGCAGAAATAGATTGCTGTCTAGGTTCAAGCCTATGGTGCAAGATTAACAAACATCTAATCACTTAATACTCACTTTATACACATATGCGATCTCAGCCAGAATGATGAAGAAGAACATGACAGTTTGCGTGACGTATCTGAACACTATGTAGGCCAATCTCCCGCCGTGCGTCAGATTATCCGGCATCCATACTCCAGAATACTTCATCACGGCTATAGATGATGAGAGGCAATCCGAATTCTTCATTGCAGTGCCCCTGAAGTAAATGATCGGCTAAAGCTGGTCGTTCACACTAAGATATGCTAGCACCATTCAATTGAGCTGGTGAAGCAGGCTAGAAGTAACCTATTGCGGAGCTCAAAGGCCGAGCTCCGCGTAAGGCCGAAGGTACAAAACGTCAAGCGTCACACAAGAAGCTGCATTCCTAATTTACGAAATATTTAAAGTTCTTATTTATCGGCCAAAACTGAAGAACTGTATTTGAGGTGCGGCAAAAATCTTTTCGGATGCTATTCTGACCCGGTCTCATTATAAAAGTTTACCGATTTTTGCAAAATTTTGTAAGCGAAACCTACCGCACATCTTATAACTAAACAGATTATTGAATTAAACGTTATAAATTCGGGTTCGTTTTAGAAAGGTACTGTGGTACTAGTTTGAAGACTTTAAGTCTACTGCTCATAGTCACATTTTTTTCGCTTACCTAGAACGAGAGGAAAAGAAGGAGAGAAACGTATAGAAAATCTGTTTAAACATTGAGATGGTGCTCTCTATTCCGAGTCTTCGCTTACAATGGTACGTAGTAATAAGCTTAGTTTTTAATTAGCCAAAAGTTTATCTAATTAAGGTTTGTTTAAACACTTTCAAAGTAAGTTTTTAATTCGAATCAAATTAAATTACGTAAATGTGTCGGAAAGTTTGTAGGTCAATTTTGTTTCCTAATTACTGACCTTTTCTACCGAACCATATGTTTTAATCAGAAATTATACGCTGAATGAAAACCTTGAGGTTTATTCAAAAGGATTACTAAAGTTCACTAGACACAGACAGTCAATACAGTCATCTCTGTTTATTTATTCCATAGCCATTAGCCTTATTGATGACGGTAGCTATAATTATTACGAACTAACTTTTGCCCGCGGCTTCACTAACGTTAGAAAGAGACAAAAAGTAGCCTATGTCACTCTCCATCCCTTCAACTATCTCCACTTAAAAAATGACGTCAATTCGTCGCTCCGTTATATCGTGAAAGACGGACAAACAAACAGACACACACTCTTTCCCATTTACAATACTACTAGCCTTTGTCCGTGGCTTCGCTCGCGTTAGAAAGAGCCAAAAAGTAGCCTATCTCACTTCATCAATTTAACTAGGTACCGTCAATTTGCCGTGAAAGACGGACAAACAAACACACACACTTTCCCATTAATAATATTAAAGTATGGATTAGTATAGTATGGATGGATGTGGGAGGAAGTAACGGGAGAGGAAAACTGAGGAAGAGGTGGATGGAATGTCTAAGACATGATATTAAACGAAAGTAAGTTAATGATGAGAATTGACGGGTGATAGGTATGGAAGAGGAAGACAGGGTGGCTAGCCGAATGGCACAATCGCTCACGAAACGCTCACGAAACGAAGCGCTAGTAGATATCTATCTCTATCGCGCTTGCGTATTGGCGCGACAGAGCCAGCGGCGTATCGCTTTCGTTTGGCGTCGGAGAAATGCCATTCGGCTACGGGGCATGCCGCGCCGACCCCAAAAATAAGGGACCATTTAGACGGTACGAGAACTCGCATGCGAGTTTTATTACATTGCGGTATTTGATGGCTGTGCAAAATTGTATGTAACCTCAACAACCCGCAATGTAAATAAAATCGCATGCCATTTGCACGTCGTCTAAATCAGGCCTAATGGTGACGGATTATGTAGACAACAAACCTGTATTTACTTTGTAGCTGGTTATTCTTCAGTGCCATAATTAAATGTTTATATAAAGTTTGAAACACGTGACGCCTTGACGATTCACTTTTCCAAGTGACAGAATTTTGCTGCAAAAACCTTATCGCTGCAACCAATGCGATTAATTGCAGCTCAGACATGTTATTAAGATATTTGACGTCTGTTTCGTAATAAGTAGTTCAGAAATGTTCGCAATTTTCTTCGATAATTATACTAAATTCGTAGTTACTTTCTGCGAAATTCACTTATTGAATGCAGCGATAGCATGACATTTTGATAGCAAATTTAACTAGCGACTTGCCCCGGATTCGCACGGGGGTGAAATCATTAAAACATCTACAGTCAACCAAAAAAGTGATTTACCTCTTTTCGACCTCATGTGTTTAAAAATAGAGGCGAAACGTGGTAAACTACTTTCATGGCTAACCGTACAGTAAGTTTTATGGTTTTGTTTAAAATATAAATATAAATATATATATTGGGGACACCTTACACAGATCAACTTAGCCCCAACTAAGCAAAGCTTGTACTATGGGTGCTAGGCGACGATATACATACTTAAATAGATAAATACATACTTATAATTATACATAGAAAATATCCATGACTCAGGAACAAATATCTGTGATCATCACACAAATAAATGCCGTTACCGGGATTCGAACCCAGGACCGCGGCTTAGCAGGCAGGGTCACTACCGACTGAGCCAGACCGGTCGTCAAAAAAGATAGACATATTATTATGCCATGATGGACTTTTTTGAAGGCTTATAAGAAATACATAATTTTGCCATACATAGTTTAAATATTTTGGGCAGCGTTTTCGATTATATAAGGTCTTAACCAGCAGCGGGGTTTTGTAAATTTTAACATTAAAAGAAAAAAGTCAATACGTAGCCACCGAAAACAAAATATTGCTCAGAAAAGCTGTTCCTTCTAAGTTGTGTGTTGCAGACTGCTGTCTGAACGTCTGTAAAGCCCCTCTTAGTTTTGTTTTAAATAGGCTACTTGACCCTTTTTCAAAGTATGTCTTATATTATAAATTTAAATAGATATCATACACGAAAGAAAAAACGACAAGGCCCACTGGTGGCCGAGCCGGGAATCGAACCCGGGTCTTCAGCTTACGCGGCTAACGTCTTCACCACTAGACCACCCGCCCGCCCAAAACACTAATTGCTCGCCCTTAGAGTTGGTCAAAAGGCGCCTAGCCTTATCAGAGATAACATACACTAGAGAAATTTCGTCGGGTACCACGGCGGGCGGGTGGTCTAGTGGTGAAGACGTTAGCCGCGTAAGCTGAAGACCCGGGTTCGATTCCCGGCTCGGCCACCAGTGGGCCTTGTCGTTTTTTCTTTCGTGTATGATATCTATTTAAATTTATATTTTATATATAGTAGTGTGACTACTTCAAAAAAAGAACAAATCAAAAAATATTCAATAAAATAATTTGATTTGTTCCCTAGTTGTACGTCTTATATTATTAATTACTGTCTAATTAAACGAAAAAAAATAGTACCATATTTTATTTCGACTTAAAAACCCGCAAAAAAATTATTTAAAATTTACTTTTACGTGATCAGGCAAAAACAACATCAGCCATATTAATCTATAGAATATCTATGACATGACGTCAGTATATTTAGAAAAAATATTTCACATTGTCACACCCGTCAACGACTATGAATTTTAATACAATAGAGGTTGCTTCTATGGAGATCAGATTACTACCTCTAATTTCCATAGTTGATCTGAATTATGTGACGTCACTCCAATGGCCAACACCGTTTTCGAAGTCCATAATTAAAAAAAAACATACACACATCTTTAATTTAAAATACGCAGTCATCACGCACTTTTAAGGCCCGCAAGCTATAAATATTGATTTCTTAAGTCAAATACTACAGAAAACAATAACTTGATGTGCTAAATTCGATACGAGTCTAGTAGCCTATTGCTGAATATGTTATGTCATTAAACAAATAACTGAATAAATTAAAGAAAACATGCCTGCCGGCGCTCATTCTCAAGAGTTGCGTCGACTGCAACGTGATACTTTGAAGCCTATTTTAACGAATGTAATGACAACATTTCATACCATGCTTGACAAATTTAATTACTTACCTACTTTATGTGTAAGCCGTATGCCAAAATCAATAATACGTAATTTGTGTATATAACGGAAGAAACAACTAATTCTAATCGAATCGTTTAAATAACTTGATCGGAAATGAATTATGTAGGCTGTAGGTAACCAATTAAAATTTATTTAATAAGTACTCAGTGGTTGGTGACTGAGTAGTAATTATTGCTAAAACGAAATACTTGATGCGAATTCCAATAATGATTAAAACGTTGTACGTAGAAATCTTAATTTTACGAAATTAAGACAATGCTTTTCGGCATATTCCTCTGGTTTCATAATTATAGTTTCCGAGAATCCATCAGCTTAACTTTGGATCCAATATGTCTCCTTTCATTTGTAAATTAATTTAGGACTTGTTCATAGCCAACGTCACAATCGCTTATGCTTCATAAGCCTATCGTAGCTAGCTCTCCCTATCTCCTGTAGTGGTGCGACAGAGACAGACTGCGTTACGATCGCCACCTAGCGTCAAAAATTGACGCGTCGGCTAGGCTGGCTGGTATTCGAATATCGTTTTTTTTTTAGCCTGCATTAGTGTCCCAATGCTGGGCAAAGGCCTCCCCTCTCTTCCTCCACTCGACCCCACTCGCATTTTCTCACCAGTTCGGATAAAAATTTTCCAAGTCGTCGCACCATCTCCTTTAGGCCTGCCTGAAACCTGACCTATGTACCATCTATGGTAGTCCGTGGGTCCCACTCGGTAACCATTTTGGCCCACCTTTCAGGATGCATGCGGATGACGTGTCCAGACTTAGGCTGCTTTAAAAAAAAACGTCAAAAGAATGTAAAATTGATAGTTTTAGTCGGTGAAATACTACACTTTCCGTTATCCAATAGATTTATTTAATTCAAGTTCCAGTTAGAGCATCTTATTATCTTGATTTTTATAAGACTGGATTTTTGAAAACTAACTCACTAAATTAATTATGAATTTTTCTCTAATGCACGTTTAGAAAAACGCACGTATAGAGCTGAATCAGTCGATCTTATTTGTAAAATTTGGACAATTTTGAATGTTAAAACGGGTAAATTTATAATTCGTATATCCTGTACCTCAATCATATCAGACTAGATTTTTATTTTAAGTTTTTGAAAAAGAGTAAACTAGCCTAAGGCGAATTCAATTTTTCTCAGAAATTACCTAAAATTAAGTGACAATTTCTTTGAACGTTTACTTAAATTGCTGTTGTGCCTTAGTGATTATAAATTGCTATTATTGATTTTTGCCAATTTTTTGGAAACGAGCCTTCACCGGTACAATTATTACCACTTTTGGACATTTTCTGATATTTTGTTAGACCAAGTAGTAAAAGTCCTATAATGTGATACTCGTATATATTTATAAACTACTCGCAAAGCCCTTTAATTTGATACTACACACGGTATGATCAGGCGCTCGGTTGCGATTTCACTATTTTTAACACGAAAGCCCTTTTAAGCCTAGCGGTCTTGGCACCTACATCTACTACTCGAGTTCCGGGTTCAGATATCGTACTGTTTTATTTAATTTATTGGAGAAACAACGGAACTATGTATTAAAACGCCAAGAACTCATTTGAGAGTCACTGCTGATGAAACTACTAATTTAATATGCCCACCTTATTTCAAGAACGATGCGTAGATACCTTTATATTTGTTCACAGTGAACATTTAATTTCCGGATCATAATTACTCGGAAATTCGACACCGGTAAATTCTCGCAACGAAGATGTAGGTAGTTTGTATTGTACTAGGGAAGTTATGGTGACAGAATATGTTGACACTGATATATGCTGCGTTACAGCGGGTCTAGTGGAAGTGACAGTAGTTGACGCTACGTGGCTATCGAAACGCAGTCTGACTCTGTCGCACCACTACAGAAGAGCGATAGGGACAGCTAGCTACGATACGCTTACGTAAGCGATTGTGACGTTTCCTAGGTACCAAGGATCGAGATCGCTTTCTGTTAGTTCATTATTACAGTGGCGTGTTGCGAGCGAGTTGAAAGCGAGCGATGCCATCATATCACATATCACTGCATTATAGGCTTCTTTGGCCTTTTGGCCAGACGAGATCCTGACAGCCTTATATCCTGGTTCAGCACAATCATGAAGGTCACACGCGTTGGGCTCCAGGGATCCTTTAGGAGGGCAAAAGATCGGCCTGAGTGGAGAGCACTGCAACGTACAGCGACTTATAGTGGTCACGATCCTCAGTCATTAGGTTTCGACGAAGAAGAAGAAGAAGAAGAAGAAGATCACATATCATATTGAAGAGTGGCAAACGAGAAAGCGAGGCGAACACGCAATGACTTCGTCGCAAGCGCGGAACGACCAAACGATTCGCTCGCGTTCTCATCCGCCAACACACTGTCCTCACTGCTAACAGTTCTCAGTTTGGCGGAATCGTTTTATGTAAAATAGTTGTAAGTTTCTTGTAAATAAATAAAAAATTAAGAGACCTAGGTTTCCCTAAACCTCCCTCGTTAGTAAGAACACGCTTATACGTCGGCATCTAGTTTTATGGAAAGCCCATACATTTCAGGGATACGTTTTTTGTATGTGCTTTATCGGTCCCGTATTGTATCGTTCTTGTTGCAAACATTATTTGACCGATGGAGCTTGAACCTCTTTCAAGGATAGTAAAAAAGAAAAATATCTAATTTTATAGTCGGTCCAATGCTTGAGTTTCAGAAAGTAGCCATTTATTTCGTCTCCAGTGGATTGAATAACCTGGTCTGACCCCAGGGAGCACTAAATTAAACTTTCATGAACTAAGACGATTTTTCCGAATGAATTTTCTTTTGTTTAATGTAAAAATGGTGAAAACATAATTTTCTTACTAAAAGGCTTCACTTGTTTATTAGAGTCCCCAGAAGAAGATATTTTTAAACAGATTAGCGTTTTTTTGTACAAATAATATTATAAGATTTTTTCTGGAGTATGTTTTTTTTCTAATGGTCGAAATCTCAAAATTTACAGAACAGTTAATACTTTTATACGGGTATTAGACTATGTTAACACAATCTGTAGTTAGTAGTTATCGCTATTTACTGTTGGCAACACCACCGCCTCTCCACGTTCCACGCTGCATCGGGGATTCCCTAATAAATGTTTGTATACTGAATGTTTATCGAATTAAAATGTACAGTATTGTTATTGAAACGTTACAAATCATTAAAAACCGTTATTGTCGTTTAGAAAAAAAAAACATGCTTGGTTTTTTTTTCATAGTTCTGAAAAAATATTGTTTTTTTTTTTCTATTTGCAACCCTAAAGCGCCTTCTGTTTGACAGGCGGTATCTTGAGCTCGTTCGGAGGCAGCATGGCCTATGGTCTTAGCCTGTCCGAATGGACGAATAAAAAAAAAAATTGAGCTCGTTCGCCAACATCGACTGCCTGGCATGTCGAAGCTCCGCGGCCAATTATTATTTATTTATTTAAAATTTATTGCACAAAATATACACAACAATGTATAAATGGCGGACTTAATGCAACAAGCGATTCCTATCATTTAAAAGTAAGGTAAAGTAATCTAAACGAATACCTAAATATAGAAATATGTTTTTGTAACTGCCCAAACTGCGAAAGATGGACATATACGCTTATTTATGTGTAGGTTACCTACTAGACTTATATTGACCGGGATATAGACCGTGATTGCCGTTTTGATTTTTGTTGAACTCCCGGTATTTCGACGCCGTTGCATGCATCATGATCATGAATATCATGATCACGGAAAACTGAAGAAAGCGGGTGGATGTCAAAGTTGCATAAACAGCGCGCGATCTACCCCCCTTAGCGCGCGTCGGTTGCGTTCACTTTCAGCGTTACCACTAGTCGCATTCACGCTCGATGGGGGACTCTCATAGGTTACTGAAATACAGCTCAACGGACACTTAATTGAGCTTTTGTCAAAGAAGGAAGAGTTCCTTTTAAGTATCTGCGATGTTTCAACTTGAGTAAACTTGCCAGGGGGCAAAATAAATGCTGGTATTTATCTACTTACCTAAATTGGTTCGAATTTCATTTAAAACAATACATTGTCGCCTTTAAGAATTAATTCTTCTTTAGGGTTGTCACTTTTAAATGTTAAAGCGACTTTAAAATACCCCGTGACAAATTCATTTTGTCTTTCACATTTAATATTAAAAAGCATAATTTATACTACTTACAAGAAAATCGCCACGTCGTAATAATGAGGGTATTCTGAATTGTTTTTTTCTCAGGCGCAATACTGATGGCGCTATTACATAAGTCGACAGGACCCGCATGCGGGGTAAAAGAGATCGTTTTCATTAGCCGATAAGGTCCACAATCAGGGTGCGAGAGATTTCAGGAACGCGTGTCACAGGGCCTGCGGTAGACTATGTCGGTCTCGCATCGGTCTAATAAGTCATCAGAAAAGGTGAATATTACACCAATATTACACCACTCCTCGAATATTACACCATAAAGCGTCTGCAATAGACGTTAAGGCCAATGATGATGTGTCGCCTGCGAGGACTCCTCGAAAGCTGCATACCGAACGAGTTAACGACCAATTAAATTGCACCACTTTCATTGGTTGTTATCTCGCCTGCGGGGACTCCCCGTATGCTGTATACCGAACGAGTTATCGACTAATGAAATTGCGCCATGAGGCGCCAGGTCTTTCGGACAGCAAAATCCAATACCACCAATAATAGATTTATCGATATTTATTTGATTGGTGGATTTTGAAGTTTGCTGTAAGAAAAACCTGACACCTTATTATCGTCGTCTGGCGAAAACAGCGTTTCAGAAATCTTTAAAACGAGTTCAAGATAAGTTGCCAATGATTTTGACAGCTGTCCCTCCCTCCCTCGCGACGTGCTAACTTTATTTTAAATGTCAAACTTATATATTGAGTGTGGCCTGAGTGGACGCTCGATGCGGAGCGTTCGGTGGGGCGTGCAGCGCCAACCAAGCGTACTTCCAGCCTATGCAGTGTCGACTCAGGACACTTGTATAAACTTCAGTCAGTCACACCTCGGACACCGGCGATCAAATATATGAAAGAGGCGCGTTCCTAGCACACAATCAGTTCAATCGTGTAGGTGAACGCGTTCCATGCTTGTTGAGTGAAATATGACAGGTCGACCGTTTACGTTTTTGACAGGCGGTAACTGTGAGGTAACCGAGGGTGGGCGGCACTTTCAGCGGTAAGGGGGTGTGGCCATACTGTACGATAGTACTCTTTATTATAACTGTGCTTCAGTTGTCTGTCATGCACGCCCAAGATAAGCGTGCACTCAAGCCTAACTCTTAAGAGAACAGGAAGAAAAACAAGGAAACCTTACGAAAAAGGACTCAACCCTAAACAAAAGGCCGTTTTATCGAAACCAATTAAAAGGTAAGATAACGAATTAGTTTACGAAGAGAAACGTATCAAACAGGAAAATCATTAAAATGACAAAAATGGAAATTCTAAAACAGTGACTGAAGTGATGCATAATTAATAGGCAATTTTTTTTTTTACTTTACAAATTACACTTTTATATTTATTTTTATCCTCATCGGTAATTTGGGACATTGACCTTCATCATCATCATCATATTAGCCCTTTATCGCCCACTGCTGAGCATAGGCCTGTCTTCTAGTACGCCACTTGTCCCTGTCCTGAGCTAGTCTCATCCAGTTGTAACCCAGTCGTCCACGCAACGAGCTAACGGCTTACGACATTGTCCTTATTTTCAATGAAGTTCGTACTTCGTTCGTAGGAGAAGCATAAAAATGCAATCTTCAGTCTTTTTTCCAAAAGGGGTAGGCCGAGCAAATGAAACTGTTCCAAGCTTCAGTGCTACGCTTAGCAGTAGCTTGCTCGCCCAGATTAGAAGGTACCTGGTCCAGCCGAATGGCATTTCTATCGCTCTTTCGTATTGGTGCGACAGAGCCAGCAGCGCCCTTTCGATCGGCGTCTAGCGTCGCAGAATTCATCATCATCATCATATCAGCCCTTTATCACCCACTGCTGACCATAGGCCTCTCTTCTAGTACGCCACTTGTCCCGGTCCTGAGCTAGTCCTATCCAGTTGTGACCCGCAAATTTCCGCATGTCGTCGACCTAACGAGCCAACGGATGCCAGGCAGTTCACCATTGATTTGAAGGATTTGGATTATTTGATTGTATAAATTGTATTACACTGAGAGCCGTTGAATGTTTGAATTGAGAGGGTATTGAATTGATTCACTACTGCATACTAACATCTTAACCTTACGATGACATTCGTCCATTCTTGGTTTTGTAACAGACCTCAATAAAGTCCTTTCTCGTTAAAATGGCTTTCTTGTAAAATCCGTGTAAGGGACACAAGTACGACATCGTTACCTCTACTACGAGTTTCCCCTTTCTTGAAGTGAAATTTAAGTCATGTCATGGACTCATGGATAAAGTCAATCATGCTATAAAGTTTGACAAGCCTCTGGTTCTTGCTAAGGAGAAGCGATATATACCCAGAATGTTGCGCGAGGCCATTGAGATCAAGAAATATCCAAACTTTAATAGAGTGGAATGCCCTGCCTGAGACTGTGTTCCCACATGAGTACAATCCATGTCTCTTTAAAGCAAGAGTAAATAGGTATCTCATAGGTAAGCGTGATCCACCGTAGAGCGCATCATCACTTACCATCATCACTTACTATTCATACTAAAAAAAAAAATAAGATGGCTTTACTTTACCACCGGCTTGGGATCCAGTAGTACATCTGATAATGGAACAAGCACGACGAAGGCTGTGAGGCATTTGTGTTGTATGGTGTTGGACATTTGCAGTTTTTTTTTGTCAATTTTGTGTAGATTAATTGGTTAATTTTTTTTTTAACATAGTAATGGTCAATGTTTTGAATATTGTATAACTAGCTTTATTAGTGTGTGAACCTGCCTCCAAAATCTATATTTTGTGGTCATGGTTCGTTAATATTTCTTGTTTCTTGTATGTGGGTAGCTTTTGCACATTGTAATTTTTCCTCAGTCACCCGTTGACCACGAACGCTGTAAAGAGTTCGAAACGTCGGGATGAATTTTAAATTCATTATACGCGATTTAATCCGTTTCCATAGTTTTATTTCATGAGTAACTATCGCGGTAACCGAAGACAATATTATGAAACTTAAAATCTTAAGTCCGCCTTTTGTAACTGTATATTTTAACTGTTCAATAAAGTTTAGATAAATAAATAAACTTCTAATGCGACTTCTAACCGTAAAGGAATGAGTGAGGGAAGAGTTGTAACTCCATTCATTCGTAAATGCGGGTTATTTGTAGTGACATTTAGCGACAATCACGCGTCAAATAGCGTTAATTATCAGTACTGCTACTTGTCAGAGTTGTTGTTGTGTAGATGTCGCGACGAACGAAGAGTCTGATTGTTATTGCGTCTAAATATTGGGAGCTAGACAAAACGTTATAAGGTAAGCACGATCTATATCCCAGTCGGTACCTATATGATGGCAAATGAAAGTACTTCTTTGTAGCTGTCATTCATGGGCCCCACGTTGGGCGCCAGAATGTAGGGTGATTGGAATAAGACGCCAAGTAGGAACCAGTGATTTATTGGTCGTTCATACAAAATATCATATCATACAAAGCGGGGTAAATACCTAGCTACAAAACAAAGGTACTAGTGAGCATAGGGCGGTACGCATCGGCGTTCTCACCCCTTACTCAGCCCCTCAGGAGATGTCCACTGCAAGTCCGACCCGAGTATGAACTTATGGGCGGTCCGTGTAGACGGTCTCGACCCGCGCTCATTTAGTGGTTAACCTTGGGGATAGCAGAGGCCGTCTCCCAAGCTAGACCGCTAGCTAGAGAATGACTGATCGTTTTTTTTTTTTTATATAAGAGTTATTGAAATTTAGAGCGATGCCCTATCTTATCCAAAAGAGAACGCCGGGATGTCCCGAAGGGACATCCTGGGGAAAAATGACTGATCGGCGGCCGCGCGGCGCCTTTTATTACGGTTTCCGCGCCGCCTGCGCTCCCCGCACCGCTCGAAGTCCTTCGCGCGCGCTCGGGTTGATCGGTCCGCTGATCGTGACAGGTGGTGATGTGCGAGCGAGAAAGTATTCGGATCCGCGCGCTCGCGCGTGATGTTATTTTGTCTCGCTACAACCATGAATAATTCTAAACTCGTTATTTTAAACACATGGTACCGGCTCGTGTCGTATCCGGTTATTAGATTTTCTGTCGTTACAAACGAACGACCAGCATTACTCGTGTTCGCAGTTTTCCAATAGTAACGCCACAGATTACATAAAACAAGAAAGAAGACTTTCAAGCGAAAATTAAATTCATGGTAAAGCGGTTAAAGGTGTGTGTAGAGACAACCATGAAAGGTAGTTAGGTACAGAAAGGACACTTCCTACAAAACCGGAGGACAGCAGCATTTCAAGGTCAGACTATCCCCGTTAATTATTTAGGGTTGTCAAAAGTCACGTAATTACCCCATCTGTGATGGCTCACGCAAACATTTATTTTCGAATAACATTTATTATAACATACTTTGAGTATAATGCTTATTTCTGATAATAAATAAATTGTATAACACAAATTCTTTCTAAAGCACAGTTAGAATAAAAAACAATTGTACAGTAAATTAGATCCATCATTTACCAGAAAAGTAGATTAGGTTAGAATGTGTCCCCTACACACAACGCGCTGCTACCAGAAAAATAGGTTAGGTTAGGTTAGAACTGTGACCCTTAAACATATGTACTGCTATCAGAAAAGTAGGTTAGAACTGTGATCCCTTCAAAAAAGAATAAAATTAATTCATGAAATGTTTTATACTGTTTGCTAGTTATATTATACTAATCGTATATCAATAGATAGTTATACCATATAACGGTTATTATAAACAAGTATTATACGAAATAATGATTATACAAAATAAAAGTAGATATTTTGTGGTTATACCAAATGTTAATTATGTCAAATGAGTAATTATATCCTTTAAATATGTACGAAATGTTGTTATATCAAATGTTATTATACCAAAAAAAGTTATACCAATCATTACACACCCGCGTTCACCTACCTACACGTGTTTAGACTGTGTGCGTAGGAACGCGCCTCTTATATATAATTTGATCGCCGGTGTCCGAGGTGTGACGGTAGTTATTATGTATGTTTCCTCGTATAGTGACGTTGGAATAAACATTAATAAAAATACGAGAAGTTGACGTTCGGAATAAACATTAATAAAAATAAAGATCCATTGTCATCAATTATTTAAGAAAGCCGTATTGGTGAGTAATAGATCACTCCGTATGGAATTTCATCACGTTCTTTCTTTCGATTTTTTTTTAATTAAAAATGAAAAAGTTTTTATGATTAAGTAATTTGGGTTCAATAACCCAAAAATCATGTTTGCAAAAAATGCCTTAGAACAGAAAACTGATTTTGACCCATCTTAGCTGGTAAGAATTAAAAGCGCCAATTTGGATAGGACTAGGTAAGCAGGATGCGGGGAATAAAAGGACTCGGGACCTCAATAATAGTTATTTGTTATACAAGGGTGCAAAGTTGTATTTTAACGCCGAGTGTGGAATTGTTGAATTGTGGAATTGAAAAACAAGCAAGTGAAAGGATTCTGTAGTTGAACCACGAGCGAAGCGAGTGGTTCGAGAATAGAATCCTGAACTTGCGAGTTTGTTAACACACGAGAAGTAAGTACATTTGCACCCGTGTGTCAAAACTTTACCCCTCATTATAGCGAGGCAAATACAACGCAAAAAACGCGTTTATCACAGTAGTTCCACAGGTGGTAAATCATTGTCATCACTAGATTCACTCACTACTATAAATTTTAAAGCAAAAAAAAACTACTATATTCAAGGTCAAATTACTTTATCCACTAGTGGATAAAATGCGTTTTTACCCGCTGGTAATAAATGACAAAACACGTGTTTCCGAGCTAGTGAGGGAAAAAATCAAAAAGGTAATCACGGTTTATATCCCGGTCAATATACGTCTTATGTGAAAACTATCTTCGTGTCTCCTGCGCTGTGGCTTTAGCAATATATTGCACACCGCAGTTTTTATCTGTTACAATCTGTTAGGAATATAAGAATTCTTTTTGCATTTCTGCGATTCCTATAAATAGACAACGAGATGTCAAGTCGGGCGAAATGGAGTTGTGATCAATGATTCTGTACGATATATTTTCAGAATAGATTTATCTTTTCTGAGATATTCCTTGTGATATAATTGATTGACACCGGAGAAGACAGCTTCAAATTGGTTGTTATAATTCATATCTCTCGTTTTCCTTGTAATAATTTAGAAATATTGGAAATTGGCTCAAATGTAAAGTCGCCGTCAATAGAAATTGTCAACAATGTAAACAAACCATTTCATAAAATATCAATATTCTAGCACAATTTTATTATATTAAAGGTTGGGGATCATAATGTGATATGAATTGATTAAGTAACACATGGATTTAGCCAGTATCTGATGAGGTAGAATGGAAATTAAAGACATTTTGGTTACAAGGTTTGTTTACATTGTTCACAAATTCTATTGACGGCGACTTTAAATGAAATTCGCTGATAATTCTATCATTATTTAGTGTAAAGTACAGCGGGGAAAATCTCGTCCGCGGGCAATCGTAACTAACCCACTTTTTTCATTATTACACTATGATGTTGAGTTCTACGTGTATCCACTGAACACGCCTACCATATATAACCTGTGGACACTCTATTTAATAATGCAAACATTGTAAATTGACCAGTTAATTGTCCCCTAGTCGAGATTTGCCCCGCTGTACATTAGATTTAAATTTACTTCACCGGAAAGCAACTGGTAGCAATAGCAGCAATCTATTCAAAAAAGTGGAAACTAAAATTTCTGATGGTGACATCAAAGGAGCCGCCCGCCTCTTGTTTTCTGACGATGCAGTGGCGCCGGCCAACTCAGACACACTCGCGGCTCTCGCCGCTAAACATCCACCTTCAGACCCGAACCTTCATCTTCCAGATCCACCTCAAGCTAACCACCCCACTCTGATCGCCTCCGCCGAGGATGTTCTCGGAGCCATTTTATCTTTTCCTAATGGTTCTGCAGGAGGCCTCGACGGTTTATCTCCACAGCATCTCAAGGACCTCCTGTACTGTGGTTGCGGTGACACCAAGGAAAGTCTCTTGAAGGACTTGACAGCCCTTGTAAATATCATGTTGGCTGGTCAAGTCCCTCCAGAGATTACAGATATCCTCTATGGCGCCAACCTATGCGCCTTAATTAAAAAAGACGGTGGCATTCGGCCCATTGCGGTTGGCTGCACTCTGCGCCGACTCGCGGCCAAGATAGCATGCCGCGCTATACTTAAGGACCTTGCCTCCGAACTGCAGCCTATACAGCTCGGTTTTGGCTCTAAGAGCGGCTGCGAAGCTGCTGTTCACGCCGTACGGACGTATGTAGAGCACCAAGCAGGAGAGGTTCTTCTGAAGGTGGATGTCTCCAATGCTTTTAATTCAGTAGACAGGGGCGCCTTGTTGACACAAATTAAAGATAAAATTCCATCTACCTATAACTTTCTCTGGCAGTGCTACAGTTCCCCTTCTAAATTGTTTTACCAAACTGACCCTTTGTTTTCTTCCGTAGGTTGTCAACAAGGCGACCCTCTCGGTCCAGCAATATTCAGCCTCGCCATTCATCCCATAATTAAAAATCTAAATTCTAAATTGAACATATGGTACCTAGATGATGGCACCCTCGGTGGTGAAGCGATTTCAGTTCTCGGTGATTTGGAAAAATTAAAAACTGACCTAAAACACATTGGCTTATCCCTGAACTTTTCCAAATGTGAACTCTTTGTTACAGAGACTTGCCCAACAAAGGAGCATATAATACAACAGTTTGAACAAGTAGCTCCAGGAATCAAAATTATTAATAAAGAAACGCTTCACCTCCTTGGTTGTCCCATCATGGACCAATCTTTTAATCATTTCATAGACACGAAAATCGAAATTTTTAAAGCATCCTCACATCGTCTGGCTAATATTAACATACATTCGGCATATTGCATCATAAAACACTGTTTATTTGTACCAAAATTTACATACATACTTCGCGGCTCACATCTTTGGAAGCATCCTTCTCTAATCTCAAATTTGGACAATTTAGTTTTGGAAACTCTCACCACCATCTTCAATATTTCCTTTGGCGAAAGATCATGGACCCAGGCTAGCCTACCCATCAGGTTGGGCGGCTTGGGCATCCGTAAAATTTCTAGTGTGGCGCTGCCCGCTTTCTTGGCTTCGGTACATGGTGCACAAAACCTCATCGGGAAAATTTTAGCCCCATCCATTGGGGTCCTAGAGGCTGCGCACTGTACCGAGGCCAAGAATGTTTGGCAGCTAACATGCCCCAACACAGATCTGCCCGTCAACCCATGTTCGCAAAAGCAGTGGGACGGACCTCTCTGTCGTCTAACAAGGGACCGCCTCCTAGAGACGGCCCTTGATTCGGCAGATCGGGCTCGCCTCCTCGCTACCGCGGAATGGGAGTCGGGTCTGTGGCTACAGACGCTCCCATCCACAACAATTGGAACATTGCTGGACAACACTACATTCCGGTTGGCTACCTGTCTGAGAATAGGGGCATCAACAAATATGCCCCATCGCTGTCAGTGCGGAGCTATGGTGAACAGTCTTGGCCACCACGGCCTCTCGTGCAGCCGAAGTGCTGGTAGGTTTCCTCGCCACGCCAGCCTCAATGACGTCATCCGGAGGGCCCTTGCTAGTGCAAAAGTGCCGGCCGTCCTCGAACCCAACGGCCTGGTCAGGGTTGATGGCAAGCGGCCTGATGGAATGACGCTGGTGCCTTGGAGTATGGGTCGGCCACTTGTCTGGGATGCTACATGTGTAGATACCCTAGCGCCGTCCCATATTCCAAGCACCAAAGTTGTTGCTGGTGCGGCTGCATCCTCGGCTGAAGACCTCAAACGTCGCAAGTATGTCACCCTCGGCAGCAGCTACGTGTTTGCGGCGTTTGGGGTTGAAACCCTGGGGCCGTGGGGGCCTAGTGCGTGTCGCCTCTATGAGGAGCTGTCCAAGCGCCTCATAGAGGCGTCTGGCGACCAGAGGGCTGGCCAATATTTTGCTCAGCGGATCAGCATTGCTATCCAGCGGGGCAATGCGGCCAGCCTTCTGGGCACCTTACCTGCCGGCGAGGACCTAAGCCAAATTTTTTATT
This sequence comes from Leguminivora glycinivorella, assembly GCF_023078275.1. NCBI lineage: Eukaryota > Metazoa > Arthropoda > Insecta > Lepidoptera > Tortricidae > Leguminivora > Leguminivora glycinivorella. The sequence continues at coordinate 2,788,875 of NW_025952831.1, forward strand.
TATAAGGTTTTAGCATTAGTGTTTATATTTTATAAGGTTTTAGTATAAGTGTTTTTATTGTTTTAATCTGTTATTGATTGTTTTTAATAAAAATATAATGTAACTGGTGAAAAGAAGAGATGTTCGGTATTTGTGCGTTTGGCTGCCTACTCTGTACAGATTTATTCATAAGTAGGTACCTATTTAGAAAATTTACTCAGGATGTTACTTTTGGTGCTTTGTTTCATCCGCTACTTTAATATTTATTTATTTATTTACAACAACGATACAACTACCATTACAGTTACCTAATACGATAGTGTAGCAATCTTAATCTAATTATATTTTACAATTATCCTAATTAACATAACACAATACAAACAAAGTAGCTTTAGTGAAGTCATTCTCAGAGCAATGGAACAGATCTATCCGAGTAGCAACTCGGTTGAGCGTACGCAGGGCTCTCGTCCACGGCGCCTCGCGCAGTAGGCCGGTGCGCGCGCGCGGCTCTGCCAGCGACGGCGGCCGGCGCCGGCGCCACACGTACCGCGGGGGCGTACAGAGACTCACGGTGCCCAGTAACCCAGGGTTACTGATCCTACCGAGCAACAATTTGAATATGTAGCTAGCTAGAGCAAGCTCCCTCCTAACCTCCAACTTGTTGTAGCCTACCATTCCCAGTACAAATAAAGTTGGGTACATAAGGGGGTAGAACGGGTAAACACCATAACATTTCAGGTAAAGAATCCTCACAAACTTATTTTGTATGCGCTCTAACATAAATTTGTATTTGGATTCGTGCGGACTCCATATACATATATTAATTCTGACTGTAAGTAGTAAATAACTCACTGACACTAGCCAGGGTTAGGACAATTCGGACGACCTCTGGGTAGCCAAATGCACAAACGCTTACGACTGCTTACGATAATATCGTAGCTATCTCTATCGCTCTTCCGTATTGGCGCGACAGAGACAGACTGCGTCGTCTAGCGTCAACGATTGTCATGTCATGTCATTCGCATTGGCTGGTATCTATAATAACAAATGAGCCATTTTTTTTTTCAAAGTTGTCCACCCCACTTTTTTTTTTGGATTTGGAATTTTTTATGTGGTTTCCATTCAAAATCGCGAGCTCTTTCAATTCTAATAGGAGAAAAAAAGTGTCCCAAGGTTTTTTTCCCATTCCGTTACCATTTTTTCATACATTTTGTATGGCGGTAACGGAATGGAAGGTTCGAAAAAATGTATGGAAATCTTGGGACATTTTTTTCTCCTATAAGGATCGAAAGACCTCGCGATTCTGAGTATTAATCGCGTAAAAAATACCCATGTTACAAAAAAGTGGGGTGGACAACTTTGAAAAAAAACCGGCCAAGAGCGTGTCGGGCCACGCTCAGTGTAGGGTTCCGTAGTTTTCCGTATTTTTCTCAAAAACTACTGAACCTATCAAGTTCAAAACAATTTTCCTAGAAAGTTTTTATAAAGTTCTACTTTTGTGATTTTTTTCATATTTTTTAAACATATGGTTCAAAAGTTAGAGGGGGGGGACGCACTTTTTTTCCTTTAGGAGCGATTATTTCCGAAAATATTAATATTATAAAAAAACGATCTTAGTAAACCCTTATTCATTTTTAAATACCTATCCAACAATATATCACACGTTGGGGTTGGAATGAAAAAAAATATCAGCTCCCACTTTACATGTAGGGGGGGTACCCTAATAAAGCATTTTTTTCCATTTTTTATTTTTGCACTTTGTTGGCGTGATTGATATACATATTGGTACCAAATTTCAGCTTTCTAGTGCTTACAGTTACTGAGATTATCCGCGGACGGACGGACGGACGGACGGACGGACGAACGGACAGACAGACATGGCGAAACTATAAGGGTTCCTAGTTGACTACGGAACCCTAAAAAATGGCCCAAATACCCAAAAAAATTATTTATCTATAGCCATCTCGGACACTCACTGGCGATCAACTATATCAAAGAGGCGCGTTCCTAGCACACATTCTAAGCTCGTATAGGTGAACGCGTACCATGCTTGTGTGAGTGAGATATGACAGGTCGACTGTTCGCGTTTTTGACAGGCAGTAACTGTGAGGTAACCGAGAGCGGGTGGTGGCACTTTCAGTGGGGAGCGGGAGTGGCTATACTGTACGATAGTACTTTTTATTATACTGTGCTATAGGTACCTTTTATGGTTTAATAAATGAAGGCGTTAAAATAATATCCAAATGTGTAAATTGCCATGAGACTCATTCGTAACAACAATTCCTTTGGAGAAATCAAATTCTTTCTCTAAAATCAGCAAAATTATACGATGAAAGTGAAATCAGTATGGTTACCGAGGCGTGAGAGGTGCAAACATGAAAATAGATGTTTTACAGAATAATACGTCTATTCTGAAATATATATACTTAAAGGAGATTATGTTCGTTCTAACAGAAACGTCAGTAAAATTTAGTAAAGATGTTTACATTTCGAACGGCGTAGCGTTAAAATTTAAAAATCAGATTTCTTTTAATATTTAGAGTAGTCTTTTACTGAGAAATTGCTACAACAGATTATTTTTACGTACCTAAAAATATTTTGGGATACAATATTTGAAAGCATATATTTTTTTTTGTACAAATTGCCTGATATTTTTCTCGTTGTCGTGGAAGTTTGATTTTTGAGTTTTAAGAGATTTTGAGTGTTTAAAGTTTTTATGAAATAAAACTATGGAAACGGATTATATCGCGTATAATGAATTTACAATTCATCCCGACAGTTAGTCCCTGATAGTTTTATTTCACGAGTACCTAACTATCGCGGTAACCGAAGACAATATTTTTAATTCGACTTCAACTTTACGCGTTCTCGAGATAAAAGATCCTGACAAACAAACGGACGAATTCTAAAACAAATCCTGTGTGACATTAATTAGTTATTTAAGAAAGTTATCCATGTTATGTGAAAATGTATTCACAGTTTTAAACAATAGTTTTAGTAACAATAACAAATCGACAAAACCATTTATTTTGGAAGGCGAGAAGTTATAGTAACTAGGGCTCCCGGTCGTGACCGTGTATCGTGAACACGTAGCCGTACGCACGTTGCCGTGATACACGGCAACGGATTTCTGGTTCGTTCGTCACGTGAAAATAAATCACGTGAAATTAGGGTACGTACGTTCGTAGATCCGTCCGTACGTACGTACGAATTCACGTGACACGCCCGTTCGGTCCGCCAGCGGCGTTTCATGAGAGAAGATAAGATCGGATGCAGTCTCTATAAGTTATGAATAAAAATGTAGGTATCGTGAGGTTATATCTTAATTACTTTTGAATGAAAATTTATATTCAATACTGCGGTTTTTCAAATATTAATATGTAAGTAATAAATAAATATAACCAAATAAACGATCCGGGGTTTCCGATAGGCTTAATTTAGAAGTGGTTATAAAAATACCAACGATATGGGTAGGTAACCTTTTGTAAGGGTAACTGCTAGATTTGGTAACCGTTTCAGATAAAGTTTCCTTCCAGTCATTTGAGTTTTTTACTCTATCCAAAGGTTTTCAACAGTTATAATTCTAAATTCGACTTATTATTAAATAACCACTGTTAGCATTGTCTCTACGCTACAACCGACGCTTCGAGTACAAATTCAAAAAATGCTTATACTTTCACTAAAATATTACTTTTATGTTTATTAAAATGGCACTATACCATGACTATACCTTATCCTTTGTTAAGCTTATCTGTTGAGTGGTTGTGGTTGAAAAATACCATGCGTTAACGTGGTAATATGGGCTTAACCGTGCACCGTGATACCCTTGAATCTGCTTATTATGTGTCTCCAATGTTCGTTGACAAAAACTCTCTAGTTACCCTCTGATTAATAAGATTTAATAGGAAGATAAGTATTCACGGTACCATTCAATTATTGATGCAAGGAGTAAGACATTTGTCAATTTAGTATAAAAATTAAGAATGTGACGATAGGATGACATCCACGGAAACGTAATTTTAACACATACCTAGTTAATAATTATGTTATACATTTTACGCGAACTTACTTAACTGTTATAGCCACTATTTAATTAGGTAATTAGTGTAATTACGTTATATAGTAATAAGATTGATGGTAGTAAAAAAAAGTCTACTTCAGAAAAGTCTACTTCAAGGCGCAAGATTATCATTTTATTAAGATGTAAACACTGTTTTATGACTGATATATTGTTTCAAAAATAATAAATAGGCACTGCTTAATAAAGTGAGCTTCGTTATACTATTTACATGCAATAACTTTAAAATTATTTTTTTATGGTATTTAAACTTAGACCTTTGCTGCTTTCATTTACTTATTATGGATTACACCTATTTAAAAAATTTACTTACTCGTTTGATGTCGTAACAGTAACAGCAGATTTCAAATGAACTGACGTCAAATGCCTCGCGATAGATCCTGTAGTACCATGACGACACGGAAACTCATTGTTTGTCCGATCCTTGCAGAGACTACATAAAGTTGAATCTCCGACTCTGGTGGCATATCTCCACATCAAACTTTTCTTCGTTGTTAAGAGTTTCAAACATTAACAGTAACAATACAAAAAATTAACAAAACAACAAGACAATAACTTTTAAATTCACCGCTAAAGTAAAATGTCAAGGCCTTCAAGTGTTGATCAACTGGGATCTTACAAGTGACTAATTGAAATAAACTAAAATTCTAAACTGCCTCATCCAGATTAAATAAAAAATCCTAAAATGTAAAAATAACACATCGCTCACTTCACTCAGCTTCACGTACAAAAGGCTGCTCGTAAATTTTACTGTCTTTATTACCACGTGGTGGAACTGCGCTTATTATTTGCAAAATACCACCACAGTAAGATAGCTGAGCTCGTTCGTCAAACAATACAGTGCTATAAAGGAATATACTATCTAAATGTATTATTTAATGTACCGAAACTGATAAGAACTGCAGCTGTCATTTTTTTTGTCTTAGCCGTGGCCCGCGCACATGTGTGCATATTTTTTGCCTGGAGTATAATAGTCATCATAAACTTGCTCTTTTGTTCACCTACACTCCTGTTTGTCTTGTTTACATTTAAGATTACGTTATATGCTTACATAAGAGCAAGCTTAAATATTAATTAATTAAAGCCACTTGGTAGGTTTTCATTTTCATACATAATAAATGAAAGAATAAATGTGAAAACCTTAAGAATAACATAATAATGCTTGACCAGAAATATATGGCTAAGCGTCGTGTTGCTGAATTTCATCAGAACTATTGTCCCGGATCCGTAAGTTCACATTTTTGACACATTTGTTTTGAAGTACATATGTTGCGATGTGGCTAAGGCGTATCGTTTGCCAAATCTAACGATTAATTTCGAATTGGTTGAATCGATTAGGCCCTATGGACAAGGAGGCGCTTAAACAAATATACGATTTCTATCAACTTACTGAAATGTCATTTGAATCGAAATTACACTCTGCCACAGCACTAGTTTAAAAATAAAAATTAAAGTTTTTTGACAGCTGTCAGCTGTCAAGTGCAACAGCTCTTCTGTGCAAATAATGATTTTAAAATAATCCGCGTTGCAAAAACAGCGATTTCTTGAGTGAAACACAGAACATAAAGTGAGACAAACCTCTGATAATGTTTGTGTCCCTGTGGATCCTCGGTGCCAGGCAGGACAACGGTTTTGTAGAAAAGGGCGATGTTCGTCGCAAAACACATCACAGTCACCATCACGAACAATAACACTGGTAATTTTTACGAAACGAACGGGCGACGCGACGCGGAAGCGGCATCTCTGCGTGCGAAGCATCTCTGTACTGCCAGTTTATCAGTGATCAGTGTAATTAATTGGTGCAGTGTCATAAATGCTTTTTTTTTAAGCTAAATGGAGGGTGGATTTATACTCACCGTCACTTCAGTTAGGATAAACTGTACATACTGGAGGCAAAATTCGTCGGCTCACGTCAGCAGGGCGCTGGCGCAGTTGTGAAAGGCTGGGTGTAGGATGTGATTGCGACGCGCAGTGCGCGGGTTCAAATCTTCAATTTGACATGACTTTTTGTTTTTAATTTTTTTATTTTTAGTTTAGGTATCTTATTGTAATTTATTGTAAATATGCTTTGACATGATTGTTTTTTTTTTTTTTTTTTTTTGTTTGTGATTTGTAATTTTATTTTATTTTTATTCTAGGTGACTAATTTATAGATACCGACCTACTTTTTACATTTATTTATTGCCATTGTATTGAATTTTGATTTCATTTGTGATTTTTACGGGTGCGATTTTTTTTTGTAATGTTTTTAATTGATATTAATTCTGAATTTATTTTGTGACATTTCGGTTTTTTTTTTTAACTTATCACTGTTGTTTTTTTTTCTTTCGCTCCTGTTAAAGTTAAATAGTATTGTTAACGGCAAAAAATCTGGAAAAAAAAATCCTTTGATATATAATTTTTTTTTTTTGCCAGTTCTTTTTACCATTATGAGTAGCCCGTCTAAAGTCACCTGTCCCTATTGCCCGGGTTCTCCTAAACTTTATGTTGTGCCTAGAGGTCTAAACGTCCATATTACAAAGGTCCATAGGGATGTTGCTTCACAGGACCGAAATACCCTGGGGGTTCCTGGGCCCAGCGCAAGCGCTCAAATGCCCACAAACAACAGCAGCAGTTCTTCGCGGGTGGCGTCTACATCTGCTCCTCAGGTTTGCCTGGATACATTGGGCGAACTTAAAGGGAAGGTCAATGTTTTAAAACATATTCCTAAAGGGGCAAGATGTTTGGTTGCGGGGAAATTGTGTGAGGTCATTGACAGGTGCATACGGTCCAATGCTGTTGAAGATTGGTTTACTCTGTTGACGTTCTCATTTTCGGTACTTAGGGTTCCTGAAAAAGGTACGAAATCGTTAACGTCTAAAGTTAAAGAAAACGTAGACTGTACAGCATTGTTTTTTCCGGAGAATACTTCGCGGAAGTCAAGGTCTTTGGTGCAAAATATAGAAAGTAAGGTGCACGATGGGGACCTGAGAGGCGCAGTTCGCTTACTTTTGTCAGATTCATCACTAGCGCCTACCAATGAGGAAACTGTGACGTCTCTCCGCGAGAAGCATCCAGCACCTTCTAGACCACTCGTAGTGCCCCCTGCGCCAGAGGTTCCGGTTGATCCCATAACAGTGACAGTGCCAGAGGTAAAGGAGGCAATAGCGGGTTTTTATAATGGATCGGCGGCCGGGTTAGACGGTTTGCGTCCGCAACACTTAAAAGAGTTAACGTCTTGTACGTCGGGCAGCAACGGTCCTCGTCTACTAGAATCGTTGACGAAGTTGTGCAACTTTCTGTTAAGGGGCTCGCTTAACCCTATAATTTGTCCATATATGTATGGCGCGTCACTGTGTGCCCTTGCGAAAAAGGATGGGGGTATCAGGCCCATTGCCGTGGGATGCACAATTCGACGCCTTGCAGCCAAGCTTTGCTGTCGGGCTGTTAGGGACCGAATGGCAACTTATTTTCGGCCTGTTCAGATAGGTTTTGGGACCGCGCGGGGATGTGAGGCAGCGATTCATGCCACTCGGGCATATGCACTCGCGAATGAAGGGTCAGATGCGGTTATTCTTAAAGTAGATATTAAGAATGCGTTCAACAGCGTTGAAAGAGACGTCATTCTAAATGAAGTAGCGAACCAGGTGCCCTCCCTCTTTCCATTTCTGCACCAATGCTATTCGACACCGAGCAACTTACTTTTTAATGGGACCACCATTTCGTCGCAGGTTGGTGCTCAGCAGGGTGATCCGTTAGGACCTCTTATATTTTGCTTGGCAATTCAGAAAGTTGTTTCTTCTCTGGATTCACCCCTAAATGTTTGGTACTTGGACGATGGGACTATTGGGGGTAGTCCAGAGACAGTGTTGAATGACCTTCATAAACTCGTGCCAGCGTTGAGGGAGATAGGTCTGGAGGTGAACCCTGCTAAGTGCGAGCTTTTTTGCTGCGACTCGTCTGTTGGTGTACGGACAGATTTTGAAGAGGTGTTGCCCGGCTTGCGGTACCTTCAGAAATCTTCTTTGTGCCTTTTAGGAGCGCCAATTTTTCCTGAGGGTGTCGGTGCTGCACTTGAAGATAAAAGGTTAGCGTTGGTTCGGGCCAAGGAACACCTGGGAAACTTGTCTGCGCATGTTGCGCTTATTCTGCTGCGGAACTGTTTTGCTGCACCGCGTATAATGTACATTCTAAGAACAGCTCCAACCTGGTTGTTTCAATCTGAAGTCGCAGCGTTAGACGAGACAATCAAGGGGGTGCTTGAAACCATCTTGAATGTACATTTGGATGAAACGCAGTGGGGTCAAGCAGCCCTTCCAGTCCGTCACGGTGGGTTGGGAATACGGCGCTGTAGAGAGTTGGGAGTGGTGGCATTTCTTGCTTCGGCTCACGGGACATTGGGTCTTGTTGCTCGGATCTTATCTAACAATGGTGACATTACCCAGGTACCGTTTGCTTCGGAGGCGTTAGCCAAGTGGACTACTTTCTACGGTGGCGGGGATCAGCCCGAAAATCCCATTGTGCAGAGGGGCTGGGACGACATGTTGTGCAAGAAGACTGTTGCAAACATGCTAGAGGGAGCGGTAGGATCCAACTTGGCCCGCCTTAAAGCCGCTTCTAGGGTTGAGTCAGGGGCGTGGCTGCACGCATTACCTTCCCCGTCACTGGGCACGCTTTTGGACAATGACTCCTTAAGGATCGCGGTGGCCTTGCGATTGGGGTGTAAGGTGTGCGAGGCGCATCGGTGCGTTTGCGGGGTCATGGTTGAGGAAGACGGTCACCATGGTCTCAGCTGCTTGAAGTGCGCGGGACGTTTCTCGAGGCATCATGCTATCAATGATGCAATCCGCCGGGCTTTGGTGTCGGCCAACGTTCCTTGCGTTTTGGAACCTCCAGGGTTGTGCCGCACGGATGGAAAGAGGCCTGACGGTCTGACATTGGTTCCATGGCAGAAGGGTCGGTGTCTCTTATGGGACGCGACGTGCGTCAGCACGTTTGCGCCGTCCCACTTGAACCTTACGGTTAGGTCTGCAGGGTCAGCCGCGGAGTATGCGGCCAAAATGAAGCATGCCAAATACTCTGCCCTGGAACCAATGTACGACTTTGTGCCAGTCGCAGTCGAAACTGCGGGACCTTGGGCTCTGGAGGCGAAGGAGTTCATAAGGGATTTGGGCCGGCGGCTAAGGGACAAGGGATGTGACCCTCGGTCCGGATCGTACCTGGTCCAACAGATCTCATTGGCTATTCAGCGTGGTAACGCTGCCGGTGTGATGGGGACATTTGAACCGGGTACGATTCGGGACGGTTTTATTTAGCTTAAAGTAAATATTTTATGTGTGACGAAGCCTGTTGCGGATATCATCATTGGTTTGTTTGACAAAGCATGTTGTTGATTTGGATTTGTGGCCACATGACGAAGCCTGCGTTGCGGATGAATTTTCACTTTGTAAACATATTAGATATAGATTTGAGTGATAAAATAATATCCTAAGACATATATTGTATTAAGTTTACTTATTAAAATTTAAACTTGCATGAATGATGATATTTCCGTCCATTGATGATGAAGATGATGACTCGTAGAAAAAGTATTGTATACAATAGTGATATAATTAAGTTTTTCACTCTCGTACCGTACTGTTAGGCCACTCAGCAAAGCTTCGTGGCCTAAACATGGTACTCGACTGAAAAGCTTTGTATTATATCGCGATTGTATAAAATACTATTTTAAGTACTTGATTTTTTTAACCATTATTACAGGATTTTACGTTTTGTGGACGCTGTCATGTGTGAAAAAGAGGTTCTTACACTTCTTACAGCTCTGGGACAATAGTTACTCCATACTATACTAAACTGTCACCACATACAGTTTTAAGTTAGTGTCAAGTATTTGAGGATTCTGACGGCACATGTCAAAAAATAAACAATATTAAGACGTAACGTAACACAGGTTGACATTTATAGATAGTATATAGATAGTGTAAGGCATCGGACAGTTTGCTAGTTTTAATTTCAATAAAATCGGAAACAGAATAACGCCGTAAATCACTTAATCTTCTCTTATAAAATAAACTCCCGGGGAGCCGCGTCTGTCTGTGTGTTCGTGATAAACTCAAAAACTGAACGGGTTTTCATATGGTTTTCACTTATGAATAGAGTAATTCTTGAGGAAAGTTCAGGTATATAATTTGTTAAAGTTTTGTTTGAATTGGTTGAAATATGACGATATTTTCTAATCGAGTTGGATAAAATCCCGCTGGCTGAGAGCTTTAATCGAAAACGCTGCCGAAACCGTTTGAGCTATATCAAAATAATGTATTGGAAAATTGTGTCTCTCTAATAGGTCTACAAAAAAGTCCGCGATGGCATATGTCTATCTTTTACGGATAACTTATTATAACAATTTTTATCATAATCCCCGTGCGTAGCCGGGGAGGGCCGCTAGTTATATGTATTGTATAAAAATCGAAGCAAAACATAAATATAAGTTTAATTCATATGTAAAAAAAATTTCGTCCAGTATTAAGTATAGATATTAAGTGATAATTCAATAATAGTCATGATTTGGTTTTCTCCCGGGCGAGTTAAATCTACAAAACGTACGATAAGTACTCTGCACACGAACTTAGTTCGGGCGGCGGCGTGTCACGGCCCGCGGCGTGTCACGTGAATCCGGGCGCTAAGGCAAGTACGTACGTACGTGCGTACGAGGTACGTACCTTGCCGTGTTCGTGAAATTCGTGATCTTAGTACCGCCGGTGTTAAGATCACGTAGCTACGGTTCGGCGTGAATCACGTGTATCCAGAGCCCTAATAGTAACCCCAAATTACAAAGACGATAAATCTCATATAACCGTGACCGGAACACACCTTCAATACGCCGCTGGCTGACTCGATTTCGACTACGTTATAACCTTAAAATACTTTTACTCCTCCCGTCGGACTTTGGACTTTATTCTACTACTCGTTAAACACTTTTGCTATGGCAATATCTTGGAGTTACGACTGATCAGATTGAAAGTGAAGAATGCTTTTATATTTGTAGTGATTCAGCGACTTTTCACTTCCTGCTTTCAGCAACAATAATATAATATTTCGTGAAATAAAAACGGCAATCCAATGTTAATAAAGTAAGGGTACGTGTGGGCATTGTGAGTGGCTCAATCGAGGCCTAAATTATTTATGTTAGAACGTTGATGGACTTAGCAATTCGATCACTGTCGATGGCACAATATAGGTCGACAAGGATATTTTACTATATACCTGCTTGCCTTTGTAATAGATCGTATGGGAATGAGTCAGGGCAATGTTTATTGAAATAAAAGACTTTCTAAGGCCCCACTGAAGTGGCTCGTCAACTTCCTCAGTCCCCGCAAACACGCACACATAGACGCGCAAAAATGCGTTCCGCGGAGCACTAGCGCAGGTAAAGGTACATCTAGCTTCATGAATGTTAACAAAAATTATCGGTAGTCAGACAAAGAAAAATATTTAGAAAAATGTATGGCAAGGCTATTGCGGTTGTAAGTTCAGAAAACATAGCCCAACTTGCGGAACATTCTCTAAATTTTCGTAAATTACATGAATTTTTCTTTAAAAAAGTTCTGAAAGTTGCCATTGAGAACATTATATTTAAGATTAGAACGTGTATTAATGTAATTTATTTTAAACCAGTCACATACTTAACAGTTATTTAGAATAGGATAATATTTTTATTTATTTAGACATGTAACATTTCAGAAATAAAATAAACTCTAAACAAATTGCAGGTACATATAATAAACAACGCAAAACTTTTTTCAAAAATTAACGGAGATGATATTGGAATATAATAGCATAAAATGCATATTTATTTTAGAACCAAGGCGACAAAATTAACAATAAAACAAATACAAAAAGGCATGATGTTGGCCTCATCTCAGCGTCTTGTTGCCTAGCAGCTGGTCCAGCGCTGATTTTCCGGTGAGACCATCAAGTGAAATAATTAAGTAGGTAGTAAACTTCATTATTGCAAATGAAATGAAATGAAATGAAAGCATTTATTTCGGACACACATCCATATTATGTTAGTAATAACTTAAAAACTAAACTAAATATACGTTAGTAGAAAGTATAGCTACACGGAGAAAAAAGTCTCGTCCATGATACCTGAATAGTGTAATCTGAACGAGAAAATCTAGTAAATTCTGGGACAATTGTTCACATAGTATAAATAACTAAACTAGTCTGTTTAAATGCGTTGAGCTTAGTGAACTAGTTATCTTGTAATTGCTACACATTAAAATAGCGTGTATTACTAGAATATTTAGTAATCATAACACGTGGACCGTACAAATAAATAATATTTTCTTGCAGAGCTTAATAAATGAAATGTGACCTTGACAATATATTCTTGTAAAGGTAATATATACATTACGTATCATAAAATAAAAATATTGTAAGGGTCACACAGTCAAATTGTGTGTATTACTAGATTATTCAGTATTTATAACAAATGGAGTGTCTAAATAAACAAAATAATGTAAACTCCACAAGAAATTCTTGTAAAGGTTATAAAACTTTAGTTAGGCCAATAATAGGTATCGTTAAGAATGATATATATTACGTTCTCTTCATTTATGTAAACTTCATTAAATGGTTGATAGAACAAGAAAGTTAGTTACAGCAACTGCATTTATGGTACTCTCTAATAAATATACAATTGCGTTAACGTGTTATATTTTTATCGGTACCTATGAATTTGTCTGTGCACTGTATAGACAACTAACATTTCTTGTAAATGTAAAAAAAGGTTTGTTGTCTATACAAGGTGGTTCAGTAGGATTAAAGGCCGAGCCACGCCAGATACGTGTACGTAGACGTGTGCGTGGCGTGCGCGCTGTAAAGTACGAATCTTCAAAAGAGATGATACACCGCTAGACACACACGGGAAACACGTCACACAAGCGGTGTAATCTCTAATGAGGATTCGTCATTTACACCGCGTACGCTATGCGCACGTCTACGTACACGTATCTGGCGTGGCTCAGCCTTTAATCCTACTGTACCACCTTGTATAGACAACAAACCTTTTCTTACATTTACAAGAAATGTTAGTTGTCTATACAGTGCACAGACAAATTCATAGGTACCTACCGATAAAAATGCAGGTTGCTAGGACCAGTTCCAAGAGACAGAAGCCTAGAGTTGAAACTGGGATCCGGAAACCTGGGTCACCCAGCATATGTAATGGATGCTATGAGCGGTGAAAGTTGGTGAATCTGAAAGTAAATAAAATAATTATATAATTTGTTAAAAAATATATTTCAACGATCCTTAGTGCAAAACTTCATATATTTGTCAGTGTTAATAGAACCGTCTTTCATTTCGTCCAAAATTTATATTTTGCAGAATTTTTCCACTTTTGTTCCACAGTATGGCATGGGTCACAGGAAACTTGTAACCATTGTAAATCATCTGAAAAAGACATTAAAATTTCTATGAATAAATTTTACATTAAGTAATATTCTACGTCCACTTTAGATATATATAAAGACTGTCCACGATAAAAAGTGGTCATATATAACATGGTAAATCTTGAGAATAATGAGAATTTATAAGCAGCATGTTTGTCAAATAATTTGTAGATATTAAACTACATTATAAAAATACAAACAAATTATAAACTTTAGGTGGCCTATGAATTTTAGCAGTATGTATCTCATGATAACAATATTTTTTTGTACAGTGTCTTCTTGCAGTCTTTAAGTACAACAGTTTTAATGACAAAAAATTTTTTTTAATGTTTAATTATAATAGCCAAAATATACCCTATTACATACTGATTTTACGATAGTAATAATTTTTCTGATTGTAATCAGATTAAGAAAGTACTGAGATTTTCTAACTTTGCTGAATTCGAATTTTTGACACTTTTTGGCTCTCCATACAAAAACAACTGTCAGTGCTTGGAGTAGAAAGTCTTCCTGACTACCAAAAGTCGAAATGAGTTTCAAAAAGTATTTTTTTGTCTGCTAAGATGTCATTATAATGTGTGTAAAACAGCTTATAAAAATATAAGTATTTATAAAATTGTGCCAGGAAGCGTGTGAAGTTTGTTAAAAAACACTGTACAAGAAATGAAATGCTTGATGGTATACATTCGGCGAAACCTCAGACACACTAAAGCATTATAAGGAATAGCTTTAATTATTATATAGTTTTATGTATACAGATTTATCAAAATATAATATTGCTTCAAAATGTGCATTCAGGAAGAAAGATTTATCATGTTATGTATGACCACTTTTTATCGTGGACAGTCCTTATTAGTTCAGTATTTAGATTTTGCCCACGTAATGTCGTATGAATTTGTATGCAATGTAAGATGAATACAACATTAAATGCCTTTTTACTCACCATTCTAATTATCTACTAAGTTCTACATGTACGGTATGTGACTCACCTGCTTTTGCCAACTCTGCCATCTCCCATCCTTGCAAAAGTTTTTGCACCTCTTCATCCATTTCCTAAAATGGAAACTACCAAACGAATGGATAATACGTAGTGAGTACGTTTAACGATAAATAATATAACCTATTGCGATCCGCGTCCACGCGTGATCTCTCATGACACGTAAATGGCCGCCGACCACGCCGCAAAACATTGCGTTTCGTTACACAAGCAAAACATTTATTTATGCGGACAATATTTTTGTTATAACAATTATTTTTCGGTGTATATTACGAGAATATCATTGTTATTTTTTACAAGAGGCGCAAAGTAAAATCAACTATACTGCTGTAGCATTCACTAAGATATACAATGGTACTTAAACATGGCGTTTCGTTACAAAAACGAAACACATATTTATACTAACTAAATACTTTTTCAACAGAACTATTTGTTCACCAGTATACATTACGAGAATATTATTGTCATTATTTACAAGAGCTGCAAAGTAATACCAACTTATAAAACAGTCATATCAACTATACTGCGATGGCATTCGCTACGATACAAATAATAGAGTTGACAGCGATGCGTACATATTTATACAAACTTAATATTTTTAAATATAACTCTTCGTTGAGTTTACATTACAAGAATATTCTTTTTATTTCTTTACGAGAACTACAAAGTAATGGCAACGTATAAAAAAGTTACAGGAAGTATACTGTGATAGTAACCGCTAAGATTAAGATTGTAAAGATAATTTTTTTTTTTTGGCATTACAAGAAGCTTCTTGTTAATAGAATTATCGTAACCTTTATTCTATTAGTTGTAAATAAAACTAGAGTTCTCGTATATGTAATTCAAACAGAACTGTTTAGTGCATATTAATGTTTGCTTAGTTCTATTGAATTCAAGATATAGTAAACGTAACAATACAGTTGTTTTTATTACGAGATTGTAGTATCAGTTACGATAAATCTATTTTACTAAACGTTCTGGTAGTATTGTTAAATTTTTTTTTTTCCGTGTACAATTAGACTGATGCAAGGACATCCAGTGCGTGAGGATAGGGCTGTCCACCCTCTCAGCAATCACCTTCAGGAGAGTGTTGGTACTGCCTCGCACGCGCTCGCACAGAGACGCCACCCGCTTCCGCATCACGGCGTGGAAGCCGTCCGTCCTCCAGGCGGCGAACATTCCTGACGCACTGCAGCGCCAGGGCAGGCCCAACATCCCCCTGAAGGCGTTATTGTACTGGACGCGCAGAGCACTGTAGGCTTTTTTAGTGTAATCACTCCACAGGTTGCACGTGTATAAAGTTTGGCAGTATGTTTTAAACAAAGTTATTTTTACTTGTGTAGAACAACGTGCAAACCTGCGAGAGAGCATATTACACCTCACCGACAGCGCTCTGCGCTCCCTTTCTATGTCTGCGTCATCTCTTAGAGTATCTGTGACCCAATGTCCCAGGTATTTAAATTTAGTGACTGTTTGAAGAGGAGAACCACTTAGCATTATTGGCGGAATGGGATATGTTTTAGTGCCAGACTTAAACAGTAATACCTCGCTCTTTTTTACATTATATTGTAGTCCATGGGCCACAGCATACCTGTCACATATATCAAGCAGAATCCTGAGTCCGTTGACTGAGGGGCTCAGCAGCACCATGTCGTCTGCGTAGCTGATGTTGTTAACAAAACAACCATCGACCGAGCATCCGACACCCGCGCTGCTGAGCTCCTCAATCAAGCCGTTAATGTACATGTTGAATAAAGTAGGAGAAGATAACCCTCCCTGCCTAACTCCACATTCCATTTTATAAACGTCAGAATACGCTCCCGTCCATCGAACTACATTCGACTGGTTGCCATACCAGTATCTTAAAATATTTATAACTTCAGCTGGTAAACTCGAGCCCACACACAACTTATTCCACAACACTTGGTATGACACCCGGTCAAATGCCTTCGACAAGTCCAAAAAGCAAGCGTATACTGGCGTGTTTCTCTCGGTATAGTACCTAACAGTGTGCTTAAGACACAGAACTGCTGACTCAGTTGACAAGCCCGGCCGGAACCCGAACTGGGCGTCATGCAGGTTAATACACTTGTTCATATAGGTATTAAGCACACTGTCTAATACCTTGGCACAGATAGTAGCCAGAGAAATTGGCCTATAATTGGACTTGTCGGAGGCATCACCGGTTTTGTTCTTTATGATGGGTACGACTACAGTCTTCATGAGATCGTCCGGTAAGTAGTTGTGGCGTAAGCAAAATGTATAAAACATAGCAAGGACTCTCGGAAGATGAACACCTGCGTACTGCAGATGCTCAATGCTGAGACCGTCGTGCCCTGGCGACTTACCTCTTGTCATCTGTCGGATCACCTTAGACACTTCTGCTGGCGTATTTCTGATCGGGCTGTCACCAGGCGTGCGACTCTCAGCATTGAGCACCTGCCCACCTGCGGCGACTGGCAGAGCTGGCACTTTAAAGTGATTCATGAAGAGGTTGGCTACCTCCCCCGGCTCACTGACACCCTCGACACTAGCCGGTGGGCTCACTCGGGAGTTTACCTTATTAGTGGATTTCCAGAACTGTGCGAAGTTCTTTGCCTTATGGTGTGAAGCAATTATATCCATTTTAATTTGGTCTTTGTTGTTTTGACAAAACTTAAGTTTGGCTTTAAATTCTTTCCTGGAACTGCACATTTCCTCGTATAAGCTACCAGATTTAGGCTTCCCTTGTGCACACCATTCCTGAAAACAAAGCCGCGCCTTCAAGTGAGCCCCCCGGACATATTTATTCCAGCCGGTTACATAACCTCGCCTCCTAGGCCGCTCTCCTCCAAAGCTATTAACCGAGGCCTTAATTAGTGCCCCCGTAATAGAAGTATACAGTTCATCAATGATTTTCCTATGAGAATTGTTATTACATAGTTTGTCACAACATGCCTCCAGTTCTCTAGGAAAGTCATTGTCTTTCAACTTATTATTACATATGTTTACATATTCCTTAATTTGTAATGCTTCTCTCTCCCCCCATATTATCCCCTTCAACATATTACCATTTGTATTTGAATTTTCACATAGTATTGGCACACTATTTTTTAAATTGCATACAATCTCTATGGGAAAGTGATCGGACCAGTACACATCGTAGTGTATTTTGGTGGACATAACTGTTTGTCTAGCCGCTGCTGACACCACACAGTGGTCAAGCCACCGTCTACATCCGTGACTATCACTCACATATGTGTACGAGTCCGATGGCAAGAGGTCTGAGTCAATTATACACATTTGTTGCTCTAAACAAAAAATAGATAATTCATTATAGAAAGCGGTATTCGGATGAGCATTAAAGTCGCCTAATAAATAAATCAAGTTCACATGTTCGTTATCTATGATCGCATACATTTCACTTAGGCAATTCGTGAATTCAATTAAATTTTCGCTCTCGTCATTAGGCATGTACACCGAAAACACTAACATGGATCTACGAGTATTAGACATAACAATTTTTATAGCCACTAGTCTAACACTTTTGCACTGTATAATTGAAACGCACGGAAACCGGTTTTTACGCCAAAGAAGCGCTACTCCTCCGTGCGGACGACCCCGCAGCACGCCCGCTGATAAGTCCACCGCCGTATTGCCGAAGTATGCAAAATTGGGATTAATTGTACCGAGCATGGGTATGTCGTGCTGCAAGAGCCACTTTTCTTGTAGTGCAATCACGTCAGCTGATTCACAGAGTGCCCGAACACAGTCTACTGATCGAGATACACCTTTACAGTTAAATGACATAAATATGCAGTTATTATTTAGTTGAGCACTATCCATTTTGTACGATATCGAGGTCATTTAGTTCACTTTCGCTATTTCTAGGCATTTTTGAGAAGTTAACAAAACGCCTAAACAATATTCCTTCTGGCCAAAAATCCTCACTAAGAAAAGTGTTCAGCTGGCTTTTAGGCACAAGCATTTTGTAGGCATTGTAGCCTTTGTCAACTTTTAAATTCAATTTATGCAGCGAAACATTAATTCGTACCTTATTGTATACATGCGCAGTTATGTCCTCCTCCTTAGTGGACTTGTCAACATTGTATAAAAACAACGGAATCTTGATGTCGGCCGCTTTAAATTTACCGTTAATTTCAGTAACTCCTTTCCCAATTTTTCCCACAATCCTATTTCTCAATCTTTTACGCTGCATTAATGTCCATTCCTCTGAAGGGTTTTCTGTCTTCCATTGACCCGGCATTTTAAGTTTTTCAGCTAAAGATACTTGAAAATCAGGTTGAGATACACCCGCGCACATTCGTGTGTTGTTTGAATGTGCACTCGATAAGTTTGCATGTGACGTTGTTGCTATTGCGCGCGCATTATCTGTTTGTCTCGAATCACTAGTGCACATTCGCTGATCTGCGCGCGCTGTCTGTGAACCCGAGTGTAACATAGGTACATTTGCATGCGCACTCGCATCGTGCGACATAGGTGATTTTGGCAGAGCAACCGCACCGTCCTTACTCATCGCGGCTGCAGTATTGGTAGACTGGTTTAACATACGTGGTATTGAAGTCACATCACCGTTATCGCTGGCCGCTTGTTTGTTTTGTTCGTTGCTTTGACTCGCACTGTAGGTAGATACGTCTCGATATGAATGTGTTGATGTTTCTGACGGCTGTTCGGGACTATTTACTAACGAACTACAATTATTTGAGTTTAATACCGAGATATGTTTCAGTCCCATAGGTCCGCTGTCATAATTGCAGTTGCGGTTTATGTAATTCCCACGCCTGGTATTCACATTATTGTAGTCATTTTGATAAACAGTCTATGTCGATAATTTTAGGTCATTAACCTCATTTTTTAACTTTTGAAATGTATCGATGGAAACGCAGCGTTCTTGAACCATCTGTACCTCCTTCTTTAAAACTAAAATATCTTTAAGTAGTCGCGTTACATCCACATGATCGAACGTGATCGGAGGCAGTTTCTGAAGATCCCGGGCAACGAAAATCGGAATAAACTCAGGATCCGTCTGTTTCATTAAGGTGATTATGTCGTTAATGTCACGCTGTGTTTTTCCATTGCTTTACGAATCTTGATACGTTTCTCTGCTGGTATTGAATCGTATAGTAGTTTCTTAGCGCCGCGTAAAAACCCTTTCTTATCCCAGTAAATCATGGAGCAGTTTCAGATGAAACCAAGTTTTTCCTAAAAAATGTGCCGATAGGCAACTGTAGAACAGGTATTTTTGAAACCTACTCGTCAATTAAACTTAAACAAAACAATATTTTGTGTTACTACTGACAGTTAGGTACTAGATCATATGTTTTAGGATTCTCCTCAACTAATACCAGTCTCGGGCGCGACAATATCTTCTGTGCCTCAGCGAGAGGCAACGCTGCCTCAACGCGCGCCCCAAGGTCACGGTCTACGAGGTACATGATCCTCAGCCATTCCTTCTGCGCTTCTTCGACCGCGTTCACCATTATGCCCGCTATGTTTGTTGCCAACCTTGTCCTTTTACCTTCCGTATTGACGTAAGTATTGTAGAAATAAGCAGACTCTCCAAGATCTGTCGACTGACGGAACTTTATCATGGGGGACTCTTTAGGTCTCGCTACGTCTACAAACGGAACTGGGCCATTAAACAAGTTCTGATAGTAATTCGGCGCATCTTTCATATTATCTAGCACTGGCGGTACGCCGTCCCGATTATAGGTTTTCGCATACTTCGGCAGATTGACTTCGATATTATTATGGTTGATGCCTAACCGATGAGCTTGAGCATCTCGGTAGGAGAATCTTCGCGCTTTAAACATGTCGTCAACCGGTCCTGGTATTCCGGGCACCAAATTTCCGGGATTGAAAGCCGCTAGTTCGCTATCCTTAAAGTTATTGTCAGGATTTTTGTTTAAAACTAAGCGTCCAATAGTTACTGTATGATATGTTCCGTTTCTCCATAACGCGCCCATGTCGAAAGGATTGTAATTAAGTTTAGTAATGTGGGCCTTAGGAATGATGTCTATGTCTAGTCTCCAAGAGGGGTAATTTCCAGCGGCTATTGCATCGTAAAGATCTCTATTGGAGTAGTCCGGGTCATTAGATCTCAGAGCCACGGCAGCTCGCTCGCTGAGCAGCTCCAAGCCTTGTTCACTTATAAAATTGAATCTTACGAAATAGCTGTCACCATGTTTGTTGACGATCTCATATGCGTGGATAGGAAATGCGTTCATATGTCTGTAGCCATTAAATATACCGAAATCAGAGAGCAGCCATAATATTTGGTGGATGGCTTCAGGAGTATGACTGATGGCATCTAATCGAGCTGTAGAATCGATAACATATGTCTTTGGATTTCTCTTGAAAGCATGATTCAATGGATGTAACAAATGTGGAGAATTATAGAGGAATACTGGGAATGATAAGGACAGGAAATCTAAATTGCCGTCGTTCGTGTAGAACTTGGATACTAAGGCTCCTGTTTCTCTCACCACGTCTAAACCGTCGCGACCTTGGATAAGGTAAGAGAATCTGACGAAGGCAGGAGTTCTCTTTCCGATGCCATTAAAGACATCCGCTTTTGTATATTTGGAGACGTCGTTGGTGACTTCGAAATAGCCGAAAGCACCCGTGCCGCGCGCATGCACCACGCGCTGTGGAATGCGCTCGTTATCAATAGATGTTTGCAGATCCCAGAAATACTGACTGTTGAAGAAATCGGTGTTGAGGGTAACTGTCTCCCGCACATCCACCGGTGAGCCAGCTGATGTTGTTAACACTCCGATAGGTTTCTGCAATTAAATACACATTGAACTTTTAACAAAAGTCTTTACTTAGGTAACAAGAACAAAATAAATTCAGGAACTAGGTACAATGGAATTAATTACAGTTCCAAATTCAACAACAGTGCAAAAGTGGGTCTGAGCCTGAGGAGTTTAGAGAACTACAACTGACGTTGAAACAGTAGATTATGTCATGTTACGTAGTTTTATCCTCATGAATGTGATGATCTTTTATTTTCACTAGGAGGCAAAGTGATATTCGAAAACTAAAACATAACCCTATTAACCCTCACAACGCTTTGGGTCCCAATTTTTGAATCAATATTAAACTCTGTTGTTTGCTAAACACATGGGTTCTCAAATTGATGTGATAAGCAATTGGAGGCTCCTAAATTAATTTATTTTTCGCCTCACCAACTGGTAAAGGCTCTCTTGACTCCTCAAAAATGCATGAAAAACTAGCATTTTATCTACAACGTAAATTCATACAAATTTTTACTTGATTTACGAAGCTAGCTGGTAAAATTGACCTTTAAACAAATTTTTTTTGGTCAATTTTTTTTTTCTTTTTTTTGTAGTAACAATGTGTGGTAGCGACCTTTAAAATGTAATGGAAAATGGGTGGGAAAAAAAACTTTTTTTAACATTGATAAAATAAGCAACAACTACTGTGTAAACTTTGTCATGGCGAGATACTGTCACGCCAATGCTTGTCCTGCAGATGCTTACCGGATGTCTGAGTTTGAAGTCCTCTAATTGTCTCTGTACAGCGTCTAAGGTGACGTTAAGGTACTCGATTCCATATGCATTATTGGCTATGGCCACGCAGACTAACACAACTGGCCACCGCATGGCTGAAGATGATAGTGTGCGATATGAAAAATTCTTATATTAACTGATTTACGTGATCTCTTATAATTCTTGTAACTTTGTTTAGGAGGATACCGTTTAAACGCTAGTAAATCCGTAGCGGAAAAATATAATCAGCCTATATTCTGCTTGTGTACTTCTAATACACATACTGCTTATTAAGTTTAATGCGTTCTCGTAATACTTTTGTGTACACAAATGAGTAAACAAGAATCAATATAATTTCAATGTAATATAAATTTATTTAGTTGTGTTTCTTAAATGTTGTTTCATTATTACATAAAGCTATAAATCGTGAATTTGCATGTAATCTGTGGAAGTGACTGAATACAGACATCATGTTTTTAATTTTATTTCTTAAAAAACCGGCCAAGAGCGTGTCGGGCCACGCTCAGTGTAGGGTTCCGTAGTTTTCCGTATTTTTCTCAAAAACTACTGAACATATCAAGTTCAAAACAATTTTCCTAGAAAGTCTTTATAAAGTTCTACTTTTGTGATTTTTTTCATAATTTTTAAACATATGGTTCAAAAGTTAGAGGGGGGGGGGACACACTTTTTTTCCTTTAGGAGCGATTATTTCCGAACATATTAATATTATAAAAAAACGATCTTAGTAAACCCTTATTCATATTTAAATACCTATCCAACAATATATCACACGTTGGGGTTGGAATGAAAAAAAAATCAGCCCCCACTTTACATGTAGGGGGGGTACCCTAATAAAACATTTTTTTCCATTTTTTATTTTTGCACTTTGTTGGCGTGATTGATATACATATTGGTACCAAATTTCAGCTTTCTAGTGCTAACGGTTACTGAAATTATCCGCGGACGGACGGACGGACGGACAGACAGACATGGCGAAACTATAAGGGTTCCTAGTTGACTACGGAACCCTAAAAAACGGTATCGTGCGTGCAGCGGGACGGGGCGTGCGTCGTGTAGAGCTTAAGTAGAGCGGTGAAATTATGATACTTATTACTTTTATATTTTCTTTCTCCACTTTTCATCGTCGCACCGTTCGACAGGGCGCTCATCCACACACCTTGCAACCTAAATGTTCGCGCACCGTGCGGTTTCAGAGGCATTTCCTCCCGCGGACGCTCCGGCTGTGGAATGAGCTCCCCGCCGAGGTATTCCCTATGAACTACTACAGTATGGGGTTCTTCAAAAAACGAGTGTGAAAGTTTCTAATGGGTCGGTGACGCGCATGTGACACCCCTTGAGTTGCAGGTGACCGCTTTCCATCAGGCGGACAATATACCAGTTTGCTACCGACGTGGTATAAAAAAAATATTATCAAAAATAAATTGATATTGTTAATACTAGGGCTCTGGATATTCGTTACTACCCGCCGATCCGTGCGTCCGGCCCCTTAGCCCCGGCGGTGCTAAGCGTCCGAACTACCCGAACCCGCCGAAGTCCGTTCCCGTGTAGTGCCGTTCGCGCGTGTAGTGCCGAATCGGCGTTCGGGGCCGGACGGCCGGACGCACGGACTTCGGCACCGTTCGGGTATTGAACACACGAGGCGGCCGGCGGACCGATCGACTTATTGCCGTGCCGGTTTGTATTTAAAAAATAGGTGAATTTTAAAATTTATGTTAATATAGCGAACGAATACGAATTGGTTTTATACATACTCATTTTATTTGAGTCAATAACGTGTTAATTACATTTTTTTCACTTATTCCCGTTACGTTATAGGCTATACAAATATTACAAACGTATTCTTATAGGTCCATAATTTCGCCAGACACACTAGTCTACTGGTTTTTTTTTTCAATAAAGTTGCTTAAGGCAATTGCGAGTTTAATGGACTTTATTTGTCTCTAGGTTAACTAATAGAAGGGTATTGGTTTGTGTGAAAAATACTATATTAGTTCTATTACTTGATTGTTTTATGATGTTCATGGTGCCTTACTAACTACCTATAGGGACCATACCACCTATAGGTACTTACTATATGTACAGATGCTGACAAATATACTTCAAAATATTGTCTTCGGTTACCGCGACAGTTTATTATAGTTATATCTATGTCTCATAGCTTTAAAATAAATACATAAATAAATATTGGGGACATTACACAGATCGACTTAGCCCCAAACTAAGCGAAGCTTGTACTATGGGTGCTGCGCGACGATATACATACTTAAATAGATAAATACATAACTATGGAAACGGATTATATCGCGTATACTAAATGAAATGTATTTGAACTATCGAGTTATTAGTTTTTATCTAAGAAGTTAGTAGAATTAACGTCGCATGAGAAGACAAAGGTAACAATGACTTGTGGGCGGCACAATAACCAATACCCGTGGTGATTTTTACTAATAATAATGACACTCAAACCTCACACCCGGCTTCCCTTTGACATGGACAAACCTTTTGTTTGAAAAGTTCTAGATGTAGCCGCGCTGTTTTACAAATACCTAGTAAAGAATGGTATATTTTTTTGTTATTTTGGAGGGAACCACCTTGAAGTGAATATGTATCCATAGTCCTGGTTCTTAACTTGAGCTAGTCGGATAGGGTGTGACAAAAAGCATGAGACTTGACATGTATATAGGTAACTTACAAACACAACAGAAAAAAATAGAAGTACGCAGACGCCGAGGTGTCAATGTTTTCCCTCTTTTCCCTCATTTTTATATCACTATTTTCAGGTTTTTTATATTGTTATGAAAACCGTGAAAGCTATAATCACGATATTTAGGAATAGTATATTCTCCATAAAATTTTCTACAATACTGTCTTTTAAAGTAGGTGTCTTTTAAGGTGGGTAGGTAGGCTTTAACTCATCATTTTCAAATTATGCTTAAGTCCCCCGCATAATATTTGTTTTTAACTACTAGTGGGATGAGTAAGGGGTGTGCTATCGACTGTTAGTAGTATACTTTAAATGTAAGTATTGTAGAAGACTCCTCGGCGTGTTTCTACTTCTATTTATTCTTATGAACGTCAAAGCTATGTGCATACCAAGTTTCATGCTTTCTGACATCATACTAATTTAGGCCACTGAAAACGCGTGCTCTATGTAATAATGCCTAAAATGTAAAGCATAGAAAAAATCGAGTAGTTAAAATTTGTCCTCCAGTCACAATTGCTCCGCTGTCCCTTTTTCATTTTAGTTATTAAGGTTTTATCATTTTTGGTTGTTTAAACTGATTTTCATATTCGCTTGAGCCAAGAACGCGAACGATCATCAAGCATCACTATACGTCGAGAACGGATCGGACCCGCGGATTTTTAGAGTCCGTCGATCCGGACACACGGACTACACGGGTACCCGGACCTTAATTACACGGTCCCTAATTACCCGTTCCAAACGGGCCAGAAATCCGGATTCGTGTAACACGGGAACGGATACCCGGCAACGGGTACACGAAACACGGACGTGACCGGGAGCCCTAGTTAATACCGCCTAAACCTGTGATCTAAGAGATCTGAAGTGTTTTATAAGCACTCTGTAAACTTGTCTCTGAAAGAACAATTAAACTTACACAATATCGATATGGCTATTAGTTTAGGCTGGAGGTACCATGGCTCTGCCATTTTGAATAATTTCCAAAATCTGACTCGACAAAAAAATATTGAATTGTGGACTATGGATACAAAATTTCACGTGAATCGGTTGAGAATTGCGATTTGCAGAGGAGAACATCCGCAGATTCAAAAGTAAATCCTACGCTATCACTGCGACCAATAAATAATTACATATTCATAATAAATTATTATATATTTGCACATACATATAAGCATATACGGACATACATACTTACATATTACGTACTTACTTAAATTAAAGGTTGTAATAATTAGTAATAATTTGTGTTCATAACGGAAGAAACAATGAAATTCTAATCGATTCACTTTATCGGAAACGATTTAAGTTACCAATTAAATAGTTTCATTTAATAAGCACTCAACTGATTATAGAGTGTGTACGTCTTATATGGGCGATAAATCAAACCAGATATATATGTATAAATCATTAGTGTCATTAATTTAGACGTGATTTTAAGTTACTCTAAATTTTCATGCCTTGATCTTGGTGATCTCTGTTAGGTGAACGTTCTTAAGAGGATACAGTAGCGAAAATTCTAAAATGGAAAGGAGCCTCCCTTCCAACTTTGGAATTTTAGTTAAATATACAAGTGTTATTAACTAGATTTATCGAAAAAAAATTGTCCATTAAGAACAACTCAGTCAAAAGATATTTTTTAAAAAACTTTCAAAATCGAGGTTCCGCTCTCAACTCTTTCCTCCTTCAAAACTTAATCAATCGGAACGAAATTTGAAAATCTGAATAACAATGAAATAATCTATGTCGGACTGTTTAGCTTTTTTGGTTAATTGTTACCAATCTTGAGTATCACACCTTTTTTTGCGCCACAATGAAAAAGGTCGTTTTTGGAAATTTTTGATTGGCTCTAGAGTCTTTAAAAAGCAGAATATCTAAAAAATCAAAACGGTCCGACACAGATAAAAATAATAACAATCTGTGTTGAAAAAATAATTGCTCTATCTTCAAAAACCAGGGAGGAAATAGTCGAGAGCGTTTGTATGGAGAATTGACCCCTACCGTATCGTCTTAAAACCCTGTAGTAGAGTGGCCGGGCCGAAAAACAGATGTACCTAACGAAAAGTGTTATGGCGCGGTGGCTTATATCTCTGTGACTGTAATAAATATATAAACAATTTTAATACGTCTGTATAGAGGAAAATAGCCATTACTAGGAAATGTATAGTATGCTGACATAAATGGCGCCGATTTTGCGCTAAAAGCGTCCCATTCAGGCCAAAAATTTCTCCTATTTATAGAAAGTAGGAGGAGGAGCATAGGAGGTAGGGCATAGCGAATGATATTCCGCTTTGTGTGGTAGGGCACAGCACAGCGGATATCGTCTCGCTCGAATCTAGAGCAGAGCCCAACTGGGGTAGTACCTCCGCCTTACAGAAGACCGCAGCCAAATAGCACTAGACCCTACTCATAGTGTTGTGTTCCTGCCGGTGAGTAAGGCTGCCAGAGCTCAACGAGGGTGCGGTGTGCTGATGACGGGAGGACTTACGGAACTAACTTGTTCCGTTTATTGTCCTTTGAGTCGTCGGCAACCCGAACCCTCCTTAGAACTTGTACACTCCTTTTTGCTGTGTACTTAACACAGCAAAAGGGAATGTACAAGTTTCTAATGGGGTGGCAACGCGCATGTGACACTGTTTGAGTTGCAGGCGTCCATAGGTTACGGTGACCGCTTTACATCAGGCGGGCCGTATACTTGTTTGCCACCGACGTAGTATTAAAAAAAAAAAAAGTGTACTGTGCCGTACCATAAAATACATCTTGTGCTGTTTTATTGAAATCTTATAACAAAACTATTATTAAATTATGTCCTGCTGAAATTAATTAATAATGTGGCATTTCTTACAGAAATTTGGTGATTACATATATTTAAGGAAAAATAAAACCGTCAAAAATTACTGAGACTCCCTTTTTTATTCAGCAATTTTCTCAATAGCAATTTACTATAAACCTGATTGCGATGACAGTCAATGACGACACTGAATTTTAAGTAAAAGTTATCTTCTTACATTTTTTTTATACCACGTCGGTGAAAATGAAAATGAAAAATGGAAATGAAATATTTTTCAAGTAGGCATATTACAATGCGCATATGAACGTCAAATAAAGCTACGCCGGCTCTAACCCTACGCCTCAGCCTCGAGAAGATTTCAGTCCCCCCTCAGTTGGGAGGGGGGTATCCACTATGGGACCGGCAAGAAACTCGGCGGGCAGCTTCTTTTCAAAACATTACATCTTCTAATTAACATGCATTAAATAACAAGTGGCAAACAGGTATATGGTCCGCCTGATGGAAAGCGGTCACCGTAACTTGGACGCCTGCAACTCAAGGAGTGTCACATGCGCGTTGCCGACCCATTAGAAACTTGTACACTCCTTTTTTGAAGAACCCCATACTGTTTCATACATTTCTTTTATATCCAGCCCTGTGTCCAGCTTTGGGGCGAATATAGGCTCAATAACTCGTATTTATTTTATTTACTTATTTTTCATATGTACTTACCACCGTTATGAAATATCTTTTCAAGGAGGGTGAATTTCAACAGGTTCCAAATTTGACTAATTTTGGTGGTATTTTTTATTTTTGTAGTTTATGTCTAAATTATGTATGGATTATACGTAACTATTAGTCCCAATGTATATTGTGTAGTAATGCCCCCGTATACATAGTATTTTTGGAGATATTATGGTTTTAATAATTTGGTTGCCACCAAAATTGCGTACACCCCCCAAAATTAGGTTTACTGGCCACCAAAATTGTTCATTCACGCCAAAATTAGATATTTCTGCACATTAGTAGTATATTTATATTTAATCAGTTATAAAATGAAACAAAGGCAGATGTTTTATGATCCGTTTTATTATAGTGATTATCTGATTATAACAAAGGCGCTAAAATCGATGTGTATGAGACTATACTAGAAATAAACTATAATTTCACTGTTTGTAATAGAAAATAATTCACTTTTAGAATGGCTAACCAAAAAAAGAAACAATCGAGAGAGGAGGTCCTTGAAAAGAAGAAACTTGCTGAGCGGGAACGAAAAAGGAGAATTATGAGTGATCCCGACAAAGCAGCAGATTTGCGAAGAAAAGAAAGGGATCGGTATCATCGTTAAAAAGCCCAAGGTAAGATTTTACCTCTAAGCAGCATGCAGCCTCGTGAAAGACGAAGAAAAAGGAATAGACAGAATTTCAGAGCATATTATAGAAGAAGAAAAAAGGAAGGCTTTGTAATGACCACAAGTATTAGCACCAGCAAGTGGGATTCCCACTTCGCCCCTGCCTGGTCCTTCTACGCCACAAAATCCTTGTCTCAGTCGCTCTCGATCTCCGAGTCCTGAGCTTGACACAAACATCTCACGTCGACTACGCTCCCAAGCTGTCCATCGCAATGTGTCCAATAACCCATAGTTTCTGTGTTGTCAAATTCTTTATAGTCCATAATTTTATTTTTGCAGTTCAAACATTTTCGTTGCAAGTTACAGTAATGACCTCACAACACAAACTTTTCGTAATGTGAATAGTAGGTACTGCTTAATTATTGATGAATTATTTTCTATTACAAAAAGTGAAATTATAGTTTATTTTAAAGTTTTTCGTTGTTACTGGTATTTAATCAACTTAGTCAATTATTATTGTAAACTAAAAGTATAAATATATGACAGCAAATTAATAAAATACTTCGTTTTAGCTCAGGATACTCGTAAGTATCAATTTTGGTGGCATTAAGCAATTTTGGTGGCTTTCCAATTACCACCAAAACCACCAAAATTGATGCACCAAAATTAGAACCATTGCATAATAATTTTTTTTAAATAAACTATTTCATTCACGTCACTTTCAAGTTTATTACTTTTTAAAGAAACCATAAACATGCTTTAAAAACAGTTCACGTAAACATAACTACTTGTTTGTCATTAGTTAGATATACCATCAAAATTGCATGAAAAAATATTTTAATACACCAAAATTAGGTACTTACGTGTTTGCTGGTCAGATCCAGTGACGTACGACACGTACGTCATAGTTCAGGGCCAGAACAGAACTAAACTAACAGGCTACTACACGTTTCTAAGCCTTGTTGCATTTCGTTCGACCATAAAGTCATTTTCAATATTTACCACCAAAATTTACAAATTTACCCGGACAACTATTAATGCTTAGTTTAAAGTATCCAATTATGGACAATTCCTTATTAATATTATTTTATTATAACATACGTACACTAATAACGAGGAATAATTTGTGGTGTTTGAGTTAAATCAATGGATGTTATTGATGTACCATACAAATTGGAAATGGGGCGTACGCCAGGTCGTCCTGCTTGGTGACCCAGGTATGCTCTTTTCACATTTCAATCAATAAACCTTGCCCAGACTCATTCCCCTATGTTCCCATTTATAAAATAAATACTATTACCCAAAAGTAACAAACTGAACTACCAGGCCCCGTAGCCGAAATGCATTTTTGCGACGCGAAACGCCACCGAAACGCCGCAGAAATGTAGTCTGGCTCTGTCGCGCCAATACGCAAGAGCGCGATACTCGTAGCTTTTTTTTTGTTATAAATGGGCTTACTCTTGGCCATAGACTAGCCAAAGGCAAAGACGCGGCCTACGATGGAGTGAGTTCGCCCAGAAGATGCCTGTTCACTCTTGATTTGAAGATTGCCGGGTTATAGCTACGAAAGAGCACAGAATATATAATAGTACAAGTACAGAAGGCCCACTGCTTTGATGTTCTCGTAATGCCGCCTTTTTAAATACCTACAAAATTCTTACAAAGAAACGAGCCGCACGTGCGCGGCGTCCTGCGATAGGGTTACCTATGGATTAAAACGAATTAACACTCACATAAAATGTTATACTACTGTATTCAAGTCTTGGGTACTTTCTAGGTATAAATACTGTATTCATATATTATTGTTCAAGTTCCAAAAGTAACATTAGAAAGTGCGAACGTGCGTTCCGTGAGAACGCGCGCCACCCCTGAGTAGGCCGCGAACCGTCGGCATGTACTTGTAGCGCGGCGATAGAATCGCGGAGTGAGCCGTCCCTGGAAAGAGATAGATCTACGAAGGAAATATTATCGTGGGCGTTTCGTGAGCGTTTGTGCATTCGGTTACGCACACAGTCCTCTAGTCTCCCAAACCACATGACAAATGCTTTACATATACATATAACATATAATCACGCCTGTAGTATCCCATAAAGGGGTAGGCAGAGCACATGAACTACTAAGTTTCAGTGCCACTCTTGGCAAAAAAAGGGGTTGAAAGAAATCCAAATTGTGACATTGCAGTGACAGGTTGCCAGCCTCTCGCCTACGCCACAATTTAACCCATATCCCATAGTCGACTTCTACGACACCCACGGGAAGAAAGGGGGGTGGTGAAATTCTTAACCCGTCACCACAGGGGCGACACCACAATGCTTTAAATATGTAGATTTATAAAAATAAGCACAATATCGCAATTAAAATATTTTCTATTGAAATGTTAAGCAGTAAGTATTTACTTCCACCTAATTGAGAATTCACCAGTAACAATTTAGTTACCATGCTTACCCATATTAAATCAATTCTTAACAAGCGAAAACATCGGATAACGATATTTCAAGTAATTATTAAAGGGGAAAAATAAATCGTTAGATAATTGTCTGACGGTATATTTGACGGATTCTCGGAAACTATAATTATTAAACCAGGTTCTGAAAGCAGAAAACCTTTGACTAAATTTCGTAATATTAAGATTTATACGTGTATACGGTGTAATCATTAGGTATATTAGAATTTACGGCAATTATCAACTTTAAGCAATCATTATTACTCATTCATCACTCACAAAATGTTTTATAGTAAGAGGTAATCACGATGCCTGAAAATGTGCGATGCATATATAGAAAACTTATGAGGTAGTCATAAATAAACATTAATTTTTAGGGTTCCGTAGTCAACTAGGAACCCTTATAGTTTCGCCTTGTCTGTCTGTCCGTCCGTCCGTCCGCGGATAATCTCAGTAACCGTTAGCACTAGAAAGCTGAAATTTGGTACCAATATGTATATCAATCACGCCAACAAAGTGAAAAAATAAAAAATGGAAAAAAATGTTTTATTAGGGTACCCCCCCTACATGTAAAGTGGGGGCTGATATTTTTTTTCATTCCAACCCCAACGTGTGATATATTGTTGGATAGGTATTTAAAAATGAATAAGGATTTACTAAGATCGTTTTTTGATTATATTATTATTTTCGGAAATAATCGCTCCTAAAGGAAAAAGAAGTGCGTCCCCTCCCCTCTAACTTTTGAACCATAGGTTTAAAAAATATGAAAAAAATCACAAAAATAGAACTTTATAAAGACTTTCTAGGAAAATTATTTTGAACTTGATAGGTTCAGTAGTTTTTGAGAAAAATACGGAAAACTACGGAACCCTACACTGAGCGTGGCCCGACACGCTCTTGGCCGGTTTTTTTTAACTTTAAATTTTATTGTTATCACTGTAATATTTATTACTAGCTTTTACCCGCGGCTTCGCTCGCTAAAATTCGAAAAATGCGGAATGCTCCATACAAAATGTCATCCCCTATTTAAGGGAAGTGGGGGTTAGAAAGAGACAAAAAGTAGCCTATGTCACTCTCCATCCCTTCAACTATCTACACTTAAGAAATCACGTCAATTCGTCGCTCCGTTTTGCCGTGAAAGACGGACCAACAAACAGACATACACTCTTTCCCATTTATAATATTAGTATGGATAGTATGGACTATAACCATTATATATTATGGGTTAAATTGTGGCGTAGGTGAGAGGCTGGCAACCTGTCACTGCAAATGTCACAATTTTTTTTTTCAACCCTTAGTTGCCTAGACCGGCACTGAAACTTAAGTAGATTCGTATGTTCTGCCAATCCCTTAATTGGAACACAAACTTGATTATATGTATGTATGTAATATTAATGATCAGCGTGAATATATTTTAGAGTAATGTATCCAATTATTATTCTAATTACTTTTAATATTGTATTATGATCTCTTAAATTCAATTCAAAAATTTAAAGTTTAATTATTATTCTAAATTTTAATATATGAACTGTAACTGTTGACGTGTAATGTATCTGTGCATTTACGAAATAAATGAATATGAATATGAATATGAATATATTGTACATTTTATCGTCTCTCCCAATGCCAGTCAGACATTTTTCATAAATCCATAAATCTATTTTTTTTAAATTCCTAAAACCAACTAAAACTTAATGAAAATTGTCTCAGGGTGTAGGTTGTTACCTTTCCTTACTAAGTGTGCAGTCCGCGAAGATAAAAACTCGTCATTACAGCCGACCAAAATAAAACATGCAATACAAAGCATTTATTCATGGTAAACACACATAAAAAAAATACAAACAAATGGTTACTTATAAAAAAATACAGTATAAATGTTGGTCGGTCCACGAAATGGTCCCGCCTCAGCATATTGCTAACCATAAGGTCAGCGCTGATTTTCCGTCGAGACCATTTGTGGGCCACGGACCATTTGTGGGCAACATTAGCTTCCTATTTGTTTTAGAAGGGTACAAAGTTGTTTTTTAACCTCATGCGCTAAATTGATACCCGAACGTAGGCGTAACGTTGTATTGCTACCGAGTGAAACACAAAAAAACATACACATCACAACACCAACTTGAGGAAACTATAAAACTTAATCGATTTATTTTTTTGTACATTTATCATAGTTAAAAAAGTTAAAAAATCATCATTATAATATGTACATACCTACCTATGTACATGTGCCTATGAGGAAACGGAATAAAATAGTTATTTGTTATACAAGGGGGCAAAGTTGTATTTTAACGCCGAGTGTGGAATTGAAAAACGAGCAAGTGAAAGGATCCTATAGTTGAACCACGAGCGAAGCGAGTGGTTCGAGAATAGAAAATAAAAAGTAAAAATAAAATAATAAAACTAGCTCGGAAACATGTGTTTTTTCCTTTAATACCAGCGGGTAAAAACGCATTTTATCCACTAGTGAGTGAAGTAATTTGACCTTGAATAAAGTCAAATTAACTGCTTCATAACATAACATACAACATACAATAACATACAATCACGCCTGTATCCCATGAAGGGGTAGGCAGAGCACATGAAACTACTCAAGTTTCAGTGCCACTCTTGGCAAATAAGGGGTCGATAGAAAACGAAAGTGTGACATTGCAGTGACAGGTTGCCAGCCTCTCGCCTACGCCACACTTTAACCCATATCCCACAGTCGCCTTCTACGACACCCACGGGAAGAAAGGGGGTGGCGAAATTCTTAACCCGTCACCACACGGGCGCTTCAAAATTGATAAAAGTAGGTGAATCTAGTAATAAAGATGATTTACCACCTGTGGAACTACTGGAAGCAGTGATAAACGCATTTTTTGCGTTGTAGTTTCCCCGCTATAGTGAGGGGAAAAGTTTTGTGTTACACTCGGGTGCAAATGTATTTTACTTCTCGTGTGTTAAAAAACTCGCAAGTTCAGGATTCTATTTTCGAACCACTCGCTTCGCTCGTGGTTCAACTATAGAATCCTTTCACTTGCTCGTTTTTCAATTCCACACTCGGCGTTAAAATACAACTTTACCCCCTTGTATAACAAATAACTATTCTTTGTTTTGACCTCAGAAATGCGTGGTTAAATTTATTCCGTTTCCCCATGGGCAGCTTGTATGTACATAAGAGGGCCAAATGATAGCAAATAAAATCACTTCTCGTACATTGGCTAATTATGTCTCACAAGTCCTCTCCAAGGCTCATCATTACGTCGTATCATTATTATTGCTAAAGTTTACCGCTTGAATAAGTTCGTCAGAGAGTTAGCCTAGCCAAGATGACGATTAACCGTTCGCAGAGAATCGAAATAAAACTGTCTTTAAGGTTTTGAGGTTGACGACCGGTCTGGCCGAGTTGGTAGTGTTAGTGACCCTGCTTGCTAAGTGTCATTTAGTTCATGTAACGTCCGTTGGCGCTAGTACACGAGCGCTTAATGTCATGCCACGCTATATCCGACCGGACCGATTCAGGTTCGGTCGCCATCAAAACGTAAAGTCCGTCTAGCCATGTTTTTATTCTTGTCATGTTTTTTAGTTTTTTAAATTTATGCTTTTGTTCCTTATTGTTTTTCTTTTGTATGTTACCTTCCGTGATTTTTCTCACTTAATGGTCTCACCGGAAGACCAGCGCTGGAAGTCGCCAGCAATATGCTGAGGTGAGGCCATTTCGTGGCACTTTATTACTTTTCTGTCAGTGTAAAATTGTTTATTATCTGTGTGCTTTTGAATAAAAAATATTCTATTCTATTCTAAGCAAGAGTCATGGTATAAGTAAGTATGTATTTATCTATATAAGTAAGTATATCGTCACCTAGCACCGATAGTACAAGTTTTACTTAGTTTGGGGCTAGGCTGATCTGTGTAAGGTGTCCCCCAATATTTAATTATTCATTTAAGGGTATAACTTTACTTAGGTATACCTTTTCAAAGAAATTTCTGAAGAAATAAAGAAAAGAGAACAGTTTCGTTTCGTTTACTTCAAAGGTGATCATATTGGCTAGACCTCCTGTCCGTCATAATATCGTAATAACCGGCTATAACCCGTAAGGAATTACGGCGTGTTATGACGTGACGGGGAGATAAGAAATTTGTTCGGAATATATTATATTCTTTATTAGTGATGAAACGGATGAAGTAGGAGGCTTTGTATGTGTTTTCAGTGTCCAAAAATTTTATACGATTCTTCTACTTTATCGTGTCATTTAAATTCACCACTGGCTTTTCTGTGAAGAAAAACATCGTGAGGAAACCTGTATACATCTGCGAAGGAATCCAAAGGTGTATGTGAAGTCCTCAATCCGCATTGGACTAGCGTGAGGACTATAGTCCAAGCACTCTCTTGCATGAAAGGAGGCTTGTGCCCTGCAGTAGGACGTATAGGTATCTATATAGGCTCAATTACTACTTATTTTTTATTTATTTTCTATTTTTTATTAGGATTATTTATCTATGTAAGTTATGTAAGCAAACCTCGCGATAGTCTGTAAGTTATGTAAGCAAACCTCGATCAGTACCGGACCAATAATGTTTTAACTTCATTTCTGTCGGCGTCTGGCGTCCACGATTGCAATTCAGCTACGCCGGCAGCATTTTGGACTGTGATTTTGGAGTAATGTGAACGTCATCAGAAACTTCATACAAATTGGTCGTGCAGATCGCTACGCGCGATCGGTCCGGGTGACACTAAAAAAACACTCTTTGTTTGTCGAGTCATTCAGCAGCTTAACTGCGATGTATTAACCAAATTGTCAGAGTGGTCAATATAAATCTAATGAAACAAACCGTGAAACAAAGACAGCAACAAAGTCTGAGATAATAAATTATCTAAAACCTGTTTTACACCCTCTATAGGTACTATGAATTGCGAAGCAAAATACGTTTAATACATGAGGTAATACCTCATGTGACTCTCACTTCAGTTCCGCTAACTTTCCCCAACTTTAGGGTAGTTAGCGACATTGAGGGGTAACCGTGTGTGACAAACTTTGGCTCGGCATTCCGGCAATGGACATATTGGACATGTACTATGAGAAAGATAACTGCATCTATGTCTTATGCATTTATGTCTTTGACGACCGGTCTGGCGCAGTCGGTAGTGACCCTGCCTGCTGCGCTGCGGTCCCGGGTTCGAATCCCGATAAGGGCATTTATTTGTGTGATGAGCACAGATATTTGTTCCTGAGTCATGGATATTTTCTATGTATACACCGTGTTTCACTTAACACTAAAAACCTGAAAACAGTTTGTTCAGAATCGAGAGTAGAATCGATTCAGCTATATCTTGATGGGGGTAATATTTTTATTTAAATTTGTATTATTAGTTATTTTTTACGTGCCTATTCTATTGTACTCGTAAGACAACATTGTGTATATCGCATTGCTAGAGGTTGTTTACCTTTTTCAGTATTTAGGGGTATTAATACTGGCTGGTTACTTGGACGATTATTTTTTCGCTACGAGTTTGACGTTGTTTGTCAGTTTAATCTTAATGTTTATCATAAGTCATAACAAATTGAACTCGTACCTAATTACAACCTTGTCATTTTAAACATTGGGTTTAAATTTGCTTACTGCGATTACCTGTCCAATTTGAAGTTTACTGTGACAAAGCTTTAAAGTGTTTTACAGTGACATCTTAGCTGTCTATTGGTAAACCTTATGTCGTTGCAGTAACGTACACAAATAAATAGTTTTGTGGTTTATGGTGGAACTTAGCAATTATTTTATTTAGTGTAGAGCTAAAAGTCAAGTAGAGCTGTACAAAAAATTAAAAATTCAATTAAAAAAAACCGGCCAAGTGCGAGTCGGACTCGCGCACCGAGGGTTCCGTACAAACCTGCAAGGTTTACAAAGTTCGTTCATTACGACAATCGAGTCATAATATGAGGAAATGGGTAGTAAGGTTAAAATTATTAAAAAAATATATATTATGTGATGTAACTAAAAATTTATGGTTTTCGTAATTTTTCCTTTATCTATGCTATAAGACGTTGCTTCGTACCAAATTTCAAGATTCTGAGTTCACGGGAAGCACCCTGTAGGTTTTGATTCCCTTGCAAGTGTCGAAAATTTGCGGCATAAACGGCTCTATCTTTTGATTGCGTTGGCTTAGAAGTTTGATTTTTTCACAGCTTCAAGGGACAGTAGACCTGAGTAATTGATATAAATTTCAGCTTCATACCTCCACGCGTTCCTGAGAAAAAGGGTCTTGACAGACGGACGGACGGACGGACGGACAGACGGACAACAAAGTGATCCTATAAGGGTTCCGTTTTTTCCTTTTGAGGTACGGAACCCTAAAAAAGTAACCATCAGATTAAAAGATGAATACTCTAGATGAGTTTAAAAAAATAAAAATCAGTTGGGGTGTCTGAGGTTTTGAGTGTTACCGGAAACACGGTGTATAAGTATTTATATATTATATATCGTTGTCTGAGTACCCACAACACAAGCCTTCTTGAGCTTACCGTGGGCCTGTCAATCTGTGTAAAAGAATGTCCTATAATATTTAATTTATTAATTTA
Organism: Leguminivora glycinivorella; assembly: GCF_023078275.1. Lineage (NCBI taxonomy): Eukaryota > Metazoa > Arthropoda > Insecta > Lepidoptera > Tortricidae > Leguminivora > Leguminivora glycinivorella. Next base: position 2,826,714 of record NW_025952831.1, read on the forward strand.
ATTTTATTTATGTACTCCACAGTTTGACGACCGGTCTGGTCGGGCCTAGCAATGTACACACTATGTATCCTAGTCAACCAATTTGAATCTTAGGCCACTGTAGAACCTTTGCACAGTAAACGTCTATGTGACTTCTATGGCAAATAGAAGACGATGTAAATAAGACAGGGTGGCCTAGGATCAAATTGGTTGACCACCGTACAAGTTGCAAAATATTCTTAATTATTTTATTTGCTATCCTGTTGTGTGGAGCCACTGCTGGGCAAAGGGATGGGTGGAGGTGTCCTAGAAGTCGACTGTGGGGGGTTTAATAGGCGAGACGACTAAAAAAAACCGGCCAAGTGCGAGTCGGACTCGCGCACCGAGGGTTCCGTACAAACCTGCAAGGTATACAAAGTTCGTTCATTACGACAATCGAGTCATAATATATATTTTGTAATGTAACTAAAAATTTAAGGTTTTCGGAATTTTTCCTTTATGTGTGCTATAAAACGTTGCTTCATGCCAAATTTCAAGATTCTAGGTCGACTGGAAGTACCCTTTAGGTTTTGATTCCCTTGCGAGTACTTGCGAGTTTCAAAATATGCAGCTTAAATTGCTGTTTCTTTTGATTGCGTTGACATAGAAGTTTGATTTTGTTACAGCTTAAAGGTATTATAGACCTGAGTATTTGGTATGAATTTCAATTTAATACCTCTACGCGTTTATGAGGAAATGGGTAGTAAGGTTAAAATTATTAAAAAAAATATATTATGTGATGTAACTAAAAATTTATGGTTTTCGTAATTTTTCCTTTATCTATGCTATAAGACGTTGCTTCGTACCAAATTTCAAGATTCTGAGTTCACGGGAAGCACCCTGTAGGTTTTGATTCCCTTGCAAGTGTCGAAAATTTGCGGCATAAACGGCTCTATCTTTTGATTGCGTTGGCTTAGAAGTTTGATTTTTTCACAGCTTCAAGGGACAGTAGACCTGAGTAATTGATATAAATTTCAGCTTCATACCTCCACGCGTTCCTGAGAAAAAGGGTCTTGACAGACGGACGGACGGACAGACGGACAACAAAGTGATCCTACTAACCCTAAAAACTAATTAGTCCGTCAGTTAGATTATCAAAGAATTTTAGACACGTATTTTTTCTTTTTTCTCGTAAACGAAAAATGACGGCGGTACAGTGCGTTGAAGTTTCGCGTGACGTCAAGCCTAGGTACAATTTTTACTTAGAAGTGTCGTCACAACACAAGCCCCCACTCCGGAAGTCTGATGATCTATATGTTTGTATTTTTTCATTAATTAGAAAAATCGAAAAATATGTGTTTAGTATTTTTAACCCCCGACGCAAAAACGACGGGGTGTTATAAGTTTGACGTGTCGGTCTGTCTGTCTGTCTGTCTGTCTGTCTGTCTGTCTGTCTGTCTGTCTGTCTGTCTGTCTGTCTGTCTGTTTGTCTGTCTGTGTGTGTGTCTGTCTGTGGCACCGTAGCTCCCGAACGGGTGCACCGATTTCGATTTAGTTTTTTTTTGTTTGAAAGCTGAGTTAGTCGGGAGTGTTCTTAGCCATATTTCATGAAAATCGGTCCACTATGTCGCGGTCGGAGGTTTTTCCAAAATTTTAATTTTGTGGTTAGGTTATTGGACGATCTAACTGACGGACTAAACAGAATGCCATTTTTTAACCCCCGACGCAAAAACGACGGGGTGTAATGTTATAAGTTTGACGTGTCTGTCTGTGTGTGTGTCTGTCTGTCTGTCTGTCTGTCTGTCTGTTTGTTTTTCTGTCTGTCTGTCTGTCTGTCTGTCTGTCTGTCTGTCTGTCTGTCTGTGTGTGTGTCTGTCTGTGGCATCGTAGCTCCCGAACGGATGAACCGATTTGGATTTAGTTTTTTTTGTCTGAAATCTGAGTAAGTCGGGAGTGTTCTTAGCCATGTTTCATGAAAATCGGTCTACTATGTCGCGGTCGGGGGTTTTTTCAAAATTTTAATTTTATGGTTAGGTTATTATATATAGTCGTCATCCCTATTATGCTGTAGCAACCTGTCACTGCAGATATCACAATTTTATTATCTTCCAAATTTCAACCACTTAAGTGCCATGTTATTTTATCGCACAGAAATTCGAGAAGCCTCAGGGGTTCAAAAAAACATCACAGACTTTACCCAAATTCACACAATAAGACATGTTTCTCTTTCGAGTTTATTTCTAAAGTCAGTTTACCACGAGAATAAGAAATACAACCAAACCAATGACTGAACTAATACGTGTCTACAAACTGACAACCGTTCCCATGTCGACTTAAGAATGGGGACGGCCCCGTAAAATAGGCTGTTCATACAAATTTCGACCTTTTTTAACCACCGACGCAAAAACGACAGGGTGTCTGTTTGTCTGTCTGTATGTGGCATCGTAGCTCCCAAACGGCTGAACCAATTGAGATTTAGTTTTTTTGTCTGAAAGCTGAGTTAGTCGGGAGTGTTCTTAGCCATGTTTCATGAAAATCGGTCCACTATGTCGCGGTCGGGGGTTTTTTCAAAATTTTAATTTTGTGGTTAGGTTATTTCCGGCTATGTTGAAGTCTTGGTGGCTCAGTTGTCAAAGCTCTGGAAAATCGATCCAGAGGCAGTGACTTGAAAACACAACCAATGCAGTATTTTTTTACTTTTTAAAATTATTAACTTTTAAAACATATTAAGCCAAATGGCACCGAATACAGACATTTTCTGCTTCTAAAAAGTATATTAATCACAACTATGCTCCTAATGTTGAATTGTTTAGATGATTTTTACAATATCAATACCAATACAACAACCCAACATAAGATGCCTAGATTTTTTTCATCGCTAATATTAAGAATTTGGGTCATTTTTTTTATGAAACAGTATGCTTCTAATTTTTATACTAATTAAAAATCGCAAAACGTCAAGCGTTCAGGCTATTCTTTAAAGTACATCGAATTATGTAAAAAACTAAAAATATTATATCAGTATTCAGAGAGAAAAAATGGAGACCATATTTGTATTGAGAGGAGATGTCCTTTCCTCTTAAATCGATACGAAGTTCGATCCGATTTCAATACCTAGGTGATTTGCCCAAATTTGCTTTCACCTGCCCACGTAGCCAAGGTGACAATCGCTTGCTTGAATGAGTATATCCTTTTCTGTATAAGTCAAGCTGTTATTGACCGAAGCGACAGCGGAGGTCTACGGTTTAACTTTGACAATTCTTCATAGGTATTTGGATGTTCTCATCTACAGGTTTTTAGAGCTTTACAGGTTGCTTTAAAATTTCTAAACCGATTTTCGTGATTTTGTGATATTTTCGATTAAACAGAGTTTTGTTGATCCAGATTTCGATTTTTTTAATGCGGAAATGGCTTTTAAGGACTGCGGTACCAATAGCGTACATGTCGCTTAAGAATTGTGATAATAATAGGTAACTAAGTTACTTTTTTTATACTACGTCGATGGCAAACAAGCATACGGTCCGCCTGACGGAAAGCGGTCACCGTAACCTGTGGACGCCTGACTCAATGAGTGTCACGTGCGCGTTGCCAACCCATTAAAACCTTGTACTTACACTCCTTTTTAACCGACTTCAAAAAAGGACAAGGTTCTCAATTCGACTGAATGTTTTTTAACCCCCGACGCAAAAACGAAAGGGTGTTATAAGTTTGACGTGTCTGTCTGTCTGTCTGTCCGTCTGTCTGTCTGTCTGTCTGTTTGTCTGTGTGTGTGTCTGTCTGTGGCATCGTAGCTCCCGAACGGATGAACCGATTTAGATTTAGTTTTTTTTATCTGAAAGCTGAATTAGTCGGAAGTGTTCTTAGCCATGTTTCATGAAAATCGGTCTACTATGTCGCAGTCGGGGGTTTTTTCAAAATTTTAATTTTGTGGTTAGGTTATTTGTACGATATCTCCGAGAATCGTGAACCGATTTTCAATTTTTTTTTAATCGAATCGGGTGGTCCCATTGGCACTAAGTCGGGGTCTGATGATGGGATCTTGGAGAAATGATTTGTTTATAATTTGGATGTTTAGATTATTGCAATGCGATAAGAAATCTGAATTAGAAGGTTTATTATTTTGTGCTTTTTAGTTTCTCCGTGTTTTCTAACGAGCTTATTTTTGAAGGCGGTTTTTTTAATTGCTGTGTTAAATACACAACACTCTAGTGCTTATTACTTATTTTTCACTTGCGTTTTCGAAGCATATTCGGGCTGTATAACAGGTTCTATAACTGACACTGCAAGACTACTTGCCAAAACGGATCTCAGGCTATCATTAGCATAACGGGGAAATGTGACAATCGCATTTCATTCGAAACGTTAGCGATAGGCTTGTTGTCTACGCGGCATGATTACGAAGTAATAACGTTGGGGTGGCATTACTCCGACACCTGATAAGGGTATACAAGACGTTTGGCCTTGGCAGAGTTATTAACAACGTCGTAAAATAAGGATTATGGCGTCAAAATAATAGATTTTTTTATCTGTATATATTTTGGAGGCTTGGTCCATGGGACTACGCCGGCTCCGTTAGGCCAATTCACAACATTAACAATAAATATACAAACTCATTATAAATTAAAATTTTGAAAAAAACCCCGACTGCGACATAGTAGACCGATGTTCATGAAACATGGCTAAGAACACTCCCGACTAACTCAGCTTTCAGACAAAAAAAACTAAATCTAAATCGGTTCATCCGTTCTGGAGCTACGATGCCACAGACAGACACATACACAGACAGACAGACAAACAGACAGACAAACAGACAGACAGACAGACAGACAGACGACAGACAGACAGACAGACAGACAGACAGACAGACAGACAGACAGACAGACAGACAGACAGACAGACAGACACGTCAAACCTATAACACCCCGTCGTTTTTGCGTCGGGGGTTAAAAATAATTCAAAACAAAAGTAGACAATAAAACAACCGAATTTGTATATTTATCTATTAAATACACTATATACAAATTCAGCAGTCTTTGACAGGGGTTCCGCAAGAATTTAATGGAACACCCCTATGTCGGTCATCGTGTATCCGTGGACCTCAAAGATCTGCATTCTCTTCGCTCGAGTCCGGACACACTCCATGAGGAAGTGATGCACATCCTCAACACTTCCACGGTCTTCGCAGTTGGGCGAATCGGTTTTCATCATCAGATGTGCAAACCTATTCAATGGAATATGATAGTTACTTTGGGTTAGCGACCGATCAAATCTTATTCGTCCCGTACACTCCTTTTTGTTGTGTACTTAATGTGTTAAGTTCCACAGAAAAAGGGAGTGTACAAGTTTCTAATGGGTTGGCAACGCGCATGTGACACTCCTTGAGTTGCAGGCGTCCGTAGGTTACGGTGACCGCTTTCCATCAGGCGGACCGTATGCTCGTTTGCCACCGACGAAGTATAAAAAAAATAAAGAAAACTTAACCCATGCAACGGTGGAGCCGTCAAAATCATTGCCAACTTTTTGGTTTGGCTCTACAGATAATTCATTCTGCTTCTGCATCTTCAATGATCTAACATAAACATAAATACATTACATACTATTAAATTAATAATATTATTCCAAGACGTTACCTTAAGATAAGCCTCAGAGACGAATAGAAGACTAACTATAAACTTAGAGCATAGAGTGACGGAACGGAGTAGCTTTCTGTAACTTTTCTTTCAAATTTTTTTGAAAAACCCCCGACCGCGACATAGCCGACCGATTTTCATGAAACATGGCTAAGAACACTCCCGACTGACTCAGCTTTTCAAACAAAAAAAACTAAATCTAAATCGGTTCATCCGTTCGGGAGCTACGATGCCACAGACAGACGCAAACACAGACAGACAGGCAGAAACGTCAAACTTATAACGCCCCGTCGTTTTTGTATCTTGCAATGTGCAAAATAGATTGTGTCGCGAAGGAGCAAAATATTTACAGTGAAGACGCACATGAATCGTGAGCGTGGCGAGGGATCAGTCAATCCTGAACTACAAGCTTCTACGAGTAGTATGCCCTAGATTAAAAGATTTTTTCTAGTCCCGAACTGTTATTCGTCATTTACAGGGTCGAGCACCTTTAAAACCCTACATAAAAGTCTATTCCCCAAAACACAGAATATAATTATAATAGTATAAGTACAGAAGGCCCACTGCTTTGATGTTCACTATATGCCGCCTTTTTAAATGCCTACAAAATTTTAACAAAGAAACGTTCAAGTCTTGGGTACTGTCTAGGTATATATACAGTATTTTATATATGTTTGTTTAAGCCCTAACATCACAAACCTTATTGAACTTGTCCGTGGGACTTCATCAAGAGTAGATCTGTGTAAGATTGTCCTATTTTATTCATGATATCTGTTTAACTAAGCATTATTAGCCGTTCCACACGCGGACATCGCATACGAATCTTAAGAGGCAGAGATGCGATTTATTTGAAATAATTCTATTTAAAATGCAAATACAAAATGCAAAATACCTATTTTGTATTTTGCATTTAAATGCCTTTTAGTAAAAAACATTTTGTATTTTATTTGAAATACTTTTTGAGATGTATTTTGCATTTTGAATATGCATTTCAAAATGCAAAATACTTTATGATTAAATTAAGTTTAGCCAACATTACCAGTCAAACAAAATGTGAACAAATGACGCTTGTATTGCCGAATTTGACCGATACAGGCGCCTGCTAGCCATGCGCGCCTGACTGACTAGTGTCAATTTGACACTGTCAATGTCAAACGAAAACGAATATTATCTATGGAAAGAGACGCCACTGTCGCCGACGATTTAACGGATTTATTGTTTGCTGGACTGCTGGTGCTGAGTATTAATGACTGATTTTGATTTAATTACCTACCTACTTTTAAGTGTTGAGTTATATTATTATTCCTATTGTAAAAATCCTAAGCTATAGAATGAAAATAAATAAAGAGCATTTAGGTGATATAGGTATGAAATATAAGAACTAGATGCGCAATCAACAAAATGGGGCTCCATGGCTATGGCTCTCTTTTCGTTAGTCTAGTTTTTTTACATTATTTAAGTGAGTAGGTATAATAGGTATAATAATACCTAAAAATAGTAGGCGATCAATAAATTCTGTTATGTTATTAAGAAATAAAATAACATAACATAATTTATTGATTGCCTACTGATAAAATATGACCAAAATGTCATTCATTACTTTCATTAGGTGCCATGTTATTAAACGTTTTTGTTCGGCACTGTGACTCTATTTCTCATGATTATTAATACCGAAAATAAATAAAAATATTTGAGATTTGGTCAAAACGTATTTTATTTTCAAAAAGTATTTTGAAAATACCTATTTTGCATTTAGCATTTGAAATACAAAACTCAAAACCATTTGGTATTTTGCATTTGAAATAGTAAATCTGAATAGTATTTTGCATTTTGTATTTAAATGCTTTTTTAAAACCATTTTGTACATCTCTGTTAAGGAAGAGGATACGGTAGCGAAAATGCTAAAATGGAAAGGAGCCCCCCTTTCAACTTGGGAATTTTAGTTAAATATACAAGTGTTATTAACTAGATTTATAGAAAAAAAATTGTTCATTAAGAACAACTCAGTCAAAAGATATTTCAAAAATATCTTTAAAATCGAGGTTCCGCTCTCGACTCTTTCCTCCTTCAAAAATTAATCAATCGGAACGAAATTTGAGAATCTGAATAACAATGAAATAATCTATGTCGGACCGTTTAGCTTTTTTGGTTTATTGTTACCAATCTTGAGTATCACACCTTTTTTTTGCGCCACAATGAAAAAGGCCGTTTTTGGAAATTTTTGATTGGCTCTGGAGTCTTTAAAAAGCAGAATATCAAAAAAATCGAAACGGTCCGACACAGATAAAAATAATAACAATCTGTGTTGAAAAAATCATTGCTCTATCTTCAAAAACCAGGGAGGAAAAAGTCGAGAGCGTTTGTATGGAGAATTGACCCCTACCGTATCGTCTTAAAAAAAAAACTAAAGTACGAACGTCGCGAGAACGCGCGCCACCCCTGCGAACTCGCGGCCGCCAGCATGTACTTGTAGCGCGGCGATAGAATCGCGGAGTGAGCCGCCCCTGCCCAAAGCTATTAGCCCCCGCCAGCTTCCTATGCACGCGTATGTATGTATAGGTATGTATGTATGTATGTATAATACATAATTGCTCCGAGACCCTATCCCTTCACATCCAGGGGATATTAAGTGATATAGGGCTACTCCAGTTGTTTGTGTTCCGAGCAAACTTAATGCTGCAGGGTAAGCATCGTTACAATCGCTTACGCTTAAGCGTATCATATCTCTCTCCCTATCGCTCTTCTGGGTACGTAATAGCCAAATGGCACAAACGCTCACGAAACAAAACGTTCGTAGATATCTATCTCTATCGGTCTTGCGTATTGGCGCGAAAGACCCACTACCTTTCGCGGCGTTTCGTTTTCGTTTCGCGTCGCAGAAATGCCATTCGGCTACGGTACCTGGGTGCGTAACCGAATGGCACAAACGCTCACGAAACGAAACGCTCGTAGTTATCTATCTCTATAGCTCGTGCGTATTGGCGCGACAGAGCCAGACTACCATTCGCTTCGTTTTCGTTTCGCGTCGCAGATCGGCTACGGCACCTGTAGTGGCGCGACAGAGACAGACTGCGTTTCGATCGCCACCTAGCGTCAACGATTGTCACTTCTGCTAGGGGAGTACACTCAAATGTAAACTCGGGTGTTTGCAATGAAGAGGATTGAATTCACTGAGATTCTAAAGGGATTTGCCATGGCGTCAGTTCTTGGCAGATTATAAATGAGTTATTTTGTTTATTTATTACAGTACATCAACATCATATTATGTATTAAATCCATCTTACACAATTGTTTTAATAGCTTAAAGTTCTCAGTCTGATACAAAATGAAAATTAAGGAGTACAATAGCAGTCTCCAAGTATGAATCTGGGAACGAGATAATAAATATAAAAATAGGTTTATTAAAATCTAAAGCTAATAATTAACTAATACAACTAGTATGTACATGATTTACAATATTGCTATTATCCTAAAAGTAAATAGAAATTTAATTTAATACAGACCTAAAACTAGAATATAAGTAGTATAACTAAAGACTAAAGTAAATATTATTTAGGTTTCGGTAATAGTTTAGATTTTAGTTATTCTACAAGACATTCGGCCCTTTCTGCTCCTGTAGAAAGCGACTGTGTAGAAGAGGTTCATTTGTGGCGTGGGCGATTGGCGAACCTTTTTGACGACCGGTCTGGCTCAATCGGTAGTGACCTTGCCTGCTAAGCCGCGGTCCCGGGTTCGAATCCCGGTAAGGGCATCTATTTGTGTGATGATCACAGATATTTATTCCTGAGTCGTGGATGTTTTTTTATGTATGTATATACGTATGTATTTATCTATGAAGATTAAGAGGTTGGGAACCGTTTGAGGGATAGGGGTCTGGATCCCCCGCTCCGGGTCATTCCCTGGTGCAGAGGTTGTCCATCGCGATTCAGCGTGGTAATGCTGCGACCGTGCTGGGCACCTTTGCGCCTGGAATGACGCGCGGGGGGGGGGGGATTTTTGACTGATGTTAGTTAATATATGTAATGAAATTAGTTAATAAGTAATAGATTGGTGTTTTGTGTAATGTGTTATTTGATGTCTAGGTTAAGTTAGGTTAAGTTTTTTAATTATGTGTAATTTTTAGCGTGTAACCTTTTTTTTTTTTATGTTTATTGCAATGTAATTATAATTATTAACAAATTGTATTTATCTGTTTAAGTATATACACCGTCGCCTAGCACGCATAGTACAAGCATGGGGTCTCATCCGGAACATCGTATAATTAATGTCAAACCCAAATCATAGATGGCGCTACGTGCCACGATTAGCCATTATGACTTATTTATTCAATAAATTTAAAGGTCTCAAAGGTATTATTTTAGTCTCATGCATTAAGAATATCATTAATTTAATACACAAATCCACAAAAACACGAATTCAATGCAATATTTTTCAAAATTCGAATCTAAAATTTATTACACGACTGAATACAACATCAGCAAACCCGCATTGAACGTTATTGAGTCGTCTAAGTATTATTACCTCTCGTCACTAGATGGAGTGACTGTGCATAACGTACGTGATATTATTAGAATAGCCACTTGAGTGCGGGCTAGTCATACGCTCAAAAAACCAGTGTAAGGGAGCTCTCCGGAACCATGAGCTTCTTACGCGTCTGGACGGCACATTTTAGACTGGTTACGTAGCCGTATTCAACTCGTGTGCACTCCGTAACCACATGGTATCGTTAATGAAACTTATGAATGAATGGCGTTGTTGGTAAAACGAAAAGCAATATGTGAATATGTGTGTGTGTATTATGCAATAAAAACAAGGTGAGACAAAATTGGGGTTTTTAACACTTTCGCTACCAAGAACCCGACTGTCGGGTACACCGCTCGTAGAAGCGTAGCCGATTACATGGGTTTCCCCGTATGTAGCGAAAATGTCGTAGCGCCGCGTAGAGCCCGGTTTCGAAAGTGTTAACACACTGTGCCGCACGGGTGCCGGCCGGCGCCGCGGCGGTGCGGACACGAGTACACCGGACGCGTCTGTGTGCGTTAGCAGTGTTAGCATGCGCACAAATAAAGTGGCTTTCTGCGGGCAGCCGAGCGGCACCGCCCCCGACTGCGCGATGGCAATAAACACAAAAATCACAAATTTGAATTCGTGCTTGCCTACCTTATCGTGTTAGTTCTTCATTATTAATAAATCATTTTAATTATTGAATGTTGATTAGAACTGTTATCTGGGACATTTTTATTTTTGTCAAAGTTGTACGTCCACCCGACTTTTTTTTAATTTGGAAATTTTTATGTGGTTTCCACTCAGAATCGTGAGCTCTTTCACTCCTAATAGGAGAAAAAAGTCTCCCAAGTTTTTTCCCATTCCGTTACCATTTTTTCATACATTTTGTATGGCAGTAACGGAATGGAAGGTTTGAAAAATGTATGGATATCTTAAGACATTTTTTTTACTTCCTATCAGGCAGGATCGAAAGACCTTGAGATTTTGAGTATGAATCGCGTAAAAAACACCCATGTTACAAAAAAAGAGGGGTGAACAACTTTAAAAAAAAATGGCTCATCTGGCCGGCAGCCATAAGGCCATAACAGATAATAGTAATTATGTGTTGAAATGAAATGAAAATGAAATATTTATTTTTCAAGTAGGCATATTACAAATTACAATGAACATATGAACGTCAAGTTTCAGTAAATAACTAATTTCGGTGTTTTTCTCAATTTCATGAGTAAAAAAGTACTAGAAAATGAAATAAAACTATGGAAACGGATTAAATCGCGTATAATGAATTTAAAATACTATATTTACTACTATTTGTTTTTATTTCTATACTGTATTTTAAATTCATTATACGCGATTTAATCCGTTTCCATAATTTTATTTCATGAGTAACTATCGCGGTAACCGAAGACAATATTACTCTAGAAAATGTTTTGTCAAATACCTAGCTAGTAGCTACATTACGTTTTATTTTTTATATTAAGTACATGTATTTGTTTACTTAATAATATACATTTCCATATTTATAAATTGAAATAGATATCATACACGAAAGGAAAAACGATACTGACGACGCGACGGTTTTTTTCCCACATTTCTAATTAACTACGCGCCTGCTTTCGAGTGCTTTAAATTTTAATAAACCAACGCATTCTTTGATTGGGGGCTCAGGCCTCTCAAGGTCAGTGCAAATGTGATGCGTAGAATAGGTACTTGTATAGGTAGGTAGGGGCGCGGGGCGCGGGGCCGCGACTAAATCTTGTTCATTCACATCGGCTTGCATGTGTCGCGGATAGAGCGAGTACGTAAGGGGCCGCGCACACGGGCAACTGTTGCTGGCGACTTTTTTGTCGCGACCATGGCTTAGTATGAAAGTGCGCACACGAGGCGACGCAACTTTTCATACAAATACGAAAGTCGCCGAGCAACTGTTGCCTCCGTGTGCGCGGGGCCTAAGCGGCGAGCACACATACAAGCCGCGCGGAGGCCGTTTGCCACCCTGATGTATACCTCTTTTAATTAAATCCGCAAAAAATATTTTTCATCATTTTCATACATAACAAATGAATTTATTAGTGTGAGAGACCCTTACGAATAACATTCAAGTTAGTGTCAAGTGATTGACTGCACATGACAAAACAAAAAACATTAGGAATTGGTCACACACGTGTTCAGTAATTATCTTTGGTAAAGGCAGTCATACACATGTTCAGTAATTATCTTTATTTTTTTAATAACTCGATAACCGTAAGAGTTAAGTTTCTTAGAGACATTACATTAATTTGATCTTCCCTTAAAGTTAACGGAATTCAATAAAAACAGTGTGTATAACAAATAACAATTTTATTTACATGATTTATTTTAACTTGCATTAATATGCTGTTCTCGAACTTATTGTATCGATAAACTACCTCTCTCTAGTCGATCTGTGTCGATACTGTCGATACTAACCCAACGAAGTAACTTTTCTAAGACGTCACCAGGTCACCACGCGTCCTTTTCTTTAGGGTGCTATAGAAAAGGATACCTATAGTTTTCTTTTGTTCTTATTTACTTACAGACTTGTTTGACAGATTATATCAATTTATAGAGCAATCAATTTGATTAGTGAAACTAAATAATTTGTTATTCATGTTACCTACTTAAAACTGGAGTTTTAACATTTGGTTTAACAAGACGTCCTTACGAGGTTATATAAACAACAATGTGCCACAGGACTCATAATAAAACGGCTCAACAAAATAATACCAATAATAACAGGTGCGTGTTATATTTTACTCAGCAGCCGGCGTATCCGAATGGCAATTGTCGACACCATATGCCGACATAAATGTAGTCTAGCTCTGTCGCGCAAGTACGCAAGAGCTATAATTAGAGGTAGATAGATACAACGAAACAAATATTATCGTGAGCACGTGTGCATTCGACTACGCACACTGATGAGGGGACCCAGCGCGTACGTACATTGCGCACCACCTGCACGCACACATACAAACCGCGCGGCATACAATCCACTGGTAGGCTATGTCTACAACGCCATCTAGTAATGTCTGACTTTAAACGTGCACATGACGTTGTATGTTTAGTGCGTGAAAGCTAAAACAGATGTCGCAAGATGTTGCAGTTTGATGACTATTTTGACGTAGGATACTGATAAGAGTTTTGTTGGCCACGCGTGGCTACTGGCGCCATCTAGCTCTCTGAGTGTGGATTAAATTTAGTACACAGGTCTAGAATACTTAGGACGGCGCCCATTTTTAGTATGGGGTTAGGTATCTGTACTAGTATTATTTGATCTGTGGTACAAGCTTTGGTTAGTTTGGGGCTAGGTTGATCTGTGTAACATGTCCCCGAATATTTATTTATAAGTATTTAATTTTATTTATTTTATAAAATTAATCGTTTTCTTTCGACAGCTTAATTCATAACACTGAAACATGAGCAGTAGAATGTGTTCTATAATTTTTGTCCATACAAACATACATCAACTCACGCCGGTATTCCCAAAGGAAGTATGCAGAGTATACGAAACTCAAGTCTCAGTGCAACTCTTAGCAATTAACGGCTGAAAGAAACCAAAATTGTGATATTTCTAGCCAATCGCCCACAATGGAACCTAAATCCCATAGTCGACTACTACAACACTCACAGGAGGAAAAGAGGGTGGTAAAGTTCTTAACCTTTTAACACACGATACAAGTGCGTAAAAAAGGAAGTTCGAAACGAGTGGCGATAAATTAAAACACGACCGAAGGGAGTGTTTTAAATCGACACGTTACGAATTTCCTTTTCGCACGTGTATCGTACGACGTTTTTCAGTACAGATGAGCCTCCGAAGTTTCGACATGACAAACTGAAAAACGTCGTACGATACACGTGCGAAAAAGAAATTCGTAACTTCATCAAATGCTGCAACATGCGGTACTGTGATGTAATGAAAAGTTGTATGCATCATTTCGTACCGTCTAAACCACAGATGTCATATATACCATAGATCAAGCAAACGTATCTACTTAGCGTGTCAAATGAACTCAGTGAAATCCACTGAGTTGTCCGTCTTTACTCGCAGCTTGCAGCTTTCGGGCGTCAATTTTTGTAAGTTGAAGTCAACCAAAACATAAAAAATGCCTCGTTACGTGATATTCAATTGCAACAACACAAAAATTATGAACAATCAAGAGCCTGAGACATATTTAAAATTACAGGCAAGAATCAACTTCAGTACAAAATTTGACACGCTCGGCCCCTATACAAATATATGAATTTGTTTCTTCTATCTAAATTAAGTTCTGTGGTCTAAAGTTTAGACCATTATTTTAGGGTTGGTTTAGACTCTAAACCAACCCTAAAATAATAATATTCGTGTGGAACGCCCTTAACGATATGCCAATAACATTAGCCGCACTATTTCATTACTCGCTAACTTTCGCTAAGCAGTTTGTACCCTCATCACCGAGGCAATTTCTGTTTTAGTATATTTTGATAGAATCAACCTCTGATATAAGTATTTAGGAAAGAAGATCGGACGTGCCGTGCCGGGTCATTTGTACTTATAGAATATTCCTGTCGCAAGTTTTTTTTTAATGAAATAAGTACGAGTAGCAAACGAGCAGACGAGCCGTCTGATGGGAAGCAGTCATCGCTGCCCATAGACATAAGCAACATCAGGGGAGCTTGGGGGACAACTTTTGAAAGTCGATCATTCTATTTCGTGAATTTCGTTCAATAATATCTCCACTACTAGGGATTTAAATTCTACTAACAGAATCGAAAACGAGTAGTCACTACCACTAGATTTAAAATTAGTGGCTTTCTGTTTCAAAATAGCACTGGCCCCGTAGCCGAATGGCATTTCTCCGACGCCAAACGAAAGCGATACGCCGCTGGCTCTGTCGCGCCAATACGCAAGCGCGATAGAGATAGATATCTACTAGCGCTTCGTTTCGTGAGCGTTTCGTGAGCGATTGTGCCATTCGGCTAGCCACCCTGTTCTCGTTTCCCAGAGACACGGCGAATTCGTGCGTTAGAAATTCAAAACTTGGTTCCCCCTGGGTACGTAGCCGAATGGCACAAACGCTCACGAAACGCTCACAAAGCGAAACGCTCGTAGATATCTATCTCTATCGCTCTTGCGTATTGGCGCGACAGAGCCAGACTACCTTTCGCGGCGTCTCGTTTTCGTTTCGCGTCGCAGAAATGCCATTCGGCTACCGGCACCTGGCCTTACTTTACAGCTATTTAAATACAGTGTGTAATCATTATACGGGCGATAAATTAATCCAGGCAGAGAATTCATTAGTGCTATTCAATGTTATCATTAATTAAGAACTTACACTTAATTTCGACCCAATAATTCATTAAAAAAATTGTAAACCTAATTTTCTGTTTGTAATACAAGGTGCTCGCGAGGAACCCGCATAACTTGAACCACGCGTTTCTGAGGCAAAAAGAAAGAAAAAATGTTATATGAATTTTAAAATTTTTCGCCAAAAAAAAAAATTTTACCGTTAAGATACCTTTTCTACTGAGTAACAATACGGAAATGTTTTTTTTAAATTGGCAATAACTCTGAAACTAAACGAAATCTAGAAAAGTTTATATGACATTTTAGTCTTAAAATGTGACCAAGAATATGCCGTTAAAGTTATATGGGTTCCTCGTGAGCACCTTGTATAATTTAACCAATGCATACTAAGTCCTAGTCGTGGGCGAACACTTGCCTGACCGTCGATTCCGGCTCCGTTCGGCCAGGGGCGGCTCACTCCGCGATTCTATCGCCGCGCTACAAGTACATCCTGGCGGCCGCGAGTTCGCGGCCTACTCAGGGGTGGCGCGCGTTCTCACGGAATGCACGTTCGCACTTTCTATGTTATTTTACGTCGCGAGGTTTGTTTAAGCGATGTCCGCGTGTGGAATGGCTAATAATACTTAGTTAAATAGACATGTTGAATAAAATAAATACCATAGGACATTCTTACACAGATCTACTACTGATTAAGTCCCACGGAAAAGTTCAATAAGGCTTGTGATGTTGGAACTTGAACAAAAATATATAAATACAGTATATATACCTAGAAAGTACCCAAGACTTGAATATAATAGTATAACATTTTATGTGAGTATTAATTCGTTTGAATCCATTGGTAACCCTATCACCGGACGCCGCGCACGTGCGGCTCGTTTCTTTGTAAGAATTTTGTAGGTATTTAAAAAGGCGGCATTTCGTGAACATCAAAGCAGTGGGCCTTCTGTACTTGTACTATTATATATTCTGTGGTTCGGCTCAAATTGCTACGAAGCGATTATTAGGGTTGGTATATACGACTTGACGTCTGTAACATTTCTTAGTTACTTTGCCTGGCCTATACTCCGTTTTTTTTTAAAGATTAGAAACATAACGGTCGATTTTACTTAAGTTTCATCGAATATTTCAGTCATCTCTAGAAAATATAAAGATGACATGGAAATATGTTGTGCATGTTATGGTTAAAAAGAAAAGAGTCAAATACAGGGTGTTTCTATGAACGTAATACAAAATAAGTGATCCAGCTCTTTTAACGACGAAGAATATATTGCATGTGCAGCACTATAATTCTACTGAATTAAATTTTGCTCATTTTCTAACAAAATAAATAAATCCAATTCTGGAAGTGTGGTCGCTCATTGTGACGTCATGGCATGTGTTGCTATACGTCAGTTGTAGGTGTCTTGTCAGTTATCAAGGTGTTGATTATTGTGACAGGTAACATGTCATAATGCATTTTATTCATAAAATACTCAGTATAGATAAACAAAAAGGTGAGTATATACTACAAACTACTTTATTTATTTCTTTATTTTATGGTAACCATGTTGTGACCAAAATACCAGGATTTAGGAAAACAATGATACCAATGATTATTAACCTAACATAGTGTTTTAGCAATAGGTAGACAAATTAGAATAACATGTTTTGTATTACGTTCATTGAAACAGCCTGTATGTTAGCTTTTAACTTCTTTTCCTAAAAAATCGCACGACGACAATCGCACGACTTTTCTAATTAAAAAAAAAACGAATTATATAAAAACGAGACCATATATGATTTTTGTGCAAAATAAAGTAAATAATAAACAAACATTTGCATTGTTAACCCTATTCATGGCTGGATGACGGCAATAATTGCACGAATCAGTCGGACAACCTTCCAATCACCCGGTATTGAAATGAAATCGTCGCTTATATTACCGAGATTCAGGTCAAACCCGGCCCGATTTTTGTATTGTTGACGATATCTCTTTTATTATGTTTTTTATACAGGGTGTAAATTTAATACGGGCGATTCTCAACGGTTAGTATAAAACATACTAGGGGTGAGTGGTCAAATCCGATAAATTGAAATTATTTTTTATTGAACTAAGAATTTTGCTGAAATTTCACATACGTGGAATTTCAAAAACTGCCCTGTCCTGTCCCATGTTCTATGTTCTTTAAAATTAGTAGACACCCTACTAAATTTTCTCTATGACGTTTTCATGAAACTTACCGTTTTTGTTACGATTTCTATACATTTTCGATAGGTTTGGACAGCAATGTCACAATTTGGATTTCTTTCAACCCCTTTTTGCCAAGCGTGGCACTGAAACTTAGTAGTTCATAATATGCTCTGCCTACCCCTTTGTGCGATACAGGCGTGATTATGTATATGTATGTATGTATGTTTCGATAGGTAAATAAGTTATTTGAGACTAAATAAGACTAAAGATCCTTAGGTTTGTTTGATAAATTGCTAAATTACATAAGCTGAGAGAGAGGACCTCCGATATTAGTGCGGGCTCGTACCTGGTGCAAAGGTTGTCCATTGCCATCCAACGTGGCAATGCGGCAAGTTATGGGCACCTTTTCACCCGGTACAGCTAGATATTTTAATTCAGTTTTGTAGCGGGGGTGCGTGCGGGGAGACAGAAGGGAAAGCCTCGGTGACCTGGTATTCACACAGGTTTTACAATGATGACGAAGCTGACGCGTTCCCCAACCGACAAGAGTTAGGAGATCGGAGCGGAAAGACGTTTAGACAGACGCTAATTAGCAGGGCCCGTAACTTTCATGCCGATGACATAAATTTGACGTCACGCTGCATATAGTATGATTCAAGAGTTTTATTTAATAATTAATCATTATTCATCAACCATTTTAATCATGACTTCAGAACTATATTCATACGTGAAATAATTAATACTTACTTGATACGTGAAAAGTAAATTAAATTATTTGTTTGTTACTATATTTCAATGAATTATTAAAACAAACCAAATTGTTTCCTTTTCGTTTTACGTATCAAGTAGGTATTAATTATTCCACGTATGAATAGCTTGTTTTTGAAGTCATTAGTACATGATAAAAATTGATTAATGAAAAATGATTAATTATTACAATAAAACTATTTGAATCATCCTATAAGCAGCGTGACGTCAAATTGATTTCATCGGCATGAAAGTTGTGGGCCCTGCTAATTAGGTATAGTACGTAGTTCCACAAGGGAAGCAGGAGACTACAAGTAATAAATTGTCTGTGCATATGATTCGATACATTGCAACTTTCAAGCGGCGAGCCTAACCAAATCGTAAAAAATCTTAACACCGCGATCTACAGTTTCTATGGGACCTGGACAGCGACATCTAGCGGGATTTTTGGTAAATAAAACGGTGTCGCCGCTCGGCGTTGGTCGGTGTAATATTTGGTGCTGTTACAGTTTTTTTTTTATTTTTAAGGTACTTTAGTGTAGTTATATTTTATTTGTTTTTATTTATTGAACAAAACTTATGATTTATTACCTAAGTAAATATAAGGTCCTAATTTATTAGTTGCAGATATTTTAACACATGATACTTTACATTAAAATAATTAACTTTAAATATAAATTAAGAAATCTTTTCATGTAACTTTTTTGATTTCATTTTCCTAACAAAAAAATTAATTATAATTTCGTCTAAAAAAAATCATCATGTGCATTATCACATGTCACAATAACACTGTCTGTCATGTCAACAATTGTTTGTTGTAAATGTCGTAAAGGTTCGGCGGGAAAACTGCACATGTCATTGAAGTGGCCAGTTACAGTTAAGTGGTACGTAAAAGAGGTACTAGAATCTGTTCAATGAGTTTTCATTTAATAATCACATAAACAGGGTGTTTTTACGTAGCAAATTTGTTTTTCCGTTTTCTCCAAAAAAACATCGTAAAAGCTATAATGTTTCACGGTTTAATATACTCCAGAGACCGAGTACTATCAGCTGTAAAAATATCTGCATCTAATAAATTAGGACCTTATATACATATTCTGTATCACAATAACATATTATACACGTTTAATAAACGAATTCAATCATCCAAAATATTTTTTCTAGCAATAAGTTATTTCGTCACGAAAGCCGCCGCCTTTATTTGATTTCTCCATCTTATTCACAATTCGAGAAAGAACCTATAGACAAAGTGACAATCTTTGACGCTACGTGGCGATCGAAACGCAGTCTGTCTCTGTCGCGCTACAGAAGAGCGATAGGAAGAGCTAGCTACGATACGCTTAAGCGTTTGTGACATTGGGTAATTTGGGTAAGTATTCTGGACGCTTTTGTCTAAGATTTAAGGGCCGCGTTTGCACGTGAACCATTTTCATTCATTGTTTGATTCCACGTGACCGGAATAACAAACCTCCTGAGTCCCGAAAGCAGTTGTTTTGTTTTTGAATTTAGAACCCTTTGTAATACAATGAATGTTCAAATCAGATTTGGAATATGTACAAAAACTTGTTCACGAGGCCTAAAGAGGTACTTACGTCAAATCTGTGTCTTTTGTACCTATAAATTGTGTAGGTATTTATTAATCACTGGAAGTAGATACTTAAAAAAAAAACAAATAACTAAAATTCATTTATTTCAGTATTATCATACACATTTAAACATTAAAATTATTTTATACATTTCAACATTAAAACTCAGTATGAAAAATTAGTTTTAAAAATTTTGATACAATTTTACACAGATTCATCTCTAGAATGTGTCCCTGTTTGCCAGCGGGGTAGGCAGAGATCACGTACTTTAATTTTCCATGATCCTGACAACTTTTGCTTCTCTCACTTCCGTCGGTTCCGACTACTCACACTTCTGACCTGGGTGGCTAGCCGAATGGCACAATCGCTCACGAAACGCTCACGAAACGAAGCGCTAGTAGATATCTATCTCTATCGCGCTTGCGTATTGGCGCGACAGAGCCAGCGGCGTATCGCTTTCGTTTGGCGTCGGAGAAATGCCATTCGGCTACGGGGCCTGACCTCATCGCAACGTACATTTCCCCGAATTGATCAAGATAAGGTTAATGATAAGGGGTAGGGCATAGCGAATAATATTCCGCTTTGTGTGGTAGGGCACAGTACAGCGGATATCATCTCGCTCGAATCTAGAGCAGAGCCCAACTCCGCCTTACAGAAAAAAACATTAAATATCTCAAATAGCACTAGACCCTACTCATAGTGTTGTGTTCCTGCCGGTGAGTAAGGCTGCCAGAGCTCAACGAGAGTGCGGTTGTGCTGATGACGGGAGGACTTACGGAACTGACTTATTCCGTCTATTGTCCTTTGAGTCGTGGGCAACCCGAACCCTCCTCGGAACTTGTGCACTCCTTTTTACTGTGTATTTAACACAGCACAGGGGAATATACAAGTTTCTAATGGGGTGGCAACGCGCATGTGACACTCTTTGAGTTGCAGGCGTCCATAGGTTACGGTGACCGTTTTCCATCAGGCGGGCCGTACGCTTGTTTGCCACCGACGTAGTGTAACAGACCGACATCTACAGTCAATTATTTAACGTTTTAATTCAGTTAGATAATTTAACTTTTCAATATTGAATTTCGCGCGTTATCTTGGGATTGTAGACGTGACGCTCAATTGAACGCCATCTATGAATGGTGTAGGGAACTATTAGGTCGATTCGTTTTGATTCATTGATTGCTACCCTGCGGATTTAACGTAAACATTTAAAATAAATTATTTAATCTAATCTTTGTTCAACAAAATAATTATTGATTTTCTATTTTACTGACTTTCTTATTAAAGTTATGCCGGGAGATCGATTAAATTGCGCGGGAAACTATAACCACCAATCTTATGTTAGCATCGAAGATATTGACCAATCAGGACACGGTATTTTGATAAGACCGATGAGGGATTGATAAAAAACAACAGGGGGAAGCGGATGTAAGACAGAGTGAGGAATCGTGAAGAGAGAAGGCATAAAACAAAGGGAAAGGAGATTTTAGGGGCTTTTTCCGTCGGCAGAGCGTCGAGACAGTAGGGAATTCTGTGAGTGTTAGTTTGTAAGGGAAACGTGTATTAAGCTTGTTCACAGATACGAGGTCTAGCTTCCGCATTGAGAAGATTCAAAGGATGAAGAAAACCAACGGCTGTGATGGGCGAGACATTGCTTGCGGCATGTCGTGGTGGGCTGAGCGTTGGCGCGAAGGACAGCGTGATGCCGCCATGAGGTTTCAAAAGATCTACGTTTGATTGACTCCGGGATTACTGTGAGTGTTCAGGTTCCTTATCTATTTCCTTACAGCACATCATTTGTAAGAACTGGATCGCTGTTGAATAGTCTGCAGCCATGTCTGTTGAAACGTAAGTTATATAGTTAACTGTGGACGTAAATATCTACGTGCTACCTATCATCTTCGTGAGGAAGGCCAAAGACAGCGTGGCTATCGTGGCAGCCCCACCACGACTACTTATTACGAGCGTCATGATTACTGTGAGTATTCAGTATACTTAAACCTGCAGGCATACTGATCGAGACGCATCACATAGTTCTAATATGAGCATCTACCGCCTTGTGAGGGAGACTAGGACAGAGCTTGTGTCAAAGATGGACGGCACATGGTTGGGGCTTCTACATTCACGTGGGCGAGTGGAGCCACGTAAATCTACCTACCACGAGGTGGACGTGATATTGGATAACACTGGCATGGTACGTTAATTTAAATATTTAGTTGTTGGTTGTTATTCAACTTTGTGCACACCCAAAGGTTATAGTGACCGCGTACTTATTAGTAAGATCGTATATCGTTCGTATGGTTTCATAGAATTCGTAGTAGTAGCATAAACAAACCATAATGGGCGTAGTATAAACGGAACGTAATATTGGTCTTGAATGAATGGCGGGTAGTTCCATAGGTCACGTTAGCTTATACCTTGTATTTTGCAATAAATTAAATCTTGTTGATTGTTTTAGTTTGCCAGCTATGCTATAACGTTCGAAGTGAATATTTTCAGTTTAGTTTGATTTTTTAACAGTGTAACGGATACTTGTTTGTGTTTTGACGATTTATAAATAATATACGTGGGTCGGAGTTCGGGAACGATTATGAAGAGTGAACGTATTATTGGGTTAGTGCGTACAATCGGAGTTGAAAGTAAGTCTCAACGTCATCATTATCCTCCTTGCGTTATCTCGGTATTTGTCACGGCTCATGGGAGCTTGGGGTCCGCTTTGACAACTAATCCCAAGATTTGACGTAGGCACTAGTTTCACGGAAGTAAGTTTCAACGTCATCATTATCCTACTTGCGTTATCTCGGCATTTGCCAAGGCTCATGGGAGCTTGGGGTCCGCTTTGACAACTAATCCCAAGATTTGGCATAGGCACTAGTTTCACGGAAGTAAGTTTCAACGTCATCATTATCCTCCTTGCGTTATCTCGGCATTTGCCACGGCTCATGGGAGCTTGGGGTCCGCTTTGACAACTAATCCCAAGATTTGGCATAGGCACTAGTTTCACGGAAGTAAGTTTCAACGTCATCATTATCCTCCTTGCGTTATCTCGGCATTTGCCACGGCTCATGGGAGCTTGGGGTCCGCTTTGACAACTAATCCCAAGATTTGGCATAGGCACTAGTTTCACGGAAGTAAGTTTCAATGTCATCATTATCCTACTTGCGTTATCTCGGCATTTGCCACGGCTCATGGGAGCTTGGGGTCCGCTTTGACAACTAATTCCAAGATTTAGCGTAGGCACTAGTTTCACGGAAGTAAGTCTCAAGGTATGTATGTTTATAGTAGCCTGTCCCTTATACGCGTAAGGGCAGTAGAAGATTTTGTAATATTTACTAGGGTTTGTGTCGAAATAAATCAAAATCGTGTGTATGTTAATTTGGTAATATGATGACGAATATTTACCTATTTAGTTACGTGTAGATATGGTAGAAGTAGGTGTAGTCTATAAATAGCGGCCGTGTGTTTGCAACCTTGCTGGTACTATTAGTGATTTGTTTATATGCGTGATTTTTGTAATGGTTGTCACATAATTATTACATTCAATTTGCGATTAATTACATTATAGAAGTGAGTAGTGTATGTATGGTTCTCAATGGTTTATTTGAATCGTAGATGTGTTCGATACAGTTTTAGGTAGCGTTAAGTTCTTTCATTCAAACGATCAGAAATGTATCAAATAGTTAGTTTAATCGTAATATTACCTAATATGAATAAACGTAAAGAAATAGTACCTATAGGATTTGAAATAAACGGACGTTGTAGGTAATCGCATTCCTTTATTTACTATATTATTCAAATTGTTCATTTCTCAATTCTCGGTCCATGGGCGAGGAGAATCGACGAGCACCTCCGTCAGCGGATTACCAGACCTCCAGTTTACCAGTGTATCGTCGAGGTTTTGGGAACCCTTCTACATGGACATGCTGCCACATTACCGCCACCTCGGGCCACTTGCAAAATACATCGGGCCAAGGTGCTTCTCGTCGGCATCTAGCCAAGGCGCCGTGACTAGGACGTGCAAATGCAAAATGGTGTATTACTGAAGACAATACAAACGGTGCGTTGGTTCTGAATTGAAATTTCTCTTAATCATGATTGATTTGATTTCATATTGTAAAATTTGGCATACTTCCCTAGGTCGTCATATTGAGCATAATCTAAGCCTGGATCGTGCTGTAAACGGTAATTTATTATTTATTTAATTAAGAGAAGTAATTTAATATTGATGTCCCTTTTATGGTATGATTATAATTTATAATTAAATATCAAAATGATGATCACTCTAGGGTGTAAAGGTAATTCCCATATTCTTAACAATCTTATTACATTGTGCAGTATTTATAGGTTTCACGTTTTATTTTAATCGGAACTATCAAACTAAACTAATAAAATAAAATAAATAAATAGATATTATGGTACACTTTTACAGATTAGTCCTGGTAGGTCGAAAGATTGTCTTGTGGGAACTCAGACAATTACTTATATATAAAATATAAATACTTACATACATACAGAAAATATCCCTGACTCTGGAACAAATATTTAGATATGTTATAAACACAATTTTATTTCTATTTCCGGTTCACGAGCGGTTGTGGGTGCGAGCCTGATGCCATCGGCGACATGCAGAGCTTTACTATGGCGCTACGACGGGCCTCCTCTGCCACGACGGGCGTCAGACGCAAGCTTCTTTACGACAAGCTACGCGTGAGCTACTCCGTCTTCATCGTCATGAACCGTGAGATCTTCGGACAGCGGCCGTCAACCCTGACGCTATAGTCTATGCGGCGACCTAGATGATTTACTTACTTGCGTAGAATGTAACTATACTGCGTGTCCCGAGATTTTAGGCGGGGTAGTTTTGACGTTAGGTACGTTTTATTTACTTAAATGATTAAATTGATTGCGGCATATTTGTTTAAGATTAAGACACGTGTTAAGTATATTTGTATGTTTCCATTATTGCGGTTCAGCCACACACGTATTTATTAATGATAATTATTGATTTACATGTCTAGTCGTTGACTGTGAAAGTAGACGTTTCTCATGACAAATGAAGTTATTCCTGACTCTATTTTTGATATTACGAGACCTTTTGATTATCTGGTAAAGCCACCTGTTTGATAATTAATAATATTGACACCTACTTAATGATCATGATGACGTATTCATATTAGATGTAAGATGCTAGGTACCATATTATCCAAATATATCTCGTATCCAAGTTCTAATATAACAATTCATATTTATTTCACTATAAGAATAATATTTAAATACACACGAGTACATACATAGCTTCAATCTATTTATATATCTATATTTCGCACACGTTGATTCAGTCTTGGCTGGTTGCGAATCATGAATCATTTGCAGTGCATTACAATGACATTGCTAAGGTGTAATGTTAGATTTATTATTAACGCATCATTCATTAAACAGATTGGCATAGATATATATGGTCTTACGTAAACTTCAATTTCAAGTCAGCATGATTCCCAAACAGCTATATTCTATGAAGTTCAGGAGTCATGAAATGCTATTGTGGGTGTGATATTCTATCATTAGAATTTTATACATACCCAATTCACGTGTCATACTGAATCAAGTCATTTGACTGAAACTATGTTTAATACATATTAAATGTAAGGTTGTACTCCGATACGTCCGTCCGTTCGAAAGTAGGCATATTATATTTATTTACTAATTTGTAGTTGTTGAAACCGGTCACAGTGGCTTTATTATTATACATGTGGCTGTTTCGACAATGAGGTAATTTTAGTTATATCTGGAACTGTCTTTATATTGACTCATTCCAGTTATGACAAAGGTTTCGGTACTACCCAAATTTATATTCATGTAAGATTAAGCTGAGCGATGGTTCTAGTCCAGGTTGAGGAAATACGAACCATGTGTTTTATTATAGGGCCCCCGTCTCTGTTTCATTGAAGAGGGCTTCTCCTCAGGTCCCATCCCCACTGAAAGTAATCCTTGAAAAGGGAGGGCTACGGTGGAGTAACACGTGTAGCGGAGCTGCTAAGTATCTTGTTTGTAGTAATCTTATGATTCATACAAAACGTTTACTGGCCTTCCCTCTAACTATAGAGACGCGTGTGATCATGGAGAATTATATGATCTTTTATCGGACTCTGGTCGGATACCACACATCAAAGCCGTCTAGAACCTATGAGAGATTATTAACCTCCCGTGGACGATAATTGTGTATTGTCGTTTACCGGTACAAGTCGTCTAAGACTCCTTTATATATTAAACAACTATATATTTTATATGGATGAGATAGTCTTGTATCGGGGCCAATGATAATATAAATTGTTGGAGGAGCGCTAACCCCTTTACCTCTTCAATAAAACTCAATTATTACTGAGTCTTGGTTTGGCCATACCTCGGTAATGAGGACAAAAATTAGTCAGTAAGATATTTAGTATGATTCAACCTGGAATTAGGCCTGTATTGAAAATGCTTGGCATTTTTGTGGTAATGGGTAATTTAATCAAATCCTTTTCCACTGGCTTTTATTTGTATTATTTCGATAATTCTAAATGATTTTCAGTACTTTGTATCTGTAAAGAAATAAAGAATGGGTGGTTTCAGGACGTTGTCGGTCAGTTTTATATCATTGCTGTGTTTATAGTCTCTCTTGGACACTATTTGTCGATTAACTATCTACTGTACTCGCTACTGTATTCGCATGAGGCACTTTCACGAAAAAAAAAAGGGTTTAGGGTTCATACTGAAACGTATTATAGCCAATTACACGTCTAAAAATACTCGGACAGTCGAGTAAATGGCGAATTCATTATGGTTGCATGATCGATATTATTACCCAAGGGTTTGCAAAATTATGCAAGTTACTATGTAACATACACCCGGGCTAGGTAGGGCCCATAATGATTGTATTTGTATGTAATATATTTCTGGTAGCGTGTGGAGTGCTTCATGTAGGACTTTGGTTGACATAGTTGTCTATAGAGGTGACGTATGCATAGTAATTTTATAAGAATCACAGCCTGGCCTTTCAGTGAATTGCAAACAACTATTCTTTGTACATAATATACAATTATAGTCTGAGTTACAAAAGCCAGATCCCTACCCAACCAACCAAGTCTAAACTATATATATATTTTCATGATATATTTTGTTTGACCAATATAAGCGTGCTATAGATGTTAATAAAAACATCATGTCTAATCACGTTTATAGATACTGGTCTTGTTTATTTTATGGTTAAAAAACCAGACTGAAAATCCCACAATAGCATTTTATAAGCAGGAATAATGGTTTATAATATTATTATTTTTGTCCTCGAATTTCATGAAATATCATGAAATTCCGTATTAACGTCTTATTCAACTGGCTTAATTTAATAAACAGTCGTATTTTACTTTTGCGTGATGTTACAGATGCATAATGAAATGGCTGATCTCATGATATCAAGGGCAACGCTTATATCATTGTCTTGTTTATGATCGTTTATGGGTGCTCATGTCATATAATTACTTATTTGGTCCCGGTTTCAGTACTCTTTAATCTGAACCTTACGTGTCGTAGTCCATGTAGACGGCGGGTCTACGGTATTGCAGACGATGCGGGTCCAAGTGACTATAATACCATGCGTATGGATGCGTTCACGTAGGGGCTTGCGGCTAGACATATTTGTAGTCCCATAATAACGACTTATGCATGATAATTTTATGAGATTTCAAAGCTTGCCTGAACGTTGACTGCAACCAGCTATTTTACTTATTGATATAAATCAATATTAATTTAGTCATAAGCCAGATTTACCTGTCAGGTTTATTGATCTTATAACATATTAATATGTTATTTAACTTGAATCTCAACAAACATATTTTACATATCTCAATTTATCTCTAAATTTCACTATCGTTCAACAGTGTTTATAAACCAATATTTTAACCAAACACCATTAATAACTTTCATTATTATCATGGTTTTCTAATTATTAAATTATAAACAACAAAATCTTTTTTTATATACTTCTAGTTGCGTTAATTATGCCATTCATTTAGAAATATTTAGTTCTATATTTGTCTGTAATTAATAGAAATTTAGATCACTTTAAGGATACGAATTATGCTTGTTGGAACATATCACTGGTTGTATCACTAACATGTCTCACACCTCAGGAGCTTTGGCTACTACTTAACATAACGTTAGTCTATATTACCCTAGATGATTTTGCCATAAGGTAATGGCGCCTATTAACGTGGTACTTAAGGAAGATTTCAAAAGATACCAAAAAATTAAGGGTATCAAAGCTCATTAACGACCACAAATATTTTTTTTATGGAACAGTATTTATTGAACTATTAGTTTTGAAGAGTTTTAGGATCATTTTAGTTTATTATATGTCATAAAATGATTATTGAAGCCAACATACCTAAATTTTCTATTACCGTGGTAATGAACAGGCTGCAGTTCTATTAACGCGAATTGAGATTTCATTACCGAGGGTATGAATGACAGTGTTTTTCTGCCATCGGTAAATAGAAACCCATCTCAAAATTCGGAGCTTAATACCGACGGTTGAATATACAAATTATGACAAATACATATACCTATACTATCCTCCTTTATGAATACCCACAGAAGACTCAGTTTCACCTAAGAAATCTGTACTTACGGTACACTAAATGTCATATTTTGATGCAAGACTAATATGTCGCTCGGTAATAGATACTTCTATAGGAACCCATTACCGACCCAAACAAATATTGCATGGATCGGTAATAGATTCTTATATATTCTATTACCGAGGGTTATCTGATCGTACCATCGGTAATAGGCATAAATTGGAATATTATAAAATCTAATTCCGACCCATAAAAACAAAGTCATACAGATGTATTTTCATTACAAATCAAAATAAAATATTGCAACCTTATATTAAAACCAAGTTTACATAACTGGTAAGTAAGCATCAGACTTTATGTCAATGTTTAAAAAAATTTACAAATTAACGGTTTTCATAGAAACTACGAAAACAGTCATGAAGTTTTTGCTAAAAATTAAGGTTTTGTTGAATAATTTTCATACCGCGTAAATAGTTCTTTGATAGCGTGAATAGATCAAGATTGAAACAACTGTAAGACATTATATAACTGATCACATATACTTAAAATAAAGCAAAAAGAACTAATATCACTACTTTAACTATTACTGTGGTATACCACAGTAATAGAATCTACTCACGAAATGGCGCCTTTCACCGCTGTCTTTTAATTTCCACTTTAAACGCATTTCCAGGCTAAACAATACGTAAAAAGTACTCAGAAGTCATGTAGAAAACTATAAACAATAATTTGAAATGCATAACTTTCACCTGTTTGCCATAATTATTACGTAAACTACTAAATGAGATTGGAGTTCACTTAGGTTTAGCGTCACACGTCAGTATGACACAACCTCTTCTCGCGGCCCCGTGCCAAAAACTGTCAAATAGCGGGCGTCTTCTTTCATTCACACTCTCTATCGCCTATATGTGCGTTAGTCAACTAAACAGGCTTCCTTTGTGTGAGTAACTTTTTTTAAGAAATTGGTCGGTTTGCCTATAAAATGCGTATTTGCAAATGCGGCGGTAATGGACGTCGATTTCGATACCCGCGTTGATAGCCGCCGTTACCTTACATTGTTTGTGTATTTTAATATGCTTTACTTCTTTATCCGTAACATATTTTATTATGCTTGTGTACAGGTTAAACTTGGGCAGTCAGGTTTTTGTTTCCGTCTACTTTTCCTGACGTAGGGACTTGGCCCTAGTAATGAAGGCGGTGTATTCAAGTAGATCCTAGTCAGATTTAATTGAATAGAGTTATAGTAATTATTTTCTGATAAAAATATAAATGATTATAGATACAATAAATCGAAATGTTTTAGTATCTAATCTTTTGTTTATTTTATACTCCACCCTCGTAGCTTACACCCTAATTATTATAGGTTCAACTTTTAGTTAATGGTAAGTATTAAAGCTTGAGTAGAGTCAATAATTTTATTGAAGTAGCTTTTATTATTTCTTTGAGCTTACCCTGGGTAAGACGTTACAGTAGTATAAAAAAAAGGTCTTCCACTTCCAACGGATCCACTTTTTTTTCGCAAAATAAAAAACACAATTGATATTATGTACTACCATATCGTTCCTACATTATTTTGTACTCGTATTTGGTCGCACTTTTGAATTTGACAGTGGATCTTATTAGGGATGTTACGAATATTTGCATTCGCATTCGCATATGCGAATGATTCGCATTCTTTTAAACATTTGCATTGACATTCGCATTCGCTTCAAACGATGCGAATGTTTTGCGAATGCGAATGTGTGCAAGTCGCAGCTTGTTCCTCGCCCGCGCCGGCCGCTCCAATTGCTACTTGTCGACTGTCGATTCGCGCATGCGCAGATAGGTCAAATTCGTACGGCGTGAAGTTCGTACTCGGCATTTTGACCAATAGTAAGCATTTTAATTTTTTTACCTAGCGGGTTGTTGGTGATTGCTTGGTTTTTATTTTGTTTTTTTATGAAATTCAGCGATATTCGCATTCGCATTCGCACATTCGCATTCTGAATATTCGCATTCGCATTCGCATTCGCGAATGTGACACATGCGACATTCGTGACATCCCTAGATCTTATACCAGTGCCTTCATCTTGGATCTGCTGCTCTTAGGTACACGGGTTCTCTCAATAGTTATTGGAACTTATCCCCGAGCCTCTACCGTGAGTTTCTCACGTTTAAAATACGTTACTCGATGTCGAATTTCACAGAAAATTACATTATTTCGTATGGTAAGTCAACAGAAATTCTTAAATACATACAATCACTGCCACTCTTGACAAATGTGTCGCTTAACTTCAAAACTGGGTAAATCCATTCTGCTATAAGATTGATTATCTTTCAGATCATATTATACTTTTTTATATATTCAACCTTAAAGCAGAATGGATTTACCCAAGTTTGAAGTTAAGCGACACAAATAAGGGGTTGAAAGAACAAAATTGTGACATTGCAGTGACAGGTTGCTAGCCTCTCGTCTACGCCACAATTAACCCATATCGACTTCTACTACACCGACGGGACGAAAGGGGGTGTTGAAATTCTTCATCCGTCGCCACACGGGTAAACGGTTTTATACAACGTGTTTCCGGTATCACTCAAAACCTCAGACACCCCAACTGATTTTTATTTTTTAAACTCATCTAGAGTATTCGTATTAAAATCTGATGTTTACTTTTTTTTTTAAATTGAATTTTTAATTTTCTGTCCATCTCTACTCGACTTTTAACTCTACGCTCAATAAAATAATTGCTAACTACTATCATAAACCTTAAAACTATTTATTTGTGTACGTTACTGCAACGACATAAGGTTTACCAATGGATAGCTAAGATGAAAATGAAAATGAAAATGAAATGAAAATGAAAATGAAAATGAAAATGAAATATTTATTTTTCAAGTAGGCATATTACAATGCGCATATGAACGTCAAATAAAGCTACGCCGGCTCTAACCCTACGCCTCAGCCTCGAGAAGATTTCAGTCCCCCCTCAGTTGGGAGGGGGGTATCCACTATGGGACCGGCAAGAAACTCGGCGGGCAACTTCTTTTCAAAACATTACATCTTATAACTAACATGCATTAAATAACAAGATACAATTTAACATGCAAAAGTATTCATCAAAGAATATGAACAGACTAGGTACTCTATGGAAATTAATTTCAATAAATTATATTATTGCTTAATAATACGTCGTTCTTCTTCAGAGAAAACATATCAAATTGTCACAGAAGAAAAAGATAATATGAATCTCAATATCATTAAATATGTAATTTACCTACACAACATAAAATATAAAATATTTGATGTGCTTTCTTATCTGAACTGTGTCCTCTATACATAATACAATTATTTTAATTGCTATTCGTTTTTTGTAGTTTCTGGTTCGGGCCATGCATGTTTGTCTGTCAAATAGTCCTCGACTCTGTAATAAGCCTTTAACATCAATGATTTTTTTAAGTAGTTCTTAAGAGCTGGGAGGGGTAATCTCAAAGCAGTGTCAGGTAACTTATTATAAAAATGAATGCATTGCCCAACAAATTACTTCTGTACTTTACGGACACGAAACTTCTTTATGGCAAGCTTATTTTTGTTTCTAGTGTTATAATTATGGATATCAGAATTCTTAGTGAAACAGTCTAAATTCTTAACAACATAAATTATACTATCATAAATGTATTGGGAAGCTACAGTTAAGATATTAATTTCTTTGAAGAGTTCTCTTACTGATTCACGTGTTCCTAAGTTGTAAATAGAACGAATGGCTCTCTTTTGTAATACAAAGATAGTCTGTATGTCAGCTGCTTTGCCCCAAACCAGAATACCGTATGATATTACACTGTGAAAATAACTATGATACACTAGGCGAGCTGTCTCAACATTAGTCAGTTGCCTGATTCTCCTAACGGCGTATGCGGCTGAACTTAATTTGCTTGCTAGTTTCCTTATATGAGGACTCCATTGTAGATTTTTGTCCAATGTTAAGCCAAGGAACAGTGTTGTATCTACCATCTCTAAGCATTCATCATTCAAAAGTATTTTTGTATCGATTGGTTTAACATTCGGCAGAGAGAATCGAATACATTTGGTTTTCTTAGAATTAAGAAGTAAATTGTTGACAGTAAACCACTGCAGTACATCAGCTAACGTGCTATTAATTACATTGTAATCCGTAGATTTTCGGTCAACATTAAAAAGCAGTGATGTATCATCAGCAAAAAGTACTATTTCACAAAAGTTTTTACTATACATGGCAAATCATTTATATAAACCAAAAACAGGAATGGACCTAAAATTGAGCCTTGTGGCACTCCTAATTGGACAACAGTCCCGCTAGAGCGAGTTTTGTTAACAACTACTGTTTGTGTTCTATTGCTAAGGTAAGAAGACATAAAGTTTAGGGCATTTATAGACAAACCATAGTGTTCTAATTTCAAAATGAGCGTTCCATGATCCACACAATCAAAGGCTTTTGAAAGATCACAAAATATGCCAATTGCATCACAAGAATTTTCCCAAATATTATATATATGTTTAATGAGTACCGAAGCAGCATCGGTCGTGGAACGGCCCCTTGTGAAACCGAACTGTTTCCTTGTAAGTAATCTATGTCTGTTGAAGTGTCCCAGTAGATCATTTAACATTAGCTTCTCAAAGACTTTACTTAGAACAGGAAGTATTGATATGGGACGGAAATTGGTTATATCACTCGAATCACCCGATTTAAAAAGCGGTATGACTTTGCTACATTTCATAAGATCTGGAAAGGTGCCTTGTGAAATTGAAATATTATATATTACGGCCAAGTAAGGTGCTATTATATCTATGACATGACTAATTACGATGTCACTCTAAAACACTTTTAAAGCTTTGTCACAGTAAACTTCAAATTGGACAGGTAATCGCGGTAAGCAAATTTCAACCCAACATTCAAAATGACAAGGTTGTAATTAGGTACGAGTTCAATTTGTTATGACTTATGATAAACATTAAGATTAAACTGACAAACAACGTCAAACTCGTAGCGGAAAAAGTATCGTCCAAGTAACCAGCCAGTATTATTAATACCCCTAAATAGTGAAAAAGGTAGGCAACCTCTAGCAATGCGATACACACAATGTCGCATTACGAATACAATAGAATGGGCACGTAAAAAATAGCTAATAATACAAATTAAACAAAAAATATTACCCCCATCAAGATATAGCTCAATCGATTCTACTCTCGATTCTGAACAAACTGTTTTCAGGTTTTTAGTGTTAAGTGAAACACGGTGTATAATCAAAATAACACATAAAGTTAGACCCCACATGGAATATGGCTGTCACCTTTGAGCAATAACTCCTGGATACCAGCTTGGACCCTTTGACTTGATCCAGAGACGCGCTGTTCGAATTATCGACGATCCCAAACTCACAGACGGTATTGAATTGAACCCTTAAGTCTAAGGAGATACTTCGCCTCCTTATGTGTTTTCTATCGCCTGTACAATGGGTTGTGCTCTGAAGAACTGTTTATGTTGCCAACGGCCACTTTTCATCATCGCACCGCTCGCCATAGACAGGGCGCTCATCCACACACCTTGCAGCCTAAATGGTCGCGTACCGTGCGGTTTCAGAGGAATTTCCTCCCGCAAACGCTCCGGCTGTGGAATGAGCTCTCTGCCGAGGTATTCCCGATGAACTGCAGTATGGGGTTCTTCAAAAAAGGAGTCTAATGGGTCGGCAACGCGCATGTGACACCCCTTGAGCTGCAGGCGTCCATAGGTTACGGTAAAAAAAAATCCATTGTGTTTATACTATCGAGTACCGCATCTTCTTCTTCTTCTTAGGTTAGGGGCTTTGTAAGGCTTCAGGGCGCCTTATGTATCACTGCGACCATTTCTGATCTATTGTGATCGCCACCTACTACAACTCTCGATCAAGTCCTACAAATTCAAAGACTTGTAGTATCTTTTTGAGATCGAGAAACCTCACATCCTCTGGGAGAAATTGGTAGCTGCCCAGAATCATGTTACGTGTGCGCATTAGAGAGGGGCACTCTGCCAGGATGTGCAGGGGCGTTTCATCAGACTCTAGACAGAATCTGCACCGCCCGTTTGCACGTTTCCCGATAGTGTGCATGTGCTTGTTCAGGTGGCAATGCCCTGTCAGCACCCTCACTAGGTTGCGAAGTTGGTTCCTTGACAGCGCCAAGGCATTTGAGGATGCCTTTTTGCTGTAGGCTCTGATGAGAGCCTTGGAATGGTTCATGCCTGGCGTGTTCCTCCAGAGCTGAATAGTTTTGTATTGACAGTAGGTCTTTAGGGTTAGTTTCGTAAGACTTTTCGGGATACCGCAGAAAGGCTCTGGGCCATGGTGCTTACCCTTTGCCCCCGTACGTGCAAGCTCGTCGGCTTTCTCGTTGCCTTCGATGCCTGCGTGCCCCGGGACCCATCTTAAGACAACCTTGTTTTTGGATCCAAGGTTGTTTAATAGTTGCCTGCAGTTCTCAACCAGCTTGGACGTTATGACGTCCGAAGTTAGGGCTAAGAGTGCCGCCTGGCTATCCGAGTGGATGTAAATAGTATGGTTGACGTAGTTGCATTGCAGGTTGATTGACGCGCATTCTAAGATGGCGTATACCTCTGCCTGGAATATAGAGCAATACCGTCCTAGATTTAGGCTTTTAGCCCTTCTAGGCGTTTCGCCGTATACTCCGCAGCCTACTTCAGATCCGGATTTGGAGCCGTCAGTGTACCACCTTAGGCTTCCTTCTTTCCATAATATCGAGTACCGCATTGCAAAACGTAAAAATCTCATGGTAGCTCTGATGAATCAGTTGGAATAATGTCGATCGGAACCACAATTCATGGAACTAACTTCCCCTTTGTTGGGAGCGAATTAGAGATTCAAGTGTGTTCGTATCTTATGTCCACTGTCTTCAGATTTGGTCCTTCGGGGTTCTTAATCAATAGATCACTGGAGACAAAGAACAATAGGATAAAGAGAATAAAACTATGTATAAGATAAGTAAAGTCTTAAAAAGAGTAGGGTGATGTGGGGTAATTATAATAAAGGCAGATAGGATGCAAACGAGCAGACAGGTCACCTGATAGTAAGTGATCACTGCCGCCCATGGACACCAGAAACACCAAATTCCTTTACTTTCTATTTTATTTAAACCCTACCTTCCCACTACCTATAAACATTAAACCTTATATGTATACATCTATACTCTCTACTTTTAGATACTTAAACAACCTAAACTTTTCTGCTTTGCCCAAAGGTTGACTGGTAGAGGCCACATGGCATTAAGTTCGCCTGTTGTACATTCTGTTTCTTTATCCAATAAAGATCCATAATT
Source organism: Leguminivora glycinivorella (assembly GCF_023078275.1). Classification (NCBI taxonomy): domain Eukaryota; kingdom Metazoa; phylum Arthropoda; class Insecta; order Lepidoptera; family Tortricidae; genus Leguminivora; species Leguminivora glycinivorella. The sequence goes on from NW_025952831.1 coordinate 2,862,543, forward strand.
TAATATTACAAATGGGAAAGCGTATGTGTGTCTGTTTGTTTGTCCGTCTTTCAGGGCAAAATTTTTCAAGTGGAGACTAGTTGACCCGATGGAGAGTGACATACCTATATATGCTACTTTTTGTCTCTTTTTAACCCCACACTTCCCTAAAATAGGGGTGAAAGTTTCTATGGAGCATTCCACAATTTCGAATTTAAGTAACGCCAGCGAAGCTGCGGGTGAAAGCTATTAGTAATTTCTATATTTTCGGGTAGTTCCAACATCGCCTAACCAACCAAATACAAATCTAAGCGGATCTGTCACCGAGCGGTCTGTCTATTTGGTCGTATAATCTTTTCATCATCAAGAGCACTTTTTGTCGTCAACTCTGTCGTCACTCTTGTAAAAATTAGCTATCAATTTACAAGTGCTAACTCATCGTGCACTGTCGTACTTACTAAAAAAAAAACCGGCCAAGTGCGAGTCGGACTCGCCCACCGAGGGTTCCGTACAAACTTTCTTTCAAACTACCTAGTAAAAATAATCTCATATTTTCATATAACTCTAATGACTTGACTAGAAGACAAAAGTATAGGCACTAATGAGTATTATAGTGTATAGCGCCATCTCCCGGTCAAATTGCTAACTAATTTGCGCGACCTGGTTTTTCAGGGATAATTCTTTATAATGTTAACCGATTTAAACAGTTTTTACTTTACTGGACAGAAGATGGTTTACGTAACATCTCGTATTAATTTGAAGTACAATATACATCCGCAAGGGTGGGTAAATTGAAAGTAAAAATCTGAAAAGTTTTTTGTGAATTAAAAAAAAAGTATTCAAAATACAAACACGATTATATTTTTCCTGTAATATATAGCATAAAACCAATGTTTACTAAAATTTTCATAATTTTTCGTTGGTAAACTTCGGAGATAAGGGGGGGGAACGGTATTTTTTATTACATTTTCCTTCAAAATTCTTTTTTTTTCCACAACAAAAAAACTATAAAAAATAGCTTATTTACGTTCAATTTGAGCTCTTTCCAACGATACCCCACTTGACCTAGTAACTTGAAATTTACAGTTTGCCCCCCTTTCATTTTGGCCATTTTCTACAATTAAAATTAATATATTTAAAAAAATTATACTTTCTATTTGTAGAGGTTTACAATGTTCATAAGTATTCCAAATTTCAAGTTGATAGCATTAGTAGTTCTCGAGATATTTAGGAATGTGACAGACGGACAGACAGACGGACAGAGTCGCAAGGGTTCCTGTTGTACCTTTTTGGTACGGAACCCTAAAAACTAAATCTAAATCGGTTCATCCGTTTGTTTTTATAATCTGTTTACTCTGTTTTCACTAGTTTTTTATAAATATAAATAAAAAGTATGTTGTAATATTTATTCATTATCTAATGTATGTACTCTGAATTAAAAGCTTATTTAAATGGCATTTAATTACTACGTAAATGTCTTATTTAATACACAAATCTTTACTACTCACAATTTTAAGATCCTTCGTGCTATAGAAATTGTGGGGTACATATTTCATAGCTTAAGACGGGCTTATTGTACGATCCTAGCCATTTATAATACCCTCGTGAATACGGTCTGAGGCATGTCTTTTATGTTCACAGCGTGTTTAGACTTTGATGGGATGAATATTTTGAGTAAACGTAGTAGCATAGAGAAATAAGAAAGGGATAAGGATAACTCCATACATCAGTAAATGCGGGTTATTTGTCTATGCCTATGCATAGTTAAGTGACATCTAGCGACAATAACGCGTCAATCACGCGTCCTTTACACCAAGCGTGCGCTACGCTTTAACATTATAAATCAATAGAACAAAATCACCAAATTCTGCACCAAACTATCCCTGTTTTGCCCAATGCTTAACTGGTACCTAGAGAATTCCTTAAGGCGTTAAGTCTGCCACTAGTATTTTTTTTATCTTAAATTGTTTAATAAGGTTTAAATAAATAAAAAAAAAACGAATCCACAATTTTTTCATACAACCTGTGTAACATAGAACAACTGTAAGTAATTGAAAATAAAAAACCTAAGCAGGCACTCTCTTATTGAAGACCGCATTTCTAGCAATATCAGTGGACCGGTATGAAATATTTATTAGATTAAGACGTTTCCATAGACCGCACTAGTGATGTTCATATTTGGCCGAATATTGATACCAGATACCGGTAGCGTCATATCATACTACTGCGGGCCGATTTTTGAGTCTCACGCGTTCGAATTCAGAAAATTGTCACTGAAAATAATAGGCAAGTCACCTTTTTCAACTGGTATTTTAGTGACAGTGAGACTCAAAAATCGGCCCCCTGAACCGCGATTAGTTTAGGAATGAGAAAGTCACTTCATACAAACTTTGACGTACGTATATGGCAAACATGTTATCGCTAATCCTGTTCTCATCACGATAAATAAATACATATAACATAGGCTTCTAACACAAATCGATTGAGTTAATTCAACTGTTAACCTTGATGATGATGATGAAGATGATATCCTGTCATCCCTCATCAGGAACATTTTAATATAAGATAAATAAGATAAATCATTTATTTGCAAGAATACTTATTTCTAGAATACACAGGTGTTCAGCGTGCAGCGGGACGAACGTGGCCTTTTGACTCATAAGGTGCATAGAAAGGCTACACACACCGACAGGTACCTGCAAGCTGACTCGCACCATCACCCTGCGCATTTGTCTTCGGTGCCACGCGCTCTCATCAACAGGGCTTTACGGCTCTGTGACCCGCAGTACGTGCAAGGCGAGCTGCAGCATGTAAGGCAGGTGTTAGAGAAGAATGGGTACAGTTGGAGACAGAGTCAGCGGGCGGCAAGTGCGAGCACGTTACGGCGAACACATACGGTCGAGAGAGCGCCTGTTTTCTTGCCTTTCATTAAAGGGGTAACGGATACCATTGGACGCCTATTACGCCGTAGGTTTAGCATGAGGACAATTTTCCGCCCCCACACAAAGGTAAGGCAGGTGCTGCGCTCTCCTAAAGATAAGGACCCACTGGGTAGCCCGGGGGTATACGAGATACCTTGTGACTGTGGTAGAGCGTATGTCGGCGAGACTGGAAGGAATGTCTCCGCGAGGTTGTCGGAACACATACGAAGCGTGAAGAACATGGACACCAGGAATTCCGCAGTGGCAGAGCACGCGTACGATACCGGCGCGTCCCATTTTATACGCTTCGATAGAGCAAGGTTGTTGGTACGGGAGAAATGTTTTGTACCACGCAAAGTTCTCGAGGCCATTGAAATCGGACGCCGCCCTAATTTCAATCGGGACGGAGGCTGGATGTTGCCACCAGCATGGAAACCGGTAATACCTAATGTGAAGCGGAAAATGTGTTTTGACAATCGTGTGGACACAGTGAGTGCAGTGTGCTTACCTCCATCGGTCGACACAGCCGCGCTATCAGAACTCTACACAACAACTACAGCAGCAGACTGCTCTGCGCCCCCCTTCCCCGTCCTATCAGCGCGCGCGCAGCGGGCGGAGCGGCGAGCGGCGCGTTCAGTTTGCGGAGTCTAGCCGTCGCGTGAACTCCTATACGCCTGAAGAGGGGCCTCCGAATTGGCCCGAAACATGTCGCAGCAATAGCGATATAATAACGTGAGTACAACCGTATTTCAATTAATTATTTGAATATGTCTCACGGAAGTTTAACGTGTATAATTGCAAACCTTTACGGTGAGGTATGGCAAACGCGAGTGAAACGGTTCGCGGCGTTAAGAATAAAACGTAACAAACTCGAATGCGGTCTACAATATGTGATACAGTGCCGGGATCATGGTGTAGTGCCAAAATTTGCGCGTATTCAAGTTGTGAAGTGCATTCGGGATTACGAAACATTCTTTAGAACGGCGAATTACAAATTAATAGTGAGGGTAGTCCGGGATTATCGCCGTAAAATATCAGTGATAAACAAAGAGTTGTTCGATTTACATATCGGCTTATCTCAGTGTTTACGTAGCGATATATGGGTGAAGATTGACGCAATGACATTCAACAGGGCAGAGAAGATCAAAGCAATGACAATTAACACACACCGGAATAAGTTTGAGCGCCTGACAAGAACACTGAGCAAATCACAGCCCGGAGAGTTATTGGGAGAGGATATTGCAAAAAGCAGGAGTGTTGTTAATCTGTCGCAACAAGAATTGACGATTGACATGCGTAGTGTGTTGTCGAAAGGTCTCAATTTCGCTCTGACCCCATCGTCTCTCCCAGTAGAGACAATCGTTGCGAATGTAGAGGACGCCATTGTGCGCAATAGAGTGCCGCACAGGGAAGCGGAATGCCTTCGACAGGATGTATCCTCGCTGTTGCGCCGGAGTAAGTTACCTAAGCCCAACATCAGCAAACAAGAGAGACTAGCGCTCTCGGCACTACGGGAAAATGAAGACATCCTGGTATTGCCGGCGGATAAGGGTAATGCGACTGTAGTTGTGGACACGGCGCTCTACGAGGAGAAGGTTACGCAGCTGGTAGGAGATACAAGCACGTATAAGAAAGTGTCTTACAACCCTACGGCGCGCGTAACATCGAAGTTAAACGGCTTAATCGGCGCGCTATCTGCGAAAGACCAGGCTAAGAAGTTGCGTCAGTTGAATCCCACTACCCCTAAGATTTATGGGCTGCCCAAGATCCATAAAAATGACTGGCCCCTGAGACCCATTGTTAGCCAGATAGACTCACCCACCTACAAGGCGTCCCGTTTTTTGTCGAGTCTCCTGCAACCTCTAACTGGTAATACGTTTAGCTTCGTACGAGACTCTACGCACTTTGTGCAATTACTTGAGGGAGTTATGTTGCAGGAAGATGAGGTAATGGTGAGCTTTGATGTAACCTCCTTATTTACTAATGTACCGGTAGCGGAAACTATAGAGTTGATAAAACGAATGGCCGAACACGACGACTCTCTCACCGAGTACATGAAGATGATAGAGTTTTGCCTCACTAGTGGATATTTTGTGTGGCGGGGTGAATACTACTTGCAGATAGAAGGAGTCGCAATGGGTTCTCCGATAGCTCCAGTGGTGGCTAACCTTTTTATGGAAAATTTTGAGCAGAGAGCGTTGGAGAGCTGCCCACATAAGCCTAGGCTATGGTGGCGATATGTCGACGACGTGTTTGCCGTAGTGACAGGCAGAGATCTAGACCCGTTACTTGCCCACCTGAACGCGCAGCATCCCAAGATTACGTTCACTATAGAGAAAGAGTGTAATGGGGCTCTACCTTTTCTGGATGTCTTAGTGCAGCGGGACGAACGTGGCCTTTTGACTCATAAGGTGCATAGAAAGGCTACACACACCGACAGGTACCTGCAAGCTGACTCGCACCATCACCCTGAGCATTTGTCTTCGGTGCCACGCGCTCTCATCAACAGGGCTTTACGGCTCTGTGACCCGCAGTACGTGCAAGGCGAGCTGCAGCATGTAAGGCAGGTGTTAGAGAAGAATGGGTACAGTTGGAGACAGAGTCAGCGGGCGGCAAGTGCGAGCACGTTACGGCGAACACATACGGTCGAGAGAGCGCCTGTTTTCTTGCCTTTCATTAAAGGGGTAACGGATACCATTGGACGCCTATTACGCCGTAGGTTTAGCATGAGGACAATTTTCCGCCCCCACACAAAGGTAAGGCAGGTGCTGCGCTCTCCTAAAGATAAGGACCCACTGGGTAGCCCGGGGGTATACGAGATACCTTGTGACTGTGGTAGAGCGTATGTCGGCGAGACTGGAAGGAATGTCTCCGCGAGGTTGTCGGAACACATACGAAGCGTGAAGAACATGGACACCAGGAATTCCGCAGTGGCAGAGCACGCGTACGATACCGGCGCGTCCCATTTTATACGCTTCGATAGAGCAAGGTTGTTGGTACGGGAGAAATGTTTTGTACCACGCAAAGTTCTCGAGGCCATTGAAATCGGACGCCGCCCTAATTTCAATCGGGACGGAGGCTGGATGTTGCCACCAGCATGGAAACCGGTAATACCTAATGTGAAGCGGAAAATGTGTTTTGACAATCGTGTGGACACAGTGAGTGCAGTGTGCTTACCTCCATCGGTCGACACAGCCGCGCTATCAGAACTCTACACAACAACTACAGCAGCAGACTGCTCTGCGCCCCCCTCCCCCGTCCTATCAGCGCGCGCGCAGCGGGCGGAGCGGCGAGCGGCGCGTTCAGTTTGCGGAGTCTAGCCGTCGCGTGAACTCCTATACGCCTGAAGAGGGGCCTCCGAATTGGCCCGAAACATGTCGCAGCAATAGCGATATAATAACGTGAGTACAACCGTATTTCAATTAATTATTTGAATATGTCTCACGGAAGTTTAACGTGTACACAGGTGTTGTTGTTGGATGGTGTAACAGTAAAAAAAAAAGAAAAAAAAACAGTATTCAGTCGGACAACGACATGCAAAATATTTTACATAAAATACTATCTTATACCTATAATTAATATAGCCATAATTTAAATATTTCACAAACATAATTCATAATAAAAGATTCATAAAGTAATACTATTCTTAACATTTTAATTATATCAAGTAAGGTGTATTAAGGTAATTTTGAATGACAAAAAAGCGCGGGTAATTTCGAAAGGGGAATCTTAATATGATGGAAGTAATGGTGATTTTTATGCGACTTTCGAAATTAGACGACTTTCGGAATTACCTTAACGCACCTTATATCATATTAGCGTTAATGAAAGCGCCAACGGTTGTTACTTCGGCCAGTGCCCTGTTTATCAAAACTTACAAGTCTAGGCCGGCTGTAAGGACGTAGAAATAACCTAAACACAAAATTAAAATTTTGAAAAACCCCCGACTGCGATATAGTAGACCGATTTTCATGAAACATGGCTAAGTACACTCCCGACTAACTCAGCTTTCAGACAAAAAAACTAAAAAGACAGACAGACAAACAGACAGACAGACAGACACGTCAAACTTATAACACCCCGACGTTTTTGCGTCGGGGGTTAAAAATCAAAACGTTGAAAAGTTGTAGTTTCGGCTATAAATATCGTCAACCGGATGAATATTAGGTACCTATCGCCTTAATTTACACCAAATTATTACCAAAATATTTCAGCTTCTGTTTCACTCTTAATGAAAATGCTGATTTTGGGACCACCTTAAATAGGTTTATATTCAGATTCTCAATTTGTGCTATATAAAATATTAGCAATTTATATTTTATTCAAAATGGTATAACTCAAAATTTACCGAGAATATTGTTTTGTTCCTATTAAATATGTTAATAATAAGAAGAAACCACATTTATATAGGAAACAAATTAAAATGACATAATTTCATATAATATATGTAATAAATAGCCACAAGAGCCTTTTAAAACAAAATACATTATTATTTTCAAAGCATAATATTGACCTTTTGAACTCATTTTATTCAGAATTAGATATTTATGCGTTTGCGCCACATATGAAACAATAAAGTAAAAAAAAAAACATTCAAAAAGTGACGATTTTGGAAGACATTTTTAAAGTAATAAAATCTGGAAATCCAAACGATTTTGAGTAACTTATGTCCAAAAGTGAATATTCTAAAAACATGACTATACCAAAATATATTTTTAATATGTATAAAAAATGTTGTACTTACCTTCCTAAATATATGAATCAAAATACCAACGATTATCACGATTTGCACGAAACATAAAATAAACCTTGCTCTGAAAATACCCTTAAACAAATACGCACAAACCTTAGCATTCAGGGGACTTACTCTATTTACATTTCATTAAAGATTGACGTCATTAAAGTAACTAAGGAAGAGCTGCTTTACAACTAATTAGTGTCTTTACTTTTCCGTTGTGTAACTTGAACTCAGAGACTTGTCATATATTTATACATAAAAAATAAATATATGTACTATCTTTTCCACGCGATTTCGTCGACTTTAAAATCAATAATTTTAATGGCGCCTGATGAAAAATTAAAGGCAATGATTCAATTTTAGCGAAGTTCAATCAATTCATTAACAGGCGCTGCCCTAATTAACGTACTTTTGGAGTGGAAGTGATTTAATATTTACATTTTTTTTTTTGATATGAAATTCTATATTTATTCATAAAACACAGATTATAAAACAAATACACCTTAAATTAAACACAAACACACACAAATCAGTCCTAATATCTAAAATTTCCCTTATAAACTAAACTACAAAATAAAATCCCCCAAGACATTGATAAGGAATATTACATTGATAAGGAATATTTCCCGGGTATAAAATATGACATAGGGATATAGAATTACCTAACCACAAAATTAAAAATTTGAAAAAACCCCCGACCGCGACATAGTAGACCGATTTTCATGAAACATGGCTAAGAACACTCCAGACTAACTCAGCTTTCAGACAAAAAAAAACTACATCTAAATCGGTTCATCCGTTCGGGAGCTACGATGCCACAGACAGACACACACACACAGATAGACAAACAGACAGACAGACAAGTCAAACGCATAACACCCCGTCGTTTTTGCGTCGGGGGTTAAAAATACAGACAGAATTTTAGTATGAATACGATCCGAGATCAGACAATCCTGGTTGGCCTGAAGAAATGGCTATCGAAATAAACCAGCCGGCCGAGTCGAAGTGACAATCGTTGGTCGTTGACGCTACGTCGCGATCGAAACGCAGTCTTGCTCTGCGTCACTACGAAGAGCAATAGGGAGAGCTCACTACGATACGCTCGCGAAGCGTCAGCGATTGTGAGGAACTCAAAAAAGCGAAACAAAAGACAGACGCGACTTGAATTAGTTATGAGCGAGGGCACGTGTATTTACTGGGACGCTGAATAGGGATTAAAGCGGGACTTGTGTACTTTTAATTTCTTACTTCAACAACATTTTGATTACCCCAGATTGGAGCTTGTGTAAAACATTTTTAATTCTCGTTTATACACATATTTATGTTATTTACGAGTCGAACCCGTATGGCTTAGCGCGTAATGACTGCTTATCCTGCTAAGCCGCGGTCTGGGGTTCCAATCCCGTTGAGGGCATTTATTTGTGTGATGAGCACAGATATTTTGTTCCTGAGTCATGGGCGTTTTCTATGTATATAGGTACGTATATTATGTTATACTATACATATCTTTGTATGAGTACCCACAACACAAGTCTTCTTGAGCTTACCGCGTGGGACTCAGTCAATCTGTGTAAAAAGACCTACCGTCCTACGTTGAATGCACCGGAGATGTATTTACAACTCGGATAGTGACAAGTATAATAGCTATTAGCATTTTTTTTAGGGTAGACAGTAAACAGAAACGGTTTCTAACTACTTGCACTTTCAGTTGCAGTAATACTAAGCACTTAAACGATATGTTTACATGTATGTTACAAGTGTACGCATTAGACACTAAGCCCGTGTAAACCTAGATTTAGTTTTCGCCCGACATTGTCTTTTAATCTTAATTAATTGTCAATAAATGTGACAGCAGCCTGTCAATGCTGTCTATTTGGGCAGAAGCGTGTCGTGTCGAGCACTGGTGCCGTTAACTTATTTTAATTATATTGATACCATTTTCTTTTACTTTTTTGACGATCACAATATAGATTCTTATAAATTGACATAAATGTAATTTGTACTGTAATCATGCTGTGAAATAAATATATCTAATCTAATCTAATCTAAACCTAAGTTGTTTGTATTTGTCAAAGAAGTTTAATTAATAATCTTAAAATTGGACGAAGTCTACCTTCGAAAAGTTAAGTAACGAGACGAGTTCGTAGGCATCTCTACTTTTTGATTAAGGTGTACTCGGGTAATTCCGAACGTCGAAAACCGTCGGAAAATTCCGAAATTCAAATGATAATCACCCGTGATTCCATAGTAATAAGGGTCCCTTTTCGGAATTTGCCGACGGTTTTCGACGTTCGGAATTACCCGAGTACACCTTATTTCGAAATACAAGCTAAATTATTAACTTTTTACTTTTACGTTCCCTTTTAGTCTGACATTCTTCAATATCCCATTAGAAATTTAGCATCCCTTAATGCTAGGTTTACACCGATTTAGCAGCTAATGCTAAGTACTTGTCACATGTATGTAAAAATCGTATAAGTGCTTAGTATTACTGCAATTGAAAGTTCAAGTAGTCAGAAGCTATTTTTTTATACAGAGGTCGTGAATTCAAGTCTCACCGCAGTAATTTTCCACTTTTTTTACTCACTCAAATAGTAGCAAGTACTCATGAGCACATTTTACCTGGGGATAGACACTCGTCGCTTAAAACCGGCTTATAATTATTTGCACTTGCAGTTGTTTCTTCGAATGGCGTGAGTTTATGTATGTTATTTTATGTGACAAGTACTAATCATTAGTTACTACGGCCTTGTAAACCTAGCATGTAATTCGGCCAAAATGAAATCTCACGGTACGATCCGCTGCCCCGCCTGTTTCCCCGAATGGTGTAGGTACCTAATTTTATGTGTGTACGGGATAAGTACTACGCATTAGCTTCAAAGCCCATATAAACCTAACATATAAATAGGCCAGAATGAAATCCTCTCTCCGGATGGCGTAAATAACTTTGTGTGTATGTGACAAGTACTAAGCATTAGCTACTAAGCCCGTGTAAATATAGCATATAAAGAGGCCAGGGTGCGTAGCCGAATGGCATTTCTCCGACGCCAAACGAAAACGAAACGCCGCGCCAGTTTGACTGGCTCTGTCGCGCCAATACGCACGAGCGATAGAGATAGATATCTACTAGCGTTTCGTTTCGTGAGCGTTTCGTGAGCGTTTGTGCCATTCGGCTACGCACCCAGGAATCAGGGAATACGATCCGTTGCTCTCGCTTACTTCACCGGATGCTCGGACATAAATAAATCAGGTCCGTAGTGCAGTGTAGGGGTCGTAAAAAGGCAAAACGCGGCGTTTTGTGAACAGGTTTTTTTGGTAGAATTAATATTTGTATTCCTTAAATGTATTTAGTAGTTATTTGTTATACAAGGGGGCAAAGTTGTATTTTAACGCCGAGTGTGGAATTGAAAAACGAGCAAGTGAAAGGATTCTATAGTTAGACCGAGAATAGAATCCTGAACTTGCGAGTTTTTTAACACACAAGAAGTTAAATACATTTGCACCCGAATGTAACACAAAATTTTCCCCTCACTATAGCGAGGAAAATACAACGCAAAAATGCGTTTATCACTGCTTCCAGTAGTTCCACAGGTGGTAAATCATCTTTATTACTAGATTCACCTACTTTTATCAATTTTAAAGCAGTTAATTTGACTTTAATCAAGGTCAAATTACTTTACCCACTAGTAGATAAAATGCGTTTTTACCCGCTGGTATTAAAGGACAAAGCACGTTTTCCCGAGCTAGTGAGGGGAAAAAGTTTTTTTTAGGAAGGTGTGTGCTCTCGGAGGTTAATATTGTTTAAGTTTCAGTATTTCAGTCATGTTACATAATTATATTATTTTGAGAGCCTTAATTTTGAAATCAATCCTGAATTTAAAAAAAACATAACTTCACGCTTTTGTTTCCAAAAGGGAAAGGCAGAGCACGTTGCAAATTGGTTCATAATGTTTCTGTAGCACTTTAATAAACGAAATTGTGATATTGTAGTGACAGCTTCTTAGACTATAGGCTACAATTAAAAAAAATATTGGGGACACCTTACACAGATCAACGTAGCCACAAACTAAGCAAAGCTGGTACTATGGGTGCTAAACGACGATATACATACTTAAATAGATAAATACATACTTATATCCATTACTCAGGAACAAATATCTGTGCTCATCACACAAATAAATGCCCTTACCAGGATTCGAACCCAGGACCGCGGCTTAGCAGTATACCTACAATTGAATCAATAATCTACTCTCATGAGAGGAAAGGGGTGGTGAAATTCTTGACCCCTCACACGTTATTTTTTATCCCTCTCAAACGAGACAATGACATGTCTCATTACTAACCTAACCACAAAATTAAAATTTTGAAAAAACCCCTGACCGCGACATAGTTGACCGATTCATGAAACATGGCTAAGAACACTCCCGACTAACTCAGCATTTAGACAAAAAAAACTAAACCAAAATCGGTTCATCCGTTCGGGAGCTACGATGCCACAGACAGACACACACACAGACAGACAGACAAACAGACAGACAGACAGACAGACAGATAGACAGATAGACAGACAGACAGACAGACCGACAGACAGACACGTCAAACTTATAACACCCCGTCGTTTTTGCGTCGCATCAAAAAAATCATGGTGGCACTTCTGAAATCTCTTGTTTGTTTACCCATCGCCGAATTTTACGGCGTACAAAGGACTTATATACCCGGACTGATATCGGATCAAGCCTACGCGCCGGTGCGTCCGTAGTAATGTGCCAGAAAATTTTCTCCAATTTGTAACACACTTCTGATACTTTAGACCAACCTAAAAGGCACTAAAAAAGGTGCGAAAATAGTATTTTATGCAACAGGTGTTTAAAGGAGGTCAAAAAAGATGAGTAGCGTGGGTAACAATTTGAGGCGAAGACGCCACGAGTATTTTTTGACTCAGTTAAACACATATTATTAAATTAAAACGGGACTTAATCGCGTAAAACTTACGTTTTATATAGTCACAGCATTTGCTAGAGTCAGGACCGAACCACTGGATTGAACTGCATAATCCCAAAGTCCTTTCAACTGAACGTCTTTACTATAGCAGGAAAGTACGTGAAGCGATTGAAATCAGGAAACATCGTAATTTCAATCAAAATGAAGGGCAAGGGATTTCATCTTCGTGGAATCCAGTGATTAGCAAGTGTAAACGTGAGAAAACTTCCCGTCCCATACCATCGGATGTCGTGAGTGTTGTATGTAGGCAGAGTGGCAACCCTAGCGTAAAAGTGACTGATGACAATCAAGTGCGGGTAGTTCGAAAAACTCGTACAGCTAGAAGATGTTGATACAACTCCCAGCCAGTCTACCCGTGACCACGGACGGACATAATGTCATGTCCGAAACGTCGGGTTAAATATAAAACGTAAGTTTTACGCGATTAAGTCCCGTTTTAATTTAATAATATGAGTGAAGATCAGTTAAACACCGTTGCATACAATACTTTTTCTACGTTGCTTAGTTGTTAATAGTTTTCTATAATAACTTTCGTAAAATTCTCACTGTTTTCTGTATTTTGCACTGCCAGCGCAGCTGCCCAAAGCCATCCCCCGCCGGCTTACCGCGCACGCGCGCAGTATCGTTATAACAATGGGTTGCCATGGTTACACAGCCAAACAATGCGTTGTCAATTTGTTTTTATACTACGTCGGTGGCAAACAAGCATACGGCCCGGCTGATGTAAAGCGGTCACCGTAACCTATGGACGCATGCAACTTAAACAGTGTCACATGCGCGTTGCCACCCCATTAGAAACTTGTACATTCCCTTTTGCTGTGTTAAGTACACAGCAAAAAGGAGTGTACAAGTTCTAAGGAGGGTTCGGGTTGCCGACGACGCAAAGGACAATAGACGGAACAAGTTATAATATTTCCGTAAGTCCTACCGTCATCAGCACACCGCACCCTCGTTGAGCTCTAGCAGCCTTACTCACCGGCAGGAACACAACACTATGAATAGGGTCTAGTGCTATTTGGCTGCGGTCTTCTGTAAGTAGTAGTGTAGTGTAGTGTATTTTTTTCGTTAATGCGCGTATGTAATTTTATACATCTGTATGTAATTTTCCAATTAATATTTATGATCTAACTCAATTTCTATACATTACCTCTGAATTACGTCAGAGATTATGGATATAGTAGATATGTCCACCCCATACAAAAAAATGCGACCGCCTAAAAGCACGGCAAATGTAGATGGCGTTACTACAAATTTCTTGTTGCCTTGAGATCACTGTTAGATGGCGTTAAGTGTCACTTTTGAGACATAAATCTTTAAAAGAATATAATGAATTTTAGGACTCGTAACGCCATGCATGTACTAGATTGAAAGTTAGTTAATATTTCGCCACCCTTTCTATCGCTTAAATAGCTCAGTTATAGTAGCGTAAGACGATGGACGCGGCCCTGACGTCGTGGGTTCGATCCTCTGTAGTGAAAATCTTTTTTTTTTCTTTTTTTTTTAATATTTTATACCCTTTTCAACCATCTCCTTTTAAATAGTGATTTTTTTAAATATTAGATTCACAACCCATTTCATTGAAATTTTGTTAGACACATGTAATGCAATAAGTTTAAAAATTGTCTTTCAGTATTCGTATTGATGGAAGGTAACCTAAGGTTCAACATCGTACCCATCGTACCTACTAACAGCAATACTCTGTCTTAACTAACCATAGACGTTATGCTCTTGTAATAAGGATTACAAATGTACAGTGACAGTTGTCCAGTTGCATGTACCACATTGAAAGTTAGTCTAGATAATATATTAATATCGACAATTACAAACCGTCAGCAGATATTGCTTTATAATATAATTAATAAATAAAGATTTTTTTTGAGTGTAGGTGGATATTGTCGATTTTGGTTTCGCTCAAGAACCTTTGCGAATACGTTACAGACTAAGGTGTAAATTATCTACGCATTTTTTATGAAAAACGATACAATATACGGCTTAAACAAAACGCGGAATATAAATACATAACAAAAATTGCCTTGTGTTGCTTAATTCCGTGATTCAATATATGTATGTATTTACAAAAGAGCTTTGCCGCCATCCACGTCTTACTCAGCTTTAACATAAGACTGAAAATCACTTAAACATTAGTCTTTAGAGTCAAAATCTTTTTTCTATTTTTACAATGAATGAATGACAAGTCTAGCTAGGAGGTTTTCCACGAACACCAGAGTTTGCGCTATGTGGCTATATATGTCACTCTATATGCCTGGATAGGAGTAAAAGAGAAAGATGTCCGCAATGTGTTAACCCAGGTGACAGCAGTAAGCCCTCAGTACTAGTACTGTCACTGGCTGTCATGGCCAACCTACTGCGTTTCGATACTGGTAAAATATCGAAGTATCATTCATTATGTTCTTTTTGTATCTAGGTTATTAATTATATACGAATATCAAAATATCAAAATGATGATAATTGATGAATATCAAGATGATTTTTAGTTTAAAGCAAGAAGATAAAAATATTTTCAGAAATATGTACCTACTCTTTTTATATAACAAAACGCATCCATCAGTCAAGCGCCGTGTATAGCCATCATCTTCTATTTCTGAATTGATTTTTAATAATAATTTACTAAGTTCTAAATCAGTTTACGACCAAACTAGAGTTATGCGACGTTGCAGTCAGCAGTCTGGCAACGTTGCATTTTGAAGTAACAAAACATTTAATATTCATTCAATTTGTCGTGAAAAGTCTTCATGACTTACTACTCATATTATACCTATAAGTTACCTAATTTCGTCACTCTGATTAAGTAGAAATTTGGTGTGGCGGTCAAAGATACTGCTTTTTAGCTGCGATAACTTGAGCAGCAGACGAGGTTCGAATCTCACCGGGGAGGACGACCTTGCTTTTTTGTGAATCTTTTTTTATTTTTTTATTTAATACTTTGTGTTTGATTTATTTTTATTCATTATATTTGATGGGAAAATAAGTACTAATATTTCATATCTCAGGTTTGACATGGTTTTACACCCCGAACTACCAATATTCCATGTTTTATCAATCTGGACCAACACTTAGTATGGTAATGAAAAAACTTTTCAAAGAATTTGGTGAATAAAATTGGCCTATTAATATAATTATTGTTTTATTCCCCAATAATATACAATATCTATCATTTTGACAACTTTAGTCTCATTCTGATCATAGTGCCGTCTGACTCTGTCGTGCTGAAATTATGTAGTTGTTTGTGGTAAAACATTTTTATACTACTAATAAAAATGAAATAATCAGAAAGTAATACTTCCGTCTTAGTGCGTTATCACATTATCCGATCCGGTATCAGATGTAGGACCGATATCGATATCCAATATATTTAAGCCGCTATCTTTGATTTTTGCCTTTAAAATTCTTCCTTCATCCGATATCGCGGATAGGATAATGTGAAAACGCACTTAGAGTTGTAATATTTTACCTAGCATATTTTGGTTTTACTGGAATGTACGTTCAAGATAATTCAGAATTATCGTTAAAACTTATGCAAAAAAAATCAAAAACCATAAAATTAAAATAAAACACAAAAAAACTGTTATCTTCACTTTGTGTCTCTCCGCCGGGATTCGAACCCGTGATCTCTGGATTGAAAACCAAACCAACTTCAACCGTGACCATAACGTGTCTTGACAATTGGCACGAAATTCGCCATCATCTAGCTTTCACTAATGTGTCAGGCGTTTCAATGTTTCTGCTGAAAAGTAAATATTTAAGTTATTAAGTTGCACCTGTCAAATGATTGAAGAGAAAAACGTGAGACGGATGTATGGGATGACAAGTCTGTACTGTATTGGCAAGGTGCAGGGTGCAAAGCGGGTGGAGGCCTGGAGGGGGTAACTAAAAGGATGACAGCGCTCACCAGCGCTCACTATGGCCAAAATTGACATTCCTGTCACTGACTTACGTTGTCAAATCCATATTGCAGTAAACATTTTCGAGATAAATTTAATATGGGCCTAGTAAAATTTGTTATGGTGAATTGTAATAACACCAAGAAAAATAGCGACTAAATTCTAGCTATTTCCAAGACTGTGGTGGAAACGAAACCACCGTTTAAGTGGATAATTGCCGTAAGAAGAAAAGTGTCATCTAACCTCTGATTATTTAAAGTGCATAATCATTTGATACAAGTATTGAATTTACGGTGAATTTATAATGCAAACTTTATTGGAGGTAGAAAAGCCGATGTGGAAGCCAATCCCAGTTACGAGTATGTTCCAAAATCATTTGAGTTGTTCCCTCATGTCTGCTCCTGTGTACACATCGAAACGGATTGACAAAAATGCGTAAACATCGAAGTTTCAATGGGATGAAGGAGCACGAAAACAAGAAAAGCAGAAGCAGGCCATCCACTAAAGGCTTATCACATTTTAAATAAATTTCCTGAGAACTTATTTCATCGCATTGATGACTATATATTTGTTGTGATATGGTAAACCTCTAATATTTTCAAGTAATGAAACAAGTTTTTGTAATGTATATTATAATTAAAAGTTATTATAGCTAGTTTCTTTTTATTTTACTATAAACCCTGTACCCTGTCCCTGAATGATATATTGGGTTGGTAAGAAAGTAATGAGCGAATCATAACCAATATTGTTATTTTTATTTAATTTATTATTTTAATCATTTATCAAAAATATAACGGCCTTCGTTATCTACTATTTGTCTCCATCGTTCTGGTAAAGAATGAATAGCATCGGCGAAGAAGTTCTTAGGTTTAGATTCAAAAAACTCAGCTATGTACTGTCGTAGATGGGCTTGATCATCGAACTTTTTTTCATTCAAGGCATTGCTTAGCCATCTGAACAATGCGTAATCCGTAGGTGCCAAGTCCGGAGAGTACGGTGGATGAGGTATCACTTTCCAACCTAGCTCCAATAGCTTTAGCCGAGTCACTTTTGCAATGTGTGGGCGAGCATTGTGGTGTAAGAAAAAAACTTTAGCATGCTGTGGACGATTCTGACAGATTTTTTGGTTTAAATTTTCAAGCTGATTACAGTATACTGATGCGGTAACAGTCATTCCACTTGGTAGGAGTTCCCAGTGAATAATACCATGAATATCCCACCAAACGGACAGCATACCTTTTTTCGGGTGAGGCTCTGTTTTTGGTGCCTCTATTCCTTTTTCGTTTGGAGCTAGTCACTGACGTTTGCGTGTGTGATTTATATATAAGACCCATTTTTCATCTCCAGTGATAAGATGGTCCAACCAGTTGAATGTGCGGCGAAAAGACAGAAGTTGTATACAGATATCGGCACGGCGGTTTAGTTGATCTCTATCAAGTTCGTGCGGTATCCAAACACTGTATTTGTAGTTTTTTCCCAACTCGTGTAAATGTGTTTCTATGGTGACATGAGAGCAGCCTAACTCGGTAGCAAGAGTACGACTCGTTAGCCTCGGATCTCCTTCAATTAAGGTTTTTAATTTGGCTACATCAATCTTCACCGGTCGACCAGACTTAGGTTGATCTGATAATGAAAAGTCACCACTACGAAACCGCTGGAACCATCGTTTCGCCGTGGCCTCAGACACAACTTCAGGAGCAACACGCTGACATATATTACGCACTGCTTCAGCGGCTGAATGGCCAGACTGAAATTCATATAGTAAACAATGCCTCACATGCACTTTTAATTCGTCCATTTTCTTCCTTATATTAGCTCGGCGACAGCTAGTGAATGACTGACGAGAAACTGTGCGACTAGCCCTTTATATACTTTCGACCATAGAAGATTCTAGAACTCGCTCAAAAATTTTATGTGGAATTCAATCGATCGCTCATTACTTTCTTACCAACCCAATAGTAACTACAGTTAGCCTATGAAAATGACATATCAACAATTTCAAAAACCAATGATTTATTTATACTTTATTGCACATAAGTTCAAATGGTGGAATAATGTCTTCAATCTCTAGAAAATTCCCAGCTAGAACCAATTTCTTGCCTTTATTCATTGACCGATATCGCATATATTATGTTTAAGTCGCCATCTTTGATTTTCGCCTTTGAAATCCTTCCTACATCCGATATCGCGGATCGGGTATAATGTGAAAACGCACTTAAGGTTGTAATATTTTGCCTATTCTGGAATGTACGTTCAAAATAATTAAGAATTATCAGGGGCGGCTCACTCCGCGATTCTATCGCCGCGCTACAAGTACATCCTGGCGGCCGCGAGTTCGCGGCCTACTCAGGGGTGGCGCGCGTTCTCACGGAATGCACGTTCGCACTTTCTATGTTATTTTACGTCGCGAGGTTTGTTTAAGCGATGTCCGCGTGTGGAATGGCTAATAATACTTAGTTAAATAGACATGTTGAATAAAATAAATACCATAGGACATTCTTACACAGATCTACTACTGATTAAGTCCCACGGAAAAGTTCAATAAGGCTTGTGATGTTGGAACTTGAACAAAAATATATAAATACAGTATATATACCTAGAAAGTACCCAAGACTTGAATATAATAGTATAACATTTTATGTGAGTATTAATTCGTTTGAATCCATTGGTAACCCTATCACCGGACGCCGCGCACGTGCGGCTCGTTTCTTTGTAAGAATTTTGTAGGTATTTAAAAAGGCGGCATTTCGTGAACATCAAAGCAGTGGGCCTTCTGTACTTGTACTATTATATATTCTGTGGAATTATCGTGAAAACTTACGCAAAAAAAATCTAAACAAATAAAAAACCATAAAATAATAATAAAACCCAAAAAACTGGATATCTTTACGTGTGTCTCCACCGAGGCTTGAACCAGTGACCTCTGGATTGAAAAGCGAACGAACTTCTGATGAGACCATAACGTGCCATGACAATTTGCCCGAAATTCGGTATCATCTAGCTTTCGCTACATGTCAGGCATTTCGATGTTCCTGCATAAAAATAAATAGTTAGTCAGTTCCACCTGTCAAATTATTGAAGAGAAAAACCTGAGACGGATGTATCGGATGACAAGGCTTGCAAATGTATTAAATATAGATATGTGCCAAATGGGACTATGAGCGACATCTATCCATTTCCGCTGCAAAGAATAGTTTCGTTTTGACAGTCGCAATTTGTGGTACGGGGTGGCATAGTCTGTATATATGTAGTTTGTGATTACGTAAACAGGGAAAGAAAAACCGCTTTCAGCCGGCCAACCCGAAGTGACAATGACCCTACGTTCAAAACGCAGTCTGTCTCTGTCGCGCCACTACAGAAGAGCGATAAGGACAGCTAGCCAAGATACGCTTACCAAGCGTCGATTGTGAGGTTGGCTAGGTAACCATTATTACAAAGGTATTTCACTGAAGCCCCCGTACGTGCCTTCCCAGGGATTAAGAACAAATAACACTAAGTATTAGTAGAAAATATAATAAATATAATATATATAAATAGTTATTTATTTTACAAAGGGCCAGAGTGGTTGTTTAACCGCACGTGCCAATATTGATACCCGAGCAAGCGAAAGATTCCAATATTGAACCGCGAGCGCAGCGAGTCGTTCAAAAAGTGGAATCTTGAGCGTTGCGAGGGTCTCAAGGCACGAAGGTTAAACAAACTTTGCCACCGAGTGAAACACAAAATTTTTCACCACACCAACACGAACAAAATACTGACTCTAAAACGTCAAATTAAATCAAATTCATCAATTTATTAGATTTTTATGACTCAAAATCATCATTTATAGGTAAATTCTACAAGTCAGCTTAAGACATCAAGTTAAAATTTGTATGAAATTACTTTTCACTCTTGTGAATAAAATGCAATTTTGCTATCTGTTTTTGAATAGCAAAGTAAGCCTTTATTAGTTGGTGTGATGAAAAAGAGCTTTTTTTAGTACAATCTGTTATTATTTGAACGGACACTAGTTGTTTCCTGAAGATTATTGGACTATAAAATTGTATTAAAAGTGTATAATTACATAATTGATAATCATTATATTGATTTATGATGTCGTTTCACAACCAGTTAAAAATTACAGTTTGTAATTTTTATAACCGACAATAATTAGGAAGGTGATCACATAGCTGAGACAGAACCCGTAACAACAAATGATAAATGAACTGTGACACAAATCCACATGAGTGGATGATTCCCCAGTCAACTTTTGACTGAAATTAAAAGAGTCAAAAGGAACTTCTACAAAATAAGCATTGTGGTATGTAAAACAAAATGGTTATAAATTAAGTTTCTTTATTAGACATTGAGAAATATACTTGAACTTAATATTTACACTATCATTCATGTCATGCTTGAACCGTTAATTTTCATATAGAGGTATATTTAACTGTTTCGTTAGTCATGCATAAGTTTACTATTTACATAACTAAATATAATATTTACATCTCTTATTATTGAAAGAGTGAGATTGAGCTATGAAAGTCGATAAGTATATTATATTTTTTTAAATATACACACATCACATATAATACTATACATACACATAGATTCCAGTAAAAAAAAAAAACAATTTGCTCAACCTATCTTATAACACTTTAAGTTCTCGCGCTTTGTACACATATTTAAAGTCGCATACAGGTCGAACGCGATTAATTAACATTATATTTTTACCTTTTTTCCCAACGTTTCGGCCAGGTTGCACTGGCCGTCGTCGCGGAAGACTGACGTCCCAGCAAAGTGTCACCGGAGATGTAAACACCACAAAACTACCCGATATTAATTTATATAAATGTTCGGGGTAGACGAAATAACTATAATCTACCCGCTTTTAGTTAATGTTCGTCAGTCTTCCGCGACCACGGCCAGTGCAACCTGGCCGAAATGTTGGGAAAAAAGGTAAAATAATGTTAACTAGCGACCCGCCCCGGCTTCGCACGGGTACTATACCTACATGTATAGTACCCGTGCGAAGTACCCTCTAGAATCACTCTATCTATTAAAAAAAACCGCATTAAAATCCGTTGCGTAGTTTTAAAGATTTAAGCATACATAGGGACATAGGGACAGAGAAAGCGACTTTGTTTTATACTATGTAGTGATTAATCGCGTTCGACCTGTATGTGACTTTAAATATGTCAACCTATCTTATCAAGAAAATTAGTAGTAATGTAACTTTTAACGCAGTTTCAATACAAATGTAACCAAAAATGGCTCTTATTACGTTGTTTTACAGCTTCAACGTCACGGAAAATGACATACAACATCTCAATACAGGAAACAACAACACCTACTCGTAGTAAGTATAAACAACAACTTAGAAGAGTTAAAACAAGAAGCGGTCTTATCGCCAAAGAGCAATCTCTTCCATATAACATAGACTTCACCTCAGACTCACCTCTCCACCTCGAGTGTTACTTTAGTGCCAAAAGTTACATACATTTCCCGTGAGGTTTCCGATATTCAGTATCGTATTTTAAAACATCAAACTCATGTCAGAAGCTTAGATTTACTGTACAAATTCTTATTCGCTTTTTCAAGGTTCCTAGCCAACGTGACAATCGTTTACGCTTCGTAAGCGTATCGTAGCTAGCTATCTCTATCGCTCTTCTGTAGCGCGACAGAGCCAGACTGCGTTTCGCCACGTGGCGTCAACGATTGTCACTTCAACTAGTTTACAATTTTACATCTTCAAAAGCGGAACTCTCTTCAACTGCCGTTCAATCTGTCTCGTCGTCTTATTCTTAAGTTGCGGTATATGGAACAGGCAGTACACCGCCCCAAACAGGTTTATACCGACGAACATATAGAACACGGTGTAAACTCCGATGTATTCCTCGATGTGTGGGAAGGTGTACAGGTGCACCAGTTTTATGAGTTGAGAGTAAACGTAGAGGAGGGCTAGCTGGTGCGATCGAATCTGAAACAAACAGATTACTTTTAGTTACTTAATGATAACCGCTAATGAATACATAAACATTACACATACGGGAATACAAGCGTGAGTTAGGCCGACGTAAAACTGCTATCTTCAATGCCCCTCTTACAATTTTATGAAGGATTTGGAAGAGTGAAGAGTATAAAGTTGTAAATATGACTCGATATGAGTTTTATTTTTGTATGAATAGGTAGACGTTTAACCACGATCACACCTGATGGTAAGTAATGATGCGGTCTACGGTGGAGCACGCTTACCTATGAGATACCTATTTACTCTTGCTTTAAAGAGACCTGGATTGTACTCATGTCGAAACACAGACTCAGGCAGAGCATTCCACTCCTTGGCGGTTCGCAAAATAAATGTTGAAGCGAAACGCTTAAAGTGCGTATTTTTGGAACTGAACACTAATCGTGAAGCGCTGCCGCATTGCCGATTGTCTGGTGGTCCTAAGGTGAAATGGGGACGGAGGAACAAGGTTGTACAGGTTGTAATATGAGTATTTAATAATGTCTTAGATTTAATTATTCAATAATATTGACAATTTTTTGTAGTTTTCAATCAAAGTAAAGTCTCTTACTTTATTCCCACTTTTTTAATTTCTAGGCTGTGAAATCGATAAGAGTAGGGCTGCCATCTCGAATTTCGCCAAACCCGGACAAAGACACAAAAAACCCGGACATTTGACGTAAATCGCGTTTTTTCCCCGGACGAGTCAGAATTAATTTTTAAAAAACATGACCTTTAATTTTCATCCATTTATTTTTTTAATTTCACACAATGTTTAATGTGTAATTTTTCTTATAAAAAAAATATTTGTCTCTTTTTAGTTTACTAAGTTACTAGATCAAATGGGGTATCGTTAGAAAGAGCTCAAATTACACATATCAACTATTTCTTATAATTTTTTAGTTGAAGAAAAAAAAATATTTTGAAGGTAAATGTAAAAAAATACCGTTCTTCCCCCCTTATTTCCAAAGTTTACCAACTAAAAATTGTGAAAATTTTACGAAACATTGGCTTTATGATAAATATTGCAGGAAAAATTAAATAGACTGTGTATCTTGGAAACTTTTTTTTAAATTGACTATAAAAAAAATTCCATTTCCACTTCCAATTTTACCACCCTTGCATATACATATTATACATCCATATCGTATTTCAAAATTATACGCGATTTTACCTAAAACGTTGTCTTTCAAATAAAGTAAAATAAAAACTGTCGAAATTGGTTAACATTATAAAGAATTATACGTCAAAAACCATCATACTATTGTAGCAGGGCCGATTTGTGAATCTCTACCATTCGATTTCGTGAAATTCATTCAATAATATCTCCACTACTAGCGATTTCAATTTTACTAACAGAATCGAAAACGAATGGTCATTACTCGTACCTACCACTAGTTTTAAAATTACTAGCTTTCCTTTTTCAAAAATAGCAATTACGGCGTTTTCCACAGACTTTTAAACGACGAATATATTGTATTGTATTGACGTGTTGAATTCGGGCGTTCGAAATTCAAAAATCGATCCCCTGGTTGCGCAAGTTAGAGAATTCACCGAGAGATCGTACCTACACAATAATGCTCATTAGTACCTATACTTCTAGTCAAGTCATTATGTCTACATATATGAACTGAGATTTTTTTAACCATTGGAAGTTTGTACGAATACGGAACCCTCGGTGGGCGAGTCCGAGTCTCACTTGGTCGGTTTTATTATGTAAACAGATATTATTAGTTAATCGGTCAACTTAAATTCGCTGATAATACTTAAATTCAATGAGGTGCTTCCTTACGTGAAAAGTGTCCGGGTTTTCCCCGGACACTTCTTGACTCCCCGCCCGGACGTCCCCCGGACGGCCTCCAAACTAGGACAAATCCGGGGAAACCCGGACGGATGGCAGCCCTAGATAAGAGTATCATATCAGACGACAGGGTTGAAACTATCACCTCACCTAAAGTCCTAAAGCAACACAGACAGACAGACTATCTTGAAGTTCCTTCTGCGAACTAATAACAAAGTTGAGTAACCAAGGGAATTTATTTAGGCTATAGAATCAACTATTACCTAACTTTCCAACGCATGAAATATCTGTCCATCCCAGGGGGCCGATTTTTGAGTCTCCCTGTCACTAAAATACCGGTTGAAAACGGTGAATTGCCTATTATTTTCAGTGACAATTTTCTGAATTCGAACGCGTGAGACTCAAAAATCGCCCCCCAGGAGACGATAGGGATGACGACTACATAAAAAATGGCATTCTGTTTTTAGTCCGTCAGTTAGATCGTCCAAAAATACTGCACACGTATTTTGTCGCTTTTTATAATTAATGAAAAAATACAAAGATATAGATCATCAAAGTTCCGGAGTGACGTGACGTGACGTCACTTCTAAGTAAAAATTGTACCTAGGCGTCGTGACGTCACGCGAAACTTCAACGCACTGTACCTACCGTCGTCATTTTTCGTTTACGTGAAAAAAGAAAAAATAGGTGTCTAAAATTCTTTGATAACCTAACTGACGGACTAATTAGTTTATTTTAGTCGTCTCGCCTATTTAGACATCTCATACAATGCTGGTTGAACGTTTTCTACAGTGCAAGTAGTCGCGACACATCAAAGCGCGCTTAGTGTCAAAGAGATTTTGACGCCAATAAACAAGCGGATATGCTATGCAAGCCAACGATTTTGACGCCAATGAATCGTTGGCTTGCATAGCATATCCTTACGAAGCAGGCTGTAAATTTATAACCGGCAGTAGTTTTTGGATATAATATGCTTGCTGTTAAATATATATATATATTACATAGACTTTACGCATTTCATTCTGTCTCAAAAACACTAACGAGTGCACATGCCGCTGCAAAGCGGTTACGTCACGCGACTCACCCGCAAAGCGAGTTGATTTTCAACTTCTTACGCGTCGTGTTCGTAATTTAAGAGAATATAGGAATTTTTGGGTAAAATCAGAGTAGATTTGTTTTATAGTTAAGGTTATATTGCCAGTTATAAAAATTACCCCCTGTATATTATGTCTATACTATAACCAATTCCCCGCCGCATGAAATGTCTGCCAATTCCACGCGAGATCGCTCAATCGAGCAAAACGTTAGCGTAATCGGTTTTATCCCGCGTATCAACATCAATCTTATTATGTCGATACATTCTTACTATCCTGTATATGCTATTGAATACAGCGGCACCTCTTTATAATACTGAGAATTAGGTGTGAAAATAAAAATAATATCCACATACATAGAAAAGATCAATTTTCCAGGAACACACTGTGCTCATCACACAATTAAATGCTCTTACCGGACCCCGGAACCCGAGACCGCGGCTTGGTAGGCAGGGTAACTACGCACTAGGCTAGACTGGTCGTCAAAATTTCTTGTTTATTTTCATCTTCTCACACTTGGAATTTTAAAATTTGAATGAAATTTATGAAATTTTGGATATAATTAAGGCACATTTGTTTTCATCATCATCATATCAGCCCTTTATCGCCCACTGCTGAGCATAGGCCTCTTTTCTAGTACGCCACTTTACCCGGTCCTGGGCTAGTCTCATCCAGTTGTGACCCGCTATTTACCGGATGTCATCGACCCAACGAGCCAACATTTTGTTTTACATTTTGCGTTCTTAAGTATTTAATTGTCGGTTATAAAAATTACACTCTCTCAATCGAGTGAACGTTAGCGTAATCGGTTTTGTCCCGCGTATCAACATCAATCTTATTATGTCGATACATTCTTACTGTCCTGGTGCCGTAGCCGAATGGCATTTCTGCGACGCGAAATGAAAACGAAACGCCGCGAAAGGTAGTCTGGCTCTGTCGTGCCAATACGCAAGAGCGATAGAGATAGATATCTCCGAGCGTTTCGTTTCGTGAGCGTTTACCCTGTATTATGCTATTAAATACAGTGGCACCCCTTTATGATACTGAGAATTAGGCGCGTGACAATTGTAACATGGCAAACCTGCATGTTGCAGCCGCAGCGCGCACTGGCCGCTAAGAGGAAAAAGTACGGCCATATCGAGCGTCTTTTGTTTTTTATTTAACCGTCGCCTCATATCTCAAGAAGGACGGTTATCAAGTCGTCTGTATGTTTTTTTTTTTTTTTATTTTTTATGTTTGTTCCTCGATATCTCCGTCGTTCCTGGACCGATTTTGAAAATTTTTTTTTTGATTGAATGTATATACATACAGATTGGTCCCATTTTTCTCAGAACCCAGTTCTGATGATGGGATCCTGGAGAAATCGAGGGAACTCCTCAAATCTGAAAGGCATACATATGGTGATTTTTGTGTTAATAAAGGAACAGCATGCATTTAGGTACGGAACAGTGACATTTGGTGCAGTGGAACTGCTGATGATGGCCAGAACGGAACTCTTCAAATCTGAACGGCACGCTTATAGTGACTTGGGTATTTTTATACGAACAGCATGCACTTTCGTACAGAACAGTGACATTTGGTGCAGTGGAATTTCTGATGATGGTCAGAACCGAACTCCTCAAATCTGAACGGCACGCTTATAGTGACTTTTGTATTTTTATAAGAACAGCATGCACTTTCGTCCAGAACAGTGACATTTGGTGCAGTGGAACTGCTGATGATGGCCAGAACCAAACTCCTCAAATCTGAACGGTACGCTTATAGTGACTTTGCCATTTTTATAAGAACAGCATGCACTTTCGTCCAGAACAGTGACATTTGGTGCAGTGGAATTTCTGATGATGGTCAGAACCGAACTCCTCAAATCTGAACGGCACGCTTATAGTGACTTTGGTATTTTTATAAGAACATCATGCACTTTCGTTCAGAACAGTGACATTTGGTGCAGTGGAACTGCTGATGATGGCCAGAACCAAACTCCTCAAATCTGAACGGCACGCTTATAGTGACTTTGCCATTTTTATAAGAACAGCATACACTTTCATCCAGAACAGTGACATTTGGTGCAGTGGAATTTCTGATGATGGTCAGAACCGAACTCCTCAAATCTGAACGGCATACTTATAGTGACTTTGGTATTTTTATAAGAACAGCATGCACTTTCGTCCAGAACAGTGACATTTGGTGCAGTGGAACTGCTGATGATGGCCAGAACCAAACTCCTCAAACCTGAACGGCACACTCATAGTGACTTTGGTATTTTTGTAAGAAAAGCATGCATTTAAGTTCAGAACAGTGACATTTATTTAGTTATGTTTGTTAAGCATATGTTTTGAAGTCAAAGTTTGTCAAGCTTCGATTTCTTATAATATAATCGGATTCATGAGGAATTGAGGAAACTCCTCAAACCTTAACGTTATACGTATATTCATTTGTGTTTCCATCTAATAATTAAAGCATTAAAAGCAGTTTTAAAAAATACTTACACATTTCTACATAATCCAACATTCGCAAGTAGCTTTCACCAGAACCCGAAAGGCGACGGTTTTTTTTTTCTTAAAAATTATTTGCACAAAATTTTCTCTGCCGGGGAAGGCTAATATAAATTTCAAGTGCTATTTATTTAATTGTATTTAAAACTTGTGAAATACTGGTATTGTAAAAACAGTGTGTTTGTATTGGGCTGCCTCTTATGCAGGTATTTATAATTGTAGGTATAATATGTGTAAATAGTTCTAAGTTTATTCGTTTAATGTTGAAATCTAATCCAAGTCTTATTGTACGTCACTGTTTCGCGAAAGCGAATAAGGCTTGGGCTAGGTTCCGACTGCAAATCTAAGCACGCACGATTACTCGCGTACTGACAGATAGTACCCATTTTATTGTATATATTAGTTTTTACATTATATTGTTTACTGGAGGAACCTTTGTTTAATTTCTCCGCTGCTACGAGAGTAACATTGACACTTGACACTGACAATTCTATGCTTCTGGTAACATTGTTACTCAGCGATAATATTTCCTTGTTAAACAGGCAATGAACACCGAAGTGTCATGGTCTGGCGACAATAAAATTGTCACAGTTGTGAAATAAGCCACTCTTTATGGTCATGATAATACGAGTATAAAGCTTAACCAGAAATATATGACTATTGTGAAGAGGGCGCTGTTACTTTATGTTAATCTATTTAAATCAAAATTAAAAAAGTTTATGTTGAAACAATTTGTAACTGATAGTAACTTTAGTTAAATACGTAATTAAAATAAAATAATTTAGTAATTAGTATTAAGTAACTAACTATGTTTGTAACTTCTACTAACACTTTAGCACCTAAGGTTAAGAAACAACAGTAAATGTGATGAAAGGGAGCCTATTCCTGCCAACAAACTGTTCTACAGTTTGGCGGAAAGTCTTATGTAAAAACTGTTTTACTTTTTATTGAATAAATATTTTTTTTATTTAAACTTTATTACGCAATTGAAAAAAGTACAAATGGCGGACTTAATGTCTTAAGGCATTCTCTACCAGTCAACCAGCCAGTCAGTTATTCTGATGTATGCGGTGACCGTTCAGTTTAATATGAAGAAAACCAGTTCTAATGAAATTCCGCAACATGGCGGGTAGTCCATATTTCTGGTCAGGGTAGGCCGAATGGCACAAACGCTCACAAAACGAAACGCTCGTAGATATCTATCTCTATCGCTCTTGCGTATTGGCGCGACAGAGCCAGACTACCCTTCGCGGCGTTTCGTTTTCGTTTCGCGGCGCAGAAATGCCATTCGACTACGGCACCAGGCTTTACTATTATTTGATAAGAGAGTTACTGTCGAAGCAAAATGTGTAATCAAAGTGCATAGACTGCCATCTCTTGACACAGGCTTGAAACTTTTGAACCTCCGTTTTGACAATTTGGCCCATATTCTTAGCTTAATATGTGTTAAAATGTCAAATATTAATATTAGCGCCATCTAGCTGAGCGTACCCCAAAGATGTAATGCCATCTAGGCCACCGTACCTTTTTCTGTATGGTACTGAGGTACGTTTTTTTCTCAGACCGTATCTGTCTATACGGAGTTATATATGTCTTTGCTATGTAGTTTTAACAATTAGAGACACGCACAGTTGTGTAAATTATAGTCGAGCATTACTACATATACAATTATCTCGCAGCCATATGCGAAACCGCAAGTTATTAAAACAATATTTTACCCAAATGTAATTATCCCTACACATTACACTCAATTGGTTATGGAGCTAGTGAAATACTTATACAGCTGGAATATACTTTCAACATGTTTAAACTATTTATAAATAGGTACCACAATAATAAATAGGTACAGTATAAAAATTAAAAAAGTGGCAACATTGACCTATGTGAACTTGGCGCCCGACCTTGAGGAATTTTTTTATATTTTTTTTTCTAATAGAGGTTCGTTTGGAGTTGATTGTAGTTCAAAAGATTTCATTCGGTTTCATTAGGTGCAACATGGCGTCCCGTTTCCTCACATACATTAATTTGAATGGAACGATACGATGTTGCCGCTTTATATATTTTTTTAAATTATAAATGGGCTTACTCTTGGCCGCAGACTAGCCAAAGGCAACGACGTGGCCTACGATGGAGTGAGCTCGCCCAGAAGACGCCTGTTCACTCTAAATTTTAAGGTTGCCGGGTTATATGAGCTCGGAAATATAGCCGCCGGCAAGGAATTCCACTCCTTGGCACACTTATTACTACACTTTTTGACAGACTGTAATAAAATAGAGGGCAACTAGTAGAATTGAGGAAAAATAAGCATTTAGGTTAAGAACATAGACAGCTTTGTAAGACTGAGCTTATAATTCTAAATATATTCTCCCAAATAATCGAGCCAATCATATTCAAAAACTTTTGCAAGTTATAAAAATCACACCCTGTATATTTTACCCAGCGGAATGTGTACACCGTGTGTGCAAATGAACCTCCTTCTGTCACTCACCTCACAGTTACACAGCTCAGTTATAACCACTATAGGCAGACCCCCACACCACAAAATAAGCTCCTGTGAGTACCCCCAGCGCAGGCACAGGTACGCAGCGCAGCTTGTAGACCTTCAGTGTAACTCACTCACCTCACAGTTAAACAGCTCCGTTATCACCACTACAGGCAGTCCCCACACCACACCATACGCTCCTATGAGTACCCCCAGCGCAGCTACAGGTACCCAGCGTAGTGTGTAGACCGTCAGGTCCGCCTGTGTGTATACCGCTAGTATACCCATGGATACGGCTATCACGAAGAATCCGCAGGTTAGGAGGTACTGAAACAAACGTTTTAAATGTAGGGAGGTACTTTTTTATGAGAAATTGAAGTTAGACTAGTTGAAAGCTATGTCGCTAAGAAGTGGCAATATAAGACGTCAATGCATGGACGATTAGATGGATTTTTAAGGGGAATGGCATACGAATAAGCCAAAATCGATGTGAATAACGCCTGAGTGGACGCTCGAAGAAAAGCATTCGGCGGGGCGTGCAGCAGGGTGGGCGAGCGTGCATCCACTCTATGCAGCGTTCACTCAACACTTGTATTACCTTCAATTATTCAACATGCACTCCGCACGCCCCACTGCACGCCACTCACTCGTGCACTCAGGCCTTACAGACAGTATATCAATATCTTCTTACACTTCTTTCCATAAATCTAATAACAGCTGCACATATCAAGCTGCCAGCGCAGAAGCAAGCCAGCGTCAGCACTCTGTCAGGATCCATTGGGGAGTCGAGCTGAACCAGCGTCTTCTGTTGATCTAGAAAGATGATGCTGCCACTCAGCATCATGACGCTGTGGAGAACCAGACCGATTTTGGTGGCGTCCCGCCAGATTGGGTTTTTGACTGCGAAAATAATGGGTAGAAATCAGGGTAGGTAGCCAAATGCACAAACGCTTACAAGAATCTTTATCGTAGCTAGTTTTCTCTAACGCTCTTCCGTATTGGGGCGACAGAGCCAGACTTCGTTTCGATCGGCGTCTAGCATCAACGATTGACATTTTGGGCTAGGCTGGCATGGCAGTATGGTTGGCAGGAAAGTGTCTTCAGTCAATTCCCTACAGGTACAGGTTTGGCAAGAAACGACTAATAAAATGTTGGGAGAAAACTCAAAAATTGGTGGGGTATTTCAACTTTTATAAAGCTAGGCGAAGATAGGGTAGAGCTAGGCGAATCTTCGGCGAAGAAAGGCTTTTCGGTTGGTACAGCTTGATGTGATAATTCATGGGCAATGCATAGAATGCATTCATGTCATGGAGAATAAATATGTGCCGGTATGTGCTTTTGCATTAGCAACCGTCTACATATCAAACGAACCTGACCCCAACATAACCAAAATAGTAATTTTGAGAAGCGTGCTTGTAATGGAATTCATTACACATGGAATTCAGAGCTCATAAGTACTAATTTAGTTGATCTAAATGCTTAATTGCATTGATGGAAGCGGCTATTCCGAATAATCTGTCAGGCCCATTCCAACGTACACTGAAATCAGGCGGCCTAACCGAAGTGATCGTTGACGCTAAGTGGTGATCGAACTGCAGTCTGTCCCTGTCGCCCCACTACAGAAAAGCGATGAGAGCTAGTTTCGATACGCTTACGAAGAGTAAGCGATTGTGAGTTATCGTGCGGCTATGGCGCCAATACAGTTAAGCATTTCTTTTTTTTTTTTGCCACTTTTATGAAGTGTGATATTTAAAAAAAAATGCTATTTCTACTCAGAATTACTAGCTTTTTCAATCCTAGTAGTTAAAAAAATTGTCCCATACGATTTTTTCTTATTTTGTTACCATTTTCCGTACATGTTGTATGGGGTAACAAAAGAGGAAAGTAAAAAAAAAATGTATGGAAATTCTGGGACACTTCTTGTTTCCCAGTGAGATTGAAAGTACTCGTGATTCTGAGTACAATTGACCTAAAATTCCCTAAAACAATAAAAAAAAATGATTGGCAAAAAAAAAGTAATGCTCAGTTATGGGAAGCACGAGCGAATATTATTTGAGTTGGATATTTGAGTTACATCCTTGCCATAATGATATTTAAGTATGTAGTTTCGAATTTGCCTGTGTATTTGTATGCCGAAATGTCATACCTATACGAATGAGTTTATTAGAAACTATCTTTAGCCCGTGAATTTTTTTGCGTGCAATGAGTTATCTGGAATATTTGGATTAAATATAAGCGTTTTTTTTTTTCAACCAGTGCACAATTGTTAAGTCATTCAAAATGATTGCTTTCGGTGCCAGCAGCCAAAAGCAGATGAACTCCAATTTATTTTAGGTATTAAAAAAAGTACGCTCGTGTACGAAATTTTCTTCAGTCGGGTTTAACCAAATATATAACATAATATGTGTGTATAGTATATCGTGATTCTGTAGACGAAAATATTACATAATTATAATATGTAATACAAATACAAATATAATTATTTCATATTTTGATGGCGTTTCCTAAACTTCTTACTAAGACAGCATTTTATAGAAGTCCGCATTTGTTGTTTGCCATATGTATAATACTACCTATATCTTTCACAGAGTATTCTTATAAAACATACGAAGTGAAAAGATAATGTTTGGTAAGATTAAGGAATGTACACTTTATTTTGTTTTGGGTTCAGAATCACCTAAATGATCAATTTTTGAACTATTGCCTGTTATACAAATTACACCCTGTGTATCTTGAGTACCATTACAACTTACATATTGTTATTGCATGCAATTTCCCCGAAGCTTTAGCTCGATCGCTTTCGTCCTTTAAGCCATTGAATTCTTGTAGCACCGCTTCATGCTCGGGAGGTAGGCACTTTAGTTTTGATATTATTAGTTTTGCTCGCTGAAAGAAAAATATCAAATGTATATTTAAAAATATCATAGGTATATAATAGTACATTACGATACAAGTGCGTAAAAAAGGAAGTTCGAATTTCCTTTTCGCACGTGTATCGTACGACGTTTTTCAGTACAGATGAGCCTCCGAAGTTTTGAACTGGCATATAATGAACCACTTCTCGCACTAGTGCGTAAAAAAAACACCATCTGTACTGAAAAATTATTTCCAACTCATCATCCTCCTTGCGTTATCCCGGCATTTGCCACGGCTCATGGGAACCTGGGGTCCGCTTTGACAACTAATCACAAAATTTGGCGTAGGCTCTAGTTTTTACGAAAGCGACTGCCATCTGACCTTCCAACCCGAAGGGTGACTAGGCTTTACTGGACTTAGTCCGGTTTCCTCACGATGTTTTCCTTCACCGAAAAGCGACTGGCAAATATCAAATCACATTTCGCACAGAGGTTCCGAAAAACTCTACCAATGTACGAGCCGGGCTTCGAACCCGCGACCTCCGGATCGAAAGTCGCACGCTCTTACCGCTAGGCCACCAGCGCTTTACATAATAATCTAATAAAATAAGTAAATAAATAGATATTATAGGACATTTTGATACAGATTGACTGAGTCCCACGGTAAGCTCAAGGTTTGTGTTGTGGGTATATACCTAATCAGACAACGATATTATACATAGAGCAAACACAAATTAGATAGAAAACAAAGATCTGTGTTCATCAGACAAATAAATGTTACCAGGATTCGAACACAGGACCCCGGCTTAGGAGGCAGGGGCGGTTTATAATGTATATTCCTCATTCATAGATCTGTCAAAAATTTAACAACAGTGGATTTGGCGCAGAACTAAGAGCATATAATACTAAAGAATAGTCAAGCCGTCAAAAGACGTGTCGCAGTTGTTAGCTCACTGAGCACACAGTTGTCGTTGTGTGCGATGACACAACTCGCTGGTCGTTTGTACTCAGACTTGGAAAATAGCGTCCATCTACAAGTATGTGCGGGTTCAAAAAACTTGTGACAGGTGTATTAAATACAAACCGCCTTACCTTCCTTCCTATATTTGCGCCACCAGTGCTTTTTTACCAATAAGCTAAATATACTTAACAGTAGTCAACTTAACTCACCTCATAACTCCCTTTCATCACCAAATAGCTCGGAGATTCCACCAAACAGAACATCGCGACCATTTGAACCACCACAAGCGCTACCACTAGAAACATCAGCGTGTCCAAATCTGTGACCAGTCTCATCAGATACCCTACACCTGTCATTGGTATAAATAAGGATAGGGCAAGCGCTCTATTCTGTATTGAGCTGATCTCTCGGATGTATATCGGGAATATTGTGTACAAGCCACCCGATGATATGCCAGCTAGTATGTGTAACGCTATGACGTTGATTTCGCTGACGTCTAGAAGAAGTGGTATGCAGGATATCTGAAATTAATGGTAGGTAAAAATATCTGATATGAATTTGATGTATTGGGAAATCTTAAATCAAAAAAATCCTACAACTATAGTGGTTGTGTGAAGTGATTTGTTTATTCATAACCACAGTAACCTTAAAATGGTCTCAGACGCTGATAAAAATCTCTCATTTATTCTCTGTGTAGAATCCTGAATCTTAGACATCTAGTATGGACCTCTATAAAATTGGCATATATAATTTCTTAAACTTACTTTAGACCTATATTGACCGTGATTACCTCTTTGATTGTTGTCGAGCTTCCGATATTTCGGCGTTGCATGCATCAAAAAGGTAATCACGGAAATATAAGTCTAATGAAAATAACCATGAATCATTCAAAACCTTACTTTACTTGTACTAATATTATATACTAGCTTTTGCCCGCGGCTTCGCTCGCGTTAGAAAGAGACAAAAAGTAGCCTATGTCACTCTCCATCGCTTCAACTATCTCCACTTTAAAAATCACGTCAATTCGTCGCTCCGTTTTGCCGTGAAAGACGGACAAACAAACAGACACACAGACTTTCCCATTTATAATATTAGTATGGATTCTGTGGTTACACTATGTACTTGTAAAAAGACCGTTAAAACATGTATTTAATCTCCTTTGTTTTACAATTAGGAAACAAATCAAATTATTTTATTGAATATTTTTTGATTTGTTTTTTTTTTCAAGTAGTCACACTCTATGTATAAATTATAATTTGAAACAGATAATCATACACGAAACAAAAAACGACAAGGCCCACTGGTGGCCGAGCCGGGAATCGAACCCGGGTCTTCAGCTTACGCGGCTAACGTCTTTACCACTAGACCACCCGCCCGCCACCAGTAGCCCTTGTCGTTTTTTCTTTCGTGTATGATATCTATTTCAATTTATAATTCCTTTGATTTATTTAAATGTTTGGGCAAATGGAACATGCTCCCCTCATCTGTATTCCCGGGCGAATACAATCTGGGTGAATTCAAGTCAAGAGTGAATAGGCTATTACTGGACTAGTGAGCTACAACCTCGGCCTTGTTGTCACTTTCCATCAGGTGCGACTAACGTCAATCACTGGCCAGTTTATAATAATAAAAAAAAAATCGCTCAAACATTAGGTACCTACATGTTTCTATGACTGTAATAAGCAAACGTGCCTCGTGCATTTACGAGTCAGTATCATTGAAGAGTTCTCATGGAAGTCAAGTGCACTCTTCATTTATAAAGCCTTTGCATCACTTTATTTTGAGAGCTTTCAAGTTGGACGGAAAAAAGAATAGTTCTATTTATTTATTAGGATAAAAGTGCTAGGTTTGATTTTATAACAATGAGTGGATATACATAGTATTTTATAAGCTTTTATTTAACTTGCAATGTAAGTATGTATGTTCGGGTGAAATCTTGCTACTCAATTTTGAAGCAAATCTTTAAATGACTGAGCTGATGCACACATATGATAGATGGATAAATAGATTTGTCAAACTGCAAACATACACAATACGAGTATACAGATAAAAGAAAAAACACAAATTAATCGCAACAAAAAAAGTACAGATGTGTGCGTTGCAGCAGGACAAAATGGTCTCGGCTCAGTGATACGCTTCGCTCTTTCGGCCAAAGCACTATACATAAAATAACGCAAATAATATGTAAATCACGTGACAATGCAACATTATGGACTCATGGAGCTGATCTGATGATGAAGCAGAAAGGTGGCCATAGGAGTTTTATAATGAAATGTCGTATCCTCATCGAGTAAGGGGTTTTTAGAAACGTCTCGGCTCGGAGAGCAGTAGATGACTGTTGAAAGAAAAGTAATGTCGGCGAGAAAACCTTCTGCCAAAAATAGCAACGTATAGCAACAACTTTAAGGGGCTACTAAAGGAGCGACTGACAGCTCATAGGCCACGCTTGTCAATTACCTCAGCCCCCGCAAGCACGCACACATAGAAGCGCCGAAATGCGATCCGCGGAGCAATAGCTCAGGTAACGTTCCATCTAGCTTCATGAATGTAAACTACAACTATCGGCAGTCAGCCAAAGAAAAATATTTCGGCAAAATGACATTGACAATTTCACGCTTCACAGATGGCGTTGTAACTAGTATTGTATTAAATTCGTACGCCCAATGTCAAATAACAAATCGATTGGTTCCTAATGTTCCTATCAAAGCTATTATTATACGTTATTATGGCTTATGGAGTTTTTCTACACTCCGTTTTATGCGCCTTAGGAGATTGTGCTGCATGACTTTTGACATGGGTTCAATTTTGATGTAGGCAATAGGCTAGTAACAATTAGTAACCTGTCACTGCGATAAATTTCCGATTTCTTTTAACCCGTTGCTAAAAATTACTAAAACTCGAGCAGTTTCATGTGCTCTTTTCTGCTTTTTGGGAATGCAGCCGGCCTAGCCGATATGACAATCGTTGACGAATCGTTGAATATCAAAAATCATTCGCCTGCCCTTATCCCAGTCATTTGGGGTCGGCGCAACATGTCCTTCTCTTCCATACCTCTCTATCACCCGTCTTCTCATCATTCACTTGTTTTCGTTTCATATCATCTTTCACACAGTCCATCCACCTTTTCCTCGGTTTTCCTCTCCCATTACTTCCTTCAACATTCATTCGTAATACCTTTCTCGTCACATGACTTTCATCCCTTCGCATCACATGCCCATACCATGCCAGTCGATTCGCTCTTACTTTTTCTACTATCGGTGCAACTTTCAGACTTACTCTTATATACTCATTGATAATCTTATCCATTCTTGTGACTCCACACATCCATCTTAACATTCTCATCTCCGCTACATCCAATCTCTTTTCGTCCATCATCATCAGCTTGAATATCAAAAATACAAACTGTATAATTCTGTGGTCTGGCATTGTCGTGCCAATACGGAACAGCGAGAGATGTAACGATATCTATCGTAAACTTTAGTGCATTTGTCTACGCACCCAGGCGAGAATATCCATACCTACTAATATTATAAATAGGAAAGTGTGTGTTCTGTTTGTTTGTCCGTCCTTTACGGCAAAACGGAGCAACGAATTGACGTGTTTTTTTAAGTGGAGATAGATGAAGGGATGGAAAGTGACATAGGCTACTTTTTGTCTTTTTCTAACGCGAGCGAAGCCGCGGGCAAAAGCTAGTATTATATGTATGTAATATGTATGTATTGTACGTTCCCTGAAACTAATCGAGGACGCCCCAAATTGTTTGCAAGTTGCGACGTGCAATCACCTCACAACTCCGAACCCATTATTGTACAATGTTCTAGACAATAGATTGTTAATTGAGATTGACAAGAGCCCCTATCACGTGTTTCTGGCATTTTATACGTTACTCGATAGCGTCAGTGCGTTTTCACATTATCCGATCCGATATCTTGTCAATGAATGCCCATATACTCTCCAAGAGTTCGTGGACAATTAAATAACTTATTTATTTATTTTTAATACTTGTTTTATTCTTGTATCGTATACCTACAATATTTTCTATTATCTGTGACCTAGTAAAATGTATATAGTGTTAGAGTTTAATGTATATGTAGTATAGCATATAAATATATTGCCACGACCTAATAGGGTCCATGAGCATGTAGACCTACTTTGTAACATCTTATAACACCATGGATGCAATGAATAAATATGAATATGAATATCGGATTTAGGACCGATGACCTATATGTAATATAGGTATTATATTACCTAACCACAAAATTAAAATTTTTAAAGAAACCCCAACATAGTGGACCGATTTTCATGAAACATGGCTACGAACACTCCCGACTAATTCAGCTTTCAAACAAAAAAAACTAAATCTAAATCGGTTCATCCGTTCGGGAGCTACAACGCCACAGACGGACAGACACGTTATACTTATATTATAACACCCCGTCGTTTTACAGTCGGGGGTAAGAAACAGATTCTGCCAATGTGAAAGCGATATCTTTGATTTTTGCCTTAGACATCTTTCTTACCTATATCCGATATTGGATATCGCATGTCTGGAGGGTGCGTCCCACGAGATATAACTGTAATATATATAATTTCATGTTACTAACATTCAGCAGCAATAATGAACGTTAGATATAACTCCAACATCAATACTTTTGTAAGAAATAACGCTGAATTGCAATAATATTAGTTTTACATAACGTTTTTTAATATAACGTTTACATTACTTAATTTCAGTTTATATACCATACACTACGTATACCGTTCACCATGCATAACATTTCTTAATATAACGTTTACATTAGCTAATTTCAGTTTATATACCATACACTAAGTATACCGTCCACCATAAATAATAACAGTTTATATACCATACCGTTCTCCATATATATTTAACTGTTGCTAAGAAAGTAGGTTTAGGTTAGGTTAGAACTGCGACCTCCACACAAAACTGTTGCTAAGAAAGTAGGTTTAGGTTAGGTTAGAACTGTGACCCCCACACAAAACTGTTGCTAAGAAAGTAGGTTTAGGTTAGGTTAGAACTGCGACCCCCATACAAAACTGTTTCTAAGAAAGTAGGTTTAGGTTAGGTTAGAACTGCGACCCCCACACAAAACTGTTGCTAAGAAAGTAAGTTTAGGTTAGGTTAGAACTGCGACCCCCACACAAAACTGTTGCTAAGAAAGTAGGTTTAGGTTAGGTTAGAACTGCGACCCCCACACAAAACTGTTGCTAAGAAAGTAGGTTTAGGTTAGGTTAGAACTGCGACCCCCACACAAAACTGTTGCTAAGAAAGTAGGTTTAGGTTAGGTTAGAACTGCGACCCCCACACAAAACTGTAGCTAAGAAAGTAGGTTTAGGTTAGGTTAGAACTCCGACCCCCACACAAAACTGTTGCTAACAAAGTAGGTTTTGGTTAGGTTAGAACTGCGACCCCCATACAAAACTGTTGCTAAGAAAGTAGGTTTAGGTTAGGTTAGAACTGCGACCCCCACACAAAACTCTTGCTAAGAAAGTAGGTTTAGGTTAGGTTAGAACTGTGACCCCCACATAAAATTGTTGCTAAGAAAGTAGGTTTAGGTTAGGTTAGAACTGCGACCCCCCACACAAAACTGTTGCTAAGAAAATGGGTTAGGTTATGTTATTATGCATTTCAAATCTTAGACACAGAATGAACATTACGCCTTTTGATGTTAGATTAATTGAATTGAAAAATATATGTTATTAATATTAGATATCCTAAACGTTATAAACATAGATCTTAGATATTAACAACATTACACCTTTTGATGTTAGAATAATTGATTAATATATGATATAAATATTAGGTATCCCGAACGTTATATACATTAATCTTTATATACACTGATATTATAGAGAATAAACATTATTCACTTCGAAATTAGATGATTTGCTATTATCGATTCTGAGCATTATGTCCAGTGAACGTTATGCTGAACAAGCTTATACAAAGTGAGCGTATATGTTATAAGTAATATACGATACGTTCTTATATCTCGTATTACTTACCCCTGACAGTTACTTATTAAAAAAAAAAAACATTTTTTTTACTTTTTTACTCTTGGCCACAGACTAGCCAAAGGCAAAAAAAAAACACGTCAATACGTGGCCTACGATGGAGTGAGCTCGCCCAGAATATGCCTGTTCACTCTTGATTTGAGCGTTGCCATTATTTTCTGTGATAGTCTAAGGCCGTTTTCACATTATCCGATCCGATATCGGATGTCGGAAGGATTTCAATAGAAAAAATCCAAGATGGCGCCTGCAATGTATGGGATATCGGTCCG
Organism: Leguminivora glycinivorella; assembly: GCF_023078275.1. Classification (NCBI taxonomy): domain Eukaryota; kingdom Metazoa; phylum Arthropoda; class Insecta; order Lepidoptera; family Tortricidae; genus Leguminivora; species Leguminivora glycinivorella. The sequence continues at coordinate 2,903,063 of NW_025952831.1, forward strand.
ACATCCGATATCGGATCGTATAATGTGAAAACGCAGTAATCCCATATAGGATGTTGGAAGGGATGTCAAAGAAAGATTTCTCTTAATTATAGGATATGGGTCCTACATTTCATATTTTCTACATTTATGTTAGAAAATTACCTTCCTAAGACAAGTTTGTTCTACATATGAAAATCTCTTTATTATCAAACCAGTTTCAAATGGCACTTCATGCATTCTACAGACGTACCATTTGAATATAAAATTTCATCTGAATATTCTGAATCGTATTTGAAAGTCGGTTAACATAATTGTACGAATCGACCTGCATTACGTACGTTCAATGCGGGAGTGTACAAGTTTCTAATGGGTTGGCAACGCGCATGTGATACTTCTTGAGTTGCAGGCGTCCATAGGTTACGGTAACCGCTTTCCATCAGGCGGACTGTATGCTTGTTTGCCACCGACTTAGTATAAAAAAATGCATCGAAAAAGCACCAAATGTGGAGAACACTATACGCCTGATGGAAAGCGGTCACCGTAACCCATGGACGCCTGCAACTCAAGGGGGTGTCACATGCGCGTTGCCGACCCATTAGAAACACACACACACACTTACAGTAATGTTTTCAACATGTGAAGGATATAATTCGAATATCGTGCATTTCGCTCGTGTCTCGTTAGTCCTTAGCTACAGCTATATTGGCGCGGGAGAGACACACTTATGATTGAATGACGTCCTTCGGATATCGTTCAGGGTATTTAGCCTAATCTAATACACAATCGTTTACGCTAATATCGTTATCGTAGCTAGCCTTCTCCGTCGTGCAAATATGAAAGAGCGATACAGAAAGCTAGCTAGATAATGATATTAATTAGCGTAACAAAGTATTGTGACGTAGGCTAGTCACTACTATCAGCTGCATGGGTAAATTTTGTATAGGGGCCGAGCGTGTCAAATTTTGTACTGAAGTTGTTTGTTGCCTGTAATTTTAAATATGTCTCAGGCTCTTGATTGTTCATAATTTTTGTGTTGTTGCAATTGAATATCGACGCATTTTAGTAACGAGGCATTTTTATGTTTTGATTGACTTCAACTTACAAAAATTGACGCCCGAAAACTGCAAGCTGCGATTAAAGACGGACAACTCAGTGGATTTCACTGAGTTCATTTGACACGCTAAGTAGATACGTTTGCTTGTGGACTTACCCCTTGCACCAAACTGACTATAAATATCCCGACTTTCCGTCCAAACCGCTCGATCACGCAACAGAGCACGGGCGCCGCCGCCGCCGCCGCCAGCACGTGGAGCGTGGTGCCCAATGGCACCTGGGTGCCAGGGACCTGGGGCCCAGGCGCCGCTGACCCGATGTTGCCAGCATGTGCGGATGAGGTTAGCGCGTCTGTCTCGATGCCTTGGGTGAAGAATGGCACGCTGGCTGGAAACAAGAGACGAGTTATGTACGACCAGGGGCGGCTCACTCCGCGAATCCATCGCCACGCTACAAGTACATGCGGGCGGCCGCGAGTTCGCGGCCTAATCAGGGGTGGCTCGCATTCTCACGGAACGCTTGTTCGCACTTTCTATTGTTACTATACGTCGCGAGTTTTTTTAAAGGTTCATACGCGATATCCGCGTGTGGAATGGCTAATAACGTTTAGTTAAACAAACATTATGAATAAAATAGGACAATCTTACACAGATCTACTATTGATTATGTCATTTATGGCCCACGGAAACGTTCAATCAGGCTTGTGACGTTGGGATTTAAACAAAAATATATAAATACTGTATATACCTAGAAAGTACCCAAGACTTGAATATAATAGCATAACATTTTATCTGATATTTTTTTTTTATACATAGGCAACCCTAGCGTCCGACGCTGCGCACGTGCGGCTCGTTTCTTTGTAATCATTTTGTAGGTTTTTTTTTTTTTTTATGGGATAGGAGGCAAACGAGCAGACAGGTCGCCTGATGGTAAGCGATCACCGCCGCCCATGGACACCCGAAACACCAGAGGTGTTGGAGGTATTTAAAAAGGCGGCATTTCGTGAACTTCAAAGCAGTGGGCCTTCTGTACTTGTACTATTATATATTCTGTGGTACGACTTTAGTTACAACGGAACGGGTAAATATGTCATTCTTTACGCCGTGTCTTGCGTGGGCGACGGTCGCGCGATGGTCGCGCGACGGCGATGCGACGCATACGAAAACAAACCTTATCGATATGGAAGTATGAGACGCGACGGCGACGGTCGCGCGACCGTCGCCCACGCAAGACACGGCGTTAGAAGGAGCCACGTGATAGAAGAGATATCGTGACACTTTTAATTGGGATTGACAGTTCTTTCTGACCTGGGTGGCTAGCCGAATGGCACAATCGCTCACGAAACGCTCACGAAACGAAGCGCTAGTAGATATCTATCTCTATCGCGCTTGCGTATTGGCGCGACAGAGCCAGCGGCGTATCGCTTTCGTTTGGCGTCGGAGAAATGCCATTCGGCTACGGCGCCTGTCACGTTGTAGTAAAACCAGCCGGCATATTATGCTTCCAATTTTATCACTTATCCACGTGGATAAGACATTTGTCACTTTCACACTGACATACTTGCCAAAACGTGACGGATTCTTTATCCACATAGATAAGTGATAAAATTGGAAGCATAATACGCCGACTGGAAAATGTAGTATGAGAAGAAGTTTCGTCCATATTGATAGTATTGTGATCATCATCCTCCTTGCGTTATCCCGGCATTTGCCACGGCTCATGGGAGCCTGGGGTCCGCTTTGACAACTAAACCCAAGATTTGGCGTAGGCGCTAGTTTTTACGAAAGCGACTGCCATCTGACCTTCCAACCCGAAGGGTAAACTAGACCTTATTGGAATTAGTCCGATTTCCTCACGATGTTTTCCTTCACCGAAAAGCGAATAGCTTCACCGAATAGTATTGTGATATCGAATCAAATCTAATAAGTATCTACAAAAAATCGCTAGTTGAATAACTTTCAGATTGCTTTTCCGACAAGAATTCACAAAAACACATTTAATTATGACATTGCAATAGATGAAATGGAAATAGGAGGTAACCGTAACGTAATTTTTTTTGGGTTTTTAGAAATGTCTGGATGAGTATTAGTTTCATGTACAAAGAAAAGTACAGTCAACGATGAAAGCTTATACCAAAAATGTAATTTTTGCCAAAAACTTCACTCTATAACTTTGTCGAACAAAAAACTGATATATTTTTGTGTGATGCTGATGGCTCGCTCAGCTGCACTTTGTAACTACAGTACCAAGGTCGTTAGACCTAATGTCTCCTAATTCTCCGGTCAACACAAATTGACAGTCTCCTGTCAGCCTAGCTGAAGTGATAACCGTTGACGCTACGTGGCGATCGAAACGTAGTCTGTCTCTGTCGCAATACAGAAGAGCAATAGGGACAGCTAGCTACGATACGCTCATGAAGCGTCGATTGTGAAGTTAGCTGTACCTTGGAGTAATCTGGACCAATTTACGGCACTTAACGAACTGCCCTGCTTCATTCGATTCTATTCTTGAACCTTGACTTGTTGGACAATACTTTACAATAACATCGTTGTAATTGAAATAATATAAGGCGACAGAACCGGACAGACAGACAGAACCGAATATGAGATGCACATGATTTTTAAACATCTGCGTGCGTAGCCGAATGCACAAACGCTCACGAAACGAAACGCTAATAGATATCTATCTATCGCTCTTGCGTATTGGCGCGACAGAGCCAGACAACCTACGGCGTTTCGTTTTCGTTTAGCGTCGTAGAAATGCCATTCGGCTACGGGGCCTGAAAATTTAGACTTGTAATGTTTTCATCACACAAACTGATAAAGGCTCTCTTAATTCTTCTAAAACAAATGATAAAGTTACATTTTATGCACAAGAGCGCAAAGTAACCTCAAACAAATTTTAGCTTGAGTCCAAAAGCTAGCTTGTAGAATTACCTAACGTTGCAATTATTATTTTAAATCAAATTATGTTTGTTTAAATATTGATGCATTTCACTTAGTTTGATATTTTATAGTTCTAGTGTTTGTGTGATCTTGTGGAGGCCCTGTGCACCTATGGCACAGTATAATAAAGAGTACTGTACTATCGTACAGTATGGCTACTCCCGCTCCCCGCTGAAAGTGCCGCCCACCACCTCTCGGTTACCTCACAGTTACCGCCTGTCAAAAACGCCAACAGTCGACCTGTCATATCCATATCTCACTCATAGAAGCAAGGTACGCGTTCACCTACACGGCTTAGACTGTGTGCTAGGATCGCTCTTTCATATATTTGATCGCCAGTGTCCGAGGTGTGCCTATGGGGTGCCTTAGGGCATTCAACAACAACAATGTTGGTGTGTGTGTGTCTTGCAATCCTAGCTACGCTCGCGGTTCAATATTGGTGTATTAGGCGACTTGCATAGGCGAGGCAAAATCGCTGCTAACTGAGCTTAGGAACACTTTAAAGTTAATTTATTTCAGTTAATCTCAACATCTCATTAAACTAGGAATACAAAGTCGTCTTAAATTGCTGTTTTCTACATTAAATTAACATTTTATTACCGTTCCTAATTTTGTTGTTTGTCCAATTTAAAAGAAAACAATTATGTACCTCGTAAAATACACAAAGTAACGAAAACAACTTCGGATAACGGTACATTCCCATTTTAACTCTGCGAGATATTATCAGGGTACAGTCAACCAATCTGAATCCTAGGCCACTGTAGAACCCTTTCACAGTAAAAGCACAGTATAATAAAGAGTACTATCGTACAGTATGGCCACTGTCGCTCCCCGCTGTAAGTGCCGCCCACCCCCTCTCGGTTACCTCACAGTTACCGCCTGTCAAAAACACGAACAGTCGGCCTGTCATATTTCACTCATACAAGCATAGTTCACCGCGTTCACTAGGCTTGTGTCGTTCACGAACTATGAACTGTTAGGAATAAAATCCCATCAATGACCGAAATGAACTGAATCTTTCCAGGCTCTGAGATTCGGTCTTTGCTCATTTAGTTCAGTATAGGATCGGCGAGCGCGAGCGGTTTGGATCGAGAACGAGTGTATGACTGCGCCGACCGAGAGCGAGAGCCAATTAGCAGAGCAACAAAAAGACGTCAAGTTTTCATATTAAACTTCGGTTACTTACAACCTTTGGGCCCGGAATGTTACTATCTGTTAGGGTTTCTGATTTCTCGACCTATTAGAAGTGTCGAGTTTCGAGAAATCTCGAGCCCAAAGTCTCCAGTCTTCTCGAGTCTTGAGTCTTTTTTTATAAATGGTAAAATTTTGATAAAAGAATAAACAACAATATGATTAGTAGTTTTTATTGCACCATACTATTATAAAAAATGCGTAAGAGCAATAAAAATCTTCTTTGAAATAAACATAAATCAAATTTTAACAAGAAAACTACAATTATAGTCTTGAAAATAATACCTAATCCTTTAACTTCCCCGCCTGTGCACGGGTTAAGTAAATTAAAATGTCATGTATTTAATCATAATGTCATTGAAATTAAACGTTTCAAATAACTTCTTCTTCTTCCTCGTTTCCTCATTGCCGAGGATCGCGACCACAAGTAGCGTGTCTCCATTGAACGCGGTCATAAGCCATGTGGACTGCACAGTAAGTATACGCTGTCGCCACACGATTTCTTCACACAGTCAGACCATCTCTTACGAGCCCCACCCCAATAATGTTTACCATTAATTCGCCATATTATGCATTGGTGCTCTCATAATGTGTCCGAAAAATCTGAGGGTCGCTCTTGGCATATTTTCGAGAGCCGTGTGGTGATATTCAGTTCTTGCAAAATAGAGATGTTTGTTAGTTCTTCTAGCTTTTCAAGTTATACTCGTAGCAGTCTTCGCCAGCACCACATCTCAATAGCGTCAATCTTAGCCACATCAAAACTTTTCAGGGTCCAAGTTTCGACACCATACATAAATATCGAGATTATCGAGAAGACAAGATTTCGAAATAATCGCACTTTATTTTGACGTCGAATTCCTCTGTTCTTCCAAATCTTGTCGAAGTTAGCCATAGCACTATTCGTAGGTTATCAATGACCCAAGATACATAAACGCGCTGACTTTTTCGTAATGACGAATTGCTTTTAAATAACACGAGGCTGTCAAAACTAGCCAAAGTCGATGCCAGCTTACGTTGGAATGAGAAGTTAGATCGCTTTATCTCGTTATAATTTATGCCGCCGTTCGATACCGTCCCCACCGCCTCGCGATGAGACCGAGCAGAAGGTAAAAAGGTGCATTTCACTTCAGGTCGTACTTTACATTCGGGACTCGAGACGTCTCGAGTACCTGTCATTTTTTTCTCGTCTCGAATGAAGCCGAAATTCTCGAGAAGTCTCGAGTTCGAGACTCTCGAGCAGAAACCCTACTATCTGTGGACTATTCGTATCATTTTGACACTTCGACATATTCGGTCCCATTCGTTCTGATCTTTCCGACCGCAGTGGTCGCTGGTCTGGCTGAACTAAATGAGCAAAAGACCTAGTAGAGCGAACTAGTTCGTGGGAGCGATTGAACGAGATCGGAGCGCTCCGATCAACGAACGAAACGGCACAAGCCTAGCGTTCACCTACACGAGCTTAGACTGTGTGTTAGGAACGCGCCTGTTTCATGTATTTGATCGCCAGTGTCCGAGGTGTGGTAAAAGTCAGACTGCTAAAGCAAATAAAGCACGGTGTCAATACGACAGGGTTCTAGAGTGGCCTAGGATTCTAATTGGTTGACTGTACCTAGCCAACGTCACAATCGCTTACGCTTCGTAAACGTGTCGTAGCTAGCTCTCTCTATCGCTCTTCTTTAGTCGCGCGACAGAGACAGACTGTGTTCCGATAGTCACGTAGCGCCAATGATTGTCACTTCAGCTAGGCCGGCAAGGCCTCTAGCCAATAGGTGGACCGGACCATTTTTATCAAAGTTGTCCAGTGTCCACCCCACTTTTTTGTAACATGGGTATTTTTTACGCGATTCATACTCAGAATCGAGAGCTCTTTCGATCCTGATAGAAGCAAAAAAATGTCCCAAGATTTCCATACATTTTTTCGAACCTTACATTCCGTTACCGCCATACAAAATGTATGAAAAAATGGTAACGGAATGGGAAAAAAACCTTGGGACACTTATTTTTCTCCTATTAGGATTGAAAGAGCTCGCGATTCTGAGTGGAAAACACATAAAAAATTACAAATCCAAAAAAAAGTGGTGTGGACAAGTTTGAAAAAGAAAATGGCCCAGGTATACAAGCGTTGACGCTGGAGAATAATGGGCATTTTCAGAATTTGGGACCCCCCAATTAGCGAAAGTCGTTAACAAAAATTAACTCGCTGTCAGTTTTGTGACGACAATCAAGCATAAAATTTGTCTAAAAGTTTACTTTTTTTCACGTTCTGAATGTAGATTATCGCTAAAGTTTATGTAAATAACACAAAAACAGTATTGTTATAGAAATTTTATGCTTAATTATCGTCACAAACCTGACAGTGAGTTAATTTTTGTTAACAACTTACGCTAATTGGGGGGTCCCAAATTCTGAAAATGCTCTAATACGCAACTGGTTATCTTCACGCCAAGAGTGGCAACACATTACAAGACGTTTGCCCACACGCGCAAGCTTACCCAATACGAAAGAACAATATTATACTGCTCGTGGCTACAAGCCCATAAGATATTATCTCCCTTATCATTTCCAGAAGGCAGATAAAAATATTAGAGTATAAACTAAACAAACGAATAAATAAAATACTCCTTTATACGAAGACTAAACAAATATACGTACGTGACCTATTTCAAGTAATATAAAGAAGTCTTCAAGGTTTTTGCTGTCCATTTGAAATGAATAATTTATGTATTGCATTCATGTAGGTATAATAGAAATTCTATTTTATAAGTCATCATTTTTCTTGCGTTATCCCGGCATTTGCCGCGGCTCATGGTCCGCTGTCATAACTAATCCCAATATTTGGCATAGGCACTAGTTTTACGAAAGCGACTGCTATCTGACCTTCCAACCCAAAGGGTTTAGGCCTTATTGGAATTAGTCCGGTTTGCTCACGATGTTTTCCTTCACCGAATAGTGACTGGAAAATATCAAATGACATTTCGCAGATAAGTTCCGAAAAACTCATTGGTACGAGCCGGGATTCGAACCCGCGACCTCCGGATTGAAAGTCGCACGCTCTTACCGCTAGGCCACCAGCGCTTTCTATTTTATAAGAAAGTAACGTTTACCTCTATAAAATAGTGTTTTTACTAGTTAGAGGCGATAGAGCCTCTTTTTAACCCCCGATGCAAAAACGACGGGGTGTTATAAGTTTGACGTGTCTGTCTGTGTGTATGCCTGTCTATCTGTCTGTCTGTCTGTCTGTCTGTCTGTTTATCTGTGTGTGTGTCTGTCTGTGGCACCGTAGCTCCCGAACGCATGAACCGATTTAGATTTAGTTTTTTTTGTCTGAAAGCTGAGTTAGTCGGGAGTGTTCTTAGCCATGTTTCATGAAAATCGGTCAACTATGTCGCAGTCGGAGGTTTTTTCAAAATTTCAATTTTTATAAGAAAGTAACGTTTACCTCTATAAAATAGTGTTTTTACTAGTTAGAGGCGATAGAGCTTCTTTTTAACCCCCGACGCAAAAACGACGGGGTGTTATAAGTTTGACGTGTCTGTCTGTGTGTATGCCTGTCTATCTGTCTGTCTGTCTGTTCGTCTGTCTGTCTGTCTGTCTGTGTGTGTGTCTGTCTGTGGCATCGTAGCTCTCGAACGGATAAACCGATTTTGATTTAGTTTTTTAGTCTGAAAGCTGAGATAGTTGGGAGTGTTCTTAGCCATGTTTCATGAAAATCGGTCCACTATGTCGCGGTCGGGGGTTTTTTCAAAATTTTAATTTTGTGGTTAGGTTATTATTGAAGTAAATGTTAAGTAGCAATGTGGTATCTTTTGATTAAAAACGTCACATACAGAGGTATAAATTGTAGAACAATTATCTAAGTTAACGGAATTCAAAATACCTAGGGATTATGACGAAGATCCTTCGCCTTAGGGGTTGAAATGGAGATGATAGTTTGTCAAGAGACTTAGCTTAGTTTCAGTTAATACTAAGTACATTCAGTCAGACAACTAATACCTAATACGTGTCACAGTATAAAAAAAAACAGTTCGTAGTCTCTCCGCGCGAAAGAAGTCAAACTTCATAACATAACTATGCCTCAGGGGCCTTCTTTAGACTTAGATTTCAAGTTTTCTTATATTTTAATTGCCTAGTTCATAATATTTACATACATACATACAATCACGCCCGTATCCCATAATGGGGTAAGCAGAGCACATGAAACTACTAAAGTTTCAGTGCCACTCTTGGCAAATAAGGGGTTGAAAACGAAAATTATGACATTGCAGTGACAGGTTGCCAGCCTCTCGCCTACGCCACAATTTGACCCAAATCCCACAGTCGACTTCTACGACACCCACGGGAAGAAAGGGGGTGGTGAAATTCTTAACCCGTCACCACACGGGACCTCTTTCATAATATTTATTGTATCAATTTTTTTATTTAAGTGTTATAAATAAATAATTTTTACTTCAAAAACATTTTGTCAAGGGACGATAACGTTGTTGCGTTTAGTTACGTCCATATTTTTAATGTTTTAAATATTTTACATTGCTATTCGTTCAATTTATTGTTAAACAAATATAAACTCATTTTGCACTCGATCTAAATATAAAACACACGCATTCCAACCAACCATTCCACCATTCAAAACCATTCTGGGCATTCTGTTCTGTCACTGACTGAGTGAATAAAGTGAATGAATGGAATGAGTGAGTCGCGTTCAGCGCAACGAAACTAATGGAATGTTGACGCGCTGAGTGAGCAGCATTTCACGCAACGTAACACTGACTGAGTGTTACGCGCTGTCAGTTGGAAGACGCATAGAAGTTTCACTTCAAAAAGATATTTGGGTCTGATAGTCCGTGTTGCGCGCTGTCAGTTGGATTGGAAGTCGCAATAAAAGTTTCACTTCAATAAAGAGTACTATCGTACAGTATGGCCACTTCCGCTCCCGCTGAAAGTGCCGCCCACCCGGCCTCGGTTACCTCACAGTTATCGCCTGTTAAGAACGCGACCAGTCGACCTGTCATATCTCACTCATACAAGTATGGTACGCGTTCACACACGAGCTTAGATTGGGTGCGTAGGAACACGCCTCTTTCATGTATTTGATCGCCAGTGTCCGAGGTGTGCCACTATTGAGAATACAGTGTGCGTATCCGAATGCACAAACACTCACGTAACGCTCACGATAATTTCTTTCGTAGCTATCTATCTCTATCGCTCCTGCGTATTGGCGCGACAGACCCAGACTACATTTCTGCGCGCTTCTATGGCGTTTTGCGTCGCAGAAATGTTATTCGGCTGCCTATTAAACCGATGGTCCCGGGTTCGAATCCCGGTATAAGCATTTATTTGTTTGATATTTGTTTCTGAGCCATGGATGTTTTCTGTAAGTGTGTATATTTATAAGTAGGTATGTATCACACATAGTAGGTACAAGCTTTGCTTAATTTGGTTCTAGGTATCTGTGCAAAGTTTCCCTATTTCAATTTTTATTATTTATTTATTTGTTCACTGTTGTAACTAACCTAACCACAAAATTAAAATTTTGAAAAAACCCCCGACCGTGACATAGTGAACCGATTTTCATGAAACATGGCTAAGTACACTCCCGACTAACTCAGCTTTCAGACAAAAAAACTAAATCAAAATCGGTTCAATCGGTTCGGGAGCTACGATGCCACAGACAGACACACACACAGACAGACAAACAGACAGACAGACAGACAGACAGACAGACAGACAGACAGACAGACAGACGGACAGACAGACAGACAGACACGTCAAACTTATAACACCCCTTCGTTTTTGCGTCGGTGGTTAAAAATGCATTGTTGTAGTTGCAGTTTTCAAATGGAAAATAGCATAAAAGTCTCTCAAATGTATCATTTGGGTATTAATAGCGCATCTTAAGCTAGTTTTATTTAAATCACAAATAAAGGGTTTTCAATAAAGATAACAAGAAAAAATGATAGTAAATCATAAAATCAAACATACCTATAAAAGCAAACAGTAACTCTTTCCAAACACATCCTTTGCCAACATCCTTATTTATTTCCACACTGCTTGAATGTTTTCCTATTGTGTACACCATTTTCAATAATATCACGGCACTTATTTATAAATAACAAAAGAGAACTCGATTCGAACTTCTTTTATAAAGTTATCCACATCACTATTTACATATAACCTCCAAACGGACACCGACTTAAACATAACGCAATTCAGTTGAAACTCGAACGGTTTTAACTATCTTATTATTTACATTGAAAATCAAGCTCTAATCGTCAGGAAATACATTCTAAACCGTTTTTACTATCTCGAGTTTAAATAATTCTTGTCTATTTTAAACTCTATTTCTTGGAGATAGCACGTCCGTCCCAAGCGAGATTGTAACAATCTGTGTCAATAGTGGCGTGAACGTGAGACAGGCGGCGTGAGTGATAACAGTCTAGAAGTCTTTCAGCTGTTTATTATGTTAATGTTAAGGCCAGTGCACATATACTCGCTATACGATGCGATGCTTTGTCAACCAATATAAAGTCCCGAATGCACAAATGCTCACGAAACGCTCACGATAATATCTAGAGATGGGCCGAATATGGACTTTGCCGAATACGAATATTCGGCCGAACATTCGGTTCAGCTCTTACCGAACCGAACATTCGGCCGAATATTCGGTTACGCCATATTTAGAAAGCGGATGTTAAGAAAAAACTATTAAATGATTGATAATGGTTACATATGTTACTAGAACTACATAATTATGTTATTACGATTTAGTGAATTTAACTAAAAGTTAGTTAAAACAACTCTAAATTCTTCTCAACTCTTAAACTACGGTTTTCCCAATTTTGTATTTGTATTTTGACGCATAGGCAATTATCTCTTTCTAGTAGTTCCTTAAAAAGCTACTAAAATAGGAGCTTATTATCCAAAGGAATACGTAAGATCTTCATTATTTTTTTACTTTGTTTATTCGGTAAATATTCGGCAAAGCAACCGAATTATTCGGCCGAATACGATCATTGAAAAACTTGCCGAATATGCCGAATACCGAATATTTACCGAATATTCGGCCCATCTCTAATAATATCTCTTTCGTAGCTATCTATCTCTGTCGCTCTTGCGTATTGGCGCTACGGGGCCTGATCAGAAATATATGACTACGCGCCATGTTGCGGAATTTCATTAGAACTATTTTCCTTATACTATTCTGAACTGTCACCGCATACATCAGAATAACAGCGCCCTCTTGACAATAGTCATATATTTTAGCTGCTTTAGATTTTTAGCTTCGCTAATATCACCGCTAAAAGCCTAAAATAAAGAACAAAAGCATAAGCTATAATTGGCTGTTTGTTACTAGGGTTATATTATCTATCCTGAATTGTAAGCTGTTGGTTCTCCAAATAATAAATAATAATAAGTCTAAAGGCCAAAACTGATTGCCGAGCTCCACGTAGGGCTAAAGAGCCGAAGCGTTCAAGAACACGGTGCTCGAATACGAAACAAAAACACGTATCTAAAGGCGAATGCCGAAGGCTGAGCTCCGCGTGGGGCCAAAAGGCCTAAGCATCCGAAGACATGGTGCTCTAATATTCAACAAAAATACAAATGTTTAAGGGCGAATGCCGAAGGCCTGAAGCATTCAAAGACACGGAGCTCGAATACGGAACAAAAATACAAATTTCTAAAGGGCAGGGGAATGCCGAAAGCTGAGCTCCGCTAAGAAACAAAGGGCCGGAGCGTCCAGAAAATTATAATTCATTTGTTACCTACCATGACAGACAGATGACAGTCGTTGACAATACGGGGCGATTGAAACCTAACCTGTCTCTGTCACGCCAATATGGAGGTCCCCACCTCTTGTAACCATGGTTTTACATGAAATAAATGAAATGAAATGAAGAAACGCGAATACAATAGGACTACGAAAACGATATTATCGTAAGCGATCGTGATGTCTAGATATCGTGAAGTCTTGTAGACGTTCCGCTAACAGTGAGCTACAAACGATCGGACTGATCTGGAGCGAGGCCACAGGCGAGGCGGAAGGTTCTTTGCACATCTGTAGTTCCTCACGTTAATAAAACCAAAATTCTTGATAGAGACTCCTGATAGAAAATAAACATCCTCTCAGGAAAGTAACATTCAATTTTATATGGACGTTAAATAGGCTAGTATAAATAGTATCAATTTGTAATGTGTGATAAAAAGTACATAGGCACATATTTTTCATCACATTTGCTCAGTAAATGCAATTTGGTAGGTGGAGTTAAAGAAAACGTTTCTCGAGACTTAAGAATATTAAATACAAACGTTACTCTCAAATGTAGTACTTAACTTACGCCCCACGTGACGCAATAAAGACTTAATATTAGATGCGAGACGGTATAATTAGTGTATTAATCAGTGTGACCTGACTTTACGTATTATTGTAAATTGATATTGTTTAACATCGAAGTTTCCTTCGAACATCAAATACTTTAAACATCCTGACTCCCCTCGAAATACATTAAGGACTGTATCCTTAAGTATAAGGACAAAACAAACCTCGTCTAAATGTTGACATGTGCATAATTTTGTATTATTATGTTCCGAGAGTATGATCTTAAGGTATTGGTAAGTACTATTTGATATAAGAATAAGAAGGTCTGATATTTTTTTTATTTTAGGGACTTTATGGTACTTTCATTAAGGTCTAGCAAATAAATTTCGGACAACCCCTATCTGGCTTAATTTGAGAATGTTTCAATGACTCTTTGTACGATTTCAACAAACAAAGGATAATATGCTGCCAAAATATATTCTTTAAGAGTCCTCTTCATGGTTTTTCCAATTGGGTACTTGTAGAATAAATGCGGCGAATTTATATAATTTAAAAAAACGCAATTTTGAGCAACGTTCCGGATTGCCGTAAATTTTTGATGCTAGCAGGATGAGAGAAACAGATAAAAAAATTAGCCATAGGCCAAAGTCTAATTGACATTCATGGTGTTTGAACAGTGCTTAAACCAGATCGATATAAACAATGTATGATAGTCAAATTCGACATCAAAGTCGGAGTTAGAGTAAGCACCATGCCACATTCTCTAAATGGCCGCCATACACAGATCCTGAACTATATTTTTTTTAAATAACAGTGGCTAGACTATGTCCAGATATTCTGCTTTGTGGATCATGTGTCGTTGAGGTTCGCACCATACAATTTTTTTTCGCAATCGTATCGTCTTTTACGCACTTTGTGAATTTTCTAGTGGCATTTGTCCGGAATCGTAATTGGTACTCGGGAGGATTAAGTCAATACTGTCTAAACCATATGCTTTACGTCGAGTTTCTAGGACAAAATGTGTACCTTATTATGTGCCTTATTAAGCCCATGGCTTGTTATAAGAAAAAAATATAATAGCAAATAAATACGGCTACTCAAAGTTGTCTTCATACTTAACGATACAGTCTTTATCAAAACTAAATAGAATATTAAGTATAGTCAATCGAATGAAACAAAGCACCAAAAGTGTCTAATATGTCAGACACTTTTTGGTGTCTACTATAATAACTTTTAATGAAATATATACCATATTTAACGTTATTAGGGTTCCGTACCTCAAAACGGAAAGACGAAACCCTTATAGGATCACTCGTGTGTCTGTATGTCTGTTGTCACAGCCAATTTTCTCCGAAACTACCGAACCGATTAACTTGAAAGGCACACATATGTAAACCCAAAGACGGACATGTAATTTAAATTAGATTATTCAATTATAGGGGCCACTTTTTGGGTGTAAAAGTGAAAATTAAAAATAAAGTCTCTAAAACTATATGTGGTACATATCAAATGAAAGAGCTTTTTATAAGTAGTTAAATTAAAAATTAAAATATATTTAACTAAAAATATATATTTAAAATTACCATCCCCCCCCTATCTCCGAAACTACTGAGCGTAAAATTTTCAAAAAAATACACGAGATAGTTTTCAATCTCCAGATTACAGAAAAAAACCTATTAAAAATCTACAGTAAAGCGTATGAGTCTTAGACTTAAAAGAAAAAAACTCAAATTACAAATTTCACTCACTGCCGCTGCAAGGAGTTACTAAATCTCTTGAAATTGTTTGAGCACGTTTGAATATTAATAAGAAACACATTTCTGTATCGTTTTGTTCAAAATATCGATTATTCGCAAAAATGACTTAAGTTCCTACTAAAAAGGAGGCGCTTAAGCCCTTCTTGTAGTGTACAGAACCCTTGCAACGCGAGCACTACTCGCACTTGGCCGGTTTTTTTTCTATTTCTCAGAGTATATCAGTACTAGCTTTTGCCCGCGGCTTCGCTCACGTTAAATTCGAAAATGGCGGAATGCTCCATACCAACTCCCACTGCCCATTTTAGGGAAGTAGGGGGTTAGAAAGAGACAAAAAGTAGCCTATGTCACTCTCTGTCTCTTCTAACGCCTCCCAAAGGTCCGGAATACCATTGTTCCGTGATGGGAAAGGCATATATGTGTTGAAAAAATTATTGCTCTATCTTCAAAAACCAGGGAGGAAATAGTCGAGAGCGTTTGTATGGAGAATTGACCTGTATCTTACTCAGGGTTAAACTGGAAGGCTCACATCGAAAGTCTTAAAACAAGAATAGTCAAGTTTATCTACGCCCTTGGTATATTAAAAGCGAACACTGATCTTGAGTCGGCTTTATCCGTGTATTTTGCTTATATCTATTCTGCTCTCCGATATGGCGTACTTCTCTGGGGAGATAGCACAAACGCCGAAGAAATATTTATCCTACAAAAAAAGTGCATTCGAATCCTGGCGAACATACGCGTCCCTAACAGTTGCCAACCGCATTTTATACAGCAGGAACTGTTGACGCTAGCCTCAATATATATAATGGAGGCTGCACAATTTGTAAGGCAACATACAGAATTATTTCCATTAAAAGAAGATACTTGTAAAACCAGAAGTCAATATAGGAATAAGCTGTTAATACCTAAATCCAACTTAGCTATGTATAAAAAAGGACCACACTATAAATGTATTCAAATCTTTAACAAACTCCCCAATACTATTAAATTCGAACCCACTGATAAATTGTTCAACTCTAAACTGAAATGCCTACTATTAAAAAAATGCTATTACACAGTCGAATCATTCCTTAAAGATAATACACTAGTTTAATGTGACATCGAATTGGTTTAGAACTTTTAACTCATAATCTTTTATATTTCTACAATCATACTATTATAAAACGACATTTATTAAATTAAATTAATATCTATATTAATAACTTGACCAATTAATTAATACAGCGCTTTTCTAAAACAACATACTGTTAAAATTCCTAAATTAATCATTGATGTAATGTATAACCTAAATTAAGTTATATATTGTGTGCCCTTACAGGGTGTCATGAACTGGAATCAAATGTAAACTAACACCTTATTATGTACATGACAATGCAATATTAAATAAATGACTAAAATGACTAAAATGACTCTTAACATAAACATTAAGTAGATTCTACGTTTGTTCAGCTTAGTCGTAAAACAGCAGTTAACTAATTGTTTCATTTTCTGAATCACGTTAATTTAAATTGTGCCGTAAAAATGGTATGACTATATTATGTTAAGTGATGAAATTAAATAAAGAAAACAGTTTTAATTGTGATGTGAGTTTTTATTTTAGATCAACAAACCACCATTGCATTTACACGAATGACACATATATTTGAATATCGAACCCATCGAGCCCGGAAGTTAGTTTTTAAACCACATGTCATAAACACAAATAATAAACTCAACATTGAGGTGCAATTACATTGGTATATTTTCAACACCCCTTCTCAATGTAATTACACTTTAAAACAAGATAAAACTTAATTAGTATTTCTCGAATACAACATTAACTAACTTACATGCCACACAAGCCAACAAAACGAATGAGTAATTCCTTGTTCAAGGCTTTAGTTAGCATGTCTGCCGGTTGTTGGTTGGTTCTTATGTACTTTAGACTAATTGTATTATTTTTAACCAATTCTTTAATGAAATGGTACTGAATATCAACATGTTTCAGCCGCTTAACAGTATCTGTACAAGCAACTGAAATTGCTGACTGGTTGTCACAATATAGACTTACTGGACATACATTTTTAATCCCGAATTCATTTAAAAGATGAATCAACCAACAAGCTTCGCTGGATGCAACACTAATTGCTACATACTCCGATTCCGTAGACGATAAACTGACTGATACTTGTTTCTTTGAACTCCAAGATATCAGACAATTTGAAAATTTAAACAAGTAGCCTGTGGTGGACTTTCTGTCTTTAAGGTCTCCACCCCAGTCTGCATCAAAATGCCTCTAAAAACACCATTTTCACATTTATAGATAAATTTCAAATCTAGAGCATGTTTGACATAATCTTAGTATCCTTTAATAATGCTGTCAATGACAAATCATTTGCACACTTCAGTTATCTACTCACTACTGAAACAGCTAATAAACAATAAACAAACCTTCCTTTTATCATTACAAAGGTAAAAGTTTCATTTTAACACTAACATGTACTTTAAAGCCCTTAGACTTATTTATTTTGACAATAGTTTTACTACTAATTGGTACACTTTTCTTTATTTTAACAAATCAAGTTACAATTATTATAAACAGCCTAAATGTCATTTAAATTTAATGTCATTGTTCACAAGACCCCTAGCAACTAACCTGGTTTTATACTGCAGAGCCTCTTTATTACCACTTTTCTTAAACACTCACTTCCTACCTTACTACTGATCACTATTTCACTCCCTAGATCACTCACTGTTTTCCAGTTGTCACTATTTTCGCATGTCTTCAGTTCTCCCTTTATAGCTTCAAACCATTCAACAGCTTCATGCCGGGTCACTACCTCGTTGTATGTATCAGGCTCATTTTCTGTAGTTGGGACACTCTGACAATTATAGCTGTAAAATTCAGGTGGTTTTCTTATCCGTGAACTTGGTTTTCATGGAGGTATTACTTTCAAGTCAACTTCATCACCAGATGGGATATATTCACTTCCTGATTCCTCTGCACTTGAAGTTGCTGTTCTCTCACTGACACTTGGCAACTCCCCTTCTGGCTCAGTGCAAGGCTCTTCAGTTTTTCTCTCTGTGTTTTCTTTAATGGTCAAAGTGACCTCCTGCTGACTCCCATCTTTTGACTCTACACTCTCCAAGAAAACGATGTCTTGCTTCAAATCCACACTCTTTGTATCAGGATAGTATACTCTATAGCCTTTCACAGTATCTCCATATCCAACCATCAATCCTCTTTCCCCTTTTCGGTCCCACTTCTTCCTCTTCTCTTTTGGAATATGAGTATATACTGGAGTACCGAAGGGTTTTAACTGGTGGATGTCAAAACTTTTCCCTGACCAGACTTCATAAGGAGATTTTTCACTGTCTTTGCTTTTACCAGTCCTATTCAGTACAAATACTGCTGCTGCTATTGCCTCTGCCCACAACTCTTTTGGCAGGTTCTTGGCATTTAGCATGGTTCTAGCAGACTCGACAAGGGTACGTATTTCGGGTTCAGCATTGACATTTCGCTCTGTTATTTCATTCCGCGTCTGATGTTCTATTCCGCGTCTCGACAACATCTCCTTCACGTCTCTGTTTATCTCTGTATCACTACGAAACACTCGAACTCTGTTTCCTGTCATGTTTTCCGCCTTATTCAGAAAATCATTAATACAACCCTTCACTTCGTATTTGTTTTTCACAAAATAAACTGTTTTGTAGTTCGAAAAGTCATCCTTCAATACGACGAAGTATTTTGAACCGCTCAAAGACTCAACTTCCATCGGGCCACAAGTATCGGCGTGTATGAGTTCGCACGTTCTGCTTCTGGTAGTCGCATTTTCGCTTTTACTAGATGGCAATCGATGTATCCTGCCTTCGAGGCAGCTCTCGCACTTGGGAACAGAGGTAGACTTAACATCAATGTTGTTTTTCTCAAGCACTTTTCGGACATGACCGAAGTTTTGATGTGCTAATTTTTCATGCCACTCGGTCAAGGTACCTTCCAATGTTTTAGCAACACTCGCCACATTGTTATTAAACCGAAATTCTAAATAATACGCCTTCCCAATTCGTTTTGCGACCGCACAAACTTCGTTATTTTTACAAATTTTGCTTGACGTGACATCTGTCACCAAATAGTAACCCTTATCTGTCACTCGGTTGACAGAGAAGAGATTAGACTTCATTTCAGGAACGAACAAAACATTGTCTATGGTTGTATCAATCCATTCACTCCCGTTATACACTTCAACCGCCATCTGTCCGTGGCCTCGCACACTAAGTTCCGCGCCATTACCTACTTCGACTTTCCAATCATAGTTTACACTGGTAAATGTCGAAAATAGTCCACGTTCGCGGCAAATGTGCTCGCTACACCCTGAGTCAACCATGAAAAGCGATTTATTACAGGATCCTATTGAATCAGACACCACAAACGCGTTACTTTTATTCTGTTCCTTGTTCTTTCTAAACCAACACTGTGCTTTGTTATGTCCACCTTTTCCACAATAAAAACACTTATTAAAGTTATTATGTCCTTGACCTTCACTATTGTTATAGTTGTTATTACTTCTGCACTCATTGGCATAATGTCCGAATTTATCACACTTCATGCACTTAGCATTCTTTTTATTCTTCGCTACGAAAGCTGACGACGACGGGGTTGGCTCTCGCCCTTCGCCCTTCTCTTTTACTCTTTCCTCTTCTACTAACAATCTCGCCACTAAGTTATCCATAGTTTGCTTGTCATCGGGGGCAGACTCCCAAGCGGATACAAAGTGTTTATATTCATCTGGCAACGACATTAAAATTTTCGTAATAACGAATTTATCAGAGACTTTCTCGCCCATTTGTGTAAGTTGATTCTGCATTTCTTGAATCTTTGACAGAAATGTAGACATCTCAGTTCCTGCTTCGTATTTGTATTGAAAGAAACGGTTCTGTACAATATGGATACTCGTCTCCGTCTTTTGCTCGTACACACTAAGCAGTTTCTTCCACATTTGAGCAGAGGTTGAGCATGATAATATATGCATCATGGAGCTCTCCGTCATGCGCGTTACCAGCAAAGCCTGAGCTTTTGCATCGTTTGCCTCCCAAGCAGCCTGTTCACTGCCAGTCTGTTCTGGTTTTACCGTCTTTCCTTCTACAATGTCCAACCATTTTTGACCTCGCAACAATACGGTTGTTTGAAATTTCCATATATTCCAGTTACTGGATCCTTCCAACTTTATCAAGCTGTTATTTGTATTTAAATTCAAATCCATCGTGCTGTTCCTTCCTTACTCCTAACGCCGAGCAAGTAAATTAAAATTTTCAACAATGGCGTCCTACTAACGTCCTCACTTTTATACTTCTCGCCGACACATTTCTTTCGACGATATACTTCCTGAATTCTTTAGATAATTTTACAGGAATATGCGCCAGGCTGTGGCTGGGCCCATAACCTGATGAAATTAAATAAAGAAAACAGTTTTAATTGTGATGTGAGTTTTTATTTTAGATCAACAAACCACCATTGCATTTACACGAATGACACATATATTTGAATATCGAACCCATCGAGCCCGGAAGTTAGTTTTTAAACCACATGTCATAAACACAAATAATAAACTCAACATTGAGGTGCAATTACATTGGTATATTTTCAACATTAAGCCCCTACGTGACTATTATCACAGTTTATGTTTAATGATACTTACCTATTCACACAGTAATTAATAGTGATACCAAGGATGATATAATACGGGGACTGACAAAGCTCACACTGAGAGAAAATACGAGTACAACCAGTTTTCATGTTCGTTCAACAAGTTTTTTGGTTAAAATAGCGCCTACGTGCTCTTTGGTTCAAACAACAAGCTACTTGTCATTTGAATCGGCAATATATTTGAATCAACAAGTCGATTTTATAAAAACAACCTGACACATATTGTTTTAAACATACGTTTGGCTGATTCAAACGGATAAACCGCAACAATAGTCGAACTTGTTAAATTCACAATGCAAATTTCTCTCAGTGCATACAAAAAAGCGTACCCCTGAAATGTATGGGCATTTTAGGCTTAAAACTAGATGGCGCTTTTTCGCAGCCTGGAAATGGCCATAAATCATATTTTTGCGTTTTTATTTTTTGTAAGAACAAATGACAAACTTCTTTATTTTAACATCGCGATATCACGTCAATACATATTTTGAAAAAAAAAATGTAGGCATCATCAGTGTAAAGACTGTATCGTTAAATATGGATACAACTTTGAGTAGCCGTATTTATTTGCTATTATATTTTTTTCTTATAACAAGACATGGGCTTAATAAGGCACATAATAAGGTACGCATTTTGTCTTAGAAACTCGACGTAAAGCATGTGGTTTAGACAGCATTGACTTAATCCTCCCGAGTACCAATTACGATTTCGGACAAATGCTACTAGAAAATTCACAAAGTGCTTACAAGACGACACAATTGCGAAAAAAAATTGTACAGTGCGAACCTCAACGACACATGATCCACAAAGCAGGATATCTAGACATAGTCTAGCCACTGTTATTTAAAAAAAATAAAGTTAATGATCTGTGTATGGCGGCCATTTAGAGAATATGGCATGGCGCTTACGCTAACTCCGACTTTGATGTCGAATTTAACTATCATACACTGTTTATATCGATCTGGTTTAGGCACTGTTCAAACACCATGAATGTCTATTAGACATTGGCCTATGCCTAATTTTTTTTATCTATTTCTCTCATCCTGCTTGTATCAAAAATTTACGGCAATCCGGAACGTTACTCAAAAATGCGTTTTTTTAAATTATATAAATTCACCGCATTTATTCTGCAAGTACCCAATTTAACAACCATGAAGAGGACTCTTAAAAAATATATTTTTTCAGCATATTAACCTTTGTTTGTCGAAATCGTACAAAGATTCTTTGAGATATTCTCAAATTAAGCCAGATTAGGGGTTGTCCGAAATGTATTTACTAGACCTTAATGAAAGTACCATAAAGTCCCTAAAATAAAAAAAATATCAGACCTTCTTATATCAAATAGTACTTACCAATACCTTCAGATCATACTCTCGGACCATAATAATACGAAAATATGCACATGTCAACATTTAGACGAGGTTTGTTTTGTCCCCATAATTAACGATACAGTCCTTAGTTATGATAGTAGTTAATAGATGGCGCTAAAAAATCGAGGTACGATTCTTAGTATGAAGATTGCAAATCCTATCTAAATCATCCTTGGTGATACCTACTCCAAAAATTCGGGTACTATTCGGCCTCGGTATTCGGCTTGTTCGGCCGCCGAATCTTCTGTTTGTTACAAAGTCTCCCCAATGGTCGATATTCGGCTCAATAGTGTCTACACTGTGTACTGTTCGACCGAATACCGAATGTCTTACAATCTTGAAATAAAACTATGGATACGGATTATATCGCGTATACGAATGCTGTAGTGTTCGAAACGTCGGGATGAATTGTAAATTCGTTATACGCGATTTAATCCGTTTCCATAGTTTTATTTTATGAGTAACTGTCGCGGTAACCGAAGACAATATTCTGTTACATGATACTAAAATGGAAACATTTCTGATTTAAATAAAAAAAAATATCAGTCCCCACTTTACATGTAGGGAGGGTACCCTAATAAAACATTTTTTTTTTTTCATTTTTTATTTTTGCACTTTGTCGGCGTGATTGATATACATATTTGTACCAAATTTCAGCTTTCTAGTGCTAACGGTTACTGAGATTATCCGCGGACGGACAGACAGACATGGCGAAACTATAAGGGTTCCTAGTTGACTACGGCAAAACAGAAGAGGCAAAATGATTGGTCACTTGATACGACATGATACCTTCTTTAAAAATATCCTAGAAGGAAAGGTGAAAGGAAGAAGAGGGCGCGGAAGACCCAGGAGGAGTTTTGTTGACCAGCTCAAGGAGAAGGCCGGTGTCATGTCGTATCAAGAACTAAAGAGGAAAGCGGAGAATAGGGAAATATGGCGCATACTCCATCGACAAGAGCTACATTAGCTCTTAAATAAGAAGAAGAAGAGTTGACTACGGAACCCTAAAAAGTACATATTCTCGAAAACGCTGCTGGTAGCCTGGCGGCACAGTATAATAAAGAGTACTATCGTAATAATGGCAGTAAGAGCGTGCGACTTTCAATCCAGAGCCTCCGGAGGTCGCGGGTTCGAACATCATGTCAAAAGCACGTAGAAGCGACTATTTGTGGAAAATAGCTAAGAAAACCGGCCAAGAGCGTGTCGGGCCACGCTCAGTGTAGGGTTCCGTAGTTTTCCGTGTTTTTCTCAAAAACTACTGAACCTATCAAGTTCAAAACAATTTTCCTAGAAAGTCTTTATAAAGTTCTACTTTTGTGATTTTTTTTCATATTTTCTAATCATATGGTTCAAAAGTTAGAGGGGGGGGACACACTTTTTTTCCTTTAGAAGCGATTATTTCCGAAAATATTAACACTATCAAAAAACGATTTTAGTAAACCCTTATTCATTTTTAAATACCTATCCAACAATATATCACACGTTGGTGTTGGAATGAAAAAAAAAACAGTCCCCACTTTACATGTAGGGGGGGTACCCTAACAAAACATTTTTTTCCACTTTTTATTTTACCAGTGCCTGAGGCTGGAATCGAACCAGCGTACTCTGCAATCGCGGCAGATGCCTATTTCCGCTCGGCCACCCAGGTCACAGCTGCTGAGGTCGAAATTGTCTCTCATATGAGTAATCTGTACAAACAAGGACTTCGCCTTGGTCACTTTTTCTTTTAGGCTCACTTGCACCAACCACTTAACTCGGGGTTAGTGGGCTGTCATCTTTTTTTTTTAATACTACGTCGGTGGCAAACAAGCATACGGCCCGCCTGATGGAAAGCGGTCACCGTAACCTATGGACGCCTGCAACTCAAACAGTGTCACTTGCGCGTTGCCATCCCATTAGAAACTTATACACTCCCTTTTGCTGTGTTAAGTACACAGCAAAAAGGAGTGTACAAGTTCTAAGAAGGGTTCGGGTTGCCGACGACTCAAAGGACAATAGACGGAACAAGTTAGTTCCGTAAGTCCTCCCGTCATCAGCACACCGCACCCTCGTTGAGCTCTGGCAGCCTTACTCTCGCGCATCTGTCAAATTCCATAGAAAATGGTGGGTTAACCCTTAATTTTCGTTGGTGCAAGTGGCCCCTATATGTGTAATTTATTTCCGTTTTAATTCTGCCACTCAAAATCTATAGTTTAGTCACAGTATAAGAAAGAGTACTATCGTACAGTATGGCCACTCCCGCTCCCCGCTGAAAGTGCCGCCTACCCTCTCTCGGTTACCTCACAGTTACCGCCTGTCAAAAACGCGACCAGTCGAGCCGTCATATCTCACTCATACAAGCATGGTACGCGTTCACCTATACGAACTTAGACTGTGTGCGTAGGAACGCGCCTCTTTCATATGTTTGATCGCCACTGTCCGAGGTGTGATTTAGTATATAAAGAAAAGTTTTTTTTTTCTCATAATGCCATACACCAACTGCTTCAATTCTGTGAAAATATAACCTTCAAACACCAAGTTTTTACAAGTTTTCAGTCGCCATTCAAGTAAAATGCATTAAGAAACTTTAGCGCCAAATGCGTTCCTGCAGACTGTTTCAATTTCTTATAAAATCAATTCGTTTCAGTAAATTATTGAGCGTGTAGCAAATTGAATGTGATTACATCTATAAGTTTCAATTGTTGAATTTTTATATAGTTTCGTTAATTCACTTGTTACTAAGTACGATTATACTTAAACAAAATGGGTATTTCTATTAGTAGTAAGTAAAAATTCTTTATTGCATCATAATTACATTTTAAGGTACACCGGGGCAAATCTCGACTGGGGGGTTATTGTAACTGATCCATTTTTTCCATTATTACACTGAACACGCGTGCCTGAATAAGCAGTGGACACTCTAATTAATAATGCAAACATTGTAAAACATGGAAAAAAATGGATTTGTTGCATTTGACCCCCAGTCGAAATTGGCCCGCTGTACCTTAACTATAAACAATGTTTAGTGACTAGGAAACAACAGGCTGTCTTATCACTAAAAAGCGATCTCTTCCAGACAACATTTGGGTCGCGAGAAATGCAACTAATAAACAGGCTGACTGCCAGGAACCGGAAACAAAACAAACAAATGCTGAACTGAGCAGTTTTATGTGCCCTGCCTACTCCGTTTGGGAATAAAGGCGTGAGGTTTTGTATATCTGTGGTTCGTTTAAAAAGTCTCGTAATATCCACAGACATGAGTTGGTTCAACTCTAAAATAATGTTTGCGAATCGGGGTCGTGCCGAACGGAGCGTACCTGCGACTTCAATGGCGGAGAACTTGTTACCAACGATTTCTGTCACGGAATCTTTTACTGAACATTTTACAGAACGGAGTTGGGCTTTCAGCGCCTGACCTGGTTGAGGAGAAATGTAGTTATTGAACAGACCTCAATATGTAGCAAAATAATAATAATATTTAACAGGACTCTCTACCTCTGGCTTGCCTTGGCTGGCCGTCCAGAGTGGGGTCGTTAGGGCTACATGCCCCAGGGGTGGAAGTGAAAATTTGCATAAGACGCGAGTTGGTACAGTGGCTTAACGGCCACTGGGCAGAAAGCGGTGTACACCTCTCGACACCCTTGAGTTCTCACACCGGTGTTGCCCTTGAGCCATCTTGGATGTCGCTTTTTGTGGGGGCCCATCTTGTGGGGACGAGTCACCGTCTGCCGGAAATAAAATTGGACCATTTTATTAGGCAGGCGTCCGGTTTTTTATCCATAGCCCAGTATTTAGTCCATCACTTTCATCAAAATAGACCAGTTCATTTTAGATTCCATTAACTCTCAAATAGTCCTTACACCCTGGCGGGTGTTGCCTCTGCGTGTGTCCCATGATACGGGCAAGGGCAACATCCGCTCGGTGTACCCCTTACATTTCATTAAAGTGTCGAAAGGGCCTCTACGCGTTGGCTTCGGCCCCGCGCACGCCTCCCAAAGGTCCGGAACACCATTGTTCCGTGATGGGAAAGACATATTTTGGGTATCCTTGAAGTCGACTGTGAGATATGAGTTCAATTGTATAGGCGATGGGCTAGTAACCTGTTACTGCACTATATAGCAACGTCGTTTGCTTAGGGCCCTTGCCATACAGTTATCTTACCGCTACGCTCGCGAGACGCTAGATGTGGGGGAAGCCTTATATCCCCATCATTCTTCGTCCCCATTGAGAAAACAAAAATTGTGATATCGCAGTGACTGGTCAGGCCCCGTAGCCGAATGGCATTTCTCCGACGCCAAACGAAAGCGATACGCCGCTGGCTCTGTCGCGCCAATACGCAAGCGCGATAGAGATAGATATCTACTAGCGCTTCGTTTCGTGAGCGTTTCGTGAGCGATTGTGCCATTCGGCTAGCCACCCAGCCCACACCACAATGAAACATCCTGCAGTCGACTTCTACGACACCCACGGGAGGAAAGGGCGGGAAATTATTAACCCGTCACCGCACGGGGACATATGTAATATATATGTATGTACTAGCTTTTTCCCGCGGCTTCGCTCGCATTAAATTCGAAAATTGCTTCACCCCCCATTTTGGGGAAGTAGTTGGTCAGAAAGAGACAGAAGGTAGCCTATGTCACTCTCCATCCCTTCAACTACCTCCACTTAAAAAATCACGTCAATACATCGCTCCGTTTTGCCGTGAAAGAAGGACAAACAAACAGACACACACACTTTCCCATTTATAATATTAGTGTGGATTATTCGTAAGGACATGTTAAATGAGCCTGTGAACAGTGTCAATGCGGCGTTGGCTAGAGCCTAGCTCAATGTGAAATCGCGAAGCGTCTGGTTGAAGTAACTGTGTGCGTAGCCAAATGCAGAAACGCTCACGAAACGCTCACGATAATATCTCTTTCGTAGCTATCTATCTCTATCGCTCTTGCGTATTGGCGCGACAGAGCCAGACTATACATTTCTGCGGCGTTAATCGGTGGCGTTTCGCGTCGCATGCTGATACATTGTGTGAGGAAGTCGCCAGCACCCTCCAACGCCTCAAGGTCCTTCTTCTTCTTCTAACTTAACCCTTAAATGCATAGTGATGTATATGTATATATGTATCATGCATTTTTGACTCTATTGACAGCTTGTCAACATTCAAATTTGAATAAATTTTTGTCAAGGTCATGCATTTAAGGGTTAAAAAGCTCATGTCGGTAGAGCAATCTCCAACTCGTCCGGTCTTTTTTTTTTTTTTATGACCCAGGGGGTATCCATTATGGATCGCACTGGCCCGGGAGAAGCCAGTGGGTATGTCCGACTCGCACGGACTAAACCCCCTGGGGCGTTCCGCCGCTCGCTGTTTGGACGGGGTTTCGGGCACTCGGTTGTAGGCCTCCGATAAACTCGTCCGGTCCTCTGCCAACTCCTTCACCTTCTGGTACGACACGACCTGAACCTTTTCTTTAATTTGGGTGAAATAGTTTCTCCTAGGTCTTCCTCTTCCCCTCTTTCCTTCTACTTTTCCTTCTACGATGTTTTTGAGGAACAGGTCGTGTCGTAGCATATGTCCAAGTAGTACGCCTCTCCTATTTTTAACCCCCGACGCAAAAACGAAGGGGTGTTATAAGTTTGACGTGTCTGTCTGTGTGTTTGTCTGTATGTCTGTCTGTTTGTCTGTTTGTCTGTCTGTTTGTCTGTCTGTCTGTCTGTGTGTGTGTCTGTCTGTGGCATCGTAGCTCCCGAACGGATGAACCGATTTAGATTTAGTTTTGTTTTTGTCTGAAAGCTGAGTTAGTCGGGAATGTTCTTAGCCATGTTTCATGAAAATCGGTCTACTATCGCGGTATCGCGGCGGCGGTCGGGGGTTTTTTCAAAATTTTAATTTTGTGGTTAGGTTATAGATATACCTAAGCTAGGTAGCTTTTAAGTTCAGTCTTAGTTTCTTATATAGTTGTGTAAATAAATTAAAAAAACCGGCCAAGAGCGTGTCAGGCCACGCTCAGTGTAGGGTTCCGTAGTTTTCCGTATTTTTCTCAAAAACTACTAAACCTATCAAGTTCAAAACAATTTTCCTAAAAATTCTTTGTAAATTTCTACTTTTGTGATTTTTTTCATATTTTTTCAACATATGGTTCAAAAGTTAGAGGGGAGGGGACACACTTTTTTTTCCTTTAGGAGCAATTATTTCCGAAAATATTTATATTATCAAAAAACGATTTTAGTAAACCCTTATTCATTTTTAAATACCTATTCAACAATATATCACACGTTGGGGTTGGAATAAAAAAAAAATCAGTCCCCACCTTACAGTCATGTAGTAGGTACCCTAACAAAACATCTTTTTCCACTTTTTATTTTACCACTTTGTCGGCGGTATTGATATACATATTGGTACCAAATTTCAGCTTTCTAGTGCTAACGGTCACTGAGATTATCCGCGGACGGATGGATGGACGGACGGACGGACAGACAGACATGGCGAAACTATAAGGGTTCCTAGTTGACTACGGAACCCTAAAAAACCCTACATAAAAGTGAAATCGTCAACAAAATAAAATTTGGTCGATCACCCAAGAGTTTTTTACCCATAAATTTATGCCCTCGGTCGAAGGTTCGTATTTCCTCGGGTTCGGTAAATATTAGCATGGGGTCCGAAGTGTTTGCTCACTAGACGAAGGTTGCATTAAATCGTTCTGAGCCACTATATTTTACTTTGGAAGGTTAAAAGTGGGTAAGTTATGTGTCAGTGTAGCTATAAATAATCTAAATATATAAAAGAAGAAACTGACTGACATATCAACGTTCAGCCGAAACCGCCGCTCCTAGAGATTCCAAATTTGGCACGTAGGTTCCTTATAAGGTGTAGAGGAGCACTAAGAAAGGATTTTTCAAAATTCACATCCCAAGGAGGTGAAATGGGAGTCCAAATTTCAACGTTTGAATAAAATTACTTTTAGTGCCTACACGGGCGAAGCCACGGGAAAAAGCTAGTAAATAAGATAAAACTTTAAAATAAATGTGTTTATTTCAAATAAGTATTGACATGACAATTAAAACCTAGTAGGGGAGGCCTAGGTTAGTTGTGACAGAGGAAATTTGTGACAACGTTGATTTTTGGGAACTTATTAACTATTAGCAAGCTCGCAACAGCGCTGGTTTTTAACCCCCGACGCAAAAACGACGGGGCTTTATATGTTTGACGTGTCTGTCTGTCTGTGTGTGTGCCACACACATACACACACACACATTACATACATTACATTACATTACAAACACATTTAAAGTACTAGTAGCGCCATCTTTTGGAGATCGGTTCAATTACACCAATTTAATGTTTATTTATTTATTTGAGTGGTAGATAAACTATTATTTGTAAATATAACAACAAAAAGTGTCAAATAGATTTTGTTTTATCCAGTATGTTTTAAAATGAATTTTTTATAATTTTAGTTTGAACAGTCATGAAAATCTTTATATTTTAACTTAGTTAATGTTACGATAAGTAGAAACTTAAGAATTAGGCAACTAAGAGTATTAAATACAACTAATATAAACAGAAGCAACCCAGTGCCCAAATATGCGTGCTACATTTGAACACAATAATGTTACACTGATTTCCTTTCCTACTAGATGGCGCCACTAGAAACTTTTTGTCATCGTAGGAGGCATATAAACAAATATCTGTGCAATGCAACTGAATAAACTTTTA
The DNA here is from genome assembly GCF_023078275.1 of Leguminivora glycinivorella. Classification (NCBI taxonomy): domain Eukaryota; kingdom Metazoa; phylum Arthropoda; class Insecta; order Lepidoptera; family Tortricidae; genus Leguminivora; species Leguminivora glycinivorella. Next base: position 2,933,039 of record NW_025952831.1, read on the forward strand.
CCGGTTTTAAAAAATACCGATCAGGTGTAAATTGATTGCTAGAGCATTAAGAAATACTACCTATAAATATAAGTATGCCAGTAAGTTGTTTGAAATAATTAACAAAAACAATAATTAACAAAAAAATACTTTCGCTCTGGCGAAAAAAAATATTGACGTGATTAAACTATCACAAAATGAATTAAAGCGTGCCCTGATTATTCATAAATTGCCTTTGAAACCGATATCGTACAGAAATGATAAATCTGTGTCATTTACTGATTGATACTAACAAAAAATTTCAAACTGCGAAACAACAATAAAAATAGAAAGAAAATCTATAACGTATGGTTGGTATTGGATATAGGTCACACAGAGAAATGTCTAACGGAAAGATAAAAGCTTCGCCTGTGATGACATTGATGACATATGATGTTGATTTAGATGATATGTCCTCTAGCTTACCTTTGAAAAGCCAACGTTGATTTGTCATTGAAAAGCAACGTTGGCTTTTCAGAGGTATTTGTTGTTGAAAAACAACGTTGGCTTTTCAGAGGTAAGCTAGAGGACATATCATCTAAATCAACATCATATTATGTCATCAGTGTCAAAAGCAAATTCCAAGTGAAATGAAAGTTGAGCAAGTCAATAGTACTTGCGTTAGGGTTAACGAATGCTAACGAGGACCTCTGGGTGGCAGTCACGGGGACAACTGTCACCTGAAAGAAAGAAGGTCCTCATGGTGAGGGCATACTTACTTGGATGCCCCCTTACTGGTGGATGATCTACATAAAGCTGGGGCTTGACAGCCGTTTGCTGGGGGCATGGTAGGGTACAACTGTATTTCCCATGTCCTCCAAAATAGCACCGAGGTGTAAGAGGGGGGGGTTGTTTAGTGGGTAAACTTGGGTAAAGGAGTCCCACATAACCACTCGGGTTCATCCCCGTACCCGAGTGGTATGCGTAACAGCATTTTTCCCCTCCAGAAAAAAAAGGGATAACGAATGCAATGTTCAATTTTCATCTTCCTCATCACCAGTTTATGATATTGTTGAAAAAGCTCAATCTCTCGATGATAATGACAATTACGTTTCAATATGCGATAAAAGTGATTTTGATGTTCAACGTGATTATAAGACAAACGACAAGATGAACGAACGTATTCAATTACCTTTTAAGCCTACACCTGAATGTAAACATTAATCTCTCGATGATAATGACTCTTACGATTCAGTATGCGATAAAAGTGATTTTGATGTTCAACTTGATGATAAGACATATGAACATATTCAGTTACCTTCGAGGCCTCCTACACCTGAATGTAAACAGAACGATGATACCCCTAGAAAGAGCTCTTCTATCACATCATCAAACTATAGCCATTCGTTGCCTCTGGTCATGTCACAAACAGTGAAAGTATCACCGACCTTACAAGATGTTCCCAAAGCCGTACTAAATTTTTCGAGTGCAAATAACTCAGTCTCAATACTTCCCATCGGGACACAGAATTTTGAACGTTTGAGCGATGGAAATGATTTTACCCTTGAAGGTTCGTGTAAAATAGAACGTTCACTTTGGGAATCAATGTTTAACGGCGAAAAGCTAAATCCAAGCTCGTACCCATTTATTTTAAAGAAATTGATTGACAAAAATATCAATAACACGTGCATTTTGATATTTAAGTATAAGAAGTACTGTTTAAACAAGGTTGTTATAACAGCTAGCTGCAAACATGAAGGTTGCAAAAGATTTAAATTAAATTTACAAGATCTCTGCGTTAATGTATATAGCAATAACACAAATTTTAGTCTCAAGTCACATTTAACATATCAAGTAAGGGGCGTTGAGAGAGTTATATTGAATAATACTAAACCACTCAATCTTAAGAAAGAGAGTCTTATTTGCGTTAACGATAAATATCTACAGGAAACTAATAATCTTAGGAATATTAAGTCTGATTCGGTTATGAGAAAAGTTAGATCCAAAGCACTTGCCAACAAACAGGTCTAAAAATGATGTACTAGATTTATATTTATTTGAAAAGATCACTTCAATTATGTGCAGGAAGTCAGCTTTACACTGTGTGTGAAACTATTTTGCGAAGAACAGATAAAGGTTTTGAAATTTGCCGGTATACCATTATTGCATGATGCGACAGGACGAGTGTGTAGATCACTCAATAATGATAAACAATCGAAAAGGATATTTTTATACTCTGGTGTAATACAAGCACCAGTAACTGAAAGAATATTTCCCGTGTTTGCTATGATTTCATCGAAACACGATACTAATACCATATTTAAGTATCTAAATGATTTTAAGGTCTTCAGTGCTAACAGAAATTGTTGGCCTGCATTTTCGAGCGTTGTGACAGATTTTAGTTTCGCCCTGATAAACGCAGTGTGCTTAGCATTTAATGAATGTTCGCTGGCAAACTATTTACAAAAATGTTATAAGAACTTAGAAGAACATCGTGAAGTAGAAAAACCACATATATTTTTATGTTGCGCTCATCTTGTCAAAACGATGTGTGCTGATATTGAGAAATGCGCTTTTCAGGAAAAACGTATCTTGAAAGACATTATAGTCAGTGTAATTTTAATGGATGATTTAAAAACCATAGACGATGTTGTCGCAAATCTCTATATTTTACTTAATACAGAATATAAGCTTTAGCATAATATTTAGCTTGACAATCCAGCGAGGAAATGCTGCCAGCGTCTTCGGTACCATGGTGGCATGCCACAGGGCCCGTTTTTAGATTTATTTTAGTTTAATTTTAGATTTATTTAGTTTAATTTTTATTTTAAGTTTAATTTTAGTGTAACTTTAGATTTATTTAGTATTATGTATAAAACTATATTTAAATAAAACATACAGAATATTATACACAAAATGTTGTAAACGCTTACAATAATCTTATGTCTTTGCCGTGATCGAGATAACATCGATATTTTAGAAAACATGCAGACCGTTACATCATCAAAAATCGACGACGGTAAAGTTAAGGGCAAAGCAAACTCCGCTAATACATGACATATTTACCACTGTGGAGAAATTTATTGAAAAGTAATCGAGTAACTCTCCTGTTGAGAATTATTTTGGACAACTGAAATGTAATATACTAAAAGGCCAACACAATTTAAAATGCAGCTAATTAGACATCTGACGCATGATACTATAGCTATATCGAAAGAAACACTCAATAAAATACCTAAGAAAAACCTTACCAGAATTGGTAATGTTTCCCAAGATGAAGAAATGTGGCAGAAAAAAGGAAAGCCAGTTCATAGTCATTTCGATGCACGATACTTGAAAAAATATCATCAGTCGAAAGTGACATTGAAATAGAAGTATTAGAAAACACTAACTATATTTGTAAATATTGTACACGTACAAGTTATGACGACAAAGTAACAAAGTGGGTTGAATGCGAAGATTGTCTGGAATGGGTGCACCAATCATGTGCTAAAAATTACTTAGATGACAATTTTGATTTTTCAGGTACATAATTATGTATGTTTATATTGTAAAACCAAACAAATATCACCGATTACATCTCCCAAGCCAATCCAGTCGGGAAATTCAGATGCAGTAGTCATGTAAATCTAGAGGTATTTCCCAATGGATTAGTAACCGACCCAAGTTACTACAAAGTAATGTTAAGAGACTATTGTATCACTAAACTGAATTCTATACCTCTAGTTCAGGAATTACGTGCCTCTGATTTTCATTCGCTGAACCCTGCAACACATGTCATCAAGTACTGTCATTGATCATGCTTTTCATATTATAAATGAAGACAATTATCACGATGTTAAGAATTGTGAAATGTCTTCAATTAAGTATATTTGGACTTAATCAGAACTACGACGTTACCAATTTCAATTGGTCATTTGAAAAGGAAACAGTATTTCCCATATGCATGTATAATCACTTCACGTTCGTTGTCATGAACCTGAGCGATCAAAGTATTACTATTATTAATCCTTTGGGCAACGAGCTTAGCTATAAGAAAAAATACTTAAATTATATTAAGTTAACGTTTTATTAAGAAAAATGAAGTACAGTGTTAAAATAAGCAAACTAAATACTTTTGACGCACTGTAAGCAAACGGATGATAATAATTGCGGACCAATGATTATTTATTTTTTCTGGTGTCTTGTTAACAATATGCCACTAGATGGCATTGGTGTACATTTTACAGAATATAGGCGTACTATTCAAACAATGCTGCTAAAATATAGCGATTCGATATTTAATACGTGCATCTTAGGAATATTAAGTCTGATTCGGTTATGAGAAAAGTTAGATCCGAAACACTTGCCAACAAACAGGTCTAAAAAAATGATGTACTAGATTTATATTTATTTTGAAAAGATCACTTCAATTATGTGCAGGAAGTCAGCTTTCCACTGAGTGTGAAACTATTTTGCGAAGAACAGATAAAGGTTTTGAAATTTGCCGGTATGCCATTATTGCATTTTGATGCGACAGGACGAGTGTGTAGATCACTTAATAATGATAAACAATCGAAAAGGATATTTTTATATTCTGGTGTAATACAAGCACCAGTAACTGAAAGAATATTTCCCGTGTTTGCTATGATTTCATCGAAACACGATACTAATACCATATTTAAGTATCTAAATGATTTTAAGGTCTTCAGTGCTAACATAAATTGTTGGCCTGCATTTTCGGGCGTTGTGACAGATTTTAGTTTCGCCCTGATAAACGCAGTGTGCTTAGCATTTAATGAATGTTCGCTGGCAAACTATTTACAAAAATGTTATAAGAACTTAGAAGAACATCGTGAAGTAGAAAAACCACATATATTTTTATGTTGCGCTCATCTTGTCAAAACGATGCTGATATTGAGAAATGCGTTTTTCAAGAAAAACGGATCTTGAAAGACATTATAGTCAGTGTAATTTTAATGGATGATTTAAAAACCATAGACGATGTTGTCGCAAATCTCTATATTTTACTTAATACAGAATATTATACACAAAATGTTGTAAACGCTTACAATAATCTTATAAGTCTTTGCCGTGATCGAGATAACATCGATATTTTAGAAAACATGCAGACCGTTACATCATCAAAAATCGATGACGGTAAAGTTAAGGGCAAAGCAAATTACGCTAATGCTTAAAATACTTAATGGAAATACAGTAAACAAATTTAAAGATCCCGCTGTATTTCAATTATTTATTACCAAATACATGACATATTTACCACTGTGGAGTAATTTATTGAAAAGTAATCGAGTAAGTAACTCTCCTGTTGAGAATTATTTTGGACAACTGAAATGTAATATATTAAAAGGCCAACACAATTTAAAATGCACATAGCTAATTAGACATCTGATGCGTGATACTATAGCTATATCGAAAGAAACACTCAATAAAATACCTAAGAAAAACCTTACCAGAATTGGTAATGTTTCCCAAGATGAAGAAATGTGGCAGAAAAAAGGAAAGCCAGTTCATAGTCATTTCGATGCACGATACTTGAAAAAATATCATCAGTCGAAAGTGACATTGAAATAGAAGTATTAGAAAACACTAACTATATTTGCAAATATTGTACACTTGGTACAAGTTATGACGACAAAGTAACAAAGCGGGTTGAATGCGAAGATTGTCTGGAATGGGTGCACCAATCATGTGCTAAAAATTACTTAGATGAAAATTTTGATTCTTCAGGTACATATTATGTATGTTTATATTGTAAAACCAAACAAATATCACCGATTACATCTCCCAAGCCAATCCAGTCGGGAAATTCTGACTGCAGTAGTCATGTAAATCTTGAGGTATTTCCCAATGGATTAGTAACCGACCCAAGTTACTACAAAGTAATGTTAAGAAACGATTATGTCACTAAACTGAATTCTATAGGTAGCTCTAGTTAAGGAATTACGTGCCTCTGATTTTCATTCGCTGAACCCTGAAACACATGTCATAGGTACTGTCATTGATCATGCTTTTCATATTACAAATGAACACAATTATTACGATGTTAAGAATTGTGAAATGTCTTCAATTATAAGTATTTGGACTTAATCAGAACTACGACGTTACCAATTTCAATTGGTCATTTGAAAAGGAAACAGTATTTCCCATATGCATGTATAATCATGATGGTGATAAATATCTTAGGGGCCGTCCATAAATTACGTCATTCTAAATTAGGGGGGGGGGTTTGGTCTGCGGATGACGGTAAATGATAGATGGGGGGGGGGGGGTGTTTCGAAATTGACGTCATTCTTATTTATTTATTTATAGTTTATTTTTCACGTACAAAAAGATTATTTCTAAAAAGAAATTTCTTCCAGCACACCTAGTAAGTGAGACTGCAAATGTGAGAGGCGGCTAAGGCGCATACAATACTAAAATAACTCATAATAAACATACATAAGTAATGCAACATAGATGTACACAAATACAGTAATAACTACAGATAAAATACTCTAACAATAATATTACATATAATACTAGCTGCCCGCCCCGGCTTCGCCCGTGGTACTTAAATGTATTATACATATAAACCTTCTTTAAGAATCAGTCTATCTATTTAAAAAAACCGCATCAAAATCCGTTGCGTAGTTTTAAAGATCTAAGCATACATAGGGACAGACAGCGAAAGCGACTTTGTTTTATACTATGTATTGATAATAAACACAATACTTAAATAATAACTACAACATTACATAATTAATAAAAGTACATAAATACTATACTTATACTTAAATACATGTCTCATACTAAGGAAAGATAATGTTCTTGTGATATTTTGCAAGTATTTAATGGTATTAATTATTGAACTCATTATTTATTTATTTATTACAAGGTCAAGGCATGTCTACATTATTTTTTTAAACTATAAATAACATCGTACCTATGAAAATAGTTTGTATGCGACACTGTGTTTATTAAACGAAGATTGGCGGCGACTCGGCGAATAAAAGAAATCGGCGCTGTTTAAACAAAGTCGGCTTCCTTTGTCTTTGGCGCGCATCGCCACCGCTGCGGACCTGCGGCCTGCGCTCGCTGTCAGTCTGAGTACAAACGTGAACGATGCAACACGTTTATCCGCGCAGATTTTTCCATCACGCGTTTAACGCAAATTCGTTAAATAACAAAATCAGAAAACTATTTTCACTGCTATTTATTACTATAGTCGATCCGCGATGGTTATTGACTTACAACAAGTGCACCAGCGATTATTTTCTGCTGTGAAGAGACGATATTTTGATAAAACCCCTCAAGCCGCACAAAAGCTTTGCGATGAAATATGGCGTAAACTGAAGAGTGAATTTGACCCAAAGAAACAGTGGACGGAACTTGCTAATGCAGCAGAAAGGAAAATTTCGGACCTACTAAAAGATTTACCGGCCATCAGGGAAAACAAAAGCATTACGTCTTTTTTTTCACGACAGAAAGTAAGTCAAAAATTACTCATATTGTAAAGGTATTGTAAAGGTAAAAAAAGATTTGATTGTTTGTACTAAAATATACTTAGAAACTAAGTCCTTCAACAGTTGCATGACGGCGTAACGGGACAGGCACTTGACGTTGAGTGGGTTGAAGACGTGGATGAATCGAGCCAAAACGAATATCGGGAGGATACGGAGATATTACCCGTGATCCAGAATTTAAAAGAATGGGTGAAAACTCCGTGGGAGTTATCCAAAGAAAAGTAAAAAATAAGTAGTTATATTATATCAATGATTATTGCCAAAGTAAAAATAATAAAAGATGATTCTATAACCAAGTGTTTTAATCATATAATACCCTATTTTTCTCAAATCTGCAATGTTTTATTTTGTCAAACTGGTAATGACGTCAATTTTGGGAGAAGGGGGGGGGGGTCATTAAGATATGACGATAGGATGATTATAGGGGGGGGGGGGGGTCTAAAATCTGAAAAAATCGATGACGTAATTTATGGACGGCCCCTTAAATGCCTATGTGTTACAGAAAGACGCATGCTAGACAATCTTGCTTATGAAAATGAACCATTAGGTGTCACTGTCGGGCGACTATTTTAAGTCACTATTGTGAAATTGAGGGTAGGTACCTACCCTGTGGCCCATCAGCTGCAAAAGTGCATGTCGAATGCACAATATGCAGCTGGTAGTACCTAGCGGACGTCATAATCACTTACGCTTCGTAAGCATAATTATCATAGCTCTCCCTATCCCACAGTCAAACTGTGTAAACAGTTTTGAGGGACATTGTATTTATTCTTATGTTCATTATGTAAGATGCTTATTCAATAAACAAAAATTCTATCGCTCTTCTTTCATTTCTACCAGGGTGCGCTTAGCGCGATGCTATGTTTTCTCGGTTCTTCTGTACGGAGTAGAAGCATGGACACTGACTAAGAAAATGTGCAAGCGTTTGGAAGCCTTTGAAATGTGGGTTTACAGAAGAGTCCTGAGAATATCATGGACGGATAGAGTGACTAACGAACGAGTTTTGCAGTTAGTAGATAAAGAGGTGGAGATTTTAAAATCAGTTAAAAAACACAAACTACAGTATTTTGGTCATATCATGCGAAACGAGAAGTATGAACTCCTTCAACTCATAATCCAGGGAAATATCCAAGGGAAACGATCATCCGGACGACGACGTAACTCCTAGCTCAAAAATCTACGAACATGGTTTAATCAAAGCACTCGTTCATTATTCCGCGCGGCTGCATCTAAAGTCCGTATAGCCCTTATGATTGCCAACCTCCGGTAGGAGATGGCACTGGAAGAAGAAGAAGATCGCTCTTCTTTAGTGGCGCGACAGAGTCAGACTGCGTTTCGATCGCCGCGTAGTGTCAACGATTGTCACTTTGGCTAGGTTAGTTGTTCGCACACTGGACACCGCAATAAGTATAGTACGAATCTTCTGAGATGGTTTCTTGGCTTTTGTCGTAATCTGTTAAACAAAAGCCTTTGTTTCTATTATTCCCGGTGGCTAGCTCTCGTCTCCACGGCACGCGCTATAGTCTCAGTGTAGTTAAAAAGCAACTATTATGATAGTTATAAGGTTCAAATCCATAAAAAGCCCTTTCGGAGATAACACGTTTTGTCATCTTCAAATAAAGTTACCTGCATACTGCAAACTGTTTCATAAATGTGAACCTTATTGCTATCTTGATAGTTGCTTTTTGACTACACTGAGACGGGAGCTAGCCGCCGTGAATAATAGAAACAAAGGCTTTTGTTTAACAGATTACGGCAAAAGCCAAAAAACCATCTCAGAAGATTTGTACTATAAGTAGGTACATTTTGAATGACATCTTGAAGTTCGTAAACTGAACACTGTTCCAGCCAAACTTATCCAAAGATTTTAGACACTATAGGCGCACACCTCGGACACTGGCGATCAAATATATATGAAAGAGGTGCCGTTCCTAGCACACAGTCTAAGCTCGTAGTAGGTGCACGCGTACCATGCTTGTATGAGTGAAATATGACAGGTCGTCTGTTCGCGTTCTTGACAGGCGGTAACTGTGAGGTAGCCGAAGGGGGTGGGTGGCACTTTCAGCGGGGAGCGGGAGTGGCCATACTGTACGATAGTGTGCTAGGGGACTCATAACACGGCGCGAGAGCTCGTAAACGAGTTCCAGCTTTCAGTACATTGTGGTATTTGTGCTGAGCGTAAAATTATCTCAAGTAGGTACCTCTCTCATTAGTTTGTGGCGTTTTAGAATACGCTCGCAATTTCTGGTTCTAGTAAGTACCTAACCGTTTGGGGGCGCTGTTCAGACCGTCCATATAATAAATTTCATTTCACATTTCCGCTATCAGCAGGGTTAGCACATGATTGCTGCGAGAGTACGTATATGTCGCCGCGAAAATCCTACGTCTTCTTCTCACTGTATTAATGATATAAGGACGGGTGGTCTAACTCGCGTCGACATACTCTCGCGGCAATCATATGCTAGGCCTACTGAGAAGGTATTCAGAAATGTGGAAAAGTCATTATGGAGGCTCAGATGTTATAACATGTTTTTACAGCCAAAACTCATACAACAGGAAAACCGGAAATTAATATTTTGATTCCCACATTTTACTTCCATCGTGATTATTATCAGACTAAATTATATGAGTGAGTCGGTCGCAGAACACAACTTTTTAAATAAAGAGTTGTGTTGTGCGAATGTATAATTGTATATGTATGTCTTTCCCATCACGGAACAATGGTGTTCCGGACCTTTGGGAGGCGTGCGCGGGGCCGAAGCCAACGCGTAGAGGCCCTTTCGACACTTTAATGAAATGTAAGGGGTACACCGAGCGGATGTTGCCCTTGCCCGTATCATGGGACACACGCAGAGGCAACACCCGCCAGGGTGTAAGGACTATTTGAGAGTTAATGGAATCTAAAATGAACTGGTCTATTTTGATGAAAGTGATGGACTAAATACTGGGCTATGGATAAAAAACCGGACGCCCGCCTAATAAAACGGTATCCAATTTTATTTCCGGCAGACGGTGACTCGTCCCCACAAGATGGGCCCCCACAAAAAGCGACATCCAAGATGGCTCAAGGGCAACACCGGTGTGAGAACTCAAGGGTGTCGAGAGATGTACACCGCTTTCTGCCCAGTGGCTGTTAATTGTATATGTATTATTATTTACGAAACGAAAAGATAAATATTTTGCGAAGACAGGACTGGTCGACTGTTCTCAAAATAAAATATTTTATACAGTGCACGAAATAAATAATGAGATAATTATACAAAAAACATGGACAGAAGTTATTTTTCAATCAAATTTCTATTTAATAAGTCAGGTAGAAATATCACATTTCACATTAGGTATTCTAAGTAATGCTAATACTTAATAGAAGTCATTAAAACACACATATTTTATATTACATTAGTAGGTACACTAAGTCAATGACCCGTACGTAACAAGGAACTCATCCAAAGTGCAAGCCATTTCGAGTAGGATGGATTTTACTTTGCGGACACTTGATGTGTTTTCGTTGTACATTTGATCGAATCAGGACTTGTAAAATAGTATAATCATGACCCTCATTAATACTCCCCCTTAATACTCGAATAAAGCCCCTGTATTGTAAACATCAAAGATGTGACCGATAATGTCCAATTTATACAGGGTGTAAACCTAATACGGGCGAACCTCTTAACGGTGGTGACTATAGGACGTATAAAATGTAATTATATAACTTTTACTTAAAATTGAAATATTTTTTTTATCCATACAAATTAATTCGGCCCGCAACGTAATGCAAACACACTCCCGTTAAACGCTCGTTGACAGTTGTCATTGATTGTCATCGCAACCACGTTTACAGTACATTGCTGCTGAGATTTTTTTCAAAAATTCATTATGGGGTGAAAATTAAGAGTAAATCAAAAACACCTCTTAATTAATGATAACAATATTGAATTATACGCCTGGTTTCATTTATCGCCCTTATTACGTTTACGCGCTGTATACTATCCTATTAGATTTTCTATTGTTTCAAGAAATCGTTTTTCTTTGTTTTTATTTACACCTCGGTATGTGGAACAAAACTCTTGCACTGAACGTTATTATATCACATTACCTTGTATTTATATAGCACTGCATTTCTATGATGGAGATATATAATAAAGAGTTGATAATATCATAAAATCATACTCTCATTTTTCGGCCTTACGTACCTTTCTTTGATCAACTGATAAGAGAAGCTACATTATGATGGTGGTTACGATAATGTTAACATATAGAAGAAATATATCTCTCATTGTTATACTATTTTTGACGAAATTAAAGACGCAAAAGTCACCCCCTTTTTCTTCCATGGGTTTACAACACCCGGGTCTACAACAGTCGACTGTGGGTTTACAACAGTCGACTGTGGGTTCAATTGTGGTATGTGCCTGGAATTTGCCTGCTCTTTAAATTCAAAATTTTATACCATGGACGAAATAAAGCGGTGTCCTATCGTACAGATCCTTCACTTGCCCGCAAAACGACAAATACCTACGCTTTATTTAACTAATACTAATAAGTTACTTCGTAAAACTCAGAAGAATAGTAGGTACGTGCCACACGACTACACAGACGGGCGCGTGGCGCCCCTTGATCCATTGAAATCGTATCAATTAAGGGGTGTCGCCTTGCATAAAATGAGGTAGTTCTAATGTGTATTATATATTATTAGAGATGAAATAGTAATGTCAAATCCAAGTTTTCCACCTCGAAAGCCCATGGGGTCATAATTAAATTCATGAAAATCCGTAAAATTTTATGACTTTTTCTGACTTTTGTTAACCCTTAACACGGCAAGACATGAAGTAATGTAACAATGTATCTCTTTGCATGTTTTTAGGTATAGTTATGGGTCAAAACGAACCATTTTTTAGAAAAAATAAATAAAAGTATTTTGAAAGTAGGATTTTCAGGACGTCCGTTAAAACGGAAATTGCCAGGAATCTCACTGAGTGATGGCTCCAAAGGTAGTCCTAAAAAATTTATAGTTTAAAAAACACTAGAGAAACACGCTTTTAAATGCACGTAAAAGCCAAAAATAAATTTTGGATCGTTCAAGTTGTCTCTATTTCTGGGAAGAAGAGTAAACTAAGTGCTTTAAATTATAATATTTGATTGTAAAAGCGTGGGGCGCTGCAGTCATGCTGCAACTCCGGTTAGCGCGCCAATCTGTGTAAATTGCTTCTCGTAACATAGCTTAACTTGATTTCTCAGTAAGTTATACAAAAAGTCTTTCCTGTTACAGCGCCCCACGCTGCGCCAGCGCCACACACCAAGATTATCGCAATAAAGTTGTTAAGTAGTTAATTTATTTAATTTTCATTTTTATTTCATTTTATATTTTATTGAGCCCGCATTCTCTCCATCTCCGCCAGTGTGTCTGTATTGCATGGTGTTTTACCTGTTAGCTAAGAAAAAAATTAGCTCTTCTATTTGGTGAGCAATAAGTGATTTTACTCTACTTAGAGCCACATGCGCCTGTAAAACCGCAAAAGTACGGAACCCTAAGTTGTGTTGAGCCTCGCCTTGGGCGCCAGCACAATAGATCAGTGCCGGCCTGTGCAATAGATCAGGGTTGTGTGGGTCGGTTGAGCGAGTTTGAGTTTCGGCAGCCTTGGGAAGAAATTACAGTATGTACTTAGGAAAAAAAATCGCGAGCGCAGCGAGCGCGAATTTTTTTTCATAGTGGTGCGGTAATTTTATTGGTTTATTTATTTAATGGCTTATTTCGCTCTTAAGGGTCTCAAGAAAACCCTAACCTAACTTATTTGAAATAGGTACTGTCTTCTTCTGTTTTCTGGGTCTATCTTTTTGGTGGAGGGCTTCGCCCACCGACCCCCATTGTGGGTGCTTCGGCCCCGTCCACCATCTAAGTTTTGTTATCAATTTTTGTTTTGTAAGTTTGTCGACCCTAGCTCGCAAAGTGGGCTCCCTCCTTGAAGGGGTTACGCCGCCTGTCCCCCATTTTGGTTTTGTTGTCAGCTTTTGTTTTGTAAGCGTGTCGACGTTAGCCCACGAAGTGGGCTTCGCCCCCCGAGCCCCCCTTATTTTTGCTCTTAAGGGTCACAAAAAAACCCTAACCCAACTTGTTTTAAATACTATGTTGATATTTCTTTTATGCGGGGGGCTTCGCCCCCCCGAGCCCCCCTTATTTTTGCTCTTAAGGATCACAAGAAAACCCTAACCCAACTTATTTTAAATACTACGTCGATCTTTCTGTTTGGCGGGGAGCTTCGCCCCCCGAGCCTCCCTTATTTTTGCTCTTAAGGGTCACAAGAAAACCCTAACCTAACTTATTTTAATTACTATGTCGATATTTCTTTTATGCGGGGGGCTTCGCCCCCCCGAGCCACCCTTATTGTTGCTCTTAAGGGTCACAAGAAAACCCTAACCCAACTTATTTTAAATACTACGTCAATCTTTCTGTTTGGCGGGGAGCTTCGCCCCCCGAGTAGAGATGGGCGCTGACGGGTAAATACCGGGAAAATACCCATATCTACCCAATCTACCCGGTATTTACCCGTATCTACCCAAATGAGCGGGTATAAAAAATAATCTATGAAATTAAAGATTATTCTTAATTTACATGACTGAAATATATTTTTCTACTAAAATAAATATATATATTTGACTAACTAATATTAAAATGTTAACAGAGATTCCAAATATTCCATATATCATGTGTAATTTACCACATTCAATTAAAAAGTTGTATTCCCCAGATGTTTTAGGCCCACTAAGTATTCAAATAACTTACTTAACTTAAACACGGTGGACAGACAAATTCAAATTCATTAGCCAATGAGGTCACAGCTTTGCAAAACGCCAGGTAGGTGCATCCGTATTGAAAGGGTGCAATAAGTCACTTGACCGGGTCAGTTACTTTTTTTTATTTTTATTTATGGGATATTTATACTTTAGTTTGTACTTAGTTAAACAAGCGCCACGTCCATGTGTGATTTTAATTAACACTTGCTTTGAATTCGGACTGTAATAATGCCTTCTATGTGACTTCGGCTAGATACTGGACTTCGGCTAGGTAGTAAGCTTTACCAAACAAACAGCAAGTAACATTTTAGTGCTATAATTTTGGTTTTCGACGCTAAAAGCTACTATAGATGTCGTATAAAGGTTTTCGGCGTGACCGCCTGTCGTATAAAAGCCTCCAGTAACACCTTTTAGCTCTATAAGCTTGTACCGCTAAAAGGTGTTATTAGGAAGTGATGTAAACGTTTATATCACCATTTTATAGAGCCGCTATAGGCCTGGTCTATAACAGGATCAAATATGACTACTATAGGTCTATATTATTGTATAAGTAATAGTGTTAAGAATCACTGCTATGCAATGCAATCAATTTGCGCTACTAAGGTTCCCGACAAGCCGCTATAGTTGTTGCGTTATACAGCTAAAAGGTGTTATTAGGAAGTGATGTAAACGTTTATATCACCATTTTATAGAGCCGCTATAGGCCTGGTCTATAACAGGATCAAATATGACTATTATAGAACAATATTACTGTATAATGGTGTTAGAAATCACTGTTATGCAATCAATTTGCGCTATTAAGTTTACCAACAAGCCGCTTATAGTATTTTTAGTAGTTGTGTTTTAACAGATTTAAAACCTAACTATACCACTATTTTGGGATATAGTGGCTTTGGAAAACACTGCTATAGTATTTAACACTGTATAGTAGTGATATGAATACCATTATAGAGCTATTTTTATAATGAAGTTTTCAGGATACGTTTATAATTATAGCTTTGAAAAGGTTATAGTCGTTTTCTAATGCCTTTTATATCTCATCGCCGTATACGCCACAATGACTCTTTAAATATCACAGACCTGTTGAATAATGATTTCGGTATCTCTTTTAAAACACAATAGCGTTATAGCTGAGTTTACTATATGTTTTATAAACCAAATCAGATATATAAGAGTAGAAAACGATTACTTTTAAATGACAATTTTGACCTTAAAAGGCTGCTTTATGGTGTTTATACATCGTAATTATGAAATCAGGCCAAAGATGCGGTATCTGGTTCCGTACAGTGTTTTTCTAGAAATTAACTTTAAAAATACACATAGCGACCAATTGTAGTTTAGATTTGTCATACTAAAAAGAAAACAACATTTATTAATACTGTTTAAAAGATCTTTCTATAGTAAAACATTGAAAACAAATATTGTTTTCTATATAAAGAACTTATAAGTTAAACTGGATCATAGTTAAATTCTCATGCAACCCTAATTGAATCCACGATGGCGGGCTTATGGCAGTGAATGCGTATGATAAGTGATATAGTCGAACTATAAAAGCGTATGTTTTACTTCTTGGATCCATAGTAGAAACTATGGTGCCAATAATTTTATTGTATTAAATTATATTTATTTATTTTATTCAAAACATGTACAAATCGAGGGCGCATTTAAAATACTCCATTAAACTAATATTCTTTTAACGGTAAAATTTCCATCGCATACCTTTTTGCAGTAATGATGGAAGTATACGAAATCCAAATTATGTTAATTGACACTAAACTTCACAAGTTCACACGCCACTTTTCGTTAAGTTCCTCGTTTAGAACAGTTTTTGTTAAATATTACACACATTAAATTATTTTAGAAATTTCGCATTAAAAGGGACGGCAACTGCTATAATAGAACAAAATAACCTGTATAACGGAATCTCAAATGCTACTATAGCATACATTGATACTATAATAGCGTTAGCGTTGTGTCCTCTATGTCAACAAATTAGCACAATAGTCATCATTACATCACCATTATAGACCTTAAACGTCACGGATGATACTGCTATAGGCCTATTATATCACTAAATGGCTGCATAATTGCGCCAAATCGGCTCTACAGTACCAATATAGACTATTTATAGGACCATTTAGTGTGATTTAATTTGGTGTCCTCGACCACTATAGAACCAGAAATTGTTATTTGAGAGGAACTATAATAAGCACACAAAATTTCATCCCCATCGGTTCAGCCGTTTAGGAGGAGGAGGTAACAAACACACAAGCATGTCAATGATATTTAACAAATTCCTTATTCAATACAAATACTTCGATATATGTTTATAGAACTATATTAATAAAATATAAATATATTATACAATACCAAGAAAACATTTTTTCACGATTAAATTCAATTTATGACCCATTTTATTACAATATTTATTTATACCCACCCATTAGGGTAGAAAAGGTAAATATCGGGTAGATTGGGTAAATACCCGGTAAATACCCGATATCTACCCCGGGTATTTTCCCGCCGCCCATCTCTACCCCCGAGCCTCCCTTATTTTTGCTCTTAAGGGTCACAAGAAAACCCTAACCTAACTTATTTTAATTACTATGTCGATATTTCTTTTATGCGGGGGGCTTCGCCCCCCGAGCCCCCTTATTGTTGCTCTTAAGGGTCACAAGAAAACCCAATCCAACTTATTTTAAATACTATGTTGATATTTCTTTTATGCGGGGGGCTTCGCCCCCCGAGCCCCACTTATTGTTGCTCTTAAGGGTCACAAGAAAACCCTAATCCAACTTATTTTAATTACTATGTTGATATTTCTTTTATGCGGGGGCTTCGCTCCCCGAGCCCCCCTTATTTTTGCTCTTAAGGGTCACAAGGAAACCCTAATCCAACTTATTTTAAATACTATGTTGATATTTCTTCTATGCGGGGGGCTTCGCCCCCCGAGCCCCCCTTATTTTAGCTCTTAAGGGTCACAAGAAAACCCTAACCCAACTTATTTTAAATACTATGTTGATATTTCTTTTATGCGCCCCCGAGCCCCCCTTATTGTTGCTCTTAAGGGTCACATTAACCCTAATCCAACTTATTTAAATACTACATTGATCTTTCTTTTTGGCGGGGGGCTTCGCCCCCCGAGCCCCCCTTATTTTTGCTCTTAAGGGTCACAAGAAAACCCTAATCCAACTTATTTTAAATACTACATTGATCTTTCTTTTTGGAGGGGGCTTCGCCCCCGAGCCCCCCCCTTATTGTTGCTCTTAAGGGTCACAAGAAAAACCCTAACCCAACTTATTTTAAATACTATGTTGATATTTCTTTTATGCGGGGGGCTTCGCCCCCCAAGGCCCCCTTATTGTTGCTCTTAAGGGTCACAAGAAAAACCCTAAACCAACTTATTTTAAATACTATGTTGATATTTCTTTTATGCGGGGGGCTTCGCCCCCCCGAGCCCGCCTTATTGTTGCTCTTAAGGGTCACAATAAAACCCTAATCCAACTTATTTAAATACTACATTGATCTTTCTTTTTGGCCGGGGGCTTCGCCCCCCGAGCCCCCCTTATTTTTGCTCTTAAGGGTCACAAGAAAACCCTAATCCAACTTATTTTAAATACTACATTGATCTTTCTTTTTGGCGGGGGGCTTCGCCCCCCGAGCCCCCCTTATTGTTGCTCTTAAGGGTCACAAGAAAAACCCTAACCCAACTTATTTTAAATACTATGTTGATATTTCTTTTATGCGGGGGGCTTCGCCCCCCAAGGCCCCCTTATTGTTGCTCTTAAGGGTCACAAGAAAAACCCTAAACCAACTTATTTTAAATACTATGTTGATATTTCTTTTATGCGGGGGGCTTCGCCCCCCCGAGCCCGCCTTATTGTTGCTCTTAAGGGTCACAATAAAACCCTAATCCAACTTATTTTAAATACTACATTGATCTTTCTTTTTGGCGGGGGGCTCGCCCCCCGAGCCCCCCTTATTTTTGCTCTTAAGGGTCACAAGAAAACCCTAACCTAATTTATTTTAAATACTATGTTGATATTTCTTTTATGCGGGGGGCTTCGCCCCCAGAGCCCCCCTCATTTTTGCTCTTAAGGGTCACAAGAAAACCCTAATCCAACTTATTTTAAATACTACGTTGATCTTTCTTTTTGGGGGGGGCTTCGCCCCCCGAGCCCCCCTTATTTTTGCTCTTAAGGGTCACAAGAAAACCCTAACCCAATTTATTTTAAATACTATGTTGATATTTCTTTTATGCAGGGGGCTTCGCCCCCGAGCCCCCCTTATTGTTGCTCTTAAGCGTCACAAGAAAACCCTAATCCAACTTATTTTAAATACTTTGTTGATATTTCTTTTATGCGGGGGGCTTCGCCCCACGAGCCCCCCTTATTTTTGCTCTTAAGGGTCACAAGAAAACCCTAACCCAACTTATTTTAAATATTATGTTGATATTTCTTTTATGCGGGGCCTGCGGGTGGCTTCGCCCCCCGAGCCCCCCTTATTTTTGCTCTTAAGGGTCACAAGAAAACCCTAATACCAACTTATTTTAAATACCATGTTGTTATTTCTTTTATGCAGGGGGCTTCGCCCTCCGAGCCCCCCTTATTGTTGCCCTTAAGGGTCACAAGAAAACCCTAACATAACTTATTGTAGATACTTAATTAGTGTTCCAAACTCTTTGCAGAATTGAAATATGTAGTATAGATTTTTCCTGTCATTTTGGCATATGTTTTTTGTTTAGTTATAAATTGTCATTGATTGTGTTTGGTTTTGCAATCTCATAATATTTATTAAATATACATTTAAAAGGTAAACAGCAGTTATCATTCGTAATTAGTTCCATACAGTCCATCTCCGTCTTTTTCATTGGTCATTCGCCCCATTTATTCAGTGCCTATTTAGTTTCTGACAGTTCCGTTTACGTGTTTACATTTCATTTTGTTTCATTGTTTACATTCATATATTCACGTAGTTCTCATCGTATGATCACCCGTAGCAAAAGTAAAATAATGTCGGCTAATCCCGATGCCTTTTTAGCACCTCCACAGCCTCACAGCTCTGTTCCGCAAGGCGACAGGGCACCTAGCGTTCACACGGCGCAAAGCAAAAGCAAATCTTCTCGTTCTTCGGCGACCGTAAAAGCACAAAAAGCTGCGGCTGAAGCGATCGCTCTGCGCCGCCGCCTGGAACGACAGCAGCAGCTCGCCGCCCACGAGCGCGACCGTGAGCAGGTGCTCGCCCAGCGGGAGCGCAAGCGCGAAGAGGCGCTCGCCGCGTGGGAGCGCGAGCGCGAAGAGGCGCTCGCCGCGCGGGAGCGCGAACGAGAACTTCAACTTGCGGAGCTGCAACGGCAGGTCGAAGAGTGTGAGCTGCAAGCTGAACTCCAAGCTATTGATGCCGAGGCAGGGAGTAGCTGCGCAGGTCGTAGCCATTCAGATCAGGTGAGCGTGAATAGAACAAAAAAATGGGTTGAAAACCATCCATTCAATGACAATTGTGGTGATAGGGACATGGACATTCCGTTCAATGACAATTGTGGTGATAGGGACATCCCTGCAGTAGGATGCGAACCTCTCTCAGGTCCATCTCCCGGCCATACGGTACCACCACCGATGGCCACTCGGGTACCTGCATTCCCTATGAACCTCCTTAATCGTCAATCGGAACCGGCAGTAGGATGCGAACCTCTTTTAGGTCCATCTCCCGGCCATACGGTACCATCACCGATGGCCACTCGGGTATCTGCATTCCCTATTAACCCCTTCATCGTCAATCAGAACCGGTAAATGCCACCAAAGCGTCCGAGGCGGCCGGCTATATGCCCCCGCTCTTCCCCACGGAGCTTGGCCAACCTGTTCTCCTGCAAGCGGTAGCCGACACCGCGGCCGCAGCGAAGGCTCTCGCTTCAGCTTCCAGTGTAAAGAAACTGGAATTACCTCAATTTTTTGGTAACACGCTGCAATGGTTACAATTCAAACGTATATATAACGTAACTAAAAATAACTTTTCTCCTCTAGACAACATAAATCGGCTCCACAATGCGCTCCGCGGCCCCGCCCGGGACGCCGTCGCGGCGCTGCTGATGTCCACGGAGGACCCGGAGGAGGTGATGCGCGCTCTCGAGGACAACTTCGCCCGCCCCGAGCTCATCGTCTACAAAGAGGTCAGTTCTTTAAAAACCTTCCTCGTCTGGGAAACGACTTGAAAGAACTAGGAGTACTGTCGAATAAGGTACGCAATTCTATTTCTACAATCAAGTTATTAAACCATTTAGAGTACTTGTACTCTCCTGAGCTATATCACGCCGTTTTAGGGAAACTAAACCCTACAATGAAAATTCGGTGGACAGACTTTGCCACGCTTGATGCCACAGGACGTCCTAAGCTCGAAATATTGTCTGATTTTTTAAAACGCGAGTTCGATCAACATATTCGTTTCGGCTTGTCACCAGAGTTTATTGCTACACAACCGCAATATGTCGCTGAAAAAACACATAAGCGCGAAATCATTCACAATATTTTTACGCAATCAAAGTCGTCATCGAAAGTCAAACATATTAAAAAAGAAATATGCGCATTTTGTGATAATGATCACGATATAAAAGATTGTTCAAAATTCAATTCTTTATCTGTTGATGAACGATGGCAGTGGTTACGTGAAGCCAAAGTTTGCTATAGGTGTTTAAAGGCTAGTCCACACCAGTGGAATACGTGTCGGGTGAGGCCGTGCGGCGTTGACGGCTGCCCACTTCGTCACAACGCGCTTCTTCATAAACAATTGTCAGCGGCTCCACTAGTCAACGTTATTCACGCCCAGGAAACCAACAATAACCCCACGTCATCTCACCAACCTACCGACGAAAAGGTAATAGTGTATACTACCTCTACCGGCACACAAAAGTCAAATGCAAAAGTAGCTCCCTGTTCCCGAGCTCACTTAAAGATCTTACCTGTCACTGTCACGGGGCCTGCCGGGTCCTGTAACGTCTACGCGTTCCTTGATGACGGTAGTACTGCTAGTCTCATAGATTCCAGCATTGCCACGCGTATAGGAGCGACTGGGCCAAAACAGACCATAACGGTAAACGGTGTGTGCCAACTCCAATGTGAGGCTACTATATCATACGTAGATTTTCAAATTAAAGGTAGGTACACAAATGAGACCTTTTCAGTGAGAAATGCTCGATGCGTGGATTCTTTAGGTTTGCGGACGCAGTCACTCAAACGTGAAGCGCTTGAATCCTTTTCACATTTGACTGACTTAGTCGACGTTCTAACATACGAAAGCGCTACACCGACTGTTTTAATAGGCGCCGAACATTGGTACTTATCAATCGCTCGTGCTGTTTGTGTCGGCGGTATTAACGAGCCAGCCGCCTGTTTAACAGCACTAGGATGGACTTTGTACGGCGTTGTCTCTAGTAAGACCAAGTTAGTTGAATTTATTAATTACACACACACAGAAATAAATAATGATGAAAACTTGGAGTCTCTAATCAAAGAACAATACAAACTAGACTCTATAGGAATCACAAAAACGGAAACATTGCATAGCAAACTAGACCAGCGCGCAGTCGACATTTTGGAAGCAACTGCCATACGACTGCCCACTGGTCGATTTGAAGTAGGCATGCCTTGGCGTGACGGTATACAGCGTGTTCCTGATAGTTACCCACAGGCGATGTCACGTTTTTTAAGTTTGGAGCGGCGCATGTGCAAAGAGCTCGATTTTGCTAAGTCATATAATACATTTATTAACAATATGATAACAAAAGGTTACGCCGAGGAATGTACACCAGAGACCTACTACGCGCAGTACAATAACAAATCTGACAACATTCGCCTCTACCTTCCTCATTTCGGTGTTTACCACCCTCAAAAACAAAAGGTTCGTGTAGTCCATGACGCAGCAGCCAAGAATGAAGGAGTCAGCCTGAATTCCTTATTGCTATCAGGTCCTGATCTTCTTCAACCTCTGCTGAAAGTCCTGTTTCGCTTTAGGGAATGTCGTGTGGGAATAACCGCAGATATTAAAGAGATGTTTCCCCAAGTGCGAGTAAGAGAGCAAGATAGGGACGCTCTTCAATTTCTGTGGAGACCCGATAAAACGATCGCTATTAAGGAGTACAGAATGACGTCTGTCATCTTCGGCGCCTGCTGTAGCCCCTTTATCGCGCAATTTATAAAAAACAAAAACGCTCCTGAACATGCCGATTTATACCCGCTAGCTGTGGACGCCATTTTGTTCAACCACTACATGGATGACTATATTGACTCTCAAGATGGCGTCGACGAAGCGGCTCAGTTAGCGGCAGACATTGTTACCGTGCACAATGCTGCTTGTTTCGAGATGCGAGGATGGATTTCTAACGCGCCAGAGGCCCTAAAACTTGTCCCCGAGGACCTTAGAGCCACTCAGCCGTTAGAAATCGATCTTGGGGAATCCGCCAACAGCATCCGAGCCCTAGGCATAGCGTGGAACCCTACTTTAGACATGTTAGGTTTTCGCACAGGTTTACTTGAAACCGTTCCTAGTTCACTAACAAAACGAAAAGTTCTGTCACATGTCATGCGCGTGTACGACCCATTGGGTCTTTTAGGTCCTATAGTTATAAAGGGACGAATTTTGTTCCAACAGACTTGGAGATCTAACATTGATTGGGACACCGAACTCCCACAGACCGAATCATCTAAGTGGTTTGAATGGTTCCAAGAACTTTTAAAAGTTTCTTCGTTGAAGATCCCGCGTTGGTATTCAAAAATAAAAGGCTCGGAACCTTCATATCGAGAACTGCATGTTTTTGCGGATGCGAGTGAGCTTGCCTACGCCTGTGTCGCATATTGGCGCTTAGTGTACCCTGACGGCAGCATCGAGCTCATTCTCATCGCAAGTAAAACGAGGGTCTCCCCACTTAAACCTATATCTATCCCGCGATTGGAGTTACAAGCCGCTTTGATAGCTTCTCGATTAGCACTCGTTATCAAGGACAGCCATCGTAAAAAACCAACACGTACATATTTTTGGACCGATTCGATGACTGTCCTCCAATGGTTGCGTAGTGATGCACGAGCGTTTAAGCCTTTTGTTGCCCACCGCCTAGGTGAAATATTAGAAAATTCTGCTGTCAAAGACTGGCACTGGGTACCGACAGACTTAAATGTGGCTGATGACGCAACTAGACTTCGTCCAATTATTCTAACCCTTTCACATCGGTGGTTTTTTGGCCCATCATTTCTTTTAAAGTCCCCCGAGGACTGGCCCACAGAGCCACTTAATGTCACATCAAACCTCGAAGAACTTAAATGCCAACCAATTGAGTCGGTGGCGGTAACTTCAGTTAATGGCGTTTTGCCAAATCCGGTCACAGCAAATCTAGAATATTTTAATGACTGGCTCCGGTTATTACGTGCCACAGCCCGGGTACATCAAGCTGTGGCAATTTTCGGCAACATTTTGGCCTCAATTAGAAATTCTAAAGTAAAAAATGGAGCGGTTCCTTCTCGCTCGCGTTGTTCATCAACGTCCACCACTCACACACCTTTGAACGCAGACCTAATAAAAGCCGCTGAAAGGCATATTTTGCAACGGATTCAACTGGATAGCTTTTCCGAAGAGTTCCACTGTATTATCAACTCAAAACCGATTCCTTCAAATAGCCGTCTCACCAAACTATCACCCTCTCTGGGAGAAGATAATTTAATTCACTTGGCTGGAAGGATAAAAGCGGTAGAAGATATTGACCCAGAAACACGATCTCCTATATTACTAGATGGTCGTCACCCGATCGCACGGTTGTTAGTACAATTATATCACAGACGAGCAGGGCACGCCAACAATGAATACGTCATTAATGACATAAGACAAAGATTCTGGCTTCTGAGGCTTCGAGATACAGTCAGATCAGTCGCTCATAAATGCTTGTTTTGCAAGATTCGCAAATCGAAGCCTATGAACCCCGCCACTGGAGACCTGCCACCTCAAAGGCTCGCACACCACCAGAGGGCATTCACCTTTACCGGCTTAGATTATTTCGGCCCTGTCAATGTCACAGTGGGTCGCCGCCATGAAAAACGTTATGTAGCCCTTTATACATGTCTCACAACACGGGCATTACACCTGGAATTGGTACACAGCCTTTCATCTGACTCTGCCATAATGAGCTTGAGGCGTTTTATTGCCCGAAGAGGTATCCCTAATACAATTTACTCAGACAACGGGACCGCCTTCGTTGGAGCAGACCGCATTCTACGCCAATTCTACTCAGATGGTATGAAAAAAGAAGCAGCGACTAGAGGAATCAGGTGGAGTTTTATCCCCGCAGCTGCACCTTCGTTTGGAGGATGCTGGGAGCGTTTGGTAAGAACAGTAAAAGTGGCGCTGAAAGCAACGCTTAACGAAAGGTTCCCTAAAGAGGAGACATTGATGACGTTACTAATGGAAGCCGAAGCGATTGCAAATTCTCGCCCACTAACACATGTGTCTACAGACCCAGAGGATCCTACGGCCCTTACGCCTTTCCACTTCCTGATTGGAAGCCCTTCTAATCAAACACTGCCATCTGCCTTAGAAGACCGTGACCTTTTCGGACGCTCTGAGTGGAAAAAGGCAATCAGGTTATCAGACCACTTTTGGAAGCGCTGGGTGCGTGAGGTATTGCCAACAATGCAAACGCGAGTAAACGTAAAGGGAGATCGTGGGCAAGAACTACAAATAGGAGATGTGGTGATAATAGTGGACGAATCACTACCTCGCGGAACATGGCCAAAAGGAAGGATAACGAATATGTTTCCCGGAAAAGATGGCGTAAACAGGGTGGTGGACGTTGCAACCGCTGGGGGTACGTTACGCCGTCCCCTCAAAAAGTTGATTAGAATAACCTAAGACTAAGACTGACATTAGTAAGTAGGTTATTTAAGATTTAGGTTAGTTGGTGCATAGCTGCACGAGGGGCAGGATGTTCTAAACTCTTTGCAGAATTGAAATATGTAGTATAGATTTTTCCTGTCATTTTGGCATATGTTTTTTGTTTAGTTATAAATTGTCATTGATTGTGTTTGGTTTTGCAATCTCATAATATTTATTAAATATACATTTAAAAGGTAAACAGCAGTTATCATTCGTAATTAGTTCCATACAGTCCATCTCCGTCTTTTTCAATTAGTCTTTCTTTTTTCCGCTCATAAGGGTCGCAAGAAAACCCTAACCTATGTAACTTAGCCCTCGCTTCGCTTCGAGCAATAATAGGTTTGTTATAACGTTGAAAACGTAACGTTCAAAATTTATTACGTGGCCTTTCTTACAAGCGCAAACAGAACTATGATACGATATGCCATCATGGAATGCCATTGCCTATCTTCGGGCTTCATTATCAGACCTTGAAACTTAATCGTGGTCAAAGTTCATTACAAGACTTTTCTAAGAAACCCAAAAACAGCTATGATTCGATGCTCCATCATGTAGTTCCAGTTCATATCTTCCTGCTTCATCATCAGACCTTGAAACCTAATCATAGTCAAAGTCCATTACGAGACTTTTCTTAGAAACCCAAAAACAGCTACGATACGATGTTCCATCATGTAGTTCTAGTTCATATCTTCCGGCTCCATCATCAGATCAGTTCAAAAGTACCATATTATTGTATTGTCATCAGAACTACATATAGCTGCCAATTTTCATTACGCTACGACCCCTGAAAGATGGTTAAATTAGCTCCCTTAGATTCCATTACATAGTTACATACACGACGACCTAATAAAAGCGTGTTAAAAACGGACAACGCCGTCATAAGGTGTCCCAGAATAAAAATTAAATTACGTATTATAAAGTGAAAAAACCTTAAATTATTAAAATAACACACTACTAAATAATTAAAAACATTTAAAAAATTATCAGAAGATTAACCCTTAGAGTCGCAACATTTTTTTTAATGTAAAGCAGTTTTTAAATGTTTTTTTAGATTTATTATAGTGACAAAGTAAGTGTAAAAAATACAAAAAAAATTCTATAGCTTGTAAATACCTAAATAATCTACGTATAGAATAATATACGTTGTCAACAACTCAACAAAAAACGATCCTGGGTATATGTATACTATTCTAAGCAATACTATACTTCCTATGCAATGTGATGGTAAGTAACAAAGCAGTTTCTTATCTTCACGTAGCACAAATGCACATCACATTTCGTGCATTTTGTACTTGCCTGACCGTTCATAACGGATTTTTTTCAGGCGGTCATTTTGTTTCTTTATATTAGCCAGTTTATAGTGACGTCGTCTCAGAAGCCATGCGTTATTGATACACGTAACTATATCAATAATTTGAAAAAAAGATATTTAAGTACAACCAACGCATGGAAATTAATTTCGGTACTATACAATGCTATCAGCATAGCTGCGAGATCCACCCCTCCCGTGGCGATTGTAATGAATGACGAACAGTTTGTCCTTTAGTACCGTTTCGTGACTAAAAATTGGTAACCGGGAAACGGGAAAAGAATCCCAAATCGTAACGTTTGGTAACCAGCTTCGAAACGGGAAGAAGCATCCCGTGTTGAAACTGGTTACAAAATGAGACTAAATCATTACCGATTCGTATAGCCATTGTTGGTAACCAGCTTCCAAACGGAAAAAAATGGTTACAAAATGGGACTTTTTTTACCGTCATGAATACCTACATGATTTATTCAAATAATGCTGACATTGAGTAATTTTTTAGGGTTTCGTAGTCAACTAGGTTGACTATAGGAACCCTTATAGTTTCGCTCTGTTCGTCTGTCCGTATCTACCGTATCCGTCTTAGCTTTTATTTGGTAGAAAGTCCGATCAGTACCTAACTCGGGCCCAATACGTAACCAGCTACAAACAGGGAATTCTATATTCCCGTTCTGTAGCCAGTTAGAAAAATTAGTAACCAAACGGTACCACGCTGGCCCAGTTCGTAACCGGCTACAAACCGGGAATCTTGATTTCCATTTTGTAGCCTACGAGAATAGGCAAATTCCCATAAAATGATGGGCTCTTTGTATTGAGGCCATTAAAATGCAGTTTTGCCTGGATTTGTAATTAAAATAGGTATTAATAAGTCTTTATTACTCTAAACAGTTTTAAAGTTATTTAGAGTCGTAGTCGCAACGTATAGTATGCCATACGGAACAAATCAGACTTCATTCACAGGAGTGTTGGCAACGTATAGTATACTAAACCGTGTTGGAAATATGACAATAAAACGTAACTACAATGTATCCGACACAAAAATATTGCATTGAAAGATAGGTTATTATCATTCCCATACAGGGCACTGCTTTCTTTGGTTGAATTCTAAGAAATTTTATTAAATTATGTTAATTTACCTTATGACTCCGCAAAGATTTTCTCATGGTCGCACAATTCGTCTAATTGTGTTATTATCGAGCACTAATACACGTCAAGGTATTTTAATGCAAATTCTACCCACCTTTATAAATTGTACTACAAAATTCATTCCTCTTTAAACATTGGCGCAGTACCCTATTTATTTTTTTATTTGTTTTGTATAGCATGATATACAAAGTGACTCTAAGGGTTAAAAAAGACACATGACAACCTAAAAACTATTAAGTTTATAAATGTTATTATGATACCTATACAATCAAAACATAATCATCCCTTAGCCTGAACCCCAATGTTCTTATCTAATTTATAATTTCTATGGACCAGAACATAATTCTTCTCATTTAGTTTACTTATCAATGAGTTTCAATATTATAACTATTGAAAAAGTAAGGTAGGTAGTCAATAAATACCTTCCCTTCTGAAATACACGTTTTTTATTTAGTGATTCAAAATGCCACCTTTTATGAAAATGTTAACTAAAACCTAAATATTTTTAAGCTGTTATGCCGATAGTAATATAGTAATTCACATTTAAGACATATTATGTATATTGGTAGGTATACGGAATTAAAAATAATCTCGTTTCGAACTCTGTACAACATCTGTCTGAACAAGAAATTATGTTTTCACGTCTGCCCCAATTGTAATGTGTAAAACTACCCACATTTAAAAATATTTAATAAATTTGTAAGTTTCAAAGCTACGGCTAATTATATATTACAATTATTGTAAGTATTAAGACTAAATACGTAAATATTCAAACCATTCATTGTGGTCTCACAGTCTTGACTTTCTTGTTTTTTTATTAGATTGACGACTAAATTCTGAGCACAGGACAAGTTAACTTTCACATTAAAAATTACATATTTCTTGATCATATTGGCATCCGGCAACATACTGGGATCATATTGATTCTCCTTAGCCAGAAATAGAAGCTGATATATAATTTTATTGCGTATATCCATAACATACTCCATGACTGCAGACTCTTGGTCCTTGGTGTTTGACATTAGGTATGGAAAGCTTTGCCAGAATATAAATGATTTCCTTAGTCTCTACACATGGGAAACTTTACATTTTTAAGTCTGTTCTGAATTTTGTGGTGAGTCATTCAGCATTTTAAAGACCTAAAGGATCAGAAGATCTTTTTCATCAGCTTGAAGAGGTTTCATGGGTCAAAATTGTTTATACTGCTAATTAAAGGCGGATTTTGCATATGCTAATAAAAACCCACGTTATGTGAATTTAGTATTAAAGCATGGTTTGCATTCAGACCCAGTAATTATAAAAAACCGGCCAAGTGCGAGTCGGGCTCGCGCACAAAGGGTTCCGTAGCAGCAAATATAATAAACCAATAACTTAACCAAAATTACAGTTAAATCAACCTATCTCAAAAACTATAAGAGATACTTTGATCAAACCAAAAATCGTTGAAAGAGTTAATTAGCATGCATCACCTCTATTTTTTTTTAGAATTTTATACCCCGTAGTTATAAAAATAGAGGGGGGGGACATACTTTTTACGACTTTGAGAGCTGATATCTCAAAAACCGTTCACTTTAAGAAAAATGTTTTTTAGAAAACTTTATATCATTTTAAAAGACCTTTCCATTGATACCCCACACGGGTATGTACATCGAAAAAAAAATTTTCATCCCTCAGTTACATGTATGGGGGCCCCACCCCCAATTCTTTTTTTTACTATTTAGTGTCATAATTTTGTAGCGGTTCATACAACACATATTCCCATCAAATTTCATCACTGTAGTACTTATAGTTTCCGAGTAAATCGGCTGTGACAGACGGACAGACGGACAGACGGACAGACGGACAGACGGACATGACGAAACTATAAGGGTTCCGTTTTTGCCATTTTGGCTACGGAACCCTAAAAACAATTAAGAATTTAATAAAAAACGTATTTAACCCATTTAAGGCAATGTCCGTTTTCTGTCACTATTTTCATTGCCCATAAGTCGGCACTGTCCGTTTTTTAGGACATGCTAGATGGTTACTTGGTTACCAGTAATATCGGCAATGTCACAAAATTGTGACACGATATATTTCACAATTTCTGAATATGAAAAAATAAATTATTGAATCAACTCTATACACGAAACTAAAGTTTAACTCGTCTAGTAACAAAATCAACAGAAACAGTACACCTGCATGAATTAGTTTATATTTTATGACGTCACAAATGCACTTCGCCGCATATTCCGAAAATTCGAAATTTCAGCTGTCGCTTGCGCATAAACCGAATGTTGCCTAGTCATACTATAAGCTCGAAGATGTAGTATTTTTCTTACACTTTCATGAACGTATAGCCTGTTCTAGCTAGCACTTAATATTTAAACTCTAGGTCACATTAATTAACTGTACTAAAAAAGTGACAGGAAAGCTTTAAGGGTTAAATTTTACCACCAAAAACTTTGTTAACGGCAAAAGTGGCTATGAACAATTTGATGTCTACTAAATTGTCGTTATTATGAATATAATTTTGTCTAGGTAAGCCATATATTTACTAAGATACGGCCATTCAAACTTTTGCACAATTTAGACAAAAGGGAAAAGTAGTTGGAGCTGTTCGGAGGTCTATGCTTATTTCACCAACTAACCCTACTTCATATTGCGAACCTTTGAGAAGCCGAATCTTCGAAACTATTTGGCGTACCAAGGCCAAATTAGTCTCATTTAATTACAAATTTTGTCTACTTTAAATTGTGTGTACTTTTGCCGTACCATGGGTACTTTGTTGAAAAAACTCACAATTACTGAAATTTTTTAAGGTTTTTCGTGTATTTAATAATGACCCCACCCCATTGGCTTTCGAGGTGGAAAACTTAGATGCCGCATCACTATTGCATATACAACAATATGGAACACCAATTAGAACTACCTCATTTGATGCAAGGCTGAATGTACAATTTCAATGGATCACCTCGGCCACTTGTTCATTCGAATGAACGGCTAGCGTGTAGGTACGCGACCGCGAGCGAGTGACGTAGGCCTGGCTGTATGTATACATATAATTATATTTTTCTACTCGTCGACTGTAATCTGTCAATTAGGACACCACAGACTAAACTATAAGTGCTAACTTTTCAGTGTTGGATACTCTGTGGCAGTTCCGACTCAACTATAATAATCTCATTATAGGTAGTTGACTTTAGTTAACTATAATAATTTCAAAAATAGAACTTCATACAATTTCTATACTAATTTGCGATGCCTGGCAAATTTTTCTGCATCTGAAACACATTTTTTTTTTATCTGTCGCTTTATCGGCCAATCAGAGACGGTTATTACAAACAATTGGTTGCTAGGTAATTCGATGTTGATACAACGGTGAATGACGCTATTAACATTAATTTTAACTTTTTTTTTATTTTTTATTTTATTTTAATGATAATGGGAAACAAACAGCGAAAATAACACATATAAAAGAAATACAATTTAGATATACCTACATAGGCCAAAAACAGTTTCCACTACTGAATTTAAACAATTATGGTTGCTCAGGGAAGACATGACTTGTTCTACAATTATAATCAAACGAAATATACATATGTAATGTTAAACATAACTGATTTTAGATTAAAAATGCATATTAATAAATGCCACATGCCTTACTCTAACTTATCAAACTAAGTATCTACTTAATAAACAAAATGTCTAGAATTAACATTTAAATTTTGAATTTTGAGTAGGTATCCAATGTTCATATGGGATCAATTAATAGTGTATATAATATATTTATATTACTACTTAAATTATATATATATATTATTTATTTGCTCTTAATTGCAGAAACAAATTTTGGTACTGAATGATGATATTTCTGTCCATTGATGATGAAGATGATGACTCATAGAAAAAGTATTGTATACAATAGTCATATAATTAAGCTTTTCAGTCGAGTACCATGTTTAGGCCACGAAGCTTGCTGAGTGGCCTAATAGTAAGGTACGAGAGTATTATATATCACGATTGTATAAAATACTATTTAGATTTTAACTTCTGATTAGCAGAACCGTCTGCAATCGATGCCACTAGGCTTAGAATAAATTTAAAAGTGGAAAATGTCTGCCTTGGGTGAGACGAACTCACGGCCTCTGGATCGATACTCCAGCGCTCTGCCAACTGAGCCACCAAGACTTCAACCAAGCCAGCGAAATTTTCCACTACTAAGGTCAATGGGACCCGTAGCGACATCTACCGTAAGAGTGTTAAACTTCTTAAACTATTTAGATATCCCTATTACGGTGGTATTGTCACCTCTGTATGAGGTACCGCCATTCTTACCCGCTGAAAGCGTCATAACGACTCAGTACAAATCCTCGGTCCCGCAACTGAAAATAACGGTACACGAAATTCTATATTCGTAACGAATTCGAATTTCAAACGGGACTTGATATTTGATCTATCATAAGTGTTTTTTTCTACTCGTCGACTGTAATCTGTCAATTAGGACACCACAGACTAAACTATAAGTGCTAACATTTCAGTGTTGGATACTCTATGGCAGTTCCAACTCAACTATAATAATATATGTAATCTCATTATAGTTGACTTTAAGTTAACTGTAATAATTTCAAAAATAGAACATCATACAATTTCTATACTAATTTGTGATACCTGGCAAATTTTTCTGCATCTGAAATACATTTTTTTTTTATTTGTCGCGTTATCGGCCAATCAGAGACGGTTATTACAAACAATTGGTTGCTAGGTAATTCGATGTTGATACAAAGGTGAGCGATTAACATTAATTTTAACTTGCATGAATGATGATATTAACACAAGCTTTCTTGAGCTTACCGTGGGACTCAGTCAATCTGTGTAACAATGTCCTATAATATTTATTTATTTATTTATTATTTATTTATTTATTTCCGTCCATTGATAATGAAGATGATGACCCCGTAGAAAAAGTATTGTATACAATAGTGATATAACTAAGCTTTTCACTCTCGTACCGTACTATTAGGCCACTCAGCAAGCTTCGTGGCCTAAACATGGTACTCGACTGAAAAGCTTTGTATTATATCACGATTGTATAAAATACTATTTACGTTGTAGTTTGTAAAATACGTTATTCGATAGCGTACAAGTCAAGAAAAAATATTTATTGTATAGTGAAACTACAAATATAGGAAGGAAGGAGATTGGACGTGCCGCTTTGCATTAAATAGGTACGCTCTTTTTGCGCAATAGGTACAGTCAACCAACTGCAACCCTAGGCCACTACAACCCTCGGGTTAACACAATTTTATATGGAATTTGACAGCCCACGAACCTTGAGTTAAGATGGTGCAAGTGGCCCTTAAGAGTATCTAATAAGGCGCAGTGGATTATCGAGGAATATATTTGATTCGCAAAACCAGATGAATGACGATTGTTTGTACAGACATTACTAACAACGGTTTCATAGCAACCTACCAACAACAACCAAACATTACATTTTTAATGGCGTTAACGCTATCGAGGAAAGTTTTCAATAACTTCAAAATCTCATAGGAGCTTTGATATTTGGAAATATTCACAACTTTTCCTAAAAAAGGAATAAAAATACGAACCAACCATTTTTATCAACTGGATAACTGGATTGCTCCAGTTTATATTTTGATTTGGTTCCAATTTATGTTCGTTGCAGAATTTTATTTGAAGCTGTCAAATATTTTAGAGGGTATTGAAACATTTTGTCGCACGCCTTTTTATCGATGTTACCCGAACTCAAAAAGAGGTCATTTTATTTAAAGTGCAAGATTTTGACGAGGATAGGTACTTATTATATTAATATTAATACCTAAAGGGGAGATGGGGTAGATACGTACATTTTTTTCTAAGCATTATAAAATAAAACTGACAGAGAAAATGTAATAAAATGAAACTAAATGCTCCTTCGTTTGTGTTTTACTTAATCGCCTCTCGTTAGTATTTCCACTTTTTCGCATTTGTATCATAAATCGTATTGTACATCTAAATATATACAAGAAGAAACTGACTGACTGACTGACAGACATATCAACGCACAGCCGAAACCGCTGGTCCTAGAGATTCCAAATTTGGCACATAGGTTCCTTATAAGGTGTAGAGGAGCACTAAGAAAGGATTTTTCAAAATTCACATCCTAAGGGGGTGAAATGGGGGTCCAAAGTTCAACGTTTGAATAAAATTGCTTTTAGTATGCGGGCGAAGCCGCGGGAAAAACATAGTCATCATATAATTACGTTCGTTATATTTTTTGTAAGTAGGTACATTAATTTTATATTATAGCTTAGCACTAACCACAACTAGTATATTCAATCCCTCAGTTCATAAGAGACTTAATCCCTCCTTTGTGGGAGGTGTCCTACGTCCTACTTAGTGTCAAAGACAAAACTCTGTATAAGACAAGTAAAGTCTAAGAAA
The DNA here is from genome assembly GCF_023078275.1 of Leguminivora glycinivorella. NCBI lineage: Eukaryota > Metazoa > Arthropoda > Insecta > Lepidoptera > Tortricidae > Leguminivora > Leguminivora glycinivorella. Next base: position 2,967,083 of record NW_025952831.1, read on the forward strand.
AACACCTCCGAAAATTCAAGAAAAAAATACGTTCGTTCAGAAAGCGCCTCACCTTTGGTTGATGCTCGGTTAGGTCAGTTAGGTGGCGGTAATATTAATATTCATTAACAATTTTATCAAGTAATACGTACCTAAAGGATTTTCAGTTGTCAAATCTGAGGTTCAACTGTTTTAATCCTGTGTCGAAAGCAAGTCTATGCACAGTCTATTATTCCTCTTTATTCATTTTAATTCTTAGGCTAGTTTTTTAGGGTTCCGTAGTCAACTAGGAACCCTTATAGTTTCGCCATGTCTGTCTGTCCGTCCGTCCGTCCGTCCGTCCGTCCGCGGATAATCTCAGTAACCGTAAGCACTAGAAAGCTGAAATTTATAAACGAAAAATGATGACGTTACGGTCACGCCTAGGTACAATTTTTACTTAGAAGTGACGTCACAAACCCCCCCTCCGGAACTTTGATGCTCTATATCTTTGTATTTTTATTAGAAAAAGTGAAAAATACGTGTTTAGTATTTTTGGACGATCTAACTGACGGACTAATCAGAATGCCATTTTTTTATATAGTCGTCATCCCTATTTCTTATACGGCAACCGAAGTTCCAAGTCATGTTGGTAATTCAGCAGTTACCATGCGTTCTTCTGCTTCCACGGTTCCTCATGGCTGAGGGTTGTGACCACATGGAGTCCTGGCAGAGGTGCGTTTAAAGGTTTAAACGTACCTGATCGGTATGTGTGGCGGCGGCGGCGGCCGACCCTGTTGGCCGAGCCGCGCGCTCGAACGCAACTCCTTCGCCAGGCCCCTTTCATGCGCGCACGCGCCCTTTCTCTGAACGAATTCACAAAGGCTACTCTATATGTTTTGTGCTACGGCAATGAATAAAATGTTGTGTAAATTTCCATACTATCGTATTAGGATGACCTGTTATTGATAGTTTATGTGTATGTAATAAATAAATAAAATAAATAAAAATGAGATGGTTTTCCGTCCGCTTGATGGAAAGCGGTCACCGTAACCTATGGACACCTGCAACTCAAGGGGGTGTCACATGCGCGTTGCCGACCCATTAGAAACTTGTTTTTTTGTGCACCAAAGCTCTCCATTCAACACGGTATTCTACAATCCTAATAATAGGCGCCTGTGTGGCGCCTGCAATTAATTTTTCACGACACCAACTGATAAAGGCTTACTTTGATATCTAAAATAGATAGCAAACTTGCATTTTATCCACAAGAGTGCAAAGTAATTTTATACAAATTTTAACTTGATATCTTGAGCTGCCTGGTAGAAATTACCTATAAATGATGATTTTGAATTATAAATATGGAACAAATTGATAGATTTGATTTAGTTTGATGTTTTATAGTCAGTATTTTGTTCGTGTTGATGTGGTGAAAAATTTTGTGTTTCACTCGGCGGCAAAGTTTGTTTAACCTTCGTGCCTTGAAACCCTTGCAACGCTCAAGATTCCACTTTTTCAACCACTCGCTACGCTCGCGGTTCAATATTGGAATCTTTCGCTTGCTCGGGCTTCAATATTAGCACGTGCGGTTAAACAACAACTTTGCCCCCTTGTAAAACAAATAACTATTATCAAACAAAATAGTCTACAATTGTTGACACTAAAGAATTACTGTTAAAGTAGAATATACATATGTCACATTAAATGTGCGAGAATTTCAAGGTACAAAAGTTAAACAATTTTTCCCCTCACTAGCTCGGAAACACGTGTTTTATCCTTTAATACCAGCGGGTAAAAACGCATTATATCCACTAGTGGGTAAAGTAATTGACCTTGAATAACATCAAATTAACTGCTTTAAAATTGATAAAAATAGGTGAATCTAGTAATAAAGATGATTTACCACCTGTGAAACTACTGGAAGCAGTGATAAACTCATTTTTTGCGTTGTAGTTTTCTCGCTATAGTGAGGGGAAAAGTTTTGTGTTTGAAATTGAAAAATTGAAATTGAAATTGAAATTTCTTTATTGCCACAGAAACGAATTAACAAATTAGCAAGTAGGTACAAAAAAAACTTAACTAAATACTAAATTAAATCCAAGTACTAAATTTAGACTAAAGTTTAGTCTTAGTTTCTTATATAATTATGTAAATATGTCAAAAAACTAAATTAAATGTAGCTATTATTGTGTTTCACTCGGATGCAAATGTATTTTACTTCTCGTGTGTTAAAAAACTCGCAAATTCAGGATTCTATTCTCAAACCACTCGCTTCGCTCGTGGTTCAACTATAGAATCCTTTCACTTGCTCGCTTTTCAATTCCACACTCGGCGTTAAAATACAACTTTACCTCCTTGTATAACAAATAACTATAGCCCAGTGAAACACAACATTTTTCAACACACCAATCAATGATTCGAAGAATGTTAGCCATATTTTACTAACAGTTCTCTGTAGGTATATGGTTTTCTTTGGTAGTGTCTAGCAGAAATATTGCTGTAATCACATACTGCCCACGTAGAGGAAGCGTCCAATTAGGTACTACGAGCTATCCGGCTTAGTTCTACAAGTATTTAAACTACAGACTAGCAATTGCCTCAAAGTAACCAATTAATATTGAACCACACACGTAGCGAATAGTTCGAGAAGTGGTCTTGTTCGAGGGTTTCAAAGGATAAACGGTTTTGCCGCCGAGTGAAACGCAAAATTTTTCAACACGGACAATATCAATTTTATAGCATCAAACTAAATCAAATTCGTCATTTTTAACCCCTGACGCAAAAACGTCACGTAAATTAAATTACTTTAATTAAATATTATAGGACATTCTTACACAGATTGACTGAGGCCCGCGGTAAGCTCAAGAAGGTTTGTGTTGTGGGTACTCAGACAACGATATATATAATAAATAAATACTTATTATATTATATACATAGAAAACATCCATGACTCAGGAACAAATATCTGTGCTCATCACACAAATAAATGCCCTTACCGGGATTCCAACCTGAGACCGCGGCGTAGCAGGCAGGGTCACTACCGACTGCGCCAGACCGATCGTCAAATAAATAAATGTTTAAGGTCCACTTGCAGCAACCACTTAACTCAGGGTTAGTGGGCTGTCATCTGTCAAATTCCATATAAAATGGTGGGTTAACTCTCGGGTTAACCCTCCATTTTCGTTGGTGCAAGTGGCCCTAATAAATGTTTGAATGCTCGCTATCATCATCATCCTCCTTGCGTTATCCCGGCATTTGCCCCGGCTCATGGGATCCTGGGGTCCGCTTTGACAACTAATCCCAAGATTTGGCGTAGGCACTAGTTTTACGAAAGCGACTGCCATCTGACCTTCCAACCCGAAGGGTAACTATACCTTATTGGAATTAGGTAGTCCGGTTTACTCACGATGTTTTCCTTCACCGAAAAGTAAAGTTAAATAGTTTGAGTCTCACGGGAGTTTAACGCCGTGGCTTGCGTGGGCGACGGCGATGCGACGCATACGAAATCAAACCTTATCGATATGGAAGTATGACACGCGACGGCGACACACGGCGTTATAGTCAAAATGTTTGAATGCTCGCTATGTAATTCTATTTTTTTTTTTTAATTTATTGAAAAAAGAAAAACCTTAAAGTCTAAAGTTACAAATTATCGCCAAACTGTATAACAGTTTGTTGGCGGTGCGCTCTTGTACATGTATCTATTATATTTTACTATAATAGCAATCTGTACTCACTCAAAACTGAAACAGCTTAACTTATTGGATTTTCTTAATGAAAATCTACTTTTTAAGAATAGTCACGATTGTACCTATGTACCAGCCATCTTCGTTAAGAACATCGTAAGTATAATGTAGAATAGAATAGAATATTTTTTATTCGAAAGCACACAGATAATAAACAATTTTACACTGACATAGAATAGTAATAAAGTGCCACGAAATGGCCTCACTCAGCATATTGCTGGCGACTTCCAGCGCTGGTCTTCCGGTGAGACCATTAAGTGAGAAAAATGTAGACTTATGATACAGGGCTTTGGTTTTAAGTTTAGTATGCTTCTTTCTTGGGTTCTTTGGCAATTTTGAATCGTATGTCTTACGTTATAATATTGATCTGAAAGATAATCAACCTTATAGCAGAATGGATTTAGCCAAGTTTGAAGTTAAGCGACACAATTTAACTATGCCTACTCTCGTTTGCACTTACGTCCCATGTTATATTCATATTCATTTATTTGTGTTAATTATACATCGTCAGTCTTACAATTAGGTAGATATGTTATTTACAAAGGAATACAAAATGTCAAAACGATGGCGTGAATAAATAAAATACAGCAATATTCTTAATTAAGTAACTATAAACGTCATAAAAAATAGCAATGACTAATTAGCAAGTAAGTAACCAAACCAAATTAAAACATTGAAACAGTTATTGTGTTCTACACAATATACTATTGTACAGGATAAATAAAATAGAAAATACAGTAATATTAATCCTACAAAGCGATTAATGGTTCAATTCTTCAGCGCCAATTAATATATTTTCTTCAGATACAAACAACCATGAGATTCTTGGAAGAGAGGAAATCATTAATAAATCAACGGAAGTTATTCCATTAAGACTAATAAATGATAAATAAGTCTTGTTTTTGTTTTCGCTTTTCTTTGTCTAATTCATATAAAAAAAAACTTTGAGACCTTTCCAAGGGCATACTGGAATTAACAGTAACGCCGTATCTTGCGTGGGCGAGTCGCGTGACGGTCGCGCGACCGTCGCGCGACCGTCGCCGTCGCGTTTCATCGCATCGGCTACTTCCATATCGATAAGGTTTAATTTCGTATGCGTCGCATCGCCGTCGCGCGACCATCGCGCGACCGTCGCCCACGCAAGCCACGGCGTAAGTAAGGTACAGCGGGGCACATCTCTACTGTGGGGCAATTGTAACTGATCCATTTTTTCCATTATTACACTATTTTCATTATTTCAATATAACTATTGCTTTTGTATTAATTACATAAACTATAAGCAATAATCTACATTTAGTTAGAACATGAAAAAAGTAGGTTTTTAGACAAATTTTATTCTTAATTGTCGTCACAAAACTGACATCGAGTTAATTTTTGTTAACAACTGTCACTAATTTTGAGTCCCAATATCTGAAAATGCCCTTATAGTTATAATAATACAACTGGTAGGTAAGCTCAAAAAAGCTTGTGATACTTAGTATAGTCAGTATGTATATGTCGTTTTCGTAAGAAAATGTTTAATATATTTTTTTTTTATAAACTTATACAGACGCGATGGTTTCCATTGGTAACCAAAATCGATTTTCTCCTTTCTTATCGTATATTTTACAAAGTGTCTCAAGTGTCCACGACAAAGGGTTGAAATTTAATGTCTTGGGCGGGCTCGATTGAACCTGTAACCTAATTTCTACAATAATTGACCTTGTCACTTAAGGGTCCGAACCGCCTTTTATAATACATTACGCTACAAGTGCGGAAAAGAGGGAATTCGACACGAAACGCTCATGAAATGGCTCGTAGATATCTCGACGACCGGTCTGGCTCAGTCGGTAGTGACCCTGCCTGCTAAGCCGCGGTCCTGGGTTCGAATCCCGGTAAGGGCATTTATTTGTGTGATGAGCACATATATTTGTTCCTGAGTCATGGATGTTTTCTATATATATAAGTATCAGCAGCGGCTGGTCCATACAAGCCGATTCCCACCGGCTTGACTAAAATTGATTACTAGTAAAGTACCTAATGTTAAGGTAGGTTTCTTTTTGTTTTGGTGTTGCCTAACAGAAATTTTCACCAGCCGCCGCTTAGCACCCATAGTACAAGCTTAGTTTGGGGCTCAGTTGTGTAAGGTGTCCCCAATATTTATTTATTTATTTTACTTATTTATTTATCTCTATCGCTCGTGCGTTTTGGCGCGATAGAGCCAGACTAACTTTTGCGGCGTTTCGTTTTCGTTTCGCGTCGCAGAAATGCCATTCGGCTACGGCACCAGGGTGGCTAGCCGAATGGCACAATCGCTCACGAAACGCTCACGAAACGAAGCGCTAGTAGATATCTATCTCTATCGCGCTTGCGTATTGGCGCGACAGAGCCAGCGGCGTATCGCTTTCGTTTGGCGTCGGAGAAATGCCATTCGGCTACGGGGCCAGATGACCCTCCAAAGTTTCGACCTGACAAGAAATGAACCCTTTCTCACACTAGTGCGTAAAAAAGCTCTGTACTGAAAATAACAATTATCATAAATATGAATATGACGCTGTCGAATATTTATAAGCACATGGCAACTAACGCCGTGTCTTGCGTGGGCGACGGTCGCGCGATCGTCGCCGTCGCGTCTCATCGCATCGTTTACTTCCATATCGATAAGGTTTGATTTCGTATGCGTCGCATCGCCGTCGCGCGACCATCGCGCGACCGTCGCCCATGCAAGCCACGGCGTAAGGCAAAATATATTCAAAAATAGTCAATAAAAATTTATATCTTTTTTTTGTAAAATCAATGCTCACGAGCACCGTGTATGCTCTGAGGTGTCAACAATAATTCAAATTTGAAAAGTCCTACGTTTGTATGGAAAGGCGGTATTTCTCCCCTTTCGTATTATCTATCAATTCATTCCATACATCGATTTTAATTAGTTAATTTGGTTGATAGTTAACACTTCGATTGATCTTCAGTTGAAAGCTTATTACTTGTTCGATCATTAGTGCGAGTATTATAATGTAAAATTATTAGGAAACCGAAATTAATGTTTGGTTTTAGATAAGTATGTATGTATGTATGTACCTACTACCTATGTAAGACTAGCTGCTATGTATCGCCGTGTCTTGCGTGGGCGACAACGCCGTGTGTCGCCGTCGCGTCTCATACTTCCATATCGATAAGGTTTGATTTCGTATGCGTCGCATCGCTGTCGCGCGACCATCGCGCGACCGTCGCCCACGCAAGCCGCGGCGTATCTACCAGGATGCAATGGGTGGTCTTGTGGGAAGGACCTTCCTATAAAATACTGTAAAAATCTGACGATGGCTCTGTGACATGGCGAGTAAGTGCCGCCATTAAGTAAGCACTCCCCTAGTGTTGGGCAGCGGCAACATCAGTACTGGCTGGAGGACGAGGAAAAGGGTTCCGGTAGGATTCCAGGCTGGACATCTATGGTAGGGCAACTTATCATAATACTGCGGTGTGGAAGGCAAATGGGGAAACCATGGCAACTAAGGGTCCAACCATGGCAATATAAACATGGCAACTAAGGGTCATCCCCACCCTAACACCCTAGATTGCTCCTGTGGAAGGTGTGTGAGTAGCCGGCTTTACCATTCGGCGCCTAGAGCGGCCGCTCCACTCGCTCTACCCTTAATCAAGCATTTCTTTTTTTTTGCCTCTTTTATGAAATGTGATATTTTTGAAAACAAATATGCTATTTCTACTCAGAATTACTAGCTTCTTCAATCCTAGTAGTTAAAAAAATTGTCCCATACGATTTCTATATATATATCTTATTTTGTTACCATTTTCCGTACATGTTGTATGGGGTAACAAAAGAGGAAAGTAACAAAAAACCGGCCAAGTGCGAGTCGGACTCGCGCACCGAGGGTTCCGTACAAACCTAAGGTTTTCGGAATTTTTCCTTTATGTGTGCTATAAAACGTTGCTTCATGCCAAATTTCAAGATTCTAGGTCGACTGGAAGTACCCTTTAGGTTTTGATTCCCTTGCGAGTACTTGCGAGTTTCAAAATATGCAGCTTAAATTGCTGTTTCTTTTGATTGCGTTGACATAGAAGTTTGATTTTGTTACAGCTTAAAGGTATTATAGACCTGAGTATTTGGTATGAATTTCAATTTAATACCTCTACGCGTTTATGAGGAAATGGGTAGTAAGGTTAAAATTATTAAAAAAATATATATTATGTGATGTAACTAAAAATTTATGGTTTTCGTGATTTTTCCTTTATCTATGCTATAAGACGTTGCTTCGTACCAAATTTCAAGATTCTGAGTTCACGGGAAGCACCCTGTAGGTTTTGATTCCCTTGCAAGTGTCGAAAATTTGCGGCATAAACGGCTGTATCTTTTGATTGCGTTGGCTTAGAAGTTTGATTTTTTCACAGCTTCAAGGGACAGTAGACCTGAGTAATTGATATAAATTTCAGCTTCATACCTCCACGCGTTCCTGAGAAAAAGGGTCTTGACAGACGGACGGACGGACGGACAGACGGACAACAAAGTGATCCTATAAGGGTTCCGTTTTTTCCTTTTGAGGTACGGAACCCTAAAAATGTATGAAAATTCTGGGACACTTTTTGTCTCCCAGTGAAATTGAAAGTACTCGTGATTCTGAGTACAATTGACCTTAAATTCCCTAAAACAATCAAAATAAAAAAAAATGGCAAAAAAAAAAGAAATGCTCAATCCGGCCCCGATGGTGGCACACACTGTATGTCCTTTATTAAAGCCGCCTTTTTGCTTTATTTTTTGCATTTAATAGGTAAATAACCGTATTTTTAACCCCCGACGCAAAAACGAAGGAGTGTTATAAGTTTGACGTGTCTGTCTATCTGACTGTCTGTATGTGTGTCTGTCTGCGGCACCTTTTAGCTCCCGAACGGATGAACCGATTTAGATTTAGTCTTTTTATTTGTTTAAAAACTGAATTAGTCGGTAGTGTTCTTAGCCATGTTTCATGAAAATCGGTGCAATTGGTCGGGGTTTTTTTTTTTTTTTCAAAATTTTGATTTTGTGGTTAGGTTATACTTTAAGTCATTCGGACCCTTAAGAGACCCTGAGGCGGCATTTAAGAGTTCACAATCAGCTTATAATTTGATGAAACAATTCAATTTCTCGTTAGCGTTGACAAAGGCTTCGTAAACTTAAGGGTAAGTAGGAAAACGACTGATTTCGCTCTGTCGACTCACCAGCTTATAATAATAGATAGGTTGTAAATAAAATCTAAATATATAAAAGAAGAAACTGACTGACTGACTGACTGACTGAGATATCAACGCACAGCCGAAACCGCTGCTCATAGAGATTCCAAATTTGGTACGCAGGTTCCTTAAAAGGTGTAGAGGAGCACTAAGAAAGGATTTTTCAAAATTCACCTCCTAAGGGGGTGAAATGGGGGTGTACTGTATGCAACACCTGACCCTTACATGTGCATACTCGCTCTAGTATATAAGATGACACTTACGTTATTTGACTCAATATAACTCTATACTCCGAGATAGTTGTTTCATTCAACGTCCCACATCACATGGCGATCCTGCCAGGATACAACATTCGTCATAACGTACAGGTGGGCCGCGTCATTCGCGACACGTGTTCACGTATAAGGAATTGGTATGTAGCTTCTGTTATTACGTCTCAAATTTCAGTTTCAACATAATGCATTATGAATATATTGTGCAATAATTTAGACCACTTTAAATTTATCTTATTCAAACTTAACAATTATTGCATATAGAAAATATAGAAACTTACCGACTTTTGACCATATTCAATTGAAAATTAGTACTTAGAACTATATGTTGTAATAAATAATAATGTACTTTAATGTAAGGTAGGTAATATACATATGATGTTTTCTTGGATTTACTATAATATGTTTACACGGATTTAAGAATATAATAATCATGGCAATGACGTTATAATGTGGAAAATAAACAGATTTAAGATTTAATGGTTTTGTAAAATGTTAAAAGAGGGAAGTTGAATTATTGTACTTACATTGGATGTAAAATGGACTACTGGTATATGAAATGTTTTTTTTTATTTAGGTATAGGAATGTTCAAGCTTTGTTTTTATTTTGTGACGGATTTTATTGGTTAGTGGTTTTATTAATGTTGGTAATTGTAAAGGGTAACGTAGAAAGGAATGGGTTGTGTTTTGGATTTAAGTAAGTATGTGAACGAGATTTTGGAAGTCGAGTAAACTGAAGCAGATAAGTTTTTCAAAGAGCGACTGGTCTGATCAACCAAGGGTTGTTGAAATCCTTATTTGTTGAAGTTTACATGGTGTTAGATTAATTGTGGCTGGTATTTGGAAGTTTTTTTTTTATTTAATGAGTGTAACTGAAGATAAAAATAAATATGCCTATCGTCTCTTCGGCTGCCCAAGAGGAGCCATGAGCGATGAGGTATAGCAAGGGTATGCCAGGATACAAGGCAGGTAGGGAATCCTTGGAGGTCTGATCATGATTTGATCGAGCATCAATCGTGAAGACTCCTTGGACACATGGAAGGTTATTATGTAAGGACGTGTTAAAAGAACTGCCTGTATAAGTAAATATGTTGTATGTGTGCGCGCTTAAAAATAAATATCCTTGCATCCTGAGCAAATAAATAAATAAATATAATAGTAAGGTTGGCCGACCAGGTAAGTAATGCGTTGTGTACCCTTGCCAAGTATTGCACGCTTAAGATGCACGATAAAATAAATGATAATATATAGGTATTTATATAAAAGGACGTCATGAAAGAAAAGTTACTCTATAAAAAAAATTGCGCAATGTTCAATGATGACAAAGAATATACCCAACATAAACAATGACAAATAAAGTATATAACATACGTATGTAAAAAGGAACACGACTAAATAACTAATGTTATTTCTTTATGTTAAGTGTATCAGATACTAACTGTAAGTTTAACATTTATTTAATTGTTATAATAATAAATAGATTTAATTTATAGCTATAGGTAATATAGGTATATATTTTAGCCTTCGTCATCAATGCCCATACTTAATAAATTTGTAAAAATATGGATTTTTAGCAGACTGCTGCTGCCGTATGTGTATTTAACTATTATTTTTTGTTCAAAACAATATTATGCAGTGTCTCAATAGAGTAATTTCTCTTTGTGTAAGCTTGTATCAAAAAAAATATAGCTGGTTGCTGAGGTAACCATAAGACCTTTAAGCTTTTAAAGCTTGAAACACCTACTTAGTTTCAGTTTAACATTATTTATCATAATTAAGTGATTTTGTAAGTCTACATTTATTGCACGTTTATTATTTGTGCTTTTCTACATAATTTGTCATTGATTTGAAATATTTTACTGTTTATTAACCGATTTTTTTTTCTCTTGTTTTTAATAATTGGTTTCACTCGATTGAAATGTTTGGTAAAAAAAAAGTGTATAAAATAAACTTTTTTTTTTTCTCTAAGAGGGAAGGTGTACTGTATGCAACACCTGACCCTTACATGTGCATACTCGCTCTAGTATATAAGATGACACTTACGTTATTTGACTCAATATAACTCTATACTCCGAGATAGTTGTTTCATTCAACGTCCCACATCACAGGGGTCCAAAGTTTGTATGGAAAAATAGATTACTACGCAGGCGAAGGCGCGGGAAAAAGCTAGTTATTTATAGAAATCGTATTAGTTAAGGATGTTGCTTTGTCATTAAATGACTACCTCATTTAAAAAAAAGTGCAATATATATATAGCTGGTCAAACAAACCGTGACACAAAAAAATGGCGCGAAAATCAAACTTTCTATAGGAAATAAAGATTCGCTGCTACATTTTCAATCAATTTGTATGTACAACTAGGGAACAAATCAATAGTACATTGTGCAACAAGGGGGGGAACTTGAATATTACTAACGAGAGTAAGTTTAATCGCGACGGCTTGCCGGAGCGATTTAAAGACTCGAGTTTGTAATATTCATATTCCCCGAGTTACACACAATGGTTTTCATCGCACTTGCAATATAAAAAAAATATCTTTATTTCAGACCAAAGTCCATAAAGTGAGCATTACATTTTAAAAACTTATTTTAATTAAGTTAATCTTAAAAATTAACATAATGTAGGTACTGTACAAAAAGCTGAGTGCCTTGGTAATAGCCACTTACACACTCAGTTATACGTGTAGGAGGCCACCACCGAGTGCATTTTAGTCCAGTGTATGAGGAGCTGACTATCCCAGCGATCAGCTAAGACGGCCAGAAGGCTGTTCCGGCTGCCACGCAGGCGGCACAAAGATGCCGCGCACCGCGCGCGCAGCATGGCCTGGAAACCATCTACGCGCGCATGCGCGAACATTCCCGACGCACTGCACCAGCGCGTCAGCCGCAACAGCGCCCTGAACGCATTATTAGTTATACTGGACGCGGAGGTCACCCAGCGCCCTTTGCGTACAGCATAGTGCACATGTGTATAGTGATATAAAAATATGTAAAAAGATAAAAAAAGTTAAATATGGTACTAGAAATTTCATAACGACGGCGAAGTAACAAGAACTCCTAAGTACAGGTCGATTACAAAGATATGTATAACTTTTTCACCTTATTACAATGCAATAAGGTGAAAAAGTGGATACATATCTCTGTAGTCGACTGTACTTAGGAGTTCTTGTTACTTCGCCGTCGATAACTCCCTTGGGTGAACGATTTTACTATAACTCACGCTCCGCCTGCGAGCAAAATCACATTTAGTGTGAGAGTGTGATGATTTTTTTTTTATTAAATGTTAGATGTGACATTACTATCCAACGATAGGTAACACCAAATCTACTTCTGAAAATTTTCGGTATTGCTCTTCGGCTAATAAAACGGTACTTAACCGGTTAACCGGTTTTCAACTTTCACCGGTTCTCGCAGTCCCTTATAACAATACTAGCTTTTACCCGCGGCTTCGCCCGCGTAATAAAAGTATTCTTATTGAAACGTTTACAAAAAATAAGATTTTCATTTGGATCCGTAGGTTTCTTTGTAGGTACATCTGTCCGCGATTATTTCGATTAAGGTAAAGCGGGGCAATTCTCGACTGGGGGGCCATTGTAACTGATCTATTTGCTGTACGATCCGGTTTTGGCTGACTGTACCTTACACATATTACTATTGTTTTTAAAGAAATTTTCGCAATGATTATAGAATTGTTACACAGCGACCACAACGTAGGTAGTAGGTACGAATATGTATGTATTTTACCTATATAAATATTTATACTGGGGAAACTTCATACAACCCACATAGCCAGTATCTCGACGCTATGGACGGTAGGGTAAAAAGTACTTCCTTGCATTATCCCTTACATTTTTTTCCATTTTGCTTATACTTATTACAAACGTAAACATATAATAGGCAAGCAAAACAACGATCTTCTTACAGCACATTGTGATAGTTATTACGGATGCAGGATACTCGCCGATGCCTACACCTTCCCACTGAGCCACCTGCATTTTACACTGCCTAGATATCGATTGCCGACCGATTATTCCGACCCCAATCCCTATCTTATCCCTATCTCTATCTTTGTCCCCATCTCCGCCCCTATCCCTATTCCGTCCCCGTCCCCTATTTCTATCCCTATCCCTATCCCTATCCCTATCCCGATCCCGATCCCGATCCCTATCCCTATCCCTATCCCTATCCCTATCCCTATCCCTATCCCTATCCCTATCCCTATCCCTATCCCTATCCCTATCCCTATCCCTATCCCTATCCCTATCCCTATCCCTATCCCTATCCCTATCCCTATCCCTATCCCTATCCCTATCCCTATCCCTATCCCTATCCCTATCCCTATCCCTATCCCTATCCCTATCCCTATCCCTATCCCTATCCCTATCCCTATCCCTATCCCTATCCCTATCCCTATCCCTATCCCTATCCCTATCCCTATCCCTATCCCTATCCCTATCCCTATCCCTATCCCTATCCCTATCCCGATCCCGATCCCTATCCCTATCCCTATCCCTAACCCTAACCCTATCCCGTTCCTGTCCCTGTCCCTGTCCCTATCCCTGGCCCTGTCCCTGTCCTTGCCCCTGTCAAATTATCATGCTAGGAGGTGAACTTTGAAAAATCCTTTCTTAGTGCTCCTCTAAGGAACTTCCGTGTCAATTTGAAATCTCTTGAACCAGAAGTAAAGATAAAAACTAAAGCTATACTTATGGCTATTTTGGATATTTTAACCCCATTGCAGAACAACAGGGGGGAACGTTTCTTTTCCACCTCATTAGATTATAAAATCGTTGTATTTATCGTGATCAGCGACCCGATAAACCATAAAAACGATACCCATATTGTGTTTTTGACTTTACCCCCTTTGCACCCCTTTAGGGGTCAAATTTTCAAAAAACCTAAAACATGTATTAGTTATAGCCTTTTAGGAATCCTCCTGTAAAGTTTCGAATAAAATAGACAAACTAATATTGTTTCCCCATACCAACTTTGAACCCCCGTTTCACCCTTTTAAGAGGAGAATTTTGAAAAATCCTTTCTTAGTGCTCCTCTGCGCCATATAAGGAACCTATGTGCCAAATTTGAAATCTCTAGGACCAGCGGTTTCGGCTGTGTGTTGATATGTCAATCAGTCAGTCAATATCTTCTTTTATATATTTAAACCCCATTGCACCACAACAGGGGAGAAGGTATTTCACTTCCGCCTCGTTAGATTTTAAAAACGTTGTATTTATCGTGATCAGCGACCCGATAAACCATAAAAACGATACCCATATTGATTTTTTTACTTTATCGCACCCTTTTCACCCTTTTAGGGGTTAAATTTTCAAAAAACCTGAAACACGTAGTCAGTCATATGTCTTAAGGAATCTTCCTGTGAAGTTTCGAATAAAATAGTCAAACTAATTTTGTTTCCCCATACAAACTTTGAACCCCCATTTGACCCCCTTAGGAGGTGAATTTTGGAAAATCCTTTCTTAGTGCTCCTCTACACTATATAAGGAATCTACGTGCCAAATTTGAAATCTCTAGGACCAGCGGTTTGGGCTGTGCGTTGATTTAAGTCAGTCAGTCAGTCAGTCACTCAGGACTTTGCCGTTTATATATATAGAAGAAGATTAGATATCATTGGTACACGAAAGAAAAAACGGCAAGGTCCACTGCCAAAAAGAACAAATCAAAAAATATTCAATAAAATAATTTGAAAATCGAAATAAGATGTCATATATTAAAGAAAAAATGACGAGCACCACCAGTGGTGAAAGCCGGATTCGAACCGGCGTCTTTTAGCAATCCGGGCCAAACGCCATCACCCCTAGGCCACCTCGCCACAGCGGAAGCCGTCGAAATGTCTCTTCTATATGTCATCTTTGTAAGACTAGGCGTCTTTGACCAACTCTAAGGGCAAGCAGTAGGTGCAAAACACAAATCAAAATATTTGTTAAAATAATTTGATTTGTCCCCATAGTTGCGTAATAGTACATTACATCAGAGGCCGGGAAAATGAGGATTTCCGGCCAAGTGGGTATATACGGCCGAGCGAGCGTGCGAGCGAGGCCGGATAGGGATACGAGGCCGGGAATCCGTTTTCACGCCGAGGCATGTATAGTGCTTTTCTCAAACATACAATGAAATAAAAAAAAAATGCTGTAAAGGACAATATTTTATAAAAAAAAAGTTACTTTGCAGGCCTAGGCCTAAAAAATAATATGAAATCCCTTTACAGTCCTCTCGAGTTGTTGCGCCCAAAAAGCGATACTTTCCAGCCCATTTTAAGGAACGTAAAGACAATATTTCATTGCATGTTTGAGAAAAATAATTTGATTTGTTCCCTAGTTGTACACTGATGATGCCTACAACTTTTTTTTTTAATGTGTATTGACGTGATATCATGATATTAAAATAAAGAAGCATGTCATTTGTTCTTATAAAAAATAAAAACACGCAATAATATTTGGGGAAAATATGATTTTGGCCACTTCTAGGCTGTGAAACAGCGCCATCTAGTTTTAAGCCTAAAAGGCCCATACATTTTTTTAATTTATTTAGTTGGTAGAATTATGTGTAATTGTTAGTAATTAAGGATTTATTGTATTAACTTTAATTAATTGAATAAATATTTTTTATCGAAAAAAAAAAAGGCCCATACATTTCGTGGATACGCTTTTTTGTATGGGCTTTGTCGGTCCCGATATTATATCGTCCTTTCTTGATACTAAGCTTGTACAGTTTACAGGTTGTACCAAAAATACGTTGACAAAAATAGTAAAATTACTAAATTAATCAAAGTAATGTACTTAAGGACTTTTAAAATTATATTCCCAAGGCTTGGATGATTCTGCATCTCAAATGGGATATTGAACTGTAAATTATTTTACAAATGGCATTAATTAATTATTGAAAATTTTCTCGGTAACAATGTCTTAAATATATAGTTGCCATGACAGTAATTCATGAAATAAGTTTTTACAAGTAACTGTCAACAAGCGGTTAACGCGACTGTTTTCACTTAGCATTGCGGATTGAATTATTTTTTTAAATGTTTATTTCAATTCTAAGTGACAGTGAAATAATTACATTTAATTTACTTATACTTAACCACGGTTAACAGATTCTTGTATCCCGTATTAGATTTACACCTTGTATTTAATGTAAATTCCATAACAACCATAGCTGGGCACCGTTAATCAAATAGTTAACTTCGATAATCGTTAATCCGTTACTTAAAAAGTTAACTTCGTTAATCGTTAAAGCGATACATTTCGGTACATTTAACGGAAGTTAAAGTTAATCGATAATCCGTTAACACGCCATAAAAATAGGACTTCACTGTAGGTATTATGTATTTGTATTTACTAAGTATCCACCAAAAACCATTAAAACCTGTGACGCCAATCGGTAAAAAACCGAAATGTAATAATTACGGTCTCTTCGGGCTTTTACCGCCGTTGGTTGGCTAAATCCTAGGTTTTACTTCGGATTGGTAATTATTGGGTCATTCATGCGGTCGCGATCGTGATGCGTTGGTTCTTCAGATTGAGATTTGAGATGACAACTCGATGTGTGGGCCACGATAACTTGGTAGAGTAATCTAAGGCCCGCGCCGGACTCTAACTCGATGCGTCGGTTGCGCGATTTGTCTGTCATGCCTGATGATTGCACTCCATTCCCAGGTTAGTGATCGATCTAGCACGCCTAATAAGATTTAGAAGATCTCAAATAAGTGATCCAAAGTCGCCAATTGGCCTTTAGACTGCTTATAACCGACTGATCTGCTTTTACCGATAAATTCTAGGTTTTGCCGTACTACGGGCTTTTACAGTAGCAGTAAGAACGTGGTTTTCGCGGCGTAGCGAGCTGCTTGGGGTGCTGGATTAACGATTAACGGACTCGATGAAATTTAACGGAAGTTAACGAATCCGTTAGCATTTTTTAAAGTTAACTTAAAAGTTAATCCGTTAATCGAAATGTTAACTTCGTTAATTAACGGATTAACGAGTTAATGCCCAGCTATGATAACAACAAATCGTTTTGACAGATAAAAAAAACGGCCAAGTGCAAGTCGGACTCGCCCACCGAGGCACCGAGGGTTCCGCATCCGTACAAACTTTCAATTGTTAACGTAATCATGTTCCTCATGTTTTCATACTGATACCATGAGTAGTTCTCGAGATATTTAATAATGTGACAGACGG